>NC_133695.1:860000-1495000 GCF_048934315.1 Petromyzon marinus | reverse complement strand
CGGAGGCAAACAACGACCATCTTCGAGAGTGAAGAAAATTAAAAGGGCTCTGGCAGGACGTGCCGCAAGGAGAGCTGATGGCCGATTGGGCGAGGATAATGAAGGAGTTGCTTTTTGTCTTTAATGTTGTTGTTGTTGTTGTCTGTCCCCGCACCTCCGATCAGCACGGTTGGCTACATACGGTGTGAAAGAAGTTCAACACGTGCATGTGCACACACACCGCAGAGACGGAGTGATTTCATCGGCTTGTGTGCAGGAGATCGGCGGGTTGTTGCTTTACCAGACTGAGAGAGTCACGTAGTTAGGAAAATAATAGATCACGACCTTTCGATCGCAACACAAGCAATCGTCATCAGGTGGGACAACCACAGCAAGACAAAAACTGCTGAAGTAGGCCGACTTCGTGACCTATTATGTTTTCACCTACGTGACTTTACCGAAAGAACCAAAGAGTATGGATTGCTGCAGTCACGAAAGCTTCAAATCAAGATTAGACTGAGAGAGATCGGTGACAGCTTGATGCCGCCCTTCATTCAGCAGTGGATTGATCACGGCTGATGCCTTACGTCATACATGATCTGCGCACATACGGCGTGTAACATACTTTTCCCCAAAATAGCTCGACTTAACTCTACTTTCTCAGCGAGATAGCGCTGCTTGACAAATCATGAACACGAAGTGAGACTAAATGAGGCCAATGTGGATATGAGCGATGGCTTTTATATATATTATATATATGAAAGTCTCGGAGCGCACGGTGAAAATTGAACGATCAGCACTGGTTTAGAAAAACTTCTCAGTCACGACTTGACCACAGCCTTTTCAGTGCCGCCGCCGCCACCGCCACACGCATAATCTACAAAAAATAACTTTTCATTTATACGGCTTAAAATAGAATTAATTTTCTTCTTGGGTTGTTGAACTTGGTCAGACAACTGGGAGGGGGGGGGTGAGCCATCTGGGAAGCCGACCGGGGGCCCCTTTAGGATCCCTCGGGGAGGGGGGGGGTTACCATCGCCGGTTACCATCGCCTGTTACCATCGCCGGTTACCATCGCCGGTTACCATCGCCGGGAGCCGCTGCTCCTGTTGCTGCTGCTGCTGCCCGGCGCATTGCAAAATGTACC
The DNA here is from genome assembly GCF_048934315.1 of Petromyzon marinus. Classification (NCBI taxonomy): domain Eukaryota; kingdom Metazoa; phylum Chordata; class Hyperoartia; order Petromyzontiformes; family Petromyzontidae; genus Petromyzon; species Petromyzon marinus. The sequence goes on along the minus strand of NC_133695.1, from coordinate 1,493,874 downwards.
AAGTCTGCATTCGTACACCTAAATGCACAACTCCCCCATTTGGTCGATACACTGCTGGACGAGGGTCTCCCCACGCCGGGCGGTCCACACGCGGGTTGTTTCACCACGCCGGTCAGTGCGGATCGGCGACAGTGGCGAGCCTGCTGTGAAGCGTTGAAGTACGGTACAACAATGTGGTTTGCTGCACTGCCTCCCTGCTGAAAAATGTGGAAGGGCGCATGGCAGGTGCCCTAAAAAACACGAAGCGGCGTGCCCTGACCGTAAGCTGGGGAGAACGATGCTGACCTCTAACCCCCAACGCTAACCCCTAATCCTCAGCACTGACGCTTCAGCGCCGACATTAACCCCGCAACCCAAAACCCCAACCCCTAACACCCAAAGCCTGTGTTCTGACTTTCAGAATTCTAGTCTTGTGATAAAATGCCCCGAGTTCCAATCTGCCCATTATTATTATTGAAATCTTGATGCTGTGTAGTTTGCATGCTGAAGTGCAGGTCAATAGTATACTCCTGCATGTATGGCAAAATAAATTGTTCCTATATGAAAACGGATATATGTGGCATTACAAAATAATAATTGAAATGTTACGTATTGCTGCCGAGTTAAAATAACAAAAAGTTGACATTTTGGACATGTGAAACACGTGTGCCCTCTATGAAGTGACAGTGGATGTGAATGCTGCCGTTGAGTAACGATCCACACACTCGGCTTCTAATTTAGAGGTCTCTGGTTCAATATCCGGCAGATGAAACAAACGGCGCAAGCTCCCTAAATCCCATCGCCTCTGTCCACAGAGCAATCTAAACGGTTGCACCACAGTTAGTCGAGCCACAGGACGGGTGTGGTGAGATAAGGTGTGGGTGCTCTCACCTCTCCCGAGACGTGGAAGAGTAGGCCAAATTACACAGGAGAGGGGCCCGAGTTCGTTCGAGTGGAGACCCTCTTGCCGGTAGGGATACCGTGGTGGCTAGGAGATGTTAACTCCCTCGCCTGGTATGCAGGGGGTCGTGTGGTTCGATCCCGACCCTGACGCCTGCTGCTGCTGCTGTATATTTGGAGTTTGCGTGTTCTCCTCGTGGGCGCGTGGATTTCTCTTCGAGTCCCCTGGTTTTTCCCTCCACCACTATAAATGTGTGTTTCTAGTTAATTGGCTGCTATAAAAGTCCACGTGATAAGCCACTTCGTTGAGCTATCATATGTGTCAAGGTCGCTTCTGAAAAAGAGCTACATATCTCAGTGGGCCTTACCTTTGTTAAATAAAGAATTGTTTGGTTTTTAGTGGCGTGAGCAAGTAATTTTCAATACTTGCAGCACGGAATTTTAATTGAGGTATTATTATAATTAAGCAAGAACTCCTGTTTACTCGGGAAAAATGGACAAACTTTCTTCCGACATTATTCACCGTCGCTGAAAATGAAAACCTTTACACTTGCCCTTTAAGAGACTGCAGTGCAATTTGGGCTGCTTACAATGAACTGCAAAGCACATCTGCAAAACGAATTCCTGCTAATAGGTTTTTTTCTTGTTTTACAACTTTGAGGTTGTATGCTGTGTAGATTGTTTATCAAAAATACAACAAAAACACAAACACATGTTCGCGGGATAAAATATCAACGTTCGTCCCGTCATTTTTTATACAAAAATCGCAGAGGACAAAGACTTTTTTTTTGCACCGTCTCGTTTTGAAAAACGGAGTTCAAAACGGAATGTCTGCTGCTTCTGCTGAGAAAGCCAGATTTAAGCTTCGACTGGCCTGTTATCCCCCAATCGCATTCTTTACAGCAATGCCATCGTGCCTTTTATATTTTTGGGACCCGAACAAATGCCATGGCTCCTCGTTAATTTTATTCGCTAGGGCATGTTAATGTCCCGAGAGTTGTGGTCGGGGTGGTGAGCAAAGCTTAGATGGAATTGTTAAAAAAGAAAATGCAAATATATATGGCGTACGCCGTGAATGTTAACGACGGTAATAGGCTTGCTTCGGTGTTGTGCCGGTTAGCACGCTGCAATTGCAATGCAGAGGTCAACAGTTCACATTCGATCTTCCGGCGTGGCAATTGAGACAACGGTGCAGGTTCCTTAAATGCCCCCAACTCTCTCCATGCAGTAGTTTAAATGGGCCCACCACAGTCGATTGGCAGGTCGCGTGCTATGGGAGCGTAACGTGTGGGGCCATCCCATCTCACCCTTTATCGCATACGTCTGGCCAGTGTGAAAGAGTAGGCCAAATGCCCTCTTATAGAGGAGTGGCGGCTCTAGAGCCTCCTCTAATGGAGGGTCATTCCGCCAGCAGTGGCATTAAGAAGTCTATGCAGGGCTGCACTGCTTTTTTACAGTACAGTGCTCGTAACGGAACTTGATCATCGGAGTGTCACTCGTGTATATGCGTGAAAAAATAAAGCATTTGTTAGATTAAAACATTCACACATTTGTAAAGCTCTTTCCAACTAGGGTTGAAAGCATCGATGCATGTATCTCTACTCTTGTCTGTCCGTCCTTCTGTCTGGAACAGGAAGGCACGATTAGTATTACTGAGTGCTGAACTTCTTTCGCACCGGACGTAGCCAACCGTGCTAATCGGAGGTGCCCGGGGAAGGACAAAAAAACTGAACACAAAAATCGCATCTAAAAAGATGAGTTTTCAATCAATATTTAAAATCGCGTAGCTCCAGTGACTTCTTAACGAAGGCACGTAAAGACAATCCCATATGACGGAAACGTGAACGTGAAGTTTGTGTTGCTACGATGGACTGACTCCATCGGTCAAAGCGTTTGCCGAATCCTCCCCAGTGGAATCACAGCCGATGCCGTTCCTTGGCCGCGGCCTCAGCGAAGTCACCGCGCCGCTCTCTGCACGCCGCGACAGGGAGCGCTACCGTCCTTCTCGCTGATGAAACATCTCCGAGGGTCAGAGGCGTCGCAGAATCGCAGTGCGTGCGCTTTCCTTCCCTGCCAATTGCGCAGAGAGAACTCGGCTCCGCTTTAGCGCGAGAGAATCCGCGTGGCGGGCGTGCGGTCGGTGTGCGCCGGCCACTTGGGCTCAGCGGTGACGATCCAACGCCGTTCTGACTGCGCTGACCGCGATGTCGCAAGAGAGACAGCGACGGTGCGCAGGGCTGCGTTGGGACTGCGTAGCTTTCTGCGGTCTTGCTGTCGAGTTCCCCGATGCATTTCGGGTTGTGCCACACGACTCTGATTAGCGCGGTTGGCTACGTACGGTGCGAAAGAGGTTTCAACATTGCATGCTGCACACGTAAAACCCACAAACACCTCGGAATAGAATAATAATCTGAATCTTTTTTTTATCTTGGAGAAATCCCATGAGCTATGAAGCTCTGTTTTTTTTTTTTACAGATGTCCGGTCTTGTGGACATCTATTTGCCAACGCCTGCTGCCCTGCAAGAGACCACGTGTCGTGTTTTTGCACCACGCTTCCGGAGAGCTTGTTCAGCAACCGCACGTTCAGTTGGGAATGTTCCTCAGTAACCATTCAGCTCCTCAAAGAAGCTCCCCGGCATACCGAGCGAAACGTCGGACATCGAGCGGGCTAACAGGCGGTGGCAAGCCCTAAACATTCCACGAGCGAACCGAGTTGCATTTGGAGTGGACGTGAGCATGTCTCGCAGGTCCACGGCCCATATTTCCACGTCGATCAATTTTCAATTCCTCCTTTTCTTTGTGAATCTGCACAATGAGTTTTGCATGCACGTATTGACTGCGTATTATGTTCGAACGTTAATGCCGAACATTTCCCAGAGCTCCCACACTCAACGGCATAAGCCTTAGATGTATTAAGAGAAGTACATACTATTTATCCATAGATAAAATCAGCGCAGGAATGTGATGAATGGAATATATTTGAATTCAAATCACCGCAGTGTTAATAGCATTTAAATGCGTGCATCGCTGTGACTAATCTTCCAGAATGCACCCAATCTCAGACGCTGGAAGTTAACACAATGTTGCACTGTACCTCTATGCTCCCACGTCTGTGTGCCCACCTTCACCAACCCGCACCGACCAGCGTGGTGAAGCATTGGTCAAACAACCACGGGGAAGCCCTCATCCAGCAGTGGATAGACATACACATGTCGCTGTATACACAGCATCACATTCACTTATGACTGTGTACAAATGCGGCCATGTACTGTGTGTTCTCGAGCCATCAAGCTGTGTATTCAGTGCTCTGTACCAATATATGCGCATCCCATTGGTCACGCGCTCGTTGTTTTTGCCGAGCAGGTCGGGACTTGAAAGCGCTTAGAGGTGATTTGAAGCGTAACAATGCAGTTCTTTCTGACCAGGGACAGCAGTGGCGCACTACATAATACAACACATTGAATAACAACAGTAATGCCTCGATATACGAAAGAGATGCGTTTCTGGAGCTTCGTTTGAATATTGAAACGTCGTACATTGAATAACTTGCAACATTCGGTCTTTGAGAATGCGTTCGAAGCCTTCGCAACTTATAATTTCATACTAGAATCACTTAAATAACTTACCATTCTTATTGTAAACAAAGATATGCTATATTGAAAATACAATTAAATATCATGTTGTACAGTATTACAATTAAAAACTGACGTAAATAAAAGAAACAGTGAATAAACTAAGTTGTATTCGTATATATATGGTACCGGAGATTGAGTAGTTTCAGTGTTTAGTTATTACTTTACATTTTTTCTTATTACCATTAAAGTAATGGTGATACATCCAAAGTTCGTGATACTGCAATTTCGTCTATCGAATATTCGCATATCGAGGTATTATAACGTGTATGCACGAGTACTCCATTACACTATCATCAGCCACGGCAATCCACTGTTGGATGAAGATCAACTTCCCGTACCTCCAATTAGCATGGTTGGCTTTTTTACGTTGCGAAAGAACTTTAACACACACACACACACGCACCTTCAGCCGCCAAATCTGATGTAATAATCCACCCAGCACCTGCATACAAACTGATTTTTATCGCTCCAAGCCGCATGGGCTTTATAAAGAATTACAATATCATCAAATATATTTGATTTGGTCTCCGCTCTGCCCTCGCATGATGAGCAATGCAAGTTATTTCTTGTCTGCTTTTGGCACCTGTGAAATCCTAATTATTTTTTTTGCAAAATGAATAGGTTTGAAATGTCGTGTGGTTTATGTGCCAGCTGTAACCTGCTCCATGATTGATGGAGTAATTGGATGCAAACTCAATGTTCACTCTGCCCATGGTTCCCAATGCTGGCTGCCCTCAGCAGCCTCAGGCTCGGCTCGAGTGACTTGATCTGTATCCATACTTCGTCAATTTACCCAAAGAGCAGGTGCCGTCTTTTTTTTTCTTCAATTTTTCTTACCAAAATGGATGAGATAGGATTGCGTAGCTTTAACCTTAATGCCACTCCGTGTGTGGTTGGATTCAACTTTCATTTTCCAGTTGTGGTTTCCAGTCGAGGTAAAAAAGAAGAGTAGCAGGTGGAACGGGTTAAACAGAAAATGTATGCTTTGGAGTTTGACCGTCAGAATACACGTCACGTGGGCATTCATAGTTCGTGTTTAAATGAACCTCGTGCAATCAAGAGGGTTTAGAAGGTCACTCCCAACGTGCACGATCCTCTTAGCGGATCTGAAGAGAGAGCTCAAGCGAGTAACTTACCCCCAGACAATGTACACCCCCTCCCCACACGTCTTTGTAGTTGCTGCTCATTCATCTCCGCGCCATGCAGGTTCCGGCGAGTATGATAATGTTGAGCTGGTGGCCGACGTAACAAACAAAGTTAGTAAATACGTTTATTTGTAATTGAGATGGCAGTGGCTTTGGGAGGCCTTAATCTAGCAGTGGATTGATCAAGGCTGATGGACGATGGTGAGAGGTTAGGGTACATCCCTTGCAATTGCTTGCTCACAGCACTGCTGGGGGAAGGACCTCCACACCACCAGGAGCTTGTGAGAAACCATCGCATAGCTATTTGGCCTTTCTCTTCCATGCTGGGCAGACAATTTCACGTATCCTGCTGGTCAACTAAACGGTGATGTAAAGTCAATTTGTAATTCATATAGAGCGTCGTAAATGTGCATACTCTTTGTATGTGGGATACAGTCTTCCCAACAAAGTGCAGGCGTGTTTTGTGAAATGTTAACCTACGTGGCCAAAGGATAAAGGTCCCCAATTCAGTCACTGTGCCCTTCCCTCCCCTAACCCCCCCCCCCCACCACGATTTTCACGCAGTCAGACAACCGCGGAGTACTGGACGCTATCCAGATATCTTACTGAGCCTGCAACAGATGGCCACTTGCTCCCTGAGCCAGACATTTGAATCCGCCTTGGAGTCGACGAAAATAATCTCAACCCCACAATCCGCTTCCTCACCCACCCAGCTACCAGCAGATTCCCTGTGATTACGCAGCGGGTTTTGGATACAGCCATTTAAAGAGTCCGCGTGATAAATAGGTGGAGGAGATGCAAATGAGAGACCAATTTGTTTGCGTAGGAGTAGAACGGCGTGTGTATGAAGACGCTTTGCCCTCAAAGGGATAATGCTGGAAGGAGAAGAGAACTGATAATGCCATCGATGTGCGTATTGCCCGTGTGTATCCAGGAAATTAAATGTGTCAACCCAGTTGAGTAATATGCAGGGTTCTTCTTTTTAAGTGTTGGAATGTTTGGCCAACACCAGCGACACTGGGGGTGGGGGGTTAGGTTTGGGAGGGAATTAGAGGAGAACATACAAACTTCACGCGGCATGAAGACCGAGTCGGGAATTGAACCCAGGCGATCTTGCTGTGAGGCAGTTCAGTAACGGTAACGTCTTTCCAATGTCCCGCAATGCTTCCAGACACACCTGTCAAAATGACTCCGCTTCACGCGGTTACGTAATATACGCCTCGTAGGGGAAACCACGTGTGCTGGCGTGGACACCGGCTGACAGTGATTATTGTCATTTTCTCCCACCTCTAATGAGGGGCTGCTTTATTTGTGCCAGAAATATCACCGTAAATGCACCTGCTAATCGTGGCACACATCACACACACGGCGTGCATGCTGGGATCTGGGTGGACTGGAGCTCCGTTCGTCGCTCTTCACATCCCTCTCTTGCTTGCCAGACTCATTCAGTGTTCACGTGCCGTCGTGTTGAGGGACTCCGACTAATGCGTGGTGTTAGCTCGGTGTCGTCTCGGACTGTTTTCTTGTTTTTGTTGTCTTGTCCAAGCGTGATAAATTGGACTTATATCTTTATCATTAGACCTCCTTTGCCAGTACCAAAATATAATAATAGGGGTTTTTCCCCTTTTTTCTGGCAACAAAACTGAAACCTTTTTACAAGGATTCATGTTACTGCATTAATCACAATACCTGCAGTCAAAATGCAAACAAAAAACAAACTATGACATACTATGATAATATATGCATTGGGTCGAGGCTCAAAAGAAAGCCGTCCCTTGGTGTGGACCAATCAGTTTCAAGGACAATGCATATATTATCAAAGTATGTTTTTTGTTTGCATTTTTGACTGCAGGTATTGTGGTTAATGCAGTAACATGAATCCTTGTAAAAAAGGTTTCAGTTTTGTTGCCAGAAAAAAGGGGAAAAACCCTATTATTACATATTGGACTTATATCGTACATTTATTTAAGATTTATTTATTTCAGTGACTTGTTGACCTCTTCTCTATATTTCGCACACCCGCCCATTGTTGTATTGTGTTGCCCTTATGACTTGCTGCTCACCCGCCCCTACTGGACGTCTATGAATAGAAGAGCTTCATAGCTTATCGAACTCCTCCTGCAGTCTAAATACCGATTCTGATTCATTCCCACACATCCTCCTCCATTGTGCGGGTTCTGTGAATGTCACAGCGCAAGCACATCGTGTGCGTCTGTCTCGGTGTCAGCGAGGAGAGCAATCACCAAGCTCAAGTTATTTTATTTCATCAATTTAATATTTTATTCTCATTCTACGTGACTTTACCGAAAGAACCAAAGAAGAAGCTCAAAGGCGTCAAGTGCAGATTCACTGCCGCCGTTATTTCTGTTTTTACGCACAAACGTGGGTTAAACACAGGGGTTCCACCCCGATGTTAAAACCGGTTATCTTGGGATTTAATCCCAGTATCGGCAGTGATTGGTCCTTCTCTCGCACCTGTGTATTTTTACTGTCACCCACAAACAACATTAAAGGGGAGGGGGGGGGCTAACGCTTCGGTGCTGCCAGTCTCGGCCAGTCTGCTATGGATGCCGGCTGAGTTTATCCCTGGGGAGCAGGGCTCACTAAGACCTCAGTGTGCTCCTGGGGCTCATCAGCAAGGAGAGAGAGAGAGAGGGGAAAGCCTTTGAAGTTGGCTCTGCTTCGAGTCCCCAGGGGATCTGAGCTCCGCGACACAGCAGCAGCAGTGCACGTGGCCACAATAGATGGAGTCCGGTGACATCACTTGTTGACTTGCCTATTGTACGATCGAACAATGGAATCGCCTGGTTGATTATTTTAGAAGCGACTCGGGCGTTACAATGGGACATCAGCTAACGTCATTTATAGTACAGTATATCTCGGTCAACGGGAAGGTGCAATCGGTTGAGAACGACACTGGACACTGCTGGCAGAAAGGGCCTTTCTACTCGAGGTAGCTCGAGAGAAATTCTAGAGAGGGTATTTGGCCTACTCTTCCACGCTGGCGACAGCTACCCGCACACTTTATCCCACCACACGTGACGTGACGTTCCTACCACAACGCTGTGGTTGTACCCATTTATATCGCTGGATGGACAGAGGCAGTGGGGGAGATTTAAGAAACTTGCACCATTGAACCTGCAAACTGAATTGCAAGTCCAGCTTGCTAACCATCACACCGCGGCAGCATACTAAATACAGTAGCTTGAGCGGTGCAAATTCCTTATTTTCCGTCTGACTGTCTAAAATGCCTTGGCCACTAAAGAGGAATCCACTTAAAAGTTGAATAAAAATTTACACGAGTGTCTAAACCAATACTGTGGCATTTTTAATTGGTTTCAAAACACTTAATTACAACGCGCACTAATTTCCTGTAGTACCACCTGGTAATGTTCCACGTTAATAATATTTGAAAATTCAATTTATAGAAAATAATAACGGTCAATGTGGTGAAGCTTAATTTCCATTAAGAGGACTGCCGCATATTATTTTCATGATTTTGTTTTTATATATAATTGTTTTCCATTGACAACCACTTGCTGCGATTTTATATGTTGTACATTGTGTTTTTGTGGCAGATGTTTAAAAAAAATCCTAATGGGTAAAATAATATTTTCCAGACTGTTAGCTTCACAAGTAGGCAATCAATTAACAGTAACATTGTCACTACAAGGCTCTTTCAATAAAATCCACCGTAATTGTATTTACAAGCAAAGAAAGCGGCGAGGTCATGACTTGTGGTTTTCCTTCTCAGTGCACAGCCCCCACCGAGTTATCGCATTTGTCCCAAAGCCTTTTTATTCGTGGGTCTATACAGCTGTCTACATTTCAATTCGCAAGGGGTAGGACGCAACGTTTTGAAAACAAGACCAGATGCTAAAAGCAATGTCAAACAAATGGCTTATTTTGAAGGCCACACATATTTACTTAGATTCTCTATAATAATAGCCTTGTGTTTGGTTTATTGGACAGAGGCATCTCTCTGATTATGGTAATTTCTTACCAACGATATTCATGGGCTTGCTGCGAAATGAAAGTCAAAGTCCTTGCGATGTCCTCCTACTCCAATGAGCCTTGAGGCGGTACTCATCCCCTTATTTCAGCCCTGAGACAGCGGTAGGAAATTACACATTCCTATGACGGGAGGGCAAGTACAGCGCTATGTATGCATGGGACAGCCACTGATGACGTCCCCAACACAGTGATAGTTGTTGTTTTTATCGACCCTGTAGGGCCGATGGGCTGAATCAACCCCCCAACTGGGATTTGAACTCGCAACTTTCCCATCGCGAGTTGCTCGCTCGACCCCGCTGAGCCACGTGGCCGGACACTGCAATACATCTGGTATGATGATGATGATGACCATGGTGATGATGATAACGCCCAAGATGATGATGATGATAACGACCATGACAATGATAATGACCATGATGATAACGACCATGATGATGATAACGACTATAGTGATGATGATAACGACCATGGTGATGATGATAACGACTATAGTGATGATAACGACCATGATGATAACGACTATAGTGATGATGATAACGACCATGGTGATGATGATAACGACCATGGTGATGATGATAACGACCATGGTGATGATGATAACGACCATGGTGATGATGATAACGACTATAGTGATGATGATAACGACCATGGTGATGCAGGGACAGCAGCAGCTACGACGACGACGATCGAGTTCCAGCGTGGCGGCTTCATCAAGGGACCCCTTGGAGGCGAGCGCGAGTTCACCATCTGTGAGACTTTCCCTCCCCGCCCTCCCTGTTTATTGTACACTGAAACTAAATAGTCGGAGTCCGAGCGCGCGCGTTTATTGCTTGCAACCCAAGAACCTGTTTAACTCTCCTACCTGTTTTGTATCCATCCCCCAGGCCGGTATCCACCTGGCATATCAAAGCTCCTTTGAGGTTCCCCCCTCCCCTCCCCGAAGAATAAAGGATTGTGGCTGTTATCGGTTTACTCCCCAAGAGAACGCGACACTGTTTTCAGGAGCGCGTTTTATAACGTTCGTGCGATGGAGTCACCGATAAAGGGACCCACGGACTCTGAACTCTTTGCATCAGAATATTGACGCCGTGCGAACGGACGGCGTCTTGTCTGGAGTCCTGCAGCCTGCAGCGCCCACAGTCTCGACGATGATCCGAGTCACTTAGCTCGAATGCGTTCTAAAGGAGATGTGTTTTTTTTCTGCAGCTTCAGGTTTACGCGTTATCACAACGTAGATGTGTACCGTGTGAGGGATGATGATGCTGCTGCTGCTGCTGCTGCGATGTGTAATCATTGGCACACTGGACTTGCAATCCAGAGGTCGCCGGTTCGAATCACAATGATGCGAGTTTATTGTATCTCCACACGCACCTCCGCTTAGCACGGTTGGCTACGTACGGTGCGAAAGAAGTTCAACGTACATGCATCCAGCGACTTGAACTGGCACAGACAAATTCTTAGTTTTTTCGGTAAAGTCACGTTGAAGAGAAACAACAAAATAACAAAATATATATAAAACAATAAAAAATTCTCACGACGTTTCGACCATAACTCAAACGGTCATCATCAGGTGTGTCGGTTTGCATAAATTTATTTTGAAAACGGCATATTTATTTATATATATAAAAATAACGTTTGCGTCACGCGCAACGATGGCAGTTTGCCAGGACTAGTCCATCTATTTTTTGAAAAGAGGAGGGGGGAGACGAAATTTGTTTTTATGTAAGCTGTCTGAAAGGCACTGTAAGCGTGAACAATCAATCAAGAACTGAAATGATTTATCAAATCTTTCCAATGATTGCTAAGATAGAATCCATCTTCTCGGTTGAAATTGTCTCTGTGTTTGTATATGTGGATAGCCTCATGAACGAATCTCTCATGGAAGCCAGATGGCTTACAAAGAACCTCCGTCTTGGAAAAGTCAATGGCATGTGAGCCTACTGAATTAGAACAATGATCTGCTACGGCCGAGGTATTGGTCCTACCGTGTTTAAGGTCTGCTTTATGTTCACGAATGCGGTCCGAGATATGGCGTTTGGTTTCTCCAATGTAACTACTACCACAGAGGCAACTTAGTTTGTAGACACCAGGGTATTGTATGTCCGGAATCACATCTTTTACAGACGGAACCAGATCACGGATTTTATGTAATGTGTTGAAACGGACCTGGATCTTGTGTTTATTCAAGATTTTGGAGATCTTTTTTGTGATCCCAGCAATGTAGGGTAAAGTGATGGTTTTGAAAGGCTCCTCAAGAGGGTTCTTCTTCATGGTTTGAGTGATAGCTTTGCGGATTGTATAGTCGGAGTAACCATTAGCCCTAAGAGCTTGGTGTACGTGCTTGAGTTCACTGCTTATGTGTTCCTGGTCGGATATGCATTGGGCTCTATGATACAGAGTCTTGATGAGAGAATTCTTCTGTGATGGATGGTGGTGGGAATCCGGTTTCAGATAAGCATCCGTATGGGTAGCTTTCCTGTAGACAGAGTGGCTCATTGAACCATCAGGTCTCTTTTTAATTAGGACATCCAAAAAAGGTATCTTGCCATCTATTTCGACTTCCATGGTAAATCTGATGGCTGGGTGTATGGAATTGATGTGGTCGAAGAATTTTTTTATTGTTTTATATATATTTTGTTATTTTGTTGTTTCTCTTCAACGTGACTTTACCGAAAAAACTAAGAATATGAATTACTGCAGTCACGAAAGCTTTAAATCAAAATTTGGCACAGACAAGTTAGTTGATCAGCAGGGCGTGTGTGGCAGGGCCACTAATGGGCACTCCCACCTCTTCCAACATGTCTCACTAGTGTGGAAGAGTAGGCCAAATACCCTCTGGAGGTGGTGGGGGGGGGGGGGCTCGAAGGCTCAAGAGCTTCCTCGAATGGATTCCCTTCCTCCAACAGTGACGTGAGCACACAATCGCAGGGCTGTTTCTTTGTCTACCCTGTGGCTACATCTACACGTGGCCATGAACAAGCTGGGCGAGGTTGTCTCCCAACGGAATAATATTCATACTGAAGCAAGGTGAGTGTGGCGAAAGCTCTGGAAGTGAAACTAAAACAATTACAGCAATTATCAATGCATTATGCCTTTTACCAATACCGTTTAGAAGCACCGCTATTATGTACAGCCACGTGACTTACTGGAGAGGAGGAGAGGGCGCCTGTGTGCATTGGTAATGGTCACCGTATTGGAACAATAACGAGATGATTGTCTCGGTGTGTAGTCTTGCACACCTCACGTCACTATGCAGAGAGGTGCCGATTTCCACTTCGTGCAGCTGGGACGACGACGAGGCATCTTGTTTTTATCCCCAGGATATTTATTTATTTATTACTCTTTGGTTATTTTTCTACCTACGTGACTTTCCCGAAAGAACCAAAGAGTATGGATTCCTGCAGTCGCGAAAGTTTCAAATCAAGATTCTATATGTATTGTTTTATTCCACGGGATTTTGGCTCTGGGCATCTCGCGCGTTGGTCAATATTGGCGGCAGGCTCAGCTTCTTTTAGTCGATGGAGCAGAGAGAGGCCTTCAAGCAGTGCAGCGGTGCAACAGGTCGAATCGTTTTGTGTGTCATGGAGGGGGCCAGGTTTGAACAACACCCATTGTTCTTACTCGTATTGAACAACACCCATTGTTCTTACTCGTATTGAACAACACCCATTGTTCTTACTCGTATTGAACAACACCCATTGTTCTTACTCGTATTGAACAACACCCGTAATAAAGGTTTTTGGGTTTAGATCAAGTTATTCAGAAATGCGTCGCAACCCTCCACCACCCGACACGGCCAATCAGTAAAAAATGTGTCACGTTGATAAAAGACTAAATAGTTCACTACTTTAGCACACCGGTGTGTTGAAGAGTGAATCCACAAAATGTATTTTTTTGAGTACGACGTTTCGCTGGTAATTACATCCAGCATCATCGGGCAATTTGCTACATATGTAGCTACTTGTGTAGCTACTTGTGTAGCTACATATGCTACGGGCCCCGCACTTTCAAGGGCTCCGCGCTAATTGCTTTCAAGCTATCAATTCCAGAAAAAAGGGAAAAACCTATTACCATATTATGGTACTGGCAAAGGAGGTCCCATAATGTAGATGCTCACCCCAAGCTCTCATTACTCTGATAGTGGCATTGTCTTTGTGCTGTACGCATTTTGGCGTCCTCTGGTCTAACATCGTTTGAGACGAGGCTCAAAAGAAAGCTGTCTCTGGTGTGGACCAATCAGTTTCAAAGACAATGCCAATATATTATCAGACTATGTTTTTTTTGCATTTTGACCACAAGTATTGTGGTTAATGCAGACATGATTCCTTGTAAAAGGTTTCAGTTTGGTGTTTTAACATCTTAACACAGCTGTTTTGTTGCCAGAAAAAAGTGGAAAAAACAATTATCCTATCTATTCCGGTTTAATGATTTGTGCACTTGCTCTATTACTATAGGACTATACTGCCTTCAACTTTTATGAACGACCGGGTGTTTAAGGTTAGCGATTTGTCGTATTATCTGGCTGTATAGCAAATTTTAAAATACAATTACTTTACTATGCAACATTTGTGTTTGAATATTTACGTGTCTATTTATTTAGGGCCCCTTCATAACATATGCTACAGGCCCCGTACGAGCTTCATCCGGCACTGCCATGGATTCATGAACAAACTTTCGGGAAACATCAAATATCACATCACATTGAAATGATAATAAACACAGCGAGTAAATGCATTTCTCTCTTCTCTGTCTCGTCTCCATATCTCTTTCATCATTGCACCGCATCTCAATGTGTGTCTAGGTTGTTCCTACTTCGCTGCGTCTATATTATTAACATCGTGTATGCTTACTCAGGACAGACTGAAGTCTCTTTTCTTTGGAGGCTCCTGCCAAGTGTTTGCAGTAGGTGCCGATGTTGCTACTGCTGCTGCTGCGTAATCCCAATTGTGTCAATTGCGGGATCATTGTTCAGCCTCGGGATGTTTGACCAATACCAGTTCCATTGTATGTTTATTTATTTTATTTTTATCAATGGGAGAGAATTGGAGAGCAAGGAGGAGTGACCCATTGCAGAACAGGGGCGAGAACGTACAAGCCGCACGCAGAAAAGGCAATTGAGTCCGGAGTCAAACCGAGGCCCTGCTCACTGCGAGGCACAGGTGTTCACCACTGTGCCACCCGACCTCCACTTAATGTCCCTCGTCTCTTCTGTCTCCTCACCACGACTTCCATGAATTTAAATCGAGGACTCCAAATCGGTTCTGTTTCGGGCCCCCAACCCACTGTTAATACCACGGGTGTCGCGTGTTCCTTGAGTGTGTAGAGATTGTATCACTCCCGACGATACTCGCCTGACGCGGTGGGACACGGCGTGACATGGATAGTCGGGAAGTAAAAAAAAACTCCCTCTGAATCGTACTTAACGGGCCTGGAAAGGGGATTGGTTAGAGGTGGGGGGAATTGATGAAGGGATTGGAGGAGAAATTAAAAATGGAAAGAGCGGGGAAACGGAGGATGATTGACAGGGAGTTCGATTGGGATCGGTTAGGAAAAGTGGAAGGTAATTGGCTGGAGGGGAAAGTGGAAGGTGATTGGCTGGAGGGGAAAGTGGAAAGTGATTGGCTGGAGGCGAAAGTGGAAGGTGATTGGCGGGAGAGGAAAGTTGAAGGTGATTGGTTGGAGTAGAAAGTGGAAGATGATTGGCTGGAGAGGAAAGTGAAAAGTTATTGGCTGGAGGGGAACGTGGAAGGTCAAGGAACCTTCGAGAAAGGGGCTTGAGGGATTTATAAGGGCAGGGGGGGGGGGACGCGAGAGCTCGAGACGCTAGGAGTGAAGGGAATCTGAGGAAATAAAGACTCCTACTGTTGAAGACTGCTGTGTCGGGTGTCACTACAAATATATTAAAATAATAATTTCAGGTACAGTGACTATGATGCACACAAACTAACAGGATCAGTGGCTCTTTGTCATCCACTTCGAGACGTACGAATATATTTTTGTACTGATGTTTCAGCAAACCCCATGAATGTTAAAAAGCAGCAACAACGCACCACCTCTCTGGAGTGCATACAGCAGTTGTCTTTGTGCGAGCAGGCCTTGTAGAATACACGAGGACAAAGCATCCCCTGTCTGAGAGAGTTGCAAATGCATAATGTCAAACAACGCATTGCCAAATCGGTGAATTATTGGTTTAAATACTTCGATGGAAAGTTTCAGAGGCTGTTCGGTCTCCCGCCCCTACACCCATAGGTTAAAGTTCAGGGCGATTTGTATCATAAAACAAAGGGCAGCAGGGCATGCTTAGGGCCAAATAATCCTTTTCTTAAAGAGCCAGAAACCCCGGCACACAGAGGCGGTCAATCCCAGCACAGTAACAGCAAAGGGCACGGTCTGTATTGAGTCACCACCACCACCACCACACATTCACCGACTCACACTGTGACCAGCGTGCCGAAGTATGGTCACACCACCCCCATGAACAACACAATACAAGGGAGGCTTCATCCAGCAGCGGATGTGTTATGGTTAATCATTAATATTGTGTTAATAAGACATATAAAAGGTGAACATTGTATGCTAAAAAAGGGCCATTTCTAAATACATTTGCAAATTGTATACAGTACAGTTAGGCCTCGGCAAGGTAAGGTAATTTACCTTTTTTACCGGGTAAAAGGGTAATGGTGTCAACATGCCAAGGGGTAAGGTAAAGGGTAGGGTAAAGGTAGCTCAGAAGAATTACCCGGTAGGGTAAAGGTAGCGCGAAGTATTAACCCGGTAAATACAGTGCCTTGTTTACTGCTAAAAGCTCCGTGGCGCAGTCCGTGGCCTCCATTTCACGTGATATTTTTTTAAAAACTTTTAAAAAACACGCTTTAATGAAATCTACGAGTAATGTCAGAACTCCATGACTCCAGGAAGTGGCCCCGAAGCTCGCCACAACGTAAGGGGCCGTGGCCAATTACAGCCAACGTCAGTTGACAGTGGACAATTAGACCCAAGCCGAAACATAACATATAAAAAATAATGTTGAAAAATATTTTTATTTTATTTTTAATGATATAATATAGTATTGTCATCAGTATGACTTAAGTATACCAAGATTGCAGTCGAAACCACAGTGGGAAGTGTGTTAAAATTGAGTTACAAGATTTGAAGATACAACGATAACAACGACAACAACAGAGTGAGTTAAAAGAAAGCGTGTAAAATTGGAATAATCGAGAGTATTCTATATGAATAAAGCACTCTACCTAGTACCCCAGTAATTACCCTGTAATCGGGTAATTTGTATGGGGTAAGGGTAAAAGGTAGGGTAAAGGTAGGCTCGTTGCTTTTAACCTTTTACCTTACCTGCTGAAGGGTAAAAGGTAGGGTAGAGTGATTGTATTGTGGTAAGGTAAAAGGTAGGGTAAAGGTAGGCTCGTTGTTTTCACCTTTTACCTTACCTTGCCGAGGCCTAAGTACAGTTCAATTGAAAAGGCAGGAGGGGTGTTAATAAGAACAGTAATAACAGTCACCTGCAGCTTATAAACAGCTTACAATATATCTATCTATTAAAGTCGCATTTTCTCTTTCGAGTGGAAAACAAATAGCGATTTATTTTTAAGATGCTGATCGTGAAAAAAAAAGAGGAATAGGTAGAAAGTGGAGACTTAACTCTCATTTTTCTTTTTCATCTTTGACTGAGGTTTTTTTTTAAAATTGTTGTTACACCCCTGCAGTGTGGGGCATAATAAGTCTTTATTTTTTTAAGTCACATGTAATGGATACACACTGCACAGAGTGTGCACGTGAATGCCTCCAGGCGCGGTGCAGGGCGTAACCGAAAGGCAAAGGGGGCTTACGCCACGTCCCGGCACCGACTGGCGGACAATGCAGGGCCCCTGCGAGGGAGTGACGCCAACGTAACGGCACACCTGTGGAGGAGCTATGGTGGTGGTGGCTCTCACCCTCCCCAGGTGTGCCGCTATGTCGGTGCCACTCTCTCCCCACCCCCGAGGCAATATCCCTTCGTGCTCGAGTGAAATAAACGGGGGAAAGCCCAGCCCAGCCCAGCCCCCTCCAGCTCCGAGACCCCCACCGCCACCTTTCCACGAAATACTTTGTTTCGCGCGAACAGCTGATGGGCGGAAAAGCGGCGCTTTGTTTTTCGTTTAGTTCGCTGACGCTGGCAGCGAGTTCAAGGATGACTTCGGCGCTCAGTGCGCCGCCAGAAAATAATTAATAATAATCGAGAGCAGTGATCAACGCATCGACGGTTGTCACCCGATTATCGCCGGTTGACATAAAATGCCATCGAACGCGACGCCGATGAAATATGCCGATGAACGGCAAATTGTCGTCTTATTCTTTGGGTCTTTAGGGAAAGTCATGTAGATGGGTTCAAAAAATAAGAAAGATTCTGTATGAATTCCTGCAGTAACGAAAGCTCCAAGCCAGAAAATTGCCGTATTTTTGTTGTCGCCGCTGCTCGCCGTAGACTTCAATGCGCACGCGCAGCAAAATATCTGACGTGGTTTTATTTGTTCTCGTAAAGTAATACAGTGAGGGAAAAAAAGTATTTGATCCCCTGCTGATTTTGTACGTTTGCCCACTGACAAAGAAATGATCAGTCTATAATTTTAATGGTAGGTTTATTTGAACAGTGAGAGACAGAAAAACAACAACAAAATCCAGAAAAACGCATGTCAAAAATGTTATAAATTGATTTGCATTTTAATGAGGGAAATAAGTATTTGACCCCCTCTCAATCAGAAAGATTTCTGGCTCCCAGGTGTCTTTTATACAGGTAACGAGCTGAGATTAGGAGCACACTTTTAAAGGGAGTGCTCCTAATCTCAGCGTGTTACCTATATAAAAGACACCTGTCCACATAAGCAATCAATCAATCAGATTCCAAACTCTCCACCATGGCCAAGCCCAAAGAGCTCTCCAAGGATGTCAGGGACAAGATTGTAAACCTACAAAAGGCTGGAATGGGTTACAAGACCATTGCCAAGCAGCTTGGTGAGAAGGTGACAACAGTTGGTGCGATTATTCGCAAATGGAAGAAACACAAAACAACTGTCAATCTCCCTCGGCCTGGGGCTCCATGCAAGATCTCACCTCGTGGAGTTGCAATGATCATGAGAACGGTGAGGAATCAGCCCAGAACTACACGGGAGAATCTTGTCAATGATCTCACGGCAGCTGAGACCATAGTCACCAAGAAAACAATTGGTAACACACTACACCGTGAAGGACTGAAATCCTGCAGCGCCCGTAAGGTCCCCCTGCTCAAGAAAGCACATATACATGCCCATCTGAAGTTTGCCAATTAACATCTGAATGATTCAGAGAACAACTGGGTGAAAGTGTTGTGGTCAGATGAGACCAAAATGGAGCTCTTTGGCATCAACTCAACTCGCCGTGTTTCGAGGAGGAGGAATGCTGCCTATGACCCCAAGAACACCATCCCCACCGTCAAACATGGAGGTGGAAACATTATGCTTTGGGGGTGTTTTTCTGCTAAGGGGACAGGACAATTTCACCGCATCAAAGGGACGATGGACGAGGCCATGTACCATCAAATCTTGGGTGAGAACCTCCTTCCCTCAGCCAGGGCAATGAAAATGGGTCGTGGATGGGTATTCCAGCATGACAATGACCCAAAACACACGGCCAAGGCAACAAAGGAGTGGCTCCAGAAGAACCACAATAAGGTCCTGGAGTGGCCTAGCCAGTCTCCAGACCTTAATCCCATAGAAAATCTGTGGAGGGAGCTGAAGGTTCGAGTTGCCAAACGTCAGCCTCGAAACCTTAATGACTTGGAGAAGATCTACAAAGAGGAGTGGGACAAAATCCCTCCTGAGATGTGTGCAAACCTGGTGGCCAACTACAAGAAACGTCTGACCTCTGTGATTGCCAACAAGGGTTTTGCCACCAAGTACTAAGTCATGTTTTGCAGAGGGGTCAAATACTTATTTCCCTCATTAAAATGCAAATCAATTTATAACATTTTTGACATGCGTTTTTCTGGATTTTGTTGTTGTTATTCTGTCTCTCACTGTTCAAATAAACCTACCATTAAAATTATAGACTGATCATTTCTTTGTCAATGGGCAAACGTACAAAATCACCAGGGGATCAAATACTTTTTTTCCCTCACTGTATGTCCCATCTGTTTATTTTGTTTATACTAAGCGCCAAAGGTGGCGTGTGCGTAGTACTGTGTTTGTGCATACTCATTCATTGTTTTGTTTATGTGTGTGTGTTCCCGGTCCTGGTATAATGTAAATATCGTATATCACTTCATTGTTATTCCTGTGTGTACTTATGCATATGTGAGCAAGTGCAGGGAGGGGTTTTCAATCTTTAACTGCCATGGACTTTGTCAAGGAACTCGCGGCCACCTTTTCGTCTGGATCCTCCAGATCCCGAGTACATTCAGGGCCCCCTACCGCAATGATGCCCCCAAGGTCTTCACCGACCCTGACCCGATACACTCAGAATCCACCCAACCTCATCAGATCTGAGAAGCGAAGCGGGGCTTGAGTGTGGATGGTGCATGGATGGTCGACCACCACGTCCAGACGTCGTTATCGGCTGCGAAGCTGCGGGGTAACAGGCGGCAGTGCAACAGAATCGACATTTGTCCAACAATCAAATAACGTGACACGTCGCTCATGTTAAAACACGGTTTCGTTATTTCGTTCAGGTGACTGGGCGAACACGGGGAGGTGTTTGTTTTTTTTACTGGAAAATGTGCTCGAGATTTTTTTCTTCTTCAAATCTCTTTTTTTGTAATCTATCTCCACGAGCAGAGTCACAGAGTGTGCCTGTGATTATGGCAAAGTCCCATCGGACCTCGCAAGCTCAGCAGGTTTGAGGCTTGGACAGTGCTGGAATGAGTGTCCGCTGTCCGTGGTTTTGTAAAGTTGGCTGCAGCACAGAATATCCAAGTTTATTCTGTATCTCCCTCCTCCCACCACCTTCACCAACCTGCACTGACCAGCGTGGTGAAGTATGGTCACACAGCTCACGTGACCAGCACGGTGAAGTATGGTCACACAGCCCCCGTGACCAGCGTGGTGAAGTATGGTCACACAGCTCACGTGACCAGCGTGGTGAAGTATGGTCACACAGCTCACGTGACCAGCGTGGTGAAGTATGGTCACACAGCTCACGTGACCAGCGTGGTGAAGTATGGTCACACAGCTCACGTGACCAGCGTGGTGAAGTATGGTCACACAGCCCACGTGACCAGCGTGGTGAAGTATGGTCACACAGCTCACGTGACCAGCGTGGTGAAGTATGGTCACACCGCCCCCGTGACCAGCGTGGTGAAGTATGGTCACACAGCTCACGTGACCAGCGTGGTGAAGTATGGTCACACAGTTCACGTGACCAGCGTGGTGAAGTATGGTCACACAGCTCACGTGACCAGCGTGGTGAAGTATGGTCACACAGCTCACGTGACCAGCACGGTGAAGTATGGTCACACAGCCCCCGTGACCAGCGTGGTGAAGTATGGTCACACAGCTCACGTGACCAGCGTGGTGAAGTATGGTCACACAGCTCACGTGACCAGCGTGGTGAAGTATGGTCACACAGCTCACGTGACCAGCGTGGTGAAGTATGGTCACACAGCTCACGTGACCAGCGTGGTGAAGTATGGTCACACAGCCCACGTGACCAGCGTGGTGAAGTATGGTCACACAGCTCACGTGACCAGCGTGGTGAAGTATGGTCACACCGCCCCCGTGACCAGCGTGGTGAAGTATGGTCACACAGCTCACGTGACCAGCGTGGTGAAGTATGGTCACACAGTTCACGTGACCAGCGTGGTGAAGTATGGTCACACAGCTCACGTGACCAGCGTGGTGAAGTATGGTCACACAGCTCACGTGACCAGCGTGGTGAAGTATGGTCACACAGCTCACGTGACCAGCGTGGTGAAGTATGGTCACACAGCTCACGTGACCAGCGTGGTGAAGTATGGTCACACAGCTCACGTGACCAGCGTGGTGAAGTATGGTCACACAGCTCACGTGACCAGCGTGGTGAAGTATGGTCACACAGCTCACGTGACCAGCGTGGTGAAGTATGGTCACACAGCTCACGTGACCAGCGTGGTGAAGTATGGTCACACAGCTCACGTGACCAGCGTGGTGAAGTATGGTCACACAGCTCACGTGACCAGCAAGCCCTCACTGAGCAGTGAAACGCCAAAGGACTGTAGTGTACATATGCACACTCACAGACAATATATTATGCCTCTATAACCGAGATTGCAAACATGTAAAGTTCTGAAAAACAATTTATTTGGAAGAATGTACAAAATATCTCACCACGGTGGCGAGATGTTAACTACCTCGCCTGGTATACCGGAGGTTTGTGGGTCCGACCTTGACCCTGCTGCTGTATATTTGGAGTTTTCACGTTTTCTCCGGGTTCTCCGGGTTTTCCCTCCACATTTAGACATGCGGTTTAGAGTGTTTGGCTGTTATCAAGTCCCCACGTGATAAGCCACTTCGTTGAGCTATCATTTTGTGACCAGGTCGCTTCTGAAAATATTAGCAATGTAGCTGCGTGGGCTTTACCTGGTAAAATAAAAAAAGAATTGCTTAGTTTAGAGTTTTTTTGTTTGTTTAATGCTACGCTGAATGTATGAGAATCGGTTGTTGGGCATCTTGCTGTGTAATTGCTGGCTCGGCACGCTGGATGTGTAAACCCCGCGTGTCCTCGAGCGCTCCTCCACAAACCCCCGACTCTGACCTCGCGTCCAGAGTTCAGGATCATTCCGCAGCAGCTACCGACAGAAGGCCACCACCGGCCCAGCGCTGCCTTGCAATCAACAAAGACAAAGGTCCCCCGTGTAGCCTTAACAGACCGTCGGGGCAAGTGCTGTCAGCGAGCAGCACCTATGACGGCCCGCACGGCACACCGAGGGGGTGGTGTGGCCAGAACCCCGCCCGACCGCCTTCGTCTCCCCAGTGGCGATGTCGACACGTCGCACCAGGTGCTCATTTGAAGCCGAGTCGATCTCGGCGACGCCCAGGACCGGTTCAGATAATCGTCACTGGAATTGATGGTGGCCGTGAGCGGGAATCGAACTTGGGTGACCGGGTTCGTAGCCCAGCGCGTGAACGGCTGCACTACCGCTCCCCATAGGCACATGCAGCGCTTAAACAGCCCTGCAGCGTGACCTTGTAGCGTGACCTTGCAGCGTGACCTTGTAGCGTGACCTTGCAGCGTGACCTTGTCTAAAGTCGCGGGGAGTTGGCGGGTGCACGCATGCACAGGGCGGGGATTCGTGGCCCGATACGGTGAATGTTAAACAAACTTTAAACAAATGTTAGACGCTTCGCAGAAGATTGAGAAGACGATGCGATCTGCTTTGGTTTGTCGTGCGTTCTGCTCTGGCTCTCCCCACGCCTGTGAAAGCGAGGAAAGGCTGCCACAACCACGGCTTAATTGTGCTCATCTTTTGTACCAATTTTTTTTGGGGGGTTTTCAGTTGGATACAAGAATCTTGAATGTTGCGGAGCGGAGCGGGGGTGAGCCACTATCGTGGGAATTGTGGGCGGGGAGGGGGGCTAATTCCCTCTCCAGCTCTGTCAACACACAACAGGGCCGCTCTTGAGGCCAAGTCACTTACCCTCGTTTAATACGGTAGTATTATGGCTTTTATTAATTCGCCAAAAAATATATAACTCGTGAAATTGTAACGGGGAATGATTCTTGCATATTTCATGGAGTTTGCTGGCAGAGGTGGAGGCGGGTGGGGGGGGTGGTGGGAAGTCGGGGTGGGTAGAGGGCGGGGGGGGGGTGAGAGGGGGGTGGGGGGGGTGAGAGGGGGTGGGGGGGGTGCACTGCCATCGTGTGACCGTGGGGAGGCTGCGTGCCCTCCCGCTCCCACCACGGCGCGTGGTGATGAATCGCTGCCAGGTTTTTGATAAATCCGAGTACAGCTGACCAACTCGCTCAGCGCGGCTCCGTCGCAAGAGGGACGAATCATTTGTGGACGGCGCATCTCCGCCCTCGGTCCTGGTGGTGGGCAGGCCTTCTCGACGCGGTGGGCTTGCGAGCGAAACGCAATCCCTCCCACGGACTTCGTTTTGCCACGCAACGGTCGGTGCTGTGCTCTCTCCCCACGTGGACAATTTCAATGAGTGAAAATAAAATCACCGTTGACTTTCCCATGATGGTACGTAATTTATGGACACCATAAGGATGATGGGCTGAGTAAACCCCCACCCCCCCTCCCCAACCAGGATTTGAATTTAAAACCTTCCAAGCTGCTGGTAAATCTGACCAGTAAAACAATAAGACGATAAAAATTAATTCCTGCCCTGTCAATATACATCACGTAGCATCTTGAGCACGGTGAAACGCACTCCAAATGCGGCCACTTAGTATCCGGTGCACAAGCAGCACATTCTGGAAAAGAAACTCTTTGTGTGTTCCCTTCCAACGATATCTCTGGGGTGCTCGTTGTTATTGCGGATAACGTGTGGGGGGAAAAACGCCCCACGAGTGAATATAGATCAGCACCGGGCAGCTGGCATGGAGCTTGGCGCATAGCGAATGTGTTTTTTTTTTTTAGACCTCACGGTAATTGAGATGCAAATGTTACCCTTGATGGCTTTCCCTGTAATTCCTGCCACTTGTTTAATTTTCTCCGTAAGTGATGCGAATGACCGTGCCCATTAAGCTGCGTTGCACAAACCAAACGGCATCCCCTACGAATAGGAAATATTTAATGCAATGGTCATTTAAAAAAAAAAAGGCGCCGCAAACATCCATTGAAGAAATGGAACACGATTGGGTTCGGTGCGGCAAAAAACAATTAGCGCGCAATGCTCGGTAAAAAAAAAATCGTTACATTCGGACATAGTCTATCTTTTATTTTTTTCAGCTTTTAAAATACAAATACGACAACCAGCATTCCCAACCTAACATACGCAAATGAAGCTCCATATATTAATACAAAAATATTACAATAAATACAACCAAATCATTGCGCAAATTCGCTAAGGTGCTCTAAGTCTGTACAGGTTTACACAGTATTACAAAGATGTTATATAAACATATAAGCGTATGCACGTGTAAGCGAGCACACTAACAAGATACAGTGATGAACAGACAACAGCAGGTGTAAAGGCGGTACACGTTATGTTCTAGTGGCATTCCTACTTAGCAGGCGTGTGTCTGGATTAATTGGATTTTGTTTTTGCATAGCGAAATGAAATGTTTTAGACTCGTACACAAAGCACGTCGGACCAAAGATGCACGGCCGAGACAATGCCCAGCCATGAATTCTAAGCATCACTCGGGACACAAGCAACTTCTGAGGCTGAACAAAAAACGATTCAAATCACAATCACGCGTGATCCTACAAGGGGAAACACGGAGAGAAAAGAGAAAATCAAATGTTCTCGTTCTAGATTTGTCCATGGGAGCTTATAGATTGTACAGTTTGACTATGAAGCACAGAGATGAAAATGTGGTTTGTAGCAAATGTCATCAAGAGTTTATTAATATATTAACTGCATTGATATAACAACAGTACCTTCATATTATTGGTTCTTTCGGTAAAGTCACGTAGAAGGGAAACAATAAAATAAATAAAAAATATTGTTTAATATTTTTTATTTTTTAAAAAAATATTGTTTTATATTTTTATTATTTTATTGTTTCCCTTCTTCGTGACTTTATATGAATCCCTGCAGTGACGAAAGCTTTAAATACAAATGTAACAGTACCTTCATTGAAATTATTTTCAGGAGGAACCAAATCAGAATATTTTTGCCAATACACCGAATCAAATGTAATGATGACTTTACCAATTAATACAAAGTTGTGATCAATGCACTAATGGGATAATTAGAAATGTATACTGCAGACTGCTAAGAAAGCAAAAAAAAATGCAAACTTAGAGAATTATACATTTTTAATTACCTTATCCTACGCAGTTCATGAATGCCATTATGATGCAAACATAAATGAGAGCATTTAAACGCGTTCGTGAAAGTGGACTTATGCATTCGCCACAATTGGTAACAGGCAAAGCAGCGATTCCGACAATCTCCTCTGGTCGCAGGAGTGCTGCGCCGTGATATTTCCGCGTTCCCGGCACCCACTGCAAGGATTGAAATGCTAATCCGATGTGCTCAGTAAGCACAAGACAATATATATATGTATAATTGTGTTTACTTCGCCCAACAGGGCATTTTATTTATTTTTCAGCTGAAATAAGGATTCTCTTCCAGTAACGATGGCGTGACATCTCCAGAGGCACAGACACGTGCACGAGGCCAGTGTAAATTGCTAAGTCTATCATCGCGCGCTGTTTACGCAGTGATTTACGCACAGGAATGATCTAGTTTCTTCATCTCCATAATCTTTCATGAAACCATTCAATCTTCTCTCGACACGCCTATTATAACTTTCAACACACGTTTTGAGCACGGTAGTTTTTCACTCCACGAGATTATCATCATCATCATCATCATTCGAGGACATTTGGCTCACTTCTACATTCCCGTACACCATTACAGCCGTGTGACTAACGTCGCCTCGGATCCGGGGGGAAGTACAAAAAGCGTCGACTCCCGACGTCGGAGACGCTTGACGACCTCCGCTCGACGCCCCGGTCCGCCTCAGCAGTAGAAGATGAGCTCGGGGATCTGTCCGCCCTGCACGCCTGTGCCGTTCGTGCTGTCCGACGAGCACTGGAACTGGAAGGTGACGTTCCCGCACGTCACCTCCGTGAGGCCCTCCTGCCCGAAGTAGCTCAGTTCGCTCCCCTCCAGCACGACGCTCACCGTGTAGAACGCGTCGGGCTCGATCCGCACGGGGTGCTCGAACCAGACGGGGAAGGTGGACGACGAGCCGTCGGAGCAGAAGGCGGCCTGCCGCTGCGCCAGCAGCCCGCCGCCCTGCCGCTTGAGCTCCAGGCCGACGCCGTAGTCGGCGCGCTTGCCGCTCGAGCCGTAGAGCCCGAGGCCCGACAGGAAGACGCGCTGGTCGACGGCGAACTGGATCGAGTCGCAGCGGCCCCGGTAGCGCCACTGGTTGCCGCGGTAGGCGCAGCTCTGGAAGCGGTGGCAGCGGCGCGGCGGCAGCCCCGCCCGGCCCTCCGTGGGGAAGGGCAGCGAGGGCTTGAAGCGCGCCGTGTGCCAGAGGAAGACGGCGTTCACCTCGGTGGGCGTGAGCAGCCCCGACTGGGCCACCACGTCGGCGAACTCCTCCACGCCCATCGCGGGCACCCGCAGCAGGTGCAGGGTCTCGCCCAGCGCGCGGCGCCGCCCGGCGGGCGTGGGAGCCAGGCCCCGGCGGGCGCACTCGGCCTCGGCCCAGCCGAGGGCGGCCTCGAAGACGGTGGCCTCGGCCGCGTTGAGGGTGTCGCGAGCCACGACGCTGGCCAGCGTGGCCTCGTCGAGCTCGCGGAACGCCTCGGAGCGCAGCGCCAGCTCGGCCTGCGCGTCCACCACCTCCCAGCAGTGCTGCGTCAGCTCCGGCTCGCCGAAGAGGCGGCCCTGCGACAGCAGCGTGCACGCGTTGGCGGCGCTCAGCTCCGTCTCCAGGAAGGCCACGCACGCCCGCGCGAGGTCCGGCACCAGGTACTTCTTGGCGGCGTACAGCGTGGCCAGCGCCGTGTCGGCGTCCAGCTCCATCTCGTCGCAGTAGAGGTACCTGGGGGTGGGCACGCGGGAGAGGGAAAGGGGTAAAGGTGCGGGCCCTGCTCGTCATGAAGGTTTCTTTGGGTGGTTCCATCGATTCAATATCAATGCGTGTCACCACCACCGCCCGACACGGCCAGTTAGTAAGGTTTGTGACGTAAATAAGACGTGCCAGTTAGTTATTACTTCAGCCCACCGGGTATGTTGGAGAGTAAACCCACAGCATCTACGATACGAGTGTGACGTGTGCAGCCCTGCTGCTGTAGTCTGCACGACGCTGCTCCTGGTGGTGGACAAGGGCCTCCCCGCTACAGGGAGCCCCGGATAGCTCCTCCAAGAAGCTAATACAGTCTCGCCTCCCACGTAGCCAAGACGTCTTGGGAGAGGTGGGCGAACCCACACGGATAGAAAGTGTGCAACTGGGTGCTCGGGCTTCTAAACATTTGTCTACTTCATGCGGGAGGTGGGACGGTGGCGCAGTGGTTAGCACGTTGCGCTGTCAACGTGGCGACCCGAGCGGCATATAAACCGGTCCTCAATGCCCCCCCCACCCCCCCACCCCCGCCACTTCACGAGCCCGCGCTGCCCAGCGTCGTGACGCAAGTTCAAATATTCTAAAACTAACACGTGCCGCTACAGCACAGCATGGGGAGGCGTTGTTCCGGCAGCGCATAGACAAAAGGGGCGGCGCGCGGCTGGGCCGACGGGGAGTCCGGACGATGCCGCGGCTCTCCGTTACCGGAGCAGCACGAGGAACGCCGTCGGCTCCACGTCGGGGATGTGAACCTCGTGGCCGGTCTCGGCGAGGCCGCCGTAGAACATGGCGTAGAACACCGAGCTGCCCACCGCCAGCACGTACTGTGAAGACAAAGACAAGCGCCGCTAGCGGGGAGCGGCACCCACGAGGACCGGCGCGGCACACGAGGGGGTGGGTGGCCGGCACCACGCACGGCCGCCTTTGTCTCCCCAGTGCCGAAGTTTACGACACACCGCTACACCAGGTACTCATTTGAGGCAGAGTCGACCTAGAGGAGGCCAAGGACCGATACAGATAATCGTCACTGGGGCTGGCCATGAGCTGGAATAGAACTCGGGTCGCCGGGTTCGGAGCGCATTGTGCTAAGGATTGCACTACGGCTCCCCACGGACCGCACACGCGGCAGCACGGGCGGGGTGGAAGATGAGGTCAAAGGGCAGGGGAGCTGCCACTGTGGGTGCCGTGGCTCAGACAATGGGTAAGAGAGACACCCACAAAAACATTTTGACAAAAAAAATCGTGCAATTTTTCACTCCCGTGTTTTTTCTCTCTCTCCCTTCAACGACAAAACCTTGGGAAAAAAAACACACACAAAGTGACCGCCCTTTATAGCTCAAAACTGAGGCAGTGGCCGGGAGTCGCATCGATTCAATGGAAGTATACGGCAATTCAACAAAATGTTTGGCGATGCTGCGTTGCCAGTGGTGCGGTGCACAAGCAGAATTAACAAAAAAAAAACCTAAACGCATTCGTTAACAGCGCCGTGGCTTTTAAAAGTAAAATAAATAATAGACAACGTATCGGGCAATGACCCTTTCTTCAAAGCACATCATTTATGAGCTCTGAAGAAGGGTCATTGTGCCACGTCTCGTTCTATTTACACACACACACAGTAGTATGGTAGAATTACGATTATCCGTGGTGGTGTGGGCCCACGAACTTCACGGAGCCTCTCTGCAATCTACCCAAGAAGCCCCAGCAACCATTCGCTCATCAGCAGGCCACCCCCAACTTCCACCGTGAGACGGTGCAGCTGTTAAGAGGCGGCAACAGTTCCGGCGCTTACCGAATGTGACGTGTCGTTATTCACGTCAACTCTTAGACGGTTGGACAGGCTACTTGTAAAACCTGCCCTTTGATCAAATCTCACGGGTTTCTCGTCAGATCTCAAAAGCTAAGCAGGCTTTGGAGCCTGGATAGGACTTGGACAGTTGCAGAGGCTGCTATGGGGCTACGTCGCCAGCAGAGGGGAGTGCAGCAAGCAACCATTGTTGTATTGTGCTCCGCTCCCACATCTATGCTCCCGCAGTCTCCAACCCGCACTGAGCAGCGAGGTGAAGTATGGTCAAATGCGCCCCAAGAGCAGCACGGCGTGAGGAAGCTCTCATCCAGCAGTGGAAGAGCAAAAGGGCTGTAACTGTACGCCTGTGCAGTGTGTGAGGGAGGATCACATTTGTCGACACATCCTCACGGACGTTGGTGCTGCTGGCGTGAATTCATCTTGCGGTGGCTCCCAGGTCCAGAAACCAAACCCGGTCCCCTCTCCTTTGCTTAGTGACAGAACATGTGTTGCATGTATAGTTGCCACCTGTCCCGTTTTTCTGAGGACGGTTTTGCTTTTTGAGATCGCTGTCATGCTGTGAACAGTAAGTCTTCCTGAAACAGTAAGTCGTCCCGAAACACGTTTCAGCAACACGTCATTCTGCACTCTTCTGCGATTGTAAAAAAAAATAAAAGAATTCGTCTTTCAGTGACAGGTCCGAGTGTTGTATACCTTCCGAGGTGGCAACCGCAGTCGCACGAAACACATCCCATTTCAGACATCAATCAACGCCACGGCCACCAATTTGCGGAGAAAGTCAACCAGTGGCTATCCTATGGGTAGACTCGCCCCCGCCATAGTAATGTGGAATTCCCAGCACCGACACTCAAGGCTGTAAACCTGTAGATGTGCACCAACGCCTCAATGCTAATTGCAGCAGGGTCATCACGTCGCATGCCACGGTCGACGCGCGAGATGAATCGTTCATCGCGAAGGCCATGCTTCATTCACGGCCGTTGTCAATTTTAAGCCTTTCCCGTTCCGAAGACGTCTGCAAGTTGCAGGGTGGAGTGTCCCGCTCACCGCCGAATCTCGGAACTCGCAAGCGGTTCAGCATTAGTTTTATTTAGAGAGGGGTAGCGCCGCTGTTTTTAAAGACATTGTGCTCACCACGCAGAGAACCGTAGCGACCCTACCCCACTATGTGATAGCTGGCGCCATACTTTGCCACTCGCCCCCCTCCCGCATGGCCTTGTACTTCCGATTCCGTTCCGATGACGTAACAGTTCTTTACTGCAAGGCCCGTGGGCCACTGCCAGCCCCCTGGCGGCCTTTAGTGGGGCCCCCAACAATACACAAAAGTGAAAACACCCCCCTCATCATCATCGTCATCATCGTCGTCGTCATCGTCGTCGTCGTCATCGTCGTCGTCGTCATCGTCGTCGTCATCGTCGTCGTCAACGTCGTCGTCAACGTCGTCGTCGTCATCGTCGTCGTCATCGTCGTCGTCATCGTCGTCGTCATCGTCAACGTCCCACCCCCCCGGCTCTGAAAATGAGTGAAGAACCCTGGCGAACTCGTACGTCATCGGAACGGAATCGCAAGGGAAGAAATACGATGACGCACGCTCGCACGCACGCTCGCACGCTCGCACACACGCTCGCTCGCACGTCACCGTAACGGGGTAAAGGGTTCAAGGCGGCCGCCGTAACTGTCGTCCCAGTCCCGGCGCCCCCCGGCGCCCCCCGGCGCCCCCCGTCGCGCCCACCTTGTGTGCGGGGATGCGCTTGGTGGCTCCGGGCGGCCCCACCACAAAGTGCACGTCGGCCATCATCTCGCTGTTGAACATCACCGCGTTCCTGCAGCGACGGGGAGGGGGGGGAGAACATTGGCATACTGCAGCCCGACTTACTATGCAAACATTTGTCCAGCGCGGCTCATCTTTAATTCCACAAACACGCAGCATATGCCCAAACATGCAGCAATCATATTCTTGTTTGCGAATTAGTAAGGACGGAAACCAGAAGGGTGAAACTAATTTAAATGCGATTTTTGTGTAATATATAAAATGTGTGCCACTGTGTACGCTGAATCTACGAGTCTATTCCAGGGTGCTCATTTCTGTTCTCACTCTCAAGACAACTGAAAGCAATACAAAACGTGCTCTCGCATTGCCATACGGTTTAGGCTGACGACAATAAGCGCCAATTTTGCTTAGCCCATGTCTATTTTCAATGCATTATGATTTAAAATTTCCACAGTTATTGGTAAAGTGGCACAGAAAGCACTGCAAGTAATGCAAATTGGTCTACTACTAAATACGTGAGCCTTACATCCAAAAAAACCCTACCTTATCGCATTACAAACACCTGTACTGTGTATTGCTTCATACGGAATACTCGGTTTCCTGTGTTGATATATATGATAGCTTGATAGGTGCATGTTTATTTGCAAATATCAACTTGACAAATGCATCCAAGTGTGATATATGTACTGAAATCTACACGGCAGATATTATCAAGTCATTAGTGTAACCCTTCATCACATTCGTATACTGACATGCACCCTCAAATGTACAGGAACCCCACTATAAAGATGACCTCTGCTCTCTATTTGTATACGCAAAATATTTTTCTAAATAATTTCAACAGTAGAATATCCCCCTCCCGCACCCTTTCATTTGAGCATATATGGCCAGACTTTGCTTTTGGGAGATAACCGACAGTTTTGCGACTTGCATCCATAACCATTTTAAAACATTATCATTATAAAATCTGAAACGTGCCTATAAAACACAATGGGCTTCGAAGCCACTCTGTCCATCCGCCCACCTCTCTCTCTCTCTCTCTGTCTCACTTCCCGACGTGAACCCAGGAACCAGCCACGATGATGCATGGCCGGCCTGTGGAGAGGGGCCCTCCCCTACTCCTGGGTTGTGACTCGGCTCAGTGAATCGTTATCGGTAAATACAGAGCCAAAGCGGGGCAATAAATGAAAGGCTACACGCAGACTGACTGCATAAATAAAGAAATGAAAGGCTACACGCAAACTGACTGCATAAATAAAGAACACAACGGCAATCTAAAATACGGGCGCGTCTCTTTCTATGAGAATTCGCTAGAACGAGCTGTTTGAAATTAGACCCACTTGTTCACGTAACGAGCAAATGTTCACGTAACGAGCGAGGAGACCGGTCGATCGCAATTCCTTCCGTTGGTGGGTGGGTGGGAGAGGGGTGGGTGGGTGGGAGAGGGGATGGTGGGTGGGTAGGAGAGGGGATGGTGGGTGGGAGAGGGGATGTTGGGTGGGTGGGGGCGCTAATTAATTGTAGACGATGAGGACAGGCACCTGGAAGCACTTTGGTGGTATTACCGATAATGTTATATTACTTTATTTAAACAATTATAGTTTGTATTTTTCTCATGTTAAAAAAGTGTGGCACATTTTTGGGGGGCTGAAACCTCGGCTTTGAACATGGGAGTCAATGAGAAAACGATGATTGTGTAACGAATTTTCGCTGAACGAGCTATTTTCGATTAACATTATCACCGCTCGTTCAGTGAGATACGCCCGCATTTCACTTTTACAACCTCTGGACTTGAGCCACCCGTCACAGGTGTAAAATGTACGCGAGGACACCAAATCAGGTGCTGCGTTCTCCCGCGACTCAAAAATGACCTCACCTTCACCGCTATTCTTGGGGCCATTTGGGTAAAACTACGCGCAGCACAGGGCAATATATATTTAAAAATACGCCAGCACTCAGCTTCACTCTTATCAGATGAAATAGTTTCACTTTAGTCGAACTGCTTACTGCCCCGTTATAGATGGCCACTTTCTCCCAAATGCTGAGGGCAGACTTTGTCTGAAAATTTTTTGTTTGTTTAATTATTAAAACAAATCTGTAAATTAAAAAAAGCTGATATCTGTGCCAGTTTGCCACCCAACAGAATGTAAAACATGCCATATGATTTTATCATGCAAAAGCGACCCCATTAATATAATATGTAAAGTAAAGTTTACTATTCACAAGTTGGCAATATCTTTTGTATTCTATAATACCACATTGCTCTTTTCAACGCGTGATTATAGCACTGATATTTGTAGGGTGGCACTGCATTGGCAGTGGTGCACATGCACACATAAAAGCATTTTAAGCTCAATAAAATCGTCAATAACACTGTGGCCTTTAAAATAACAAAATTACTTAATAGGTGGCATTTCGGTTAATGGCTCTTGTGAAGAAGAAGAGCCCATCGCCTGTAACGTTGCCTACGACAGACTGTGTTACCCTTTTTATTTTCAAGGCAGTGTTATCGACGAATACATTGAGTTGCATGTATAATTATACAGGGAACAGCTCATACTGTATTACAATCTGTGTGTGTGCATACAAGTATGCACATTATGGTAGATTTAGTGAGTTTCCATAAAAAATATGGAAGACTGTCAAAATGCTTTGAGCACATATGTACATTAAGCATACACTTCAATCATTAAAAGTCTGTATAATCGCCGCTAACATAAAGTGCAATTAATTTTAAAACAATTCCTACAATCTAATGGTGCTCTGCAATCAGCACGGAATTACGCCGACATGACATCTCACTCGCATCTTTCCGTATTTCCACCCATCAAATCGGCTTAAGGCGGTGCTTAATAAGAATTTTTCTTGACTTGTGTGCAATGTAAAAAAAATCCAAAGCAGCTTATGAATGTGGCCGACATATTTGCCGTGCCATAACAACACGCCAGCGTTCACCGATTCGTGAGCTGCGTTTCTGCGGTGGAGATGTTGACGACGCAGGCGATTATTAGGTCACCTTGTCCAATTGTGAAACTCTGGTGTGGGCAGGTGTGCGTTGCAAGGCGACGTTGGCAGATGCATGCCTGTTGGGCAATGCAATCTGTTCCAGGCTCCGGTCGTTCATCAGCACGAGTTGATACTCTGCACATGGGAGTTGCTACATCTTCCGTAATTTCAGCACTGTTGTTTTTGCCAGGTGAGCAGAGACTCAAACCAATTTCAGTCCCTGACGTTCGGAGGGCCCAACAATCTGGACCACACCGAGTCTTGAATGTGACAAAAATTGCGCGGCTCCCTTGCTTATGGCAGCCCGCAATACTCCCCGAGTTGCATTGTCTTGCCTGTGCCACAATGTGCTGTTCAGGGGAGCGCAGGTTACATCAAGTTTCGACCAAGGACAATGGTTGGAATGTTTACACAATGACCTTTCCTGAGCATTGTGTCAGGACAAAACAGGCTTGAAATTCTACTCTTAAAGCTGTCCCTCGATTGTGTCATTGTTCGACTCACAAACGGGTCTGGCGAGGGGGAGGGAGGTTTAATTGCAGCATGTGGCTAACAAATGCAAAGTGGAACATTATTGCAGTTCTACTTGCATGTGTAGGAAGAAAAAGAACGACTGTTGTACTTACGAAATTGTATTTTTTGGCGGGTGGGGTGGAATTAAAATTTGCACCGATATTAGTGGACAAAAATGCATTTGTGAGCCGCTTAAAAAACAATCGTAGGCTTAAATTCAATAACCTGCAGCAGGCATTGAGAGTGTTTTCACATCACCGACCGCTCTTTGCGTCCATCACCCGCAGCCAATGGACTGCAGGCCGAAAATGTCAAATGCAATACAAAGGTCAGCCTCCGCACAGATGATCAGAGATTAACGCACGTCAAGACGAACTGGGTGGAACGAACTTTGAACCGGATTAAACGCGCCGGTATTGCGATATCGAACCAACACACACATATATATTCTGGATGCACGTCTCTGCCACACAAATTGTTTGGCCAATCTGCCACAATTCAAAGTGAGATGTCAGCGACTCAGTAGATGCGACACTCATAGTGCATCATGTCGTGGGTATACCGTTTTCAAAAATCAGTCGAGTATAATAATGCATTAGTTGCTGTGTTTCATAAGTGTTTTATTTGAAATTGACTTGGCACCACGGACAGAAGTGGAACTTGAACTGAGAGCTATGTGACAATGAGAACCCGGGCACAATGTGCCGGAGACATCCCCCCCCGCCTCAGGTGCTCGCTGTAGCGATCTGCTGCACACGACCACGAGTGGAATACAAAGGTCCCCCGTATAGCCGTAACAGAATGTTGGGACAAGTGCTGTTAGCGAGCACCTATGAAGGCCGGCACGGCACACGAGGGGGTGGGTGGTCTGCACCACGCTCAGCCGCCTTTGTCTCCCCAGTGGCGATGTTTACACATCGTACTAGGTACTCATATGAGGCCGAGTCGACCTAGGGGAGGCCCACGACCGGTTCTGTAATCGTCACCGGTTTTGGCCGCGAGCGGGAATCTAACTCGGATCGCCGGGTTCGTAGCGTAGCGCTAACCGCTACACTACCGCTACCAAAATTGTCTCACAATGTGCCGGATACATCCCCTACCCCAGGTGCTCACTGCAGCGATCGGCTGCGCCGCAGCTCGAGTGGAATAGGAGGCCACACGCACACACAAACTACCTCCTTTATCTCTGAAAGAGGATAGATTGATGACCAAGCTGAGGAGGCCCAATTACATTGGCAATGTCTCCTCCATTGCCTCACAAAAGAGAGATAGCAAGCGCTTCTCTTTCTTATGGTCAAAGATCGGATAAGAAATTAAATAATTAATTAGAATACAGGGTGGTGGTGGTGGTCCATGTCTTTTGCGACCCCCGATTAATTGACCCCCCCCCAAGCATTTTTTCTCTTTTGCTTATTAATTTCTGTTTTCCCACCCACTGGTTTACAAAAATATGAAGTTTTAGAGAATTTAATGGAGGGGGGGGGGGGTGGTCACACGACATCTGCACCACTGTATTTTTAGCAAATTCATAATGTTAGTAAATCCACGATTGCCACTACTGCCACCACTGCATTGAGATTATGTTGGTGCTATAAATGTCCAAATGATGGGCCACTTCGTTGAGCTATCATTTGTGGCCAGATCGCGTGTGAACAATAAGTTCATACCTCAGTGGGCTTTGCCTGGTAGGATGGGGATGGTTTAGTGTTGTATTTGTACGTGTTTGGGTGATTTGTGTTACCTTTCTTGTACTTGGCACTCCTATCATGTTACATGTTGTACTGTTTGTTGTTGTATCGTTCTTACTCGCCCTGACTGGACATCTACGAAAAAGAGCTTTATAGCTCATCGGATTTTTCCCGTTGAAATCAATATTCTGAACTGTGGCCAGACGAGCAGTAGCTACGGCCACTGCATGCTTCACGTGGGCCAAGAGCTATGGCTCGTTACCCTTGGATAGCTTCCCCGTCATCACAAGACCCGGCCGTACGCCGTCGAGACAAAGAGCCGCCACTGAAAGTGTAGTGGGACGCAGAAGAGGAGGAGGAGGAGGTGTAATACAACTGAAATAAATTGACCGCAATGAGTTATGGAGGAGCTATAGCTTATTGGAAGTAGGACCCTCCTTCACATCTCAGGAAATTCAACGTAGATGCATTGCCCTTCGTCAATCCATTCCCCCACGCTGGTAGTGCGGGTTGAAAGTGAGAGGTGCGTGGATTATTTCTGCGGCGTCCCCCGCTGCTTTTAACATCGCCTTCCACATCCTATAACACCTGTTATGCACGGTTGCCCATCCAAGCACTGTTAATGGTCAACCCCTTATTGTATCTCAACCTTGCTTATTTCCCCCAGGATCTGACGATATTGGGCACGTTCCCGGTCATGTGATCGTGGTCATACTTTGTGTTGAGACGCAGAGCAAACACAAAATCGTTATGGGCAACTCACACCTCGACAATCCGGCCAAATCACATGCTACCTTTGCGATGTATGCATGCATGTTGAACTTCTTTCGCCCCGTACGTAGCCAACCTCACTAATGGGAGGTGCGGAGGGAGGACGACAAAAGTCACCACGAAAAGGAGTTATAAAGCAATAAGTTTTCAATCTAGATTTCAAAGTGCATAGCTCTAGTGGCTTCCGAATATCGGAAGGAAGAGCGTTCCAGAAGGACGTAAAAGTGGATCTGAAAGTGCGTTATGCAGTAACCGCCTTTGTTCGATGCCCTCTTGCCGTCATTGCCACATCCTCACCATGACTAAAAATAAACATTTTACTATTTGTACATTAGGTCCTGTGAGTAATTCAACAGAAAACCAACCGCATGGATTTCAACATCACTCTGTTGAAAGCTGAAGTAATAAGTGAAAGTATTTGCTGCTTTACTTATTAAACCAAATACACTCCGGCATTCTTGTACGACGATCGTGCACGCACCATTGAAATGCTTTATCGTGTGATAATATTTCATGCAGAGTTATATCGGAGTATACCTCATTCAGACCACAGTGGTTTTAATAATATCTGGAATATAAACTTTAAACAGCCATGTCTACTTACAACAATGCCCAAATACAATGGTAGCTCACTGCTAAACCAAACACACCAGTCTGCCGAGCCAATTTGGAAGATAAACACCGTTTAGTAAAACGGTAAAGGTGCAGCCCTGAAATTTCTTGCTCACGGGACTGCTGATAAAAGGACCTCCACTGGAGGAAGTTCTAGAGAAGCCCTCTCGAGGGTATTTGGCCTACTCTTCCACGCTGGCCAGGCGTCTTGGAAGAGGTGGGAGTACCCACACTTTACCCCACCACAACCATCCTCCATTCGACTATGGTGTGATGCAGTACTGATAGGTGGAAAGAGCTGGGGGGGGGGAGCGATTTAAGAACGTGCCAGTTGCTTCAGCTGCCACGTGGGGAGGTCAAATCGAACGGGCGAGCCTCTGGGTTGCAGGTCCAATGTGCTGACTATGACTCCACGGCAGGACACAACTGTTTTAGGAATCAGTAATCATCTCGGCAAACACGCACACTTGCACCGCCTTAATGTCGATGTCATTAGCGCACAGTTGTTGGCCTGAACTTTAAAACTGAGTTACAATGCACGCGCGTATGTCGAACGTCTGTCGCCCCGCACGTGACCAACCAACGATCGGAGTTCCACGTCGTTCGTTCCAACGAGGGCGCGCGTCCGAAATCGCCCGACGCCGGTGCGCCATTGTGCTCATGCGCACATCGCCTCTTGACAAGGCATTCATCGTGGATGACGATGGGGATGTCACGTTCGTTTGTTATCCTTCCCTCGCAAGTCCGATTAGGACGGTCGGCTGCGTACGGTGCGGAAGAAGTTCAACGTACACACTGTACGTGCATGCACACGTGCGCGCAAATATAAATCACTTGCGAGGAGGGCATCGGCAGGTACGCGGCGACACTCCGTTGGGGGACCCTCGCACGTGAACCCTCGCACGTGAACCCTCGCACGTGAACCCTCACACGCGAACCCTCGCACGTGAACCCTCGCTCGTGAACCCTCGCACGTGAACCCTCGCACGTGAACCCTCGCTCGTGAACCCTCGCACGTGAACCCTCGCACGTGAACCCTCGCACGTGAACCCTCGCACGTGAACCCTCGCACGTGAACCCTCGCACGTGAACCCTCGCACGTGAACCCTCGCACGCGAACCCTCGCACGCGAACCCTCGCTCGTGAACCCTCGCACGTGAACCCTCGCTCGTGAACCCTCGCTCGTGAACCCTCGCTCGTGAACCCTCGCACGTGAACCCTCGCTCGTGAGCCCTGCCGTTTCGTGCAAAACGCACGAGGCGTGTGTGAAGAAGCTTTCGCGTGTCACCCAGCCAGCCGTGAACTTGTGCTAACAATTCCAGGCACTTAATTTGGACGTCAGCTCCTGCAGCCCGTACTGCTCGGTGGAGGTGAAGCCTTTTTATATTTCTCAGACAAACGCCCCTTGAATTCAATAACGCGTGCCGCATACCCCCCCTGTTTGCTTTGAGCAGCACAGAGGGAAGACACACCATGGGTGCTGCGATATTGTGAAGAGGAGTTGGGGGCAACGTGCTGGTGTCATGGCTTAACCTGCAGAAGTCGTACTAATAATATTGATGATGGGTATTTTTGTTTTCCAAGGACAGCCTTTCATCGAGTCACGAGACTCAAGTTCCACCTGGATCACGCGTTACGATACTCGGGCAATTAATGACTTTAACGAGTTTTTGGCTTCGTGTGTAAGGCCATCGGATACACAAGGGGGGTCGGGGAGGGGGGGGGGGTAAACGCTCGAAACTCCGCACAGATTCAATAATCCACCGTTGTACCACCACCTTCTGGCCACGTAGCGGCCCGAGCCTGCAGCTGGCTCAGCCCCGCATGGCTGCAGGAGATCCGACGCGATTGGGCGCAGTCCGGGTGATCTGTTGGCACGTGTACATATACAGGGCCGCCCTAATGTCGATCCACTGCTGGATGAGGTGCACCCTGTGGGCATCGCGGCAGTTTCAGGATCGTGCATGCAGGTTGGTGAAGGCAGGTGCATAAATGCAGGATAAGAGTGCTGTACAACGGTGGATTTTGCTACACTGCCTTCTGCCGCTCTCAACAGCCTAGAACGACTTGGTTTACTTACGATGGGCAGCCAAGCAGGGCGATCAGCGCGAACATAATCCTGCTGAGCTTAAACCCCGCTTCAGCGTCTGAGATCTGATGCGACTGTGCAGGGCGATTTGACAGTCCGGCAAATGCAACGCAGCAACAGACTGGACCGCACATTTTCGCATTTAAATAAATGCCATCAAGTTGGAAGCTAATGTTGGTGGAGTTACAGCCCTGCAGAGTTCGTCCGTGGGGGCTCAAGGAGGCTGAGACCCCCCCCCACCACACACACACACCGTCCCTTCTAAATCCTTACAATCAAATAATGCAATGTTGGTGCAACATTTAACACCAGTGATTGCCACTGAGTGATGAGCGTCATAGTCGTCAGTCACGTACAGCACGCGCATGGCGCCGGTGACGCTAGCGAGCCAGAGCAGAATTCACGACAAAGAGCCACATGGTAGCCTTACTCATTCCTTACTCTCTCATTATTTCAAGTG
This sequence comes from Petromyzon marinus, assembly GCF_048934315.1. NCBI lineage: Eukaryota > Metazoa > Chordata > Hyperoartia > Petromyzontiformes > Petromyzontidae > Petromyzon > Petromyzon marinus. Next base: position 1,453,790 of record NC_133695.1, on the reverse strand, counting down.
TGTTCAACATCGATGACTGTACCCCCCCAACTCACCCACCCCCTGTGTTATTATTGTATCTCCCACACACACAACACATTTTAAAGCAGGGTCATGCTACTGACTAGGGTGGTCTTGAAGAATAATGTTGAGTCTTTTTGTAATGAACTCTGCCATGCAATCACGATCCGCCAATGACGTCACTTGATAATCGTTCTGGGAACGACAACAAATGGGGTAACGCCTCCCTCTCGAAAGCGACTGTGGAGGGGGTGAAAGCCTCTCACTTGAAGTGAAATAATTTCGTCGTAGCAGAGCGCGATATGGATATGCGGAGGGCGGCGTTAAACTTTGTTTTGTTTTGCACTCCAGAGTGAAGAAGCATCGCTCGCAACACCAAGCACAACCAAAGATGCCCCGCATAGCCTAGACAGCCTGTTGGGGCAAGTGCTGTTTGCGAGCGCCTACGAAGACCGGCAGGGCACACGAGGGGGTGGGTGGTCAGCACCACGCCCGGCCGCCTTTGTCTCCCCAGTGGGGAAATTGTTTTTTTACACATCGCACCAGGTACTCATTTGAGGCTGAGCCGACCTAGGGGAGGCCCCGGGACCGGTTCGGATAATCGTCGCTGGTGTTGGCCGTGAGCGGGAATTGAACTCGGGTCACCGAGTGAACACAGCCCACTAGTAAGGGTTGTCACGTGAACACAGCCAACTAGTAAGGGTTGTCACGTGAACACAGCCAACTAGTAAGGGTAGTCACGTGAACACAGCCCACTAGTAAGGGTTGTCACGTGAACACAGCCCACTAGTAAGGGTTGTCACGTGAACACAGCCAACTAGTAAGGGTTGTCACGTGAACACAGCCCACTAGTAAGGGTTGTCACGTGAACACAGCCCACTAGTAAGGGTTGTCACGTGAACACAGCCAACTAGTAAGGGTTGTCACGTGAACACAGCCCACTAGTAAGGGTAGTCACGTGAACACAGCCAACTAGTAAGGGTTGTCACGTGAACACAGCCAACTAGTAAGGGTTGTCACGTGAACACAGCCAACTAGTAAGGGTTGTCACGTGAACACAGCCCACTAGTAAGGGTTGTCACGTGAACATAGCCAACTAGTAAGGGTTGTCACGTGAACACAGCCCACTAGTAAGGGTTGTCACGTGAACACAGCCCACTAGTAAGGGTTGTCACGTGAACACAGCCAACTAGTAAGGGTTGTCACGTGAACACAGCCCACTAGTAAGGGTTGTCACGTGAACACAGCCAACTAGTAAGGGTTGTCACGTGAACACAGCCAACTAGTAAGGGTTGTCACGTGAACACAGCCAACTAGTAAGGGCTGTCACGTGAACACAGCCCACTAGTAAGGGTTGTCACGTGAACACAGCCAACTAGTAAGGGTTGTCACGTGAACACAGCCAACTAGTAAGGGTTGTCACGTGAACACAGCCAACTAGTAAGGGTTGTCACGTGAACACAGCCAACTAGTAAGGGTTGTCACGTGAACACAGCCCACTAGTAAGGGTTGTCACGTGAACACAGCCCACTAGTAAGGGTTGTCACGTGAACACAGCACACTAGTAAGGGTTGTCACGTGAACACAGCCCACCAGTAAGGGTTGTCACGTGAACACAGCCCACTAGTAAGGGTTGTCACGTGAACACAGCCCACTAGTAAGGGTTGTCACGTGAACACAGCCCACTAGTAAGGGTTGTCACGTGAACACAGCCCACTAGTAAGGGTTGTCACGTGAACAAAGCCCACCAGTAAGGGTTGTCACGTGAACAAAGCCAACTAGTAAGGGTTGTCACGTGAACAGAACGTGCCAATTCGTCACTAGTACAGGACGCCGGTGTGTTGGAGAGCCAAGCCACAACATTTACGATCTGAGCACGACGTTTCGTCAGTATTTGCTACTAGCATCATCAGGCGGACAGACAGATTTGTGGAGAAAGGACACTATGTTATTGACGATATTGGTCGCGAAAGCCTACGTGTTAAACAGCCACGAACATGACCGTGGCGTTCACGTCTAAATAAAAAGGGATACAGATGGGGGGGGGGGGTGGTGAGGAGGAGGAGTGGGGAGGCTCTGGAAAAACGTGCCCCAAGTGTTTGGAGTCGATGTCCCACGCGTTGATTTGTAGGCAATCTCGTGGCAGAAGAAATACAATTGTCAGGTCAGCAAGTAAGACGCAGCAGCAGCAGCAGCGCAGTTGGGCAGTGGGAGCGAGCAGGCGCCGTGTATGGGGGGTGGGGGGTCAGTGGGATGAGGTAAGTGCGGACGGCATTGTCTCGAGTTGTGTGCGCGCCTGAATAACAAACAAAACAGACAAAGATCCCCCCGTGTAGGCTTCACGAGACTGCTGTCGGGGCAGATTCTGTCAGCGAGCACCTACGGTGGGGCGAGACCTGTAGCAACATCGCCCGGCCGCCTTCGTCCCCCCAGTGCCGAGGTTCTACACACCGCACCAGGTTCTCATTCACGGCTGAGCCGATCTAGGAGAGGCACACGACCGGTTCGGATATAGCTCGCCACCGCTGCCGGCCGTGGCAGGGATTAGAACACCGAGTTCAAAGTGCACTGCGCTCACCACTGCGCCACCGCTGCGACACCGCTCGATACGGTACAAAATACAACTTTAAAGGGAACATTTTGCCTGTACTTACTCACACGAAGTCACACTGACACGTACAAAACAATACTGCAGCTACAGGCATAGTCCCTGTCTTGCTCATCGTGTAACCTAGTTTCGTTTGAACCCGTTTTTACGCGACTTACATCAGAGCGACACCACTTTGTAAATCCACTGCTGGCTGAAGGCCCTTCCCACGCCGTGTCGGTCGTGGAGGTTACTTATCCATACTGCACCACACTGGCCAATGCGTGTTGATGAAGAGGTGGGTTGGGTGGGGGGCTGAGTACGGGACTGGTTCGGACATTATTCTCTCGCCGTTGGTGGTAGCCGTGGCCGGCTATCGAACTCACGTCGCCGGGTTCAGAGCGGAGTGCACGACCCACCGAGTTCACTCAACATACAACGAGCGAGCTACTGCAGTCCGCCATCTGATCTGCGATCCGGCAGTAAACAAAAGCCGTCAGCACAACAGCCTCGAAGTGACGGCGATGTCACCACAGCCCTTGTGCCAGGCTAGGTGCACTGTCAGGTCACGTGAAGTGTCAAAGGCTCGCTGGCAAGAGGTGACGGGGCAGACCCGGGTGGAGCCTACGGCTTAGCTGACCAAGATTAGACGGCTGGGAGATTATTAAGAGGACCAGGTAAAGGCGCAGCCCTGCAATTGCTTGCTCACGCTGCTGCTGGCAGAAGGACCTCAACGAGACGGGACTCACTGGTGTCCCTTCGAGTCGGGGTATTGTTTGACCTCTTCATCCACGCTGCCTAGACCTCTCATAAGACGCATATATATATTAATGTATTAAATAATACCACTCGTGTTGAAATCATCGCACATCCACTCCGCAACACGCGCGCCGCGCCACCGCAGAGTCATCGCGGGCACGAACCTCTCCCTGATGGTGGAGTAGAGACCTTGCCAGTCCGTGCTCTTGCCGCGGCTGATCCTCGCGTCGTTCTCCGCGTTGTGGAACTGCAAACTCGCCGCCGCCTTCTTGGCGAGGAACATGTCCCCCGACATGTCCACGACGTCGCTGGCAAGTCGGCTCTGTGAACACTCACAAGTGCGCGCAAGCAGCCTCCCACTCACGATGCTGCTGCTGCTGTTGTTGTTGCTGTTGTTGCTGATGTTGTTTCTGATGTTGTTGCTGCTGTTGTTGTTGCTGCTGCTGTTGTTGTTGCTGCTGCTGTTGCTGCTGTTGTGGTTGCTGTTGTTGCTGCTGATGTTGTTGCTGCTGATGTTGTTGCTGCTGCTGTTGTTGCTGTTGTTGCTGCTCTTGTTGCTGTTGTTGTTGTTGCTGCTGTCACAGCCGCCAGTAGCGGCTGGTGGTCGTCGTCTTTAGTGGAGGCGAGGAAATGTCACAAACCGCGCAGAGAGCAAGGGAGTGTGTGGCGGTGGTGGTGGAGACGGCCGAGCGGACACAACACAGCCACTACAACAACAGTGGCACCACAGCGCTGCTGCTGCTCCTGCTGCTGCCTGCTGCTCCTGCTGCTGCTGCCTGCTGGGTTTGTCGGTGGGCCCGGGAGTCGTCTCGGTGCGGGTTGCAGGGTCGGCGTACACCACCACAACCACCACCACCGTGCGTGTTCCGTGTGTACCCCCCAGACAAGTCGCCTCCTCTTGAGTCAACACAAACAAACTCCTCTGGAGTCAACACAAACAAACTCTTCCTCCTCCTTCCCGAAGCGCTGTTCAGCGTGTCCCGCCGTCTCCCTCTCTCGGCGTCCCTCCTAGCCACCGCCACCTGTCTCTCTGTATTTTGTCTCTCTCGCTCCCCCCCCCCACCGTCTCTCATGTATCCCCACGCGTCTATCTCGTTGTCTGCGCTACGTATCGATATCTCTGTGCCAGTGTCTACAGTTACTTTTCCCTGTCCTGCACGCAGTGGTCTGGCGGTGTTCGCGTCTCTCGTTGTCTGCGGGGTGTTCCTCTGCCTGCCTGCCTGCCAAGTGTGTCTGCTGTGACGAGAGAAGAGGCTGCCTCGCACAGGCTGCGGGCAGAGGCGTGAACATGGAAAGAGTCTGGGGAAGGAAGAGGCTGAGTTTTACACGTGGCAACCCGATAGCACGATAATGTTGCGGCTCGGCAAGCGACGGCACAAAACCCTGCTGATGATGATGCTGCTGCTGCTGATGATGCTGCTGCTGGTGGTGGTGGTGGGCTTCGGAATAAAGCGACGCGTGCCCGAGCACATTTGCATAGCCCACAGAGGAGCGTCCCGGCGAATGGGAGAGCGGCGATGATGGGCGACGCGACGGGGAGGGGGGCAGGAGGAGGAGGAGGGAGCTGGGTGGGTGAAGGAGTCGCCAGGGAGTGCTGGGGGGTGGGGTGGGTGCTGGGTGCTGGGGGGGTGTGTGTCGGGGTTGGGTGTGCGGCATGAATGAAGGTTGCGTGTGGGGGGTGGAGGAGGAGGGGCGTGGACCAGAGGGGATGGGTATGGGGCTTGCCATGCCCGGGATGTGCCGCGTGTCCGCCCTTGTGTGGGGGAGCGGTAGCGGCTAGCGGCTCGCGCTGCGCTACGCACCCGACCACCCGAGTTCGATTCTCGCTCACGGCCAACACCGGTGACAATTATCCGAACCGGTCTTGGGCCTCCCCTAGGTCGACTCAGCCTCAAATGAGTACCCGGTCCGGTGTGTAAACATCGCCACTGGGGAGACAAAGGCGGTCAAGGAGGCGGTGCTGGTCTTGGCGGGCCTTCATAGGTGCTCCGCTAATCGCACTTGCCCCAGCAGTCTGTCAAGGCTATAAGGGGCGGGTGTCTTTATCTTTGCGCGAGGCTGAAGCGGCGTTGTCTTGCGAGTGTCCGGCCGGTGACGCCCGCGCGTTTGTTCGCGCGTCACCGCCGCCGCACGGCCACGCGTGGGCGCCGACGTGGCCGCGGTGGCGTCGTCGTGCCCGGCGACAACGCAGAAGGTGACGCGTGTGAGACGGAGAGAGAGAGAGACAGGGGCGGTGGTGTTGGTGGTGTTGGTGGGGGCGAAGTGACTCGCACCACCACCACCACCGTCGTCGCCGCCGCCACTCCACGCGCGCTTGGCTAAAGTGTCTGGGCAGCCAAGGGTTGTGCCGCTGCGAAGAGCAAACGCGAAACCACTCGCTGTAGGGGGTCGGTTCCTCGTGGGTGTGCTGCAGTGTGTCGCCTCCACTCTAGCTTGGGAGTGTGTTCTTTGGTTGCACCACGTGCTGTTCGGTATGGTGTCCGACGTTTCGCTCCATCTTATTGGCAGTTGTCCCCTCCCCCCCCCCCCCCCCGGTTTGTGTTTTGTATCTGTATCGACTGTCTGTCGAGACTTGTGGATCTGGTCAGGCGGGTCGGTCAGACATACGCAAAATCAGACGGGCTCCATGTGCTGGGAGTCCAGAAGAAGCTCCCGGTACGTGGAGCGAAACGTCGGACACGCCAAACAACACGCTGTACAACCCCGATAACACATCGGACAACCCCAATGTGGTGACGGTAGCTTTGCGCGCGTGCGATTTTGAAATGTGGCAGCGGCCTTAGTCGCGTGTATTATTGTTATCACTTCAACTGCCGCGAGGATCGGTGGTTTAATCGTTGGGGCATTTGATAGGTGTTTACGCTTAATTGCTGAGTAATAATTAAAACCCATGGATCCAGTGCGAATCCCGAAGAAATCTGTGGCAGCCACTGCGATGCAGAGGGCGCCCTTGTACAACTATAGACTGCATGGACTGTTACGCGACAAGGCGAACTTAAAACGCAGGTTTTATTTTTCTCGAAGCCAATACAATTATACGTATTTGTTTTTCTTTTTGGGTTCGTCCGCGTGGTAGTTTTCTGCCAAAATTATTGTCATTAACCCCTCCACCTCCGGACAATTTGTGGTCAGAATTTGATCAATGTACATGGGCACACCCTAAATAAATCTTAGTAAACGTGATAACTGCCGGGTGGTGGAGGGTTATTGACGCAAATTGTGGCATTCAACAACTGCTTGGCCGAATCGGGAAAAAATGGTTCAATGTTTGTGCAGCCCATTGTCAATTCATGGCCGGATGTCGGTGGTGGTAGTTTGACCATACTTCACCACGCTGGTCAGTAAAGGTGAAGGGGAGTGCCAAACAGGGACTGAATGACTCGTCCATAACTCGTCATTGATGTCGAGTCGTGGCCGGGAATCTAACTCGGGTGGCCGAAATCATAGCGCAGTGCTCTAAGCCAGCTGTGCCATCCCTCTCCAAATCCTCATGAGCAACTTTCATCATGTATATGTAGGAAAAGCGCTATAAAAGTGGCAAATGTAAATTGGGTTCTTACCTTTTACATTGTATACAAAACAGTGTTGCTTACACCGAAATGTTTAAACAAACACACACGTTCTGTTCATTTCTCAGTCTTGTGCATTATGCAGCATGGTTTACACGTACCAAGGGTCACGACCTTCTTGTTTTGGAACGGATAAAAAAAACAAACACAGAGGATGAAACAGTTGCGAGGAGATAATCTATTCTTGTAACTGGGCCAAGTAGACCACAACCATAATTCACTTTGTAACACGATTTTTGTCCCTGGGTAGTAAGTGTTATTTTCTAATTGCTTATGCCTCAAAAGTATATAAAGTGGCTATTGTTCCCCACAAACTTTGATTTTGTGACCAGGACTTTACGTGATGGAATGACACAAATGCACACCACGTTTTCTCATTGAAAATGAGTCAATTTCAAAATATCACTGTCCTGGTCACAAAAGCAATTTTCTGTACTTTTGAGGCACAAGCAATTCGAAAATAATACTTACTACCCAGTAACAAAAAATAAATATATTTGTTCCAAAGTGTTATTAATGGAGTGAATTATTAACTTTGCTTTTGTGTCCTTGTCACAAAAGCAAAGTTTGTGGGGAATAATAGCCACTTTCTGTACTTTTGAGGCATAGGCAATTCGAAAATAACACTTACTACCCAGGAACAAAAAAAGATATGTTTTTGTCACACAGTGTTTAATCAATTAAGACCCTTTTTTAATTAGGACGTAACAGAATGACGTTGTTGGTGCCAGTGTGTGAATGATTTTCAGAGAATATCCTTGCGAATGACTTAACACTCTATGCATTCTCACATCGCTCTGTAACATTGTATGATGCTGTAATAACCATACCAATAACATCCAACAGCTAAACGACGCTCGTGATATTACATGTTTTATTATTTATTGACTTATGTACAATGTACAGTGAGGGAAAAAAGTTTTTGATCCCCTGCTGATTTTGTACGTTTGCCCACTGACGAAGAAATGATCAGTCTATAATTTTAATGGTAGGTTTATTTGAACAGTGAGAGACAGACTAACAACAAAAAAATCCAGAAAAAGCATGTCAAAAATGTTATAAATTGATTTGCATTTTAATGAGGGAAATAAGTATTTGACCCCTTGGCAAAAAATGACTTAGTACTTGGTGGCAAAACCCTTGTTGGCAATCACAGAGGTCAGACGTTTCCTGTAGTTGGCCACCAGGTTTGCACACATCTCAGGAGGGATTTTGTCCCACTCCTCTTTGCAGATCTTCTCCAAGTCATTAAGGTTTCGAGGCTGACGTTTGGCAACTCGAACCTTCAGCTCCCTCCACAGATTTTCTATGGGATTAAGGTCTGGAGACCGGCTAGGCCACTCCAGGACCTTAATGTGCTTCTTCTTGAGCCACTCCTTTGTTACCTTGGCCGTGTGTTTTGGGTCATTGTCATGCTGGAATACCCATCCACGACCCATTTTCAGTGCCCTGGCTGAGGGAAGGAGGTTCTCACCCAAGATTTGACGGTACATTACCCCGTCCATCGTCCCTTTGATGCGGTGAAGTTGTCCTGTCCCCTTAGCAGAAAAACACCCCCAAAGCATAATGTTTCCACCTCCATGTTTGACGGTGGGGATGGTGTTCTTGGGGTCATAGGCAGCATTCCTCCTCCTCTAAACACGGCGAGTTGAGTTGATGCCAAAGAGCTCCATTTTGGTCTCATCTGACCACAACACTTTCACCCAGTTGTCCTCTGAATCATTCAGATGTTCATTGGCAAGCTTCAGACGGGCATGTATATGTGCTTTCTTGAGCAGGGGGACCTTGTGGGCGCTGCAGGATTTCAGTCCTTCATGGCGTAGTGTGTTTCAATTGTTTTCCTGGTGACTATGGGCCCAGCTGCCTTGAGATCATTGACAAGATCCTCCCGTGTAGATCTGGGCTGATTCCTAATCGTTCTCATGATCATTGCAACTCCACGAGGTGAGATCTTGCATGGAGCCCCAGGCCGAGGGAGATTGACAGTTATTTTGTGTTTCTTCCATTTGTGAATAATCGCACCAACTGTTGTCACCTTCTCACCAAGCTGCTTGGCAATGGTCTTGTAGCCCATTCCAGCCTTATGTAGGTCTACAATCTTGTCCCTGACATCCTTGGAGAGCTCTTTGGTCTTGGCCATGGTGGAGAGTTTGGAATCTGATTGATTGATTGCTTCTGTGGACAGGTGTCTTTTATACAGGTAACAAGCTGAGATTAGGAGCACTCCCTTTAAGAGTGTGCTCCTAATCTCAACTCGTTACCTGTATAAAAGACACCTGGGAGCCAGAAACTTTCTGATTGAGAGGGGGTCAAATACTTATTTCCCTCATTAAAATGCAAATCAATTTATAACATTTTTGACATGCGTTTTTCTGGATTTTTTTGTTGTTATTCTGTCTCTCACTGTTCAAATAAACTTACCATTAAAATTATAGACTGATCATTTCTTTGTCAGTGGGCAAACGTACAAAATCAGCAGGGGATCAAATACTTTTTTCCCTCACTGTATATACACGGGAATAGATGCAGCTATGGTGCAGTAGTAACAACAAAAGCGGGTATGCATGTCGCGTATAATGGTTCATCGTGGTTAAGGTGCAGCCCTGCAATTGCTTGCTCGTGCCACTGCTGGTGGAACGGCCTCCACTGGAGGAAGTTTTCTATAGAGCCCCTCCTGTAGGGTATGTTGGCCTTCTCTTCCTCACTAGACGTCTTGGAAAAGAGGGGAGTAGCGACTATTTAGTACACCACCGCACGCGATCTGCCCATGTATTCTGCTTGGTGGACAGAGACCGGGGGATTTTAGAAACTTTACTATTGCTTCAGCTGCCATTCTGGGAGATTGAACCGGTGACCTCTAGATGACAAGTCCAGTGTGCTAGACATTATACCATTGCAGCATCCATATGTAGATACAAGACTACACGTAGCTATGCAGAAACAGCAACAACAATAGCAGGAATGTATTTGGGGCATATCAGTTATGCAAATGTTTAATTACGTTTTGCGGTCAATAATTTAATAAACACGTCAAAATACAAATGTGCACAGCACAGAAATATAATCCCCCCTGCACTGTCTCTCTGAAGCCTCCTTTAAACAAAGGGCGTTGAATGAAGACGTAGACTTTACCATTGCTTCCACTGCACATTGTAATTGTAATCGTCTCTTGCAAGCGACATTATACTGCGCAGAGTGAAGGGGGTGGATTTACTCCACGTGTCGCGCTCAGCCAGTGGTTGGTAAACTCGGCATACATCGTTTTACGAAATGACACATCGCCACTGGATGATCTAATGGAGTGTTTGCCACGGTTTTAAAATCGCAAACCGACAAAAACTCAACACTTTCACCAACAAGCTGACAGTTCGAGTAACGTCTCCTCGTGGGTGTTTGTATTTTGTGCGGCACTGCCAACGCAGTGTCTCCCCCCCACCACTCCACCTTAATAATATGCTACGGAAAACCATCAATTAGGCTTGCTCTCCCATTCATTAATCTCGATGTTAAAGACGATAGCGTGTCGCGTGACATTGGTCACGGATGTGAGATTTTAATGACAATGTATTGGTCATATTTGGAGATGCTTATACCCACACAGTAATATCCAAGATGTCAGCTAATAGTTTGGTCATCCATAAAAAAAGGTTGTCTTTTGGGTTAGTTCGTGTAAATATGAATGTGTCGTTAGCCCGCCACCACCCGACAGCCAATGGGCAATGTCACGTTACCGGAGGGGGGAGGCGGGTTAAGTTTACGTTGTTTGTTACACGGATGATCCTGTTTAGCCAGTTTCCCTGCTATTTTTTTCAGTGGAGATCCGAGTTGCGTGCGCACAGCAGTGCTGTGAATTGGTTATAGCACTGCCCCGATGAGTCCGGCTGCCCGAGGAGTTCAGCTCCTAGGGCACGGCAAGCATCAGTGGCGAGTGACGTCTGGACCGGTTTCTGGCGATCATCCTACCCGTCACCAACCCGCAGTGACCAGCGTGGTGAAGTATGGTCAGACAAGCTCCGTGCCCAACAACACGGCGTGGTGGTGGGAGCCTTCGTCCACCAGTGGATTGATACAGTGGCATAGCCTATGCGCGTTGTTCTTCACACACAGTCGCAATGTAACATTGGCAGATCACACACCCAGCCTGAGTGTATTCTCAAGGCTAGGCGCGTTTGCGGCGAGGCGGGAGAAGAGAATGGCTTTAGGGACACCTATGTCCCAAGGCTACACGTATGGCTTTGTACACGCATATACATAACGCGCACAGCCCTCTGTCAATGCACCGCCTGATGGAGTATGGTCAAAGAAACCATAATCCAGTTGCAGATTGACAAAAGGGCTGAGTTAATGAAAAGTTACGGCTTACGTGAAGTTGCACCATACCAAGTTAGATCAAACATCAAAACAGGGATTTTTGTCACCTGCCAATTTTGTTTCTCTCATTCCAGTAGTGATTTCGGGTGAGCCTTGACGCTCGAGAGTCCAAATTGGATAATCAAGCCCAGCCTTCCGCCCGGTACAACCAGACACCACCGCCGGTGCGCCTCAAGCCAATTATCAACCAGCAATGGGCCGAGTTCATTACGTTTCTCGCTCATCATCCTGCAGGCAGTATCGTCAGCTTGGGTCTGATTGGGTCGTAAACAGACGCAATTGCAACTGAACCAAAGGTAGACCGGGTTTCTTCGTCAGATAAACCCCCTGCTTGTAGGGCTGTGTCATTATGTATGGTAATGAACGTGAATGTGATGCTAATATATTCATGATGTAACTCATCATTAACCAGCACTTATATAACGGAGACTATAGGCACAGCGGGGGCATTGACGTGTGTGTGTGTGTACCTGCCACACGGTAAACAGAACGTGTTGTGATTTGGTAACATCCATGAAGACTCGGGGCTTGCGTAAGTTGCGCATTTGCTTCACTTGCAAACTATTTGCCGACCCGTAAACTTGCACAACGATTCAGGGTTCGTGACATTCCCAGAATTCCTGGCATTGACTGAGGCCGACTGGCATCAACGCCACCGCGGGCCTTGAGTCGTAGCCAAGGCAAACTTTCTTTGCGTGGTGCCAGGAGCTGTGTACATAGCAGCAGCATTGGTCGCGTTCGATAAGATATTGCTCGTTAAAAGCGCACGTGTGGCTGGTGCCATCGTCTAAACCCTATTAAAAGCCGCATAATGAACGGGAATTCCCGTTGCGTTCAACTAATGTGGTTTCTTAAGTCAACACCGTGAATTCGCGTGGAATGGACGCGTTCATCCCTCCCTGTTTTAGTGAGGATTATAAGACGCACCCTCAAACTGGTGACCCCTCCCTGACAGTGAAGTTAAATAAATATATTACCCACACGCCTGTGCGGTGTATAAGACACATCCTCAAGTTTTGCTTTAAATGCGGGGTTGTGGAGGGGGGATTTGCGGTGTTATAGTGCAGAGAGTACAGCATTGTTACATCTGCCAAATTGGCACATGTCTGCTAAGGTTTCTCTGTTACAAGGCGAGACTGCCATAAATATGCATGGATGCATCTGTATCACGTCCGCGTATTGAGATCATGTCCAAGAACACAAATACCGCACCACCAACAAACAAAAAAAAACACTCATTGACATTTGGCATCACCTCTGATTGGGACCTGAAAATGATCTCTGTCTGTAAATTCAAGCAGAAAAAAATATTGTACAGTGCTGGATTTCCAAAATACGATTTGGGGCCATCCATTGAGTAGTTACGCAAAAATCTGTCAAAACTTGACCCCTCCCCCCTCCCTGTAGGCACGCGGACTTATTACACCCCCCATCCCACCTGCGTAGGTTCGCCTGACGCACCCCCCCCCCGAATCCTATAGAACGGCCGATATTTAATCTACGCAGAAACGATCAAGGGTTAATAATATTAACGTCTTTAAGCAAACAGATAGACCACCACCGGCTGCATTATTATTCTCAAGGCTTCACCCCCCGCCCCCCCCCCCGTTTCCTATGCGTACGTGCATGGTCAGTAGACCCCCCCCCATACGCAAGCGTGCGCATTTGGGTTAACCCCCCCTCCCCCCTCCATGCGGACTCAGTGGATGGCCTCTATAGCACTCCCCCATTCACTGTATATATATGTTTTGCAACGGAAGAAACTTCAAGGTCGATAATTCGCAGAACCGGCTACAGAAATGAATAATGTGATGGGAGCAGGTGTAATGTAAATGGTAAAGTGTTGCTGAGAACGTGGGTTTCAACCCCCCCCCCCCCCCCCCCAAAACCTTCATGAATGGTATCTAGAACAGGATTACAACAGCGGTTTCCTTTGATCTTCTTCTGTAGAGAGTATATTGCGATGCATTGCCCCCCATGTGTTGTAGATAACGAGAGATGAATGTCATTATTGATAACAAAATTTACATAGTGTCACGTAGATAGAGCAGGGCAGGCAGGGAGTGTGCAGCGGAGGGCAATGCAGGCAACAACAGCCTACAAAGGGAGGCGAGGGTTGGGTCACATTCATACGTTGAGCGCGGGCCCATGCGAGCCACGCAAAGCCATTGCTTACCACGCCGTACACTCACACACTCTTACACGCCTTGCGTACACGTGTACACCAACCCCTTGCCTCTGTCCATCTGGTAAGTATAAATGGATGAGCCACAGAGAGTCGATTGACATGTCTTGTGAGCTGTGTAATAAGGTGTGGGTATCCCCGCATCGTCCAAGACGTGCGGCCAACGTAGAAGAGTAGGCCAACCACTCTAGGGGGCTCTCTGGAGCTGCCTCGAGTGGAGGCTCTTCAGCCAGCAGTGGCACGGGTAAGAAATTGCAGAGCTGCACCTTTACCTCTTTATTTTGCACAGAAAAGACAAAGAGCTCCCGTATAGCTTTAACAAACTGTTGGGGCAAGTGCTGTTAGCGAGCACCTATGAAGGCCAGCACAGCACACGAGAGTTGGGTGGCAAGCACCACGTCCGGCCGCCTTTGTTTCCCCAGTGGCGATGTTTACACATCGCACCAGGTATTCATTTGAGGCTGAGTCGACCTAGGGGAGGCCCGGCACCGGTTCAGATAATCGTCACCGGTGTTGGCCATGAGCGGGAATCGAACTCGGGTAACACAGCGCGCTAACCACTACACTACCGCTCCCCATAATCTTATAGACAGATGTAGTGACTGGATGTCACTGAGTAGTGCCGGCCCTAGAGGGGCTCGGTGAGCGCTGATTGATAGCGCTGGGTGGCACCACGCTTGGCGTGCAGTGCCAGCCCCTACAGGACAGGGTGTGGGAGTGCCGGCCGTAGTAATGGGGTTACTAATGGCCAAGGCACTCTGGTTGACCTGAGAGGACACGTGACCGGTCAAGTCTACAAAGGGGCCCCAAGTGGGGGCTAGGGGTGGTCACGCGGTCGGGGTCCAGATCCTGCTCGAGGATTCTGGAAGGTGGGCGTGGCCAAGGGCGGAGCCAGCCGCGCCGCAGAGGATCTAAGCCGGGTCGCCCCAGAGGGACCGGCGTTGTTGTTCATCCTGAAGAAACCTTCTTCAATGTTCTACCGAGTCTCCAACACGTGGACCTGGACCCGAGCTGTGGTCCCGGTCCGTAGTAGCAGTTACGTAGTAATTAGTGTAGTTAGCCTGGTGGTCACCACCCTGTTAACTACACTAGTTACGTTGTTATTAGTGTAGTTAGCCTGGTGGTCACCACCCTGTTAACTACACTAGTTACGTAGTAATTAGTATAGTTAGCCTGGTGGTCACCACCCTGTTAACTACACTAGTTACGTAGTAATTAGTGTAGTTAGCCTGGTGGTCACCACCCTGTTAACTACACTAGTTACATAGTAAATAGTGTAGTTAGCCTGGTGGTCACCACCCTGTTAACTACACCAGTTACGTTGTAATTAGTGTAGTTAGCCTGGTGGTCACCACCCTGTTAACTACACTAGTTACGTTGTAATTAGTGTAGTTAGCCTGGTGGTCACCACCCTGTTAACTACACTAGTTACGTTGTTTTTAGTGTAGTTAGCCTGGTGGTCACCACCCTGTTAACTACACTAGTTACGTTTTAATTAGTGTAGTTAGCCTGGTGGTCACCACCATAGGTTGTTATTCTGTTAAGGGGCCGTTGCCCCGTGCGTTGGTGTTAAATAAATATGTTGCCTCTAAGTGTATGTCTGCGACTCAGTTGAACTCACTACACATACATACACACACTCCATAACTCGGTAAGAGCCCATCAAAATCTTCCATTTTTATGGGAAGCTTTGCGCATAACTAAAGAGCACCACAAACATTGTAAAACTCAACAAAGAGGCAATACATATATATAACACGTGCAACAACAATCAATCTGTGCAGTAAAGCGTATTTGACTTACCCCGTGCACAATAATGGAGGAGCTGTTTTGAGGGCTTTGAAAGGAAGCCGAGTGCGAGTGATGACAAGAGAAAAGGGCTGCGAACTGAAATGTCCACCGCTCGCTTAATGGACAACGTTTTGCAGGCCAGAACGATGTCTCGTGTGTGTTGCTATGTAACGTGTAGGAGGCATTTTTCAAGGAGACATTGGCTCACCATTTCTTCTCCAAAGAATTTGGGTTTATGCTGAAACCGAATAGTTTATTTGTATTGCTTGATTTTGATGTTTTAGGACTTAAATTTGCAAAAAATACGAAATAGCCACCGTGCACTTCAAAAAACACATCACTTCAGAATATCAGCTCATAGAGCCATTATATATGTCTAATACCATATTTTAGATGCCTCCAAAGATATTGAACACGTAAGAATTGGGCTATGTTTAAAGTATACGGATGGAAATTATATTAACATTCCAATGGAAATTATGTTGCACGTACATATATAGTGTTGATTTTTTTTATTTATTTATGTAGACAGTATATAGGATTTGAGTAGATAAAATAAACTCACAAAAACAACTGACATTATTTGTTTGCATCACCTGTCATTACTGGTAAACGCTAAATAGTTATGTGTTTAGTCAAAAGGCACTTTAATTACAATACATCAAGCGAGTAGAACACTTTCTTCACATTGCATTAGCAGGTTTTTTTTCACATCCAAATGTGTTCCTACAAATGCTACCCCTATCTGTGCACTTGGAAACTCCAGTGCAGGTTCATTCCCGCTTGTGTGATGTGCATCCCGTTGTGCACCCACGTGAGACAGTGTCCTTGCAAGACTTCTAGAATTGGTACAACAACCGACACGAGCTTTGGTGGCAGCTGTTCATCTTTCATTGTCCAGCCCATGGTTGTAGGTGATGGCACGACAGGATGTGGACTGGTGGCCTGCTTCCACGCAATGCTTTGGCTGTGTGCTCTTGGAACGTTAAATTGGTGCGAATCGGTCGTTGATAGCAGCGCTTCTGGCGGTTTGCATTTGCCAAAAACGGTTTTAATGTTGGCCGTGTCACACAGCTGCCTGCTTCTGATACACTATACAACTTGCGTGCACACACACACATACACACACTTCTCCGCATCACTATTTGTTTTGTGTGACGCAGTTCTCCCTCTTCGCAAGCTTTCTGAGGAGGCGATTGTCTGTGATGAACACTCTTCTCGCGTAGCCTTCTATCAATGTCCAGCAAAGTAGGGTCCTGAATCACATTCTGTTAAAGCGTTGACAGGGAGGAAGCTTTAAAGATGAGAAGATTAGTCGAACCACTTTTTTTCCCCCAAAGTCTTTGGGTATGCAGAAACTGAATAGTTGTTTACCACGCAAAAGTTAAATGGTTAATGACTGAAATCACAAAATAACGAGATGGCCGCATTGTAAAACTTCACACACCCACAACTATTTTACATTGAAATGCTCTTCATGATAGTTTTCACTCAAGTTGATTGAACATATCCCTAAGTTGATGTGTCTAGTGTGTTTGTAGGTATCAACAACGTGGTATTAAACGAAAAGATCATGTCTGTATCTCCCACCGTCTAGAAATTGTGCTTCTTTTAAGTTCTGCACGGTGGTTATTTTGTTTTTTGGGCAATTTCGGTTCTAAAACATCAAAATCGAGCGTGGCGAACACAATAGTCGGTTTCAGCGTGGACACAGTGGCTTGCCAACATTTCTTTAAAATATGCCCCCTAGGTTCACATTTCTTGAGAATTGGCCTCGTCTGTCGGTGGGTGACAGGGAGAAGACGGACGGGAGGCAGCAATTGCGCCCGTTTTGATACTTCACTGCAATTGTTTTGTACTTTCTGCAATTATGCAATGACAGTAAGTGATGCGATTTCTACTATAATGAACCAAGAATGTCTGTGTTTAACGCGCGTGACGTCACTCCACATGCCCCCCCCCCCCCTCCACGGTCATGAATATTCATGAGCGGGTGGATTTTTACACACGCAGAAGAAGGTCGAGCGGAAATAATTTATTTTCCCAAATTCGCTTTAAGTTTGACGTTTCTTTATTGAAAGTGAAATCTAATAAATAATTATATGCAGCAACAAAGTGGATTTAGTGTTTTTATTTACTTCTTCAGCACTTGAGACAAAATGTAAGTCTAATTTATGCTTCTACATTATGGTAAAAAGACATTTCTCGGTGATTATCCAGATATTGTATCGATTTCCAATTTTTTTTTACCCCTGCGACCGAAAGCAGAAGAGACTAAAGTATCAGAGCAGTGATTTTTTACAAATTGAAGGTCAGTTATATACACTGCCATTAATACAGTGCTAGAGTGAACTGCAGTGTAGTGTTTGATGACTTCGTTTTGTGCAAGATTCACTGCCATTACATTGACCACTCGATACCATTATACTCTACTCAACTTTTTCGTAAATGTTAAAGCTTCCCTCTTTGGACGGGCAAACGAGCGAGTTCCAAATAACGACGGTTCAGCCAACGATTTCCCAAGCCCACTGCAGCGGAGTAATCTGCGATGAGGGCCGCCAAGTCTGGGCACTGCTATATCCTCAAGTTGGCGAGGCTTTAGAAGTTGCATTAGCGTTGGGCATTAGGATGATCGATTGAGCACATCCCTGCAGACGCCATGGCGCCTTGTCTGCTTAATACTTACTTTTGAATTTCCAGAGGTGCAGGCAGGGCCAATTAATAAACACTTGGAAGCACCCTTTGGAGTCAGTGTGGTTTAATACGTGCTCGGATTTGTTTGCCCAAACGAAATGACCTCGGCGAACACAATTCTTGAAATAGAACATTTAAAAATAATAAGTATCGATGACGTTTTTTTTATGAACGGAGTCATAGGATGGAGCGAGGATAGGGAATCATTGGATTTATGCATATTTATTTTAAGATGCTCTGAGACTGAACACAAATCATCTGCTCGTAATATTTAAATTGATTAAACTTTTTATTGTCACTAAGGGTTATGAGGTTTGGGTTGTTAATTTCATCACGACTACCAAAATCACGTAAGCTCGTCGTTTTTCAAACTGTTAGGCTATCGAATGGAATCGCGTTAGGAAATGCACACAAAATAATTGGATCTACCAACATAAGCAGGTCGAATTATTTTTTTGTTCAACTCGTAGAAGTAAAATTGAATTTTATTTTTGTAATACCAGTTACTTTCCCTAATGATAAAAAAAAAATGTTTGCTGCCTGATTAACTGTAATTACCATTTTATTAAATTATACTCAAAATTACACGGCCGCTTACGCACCAAGCACAACTAATGTGTGCAAGCAACACGGTATTTCCAATTTATAAAAGCATGGCCTGCATAGAGCGCGTCGCCCACTGAAATTAAGTAAAACATAAAAATAAATGTTTTGCCTTTGTTTAAAGGGATACTTGCCTTAGCGTAATGGTTCGTAGTACATTGGCTTTACAAGCCAGAGGTTTCGCTTCGTGCCATCTCCCGGCATGGAACTTGAAACAATGGTGCAAAAATCTCTAACCCACCTGCCTCTGTCCACCCAGCAGTTCAAGTGGATTCACCACAATGAGTCGACGGGCAAGTTGTGTGTCGTGGGGGTAAAGTGTGGCTACTCCCATCTGTTCCAAGGTGTATAGCCAACGTGGAAGAGTAGGCCAAATGCCTTCTCGAGAGGGGTCTCTAGAGCTCCTTCAAGTGGAGGTCCTTCTGCCAGCAACAGTAAGACCATCTAACTGCGGGGCTGAACCTTTACCACCCTGGCTTTAAAGAATGCATTTCGATGCCATGTATGGCACCAAAGTGGCTTTAGCGATTGTCTTGAACGGCTTCTTGAGATGTGGTTGCATTCAGCCGCTGTATTAATCCACATTGTACTGGAACAGCGAGGGCCCTTTCTAAAAGAGGCTTTGAGAGCACCGATTGTTAATGCTGACAAAAATAAAGCACCAAGGGTTCACATCTCAATATAATACCCGTACGAGCGATTTTTTTCCCACTAAACATGAATACGGAGAACGTGGTACGAAACATTTATATAATGAAAAGGTATTGACATTGAGGGCATTTCTTTTAATTCGACGCAGCGGATCAAAAACGACATTTACATGGCTCGAATGAGGCCTTGTTGGCTGCTATTGCTGAACGGAATACATAACTAGAAGTTATGCAAACAGAGCTGTTAGCTGCACATATCTGCAACTCATCTTCATTATTTTCTCTTTGATGTAGGCCTTCGCCTCCTCTGGTGATGCACAGGAAAGTGGAAGGAAACAGGAGGAGGGGTGACATAAAACCAGGGTGGGGTGGGGGGATAAACGCAGTGGTAAAATAATCTAGAAGAGAACGGGTTGAGACTGAGCAAAGCAGTGGTGCTGGGAACATGTGACCTGGGAAACCTCGATGGGCTTCATGGGAGACAATGCGGCTTGCGGATTCATCATCATCAGCAGCATCATCATCGCGAGCAGCGCAGTTCGAGTACAGGATAGTACAGGATTGTGCAGGATAGTACAAGATTGTACAGGATTCTGCAGGATAGTGCAGGATAGTACAGGATAGTACAGGATTGTGCAGGATAGTACAGGATAGTACAGGATTGCAGGATTGTGCAGGATTGTACAGGATATTAGAGGATGGTGCAGGATTGTACAAGATAGTACAGGATAGTACAGGATAGTAGAGGATTGTGCAGGATAGTGCAGGATAGTACAGGATAGTGCAGGATTGTGCAGGGTAGTACAGGATAGTACAGGATTGTACAGGATTGTGCAGGATAGTACAGGATTGTACAGGATTGTGCAGGATAGTACAGGATAGTACAGGATTGTACAGGATAGTACAGGATTGTACAGGATAGTACAGGATTGTGCAGGATAGTACAGGATAGTGCAGGATAGTACAGGATTGTGCAGGATTGTGCAGGATTGTACAAGATTGTACAGGATAGTACAGGATTGTGCAGGATAGTACAGGATTGTGCAGGATTGTACAAGGTTGTACAGGATAGTACTGGATAGTACTGGATAGTACAGGATAGTACAGGATAGTACAGGATTGTGCAGGATAGTAAAGGATAGTACAGGATAGTACAGGATTGTGCAGGATAGCACAGGATTGTACAAGATAGTACAGGATTGTGCAGGATAGCACAGGATTGTACAGGATTGTACAAGGTTGTACAGGACTGTGCAGGATAGTACAGGATAGTACAGGATTGTACAGGATAGTACAGAATTGTACAGGATAGTACAGGATTGTGCAGGATAGTACAGGATAGTACAGGATTGTGCAGGATTGTGCAGGATAGTACAGGATTGCAGGATTGTGCAGGATTGTGCAGGATAGTACAGGATAGTACAGGATTGTGCAGGATAGTACAGGATAGTACAGGATTGTGCAGGATTGTGCAGGATAGTACAGGATTGCAGGATTGTGCAGGATTGTACAGGATTGTACAGGATAGTACAGGATTGTACAGGATTGTGCTTCTTTATGGCGCGTGCGAGGATTTTGCGGTCAACCGTGGATGGTGAAGCCACAGGTGCGCGATCGGCGAGGGAGTGAAGGAGACGATGCCTCCTCGATTATTTTGTCGTGGGACATGCACGAAGGCGCAGGTTTTGAAGCATTTCGTGAAATTTCCACGTTTTACGCCGTGAAACATTCGACAAACTTTGCTTTCACGCTCTTGAGTTTCCCTTCGAGAGCCGGGCTTCACTCCGTGTGTGCGGGACATATTCCCATCGTTTCAAAGCGGCTGTTTAGCTTGGGCATGTGCTGCAGCAGGTGCTGTTGGTGTATTCGTCTGGCTGGGCGAGCGGGTGGCGGGGTGCTGGCAATGTGGCTGAACCGTGGGAATTGTCCAGTTGCTCGGGGGCGCACTTGGCGGTGTACAATGTGAGTAGTTGTACACAGCGTGAGTAGTTGTACACAGCGTGAGTAGTTGTACACAGCGTGAGTAGTTGTACACAGCGTGAGTAGTTGTACACAGCGTGAGTAGTTGTACACAGCGTGAGTGGCTGTACACAGCGTGAGTAGTTGTACACAGCGTGAGTAGTTGTACACAGCGTGAGTAGTTGTACACAGCGTGAGTAGTTGTACACAGCGTGAGTAGTTGTACACAGCGTGAGTAGTTATACACAGCGTGAGTAGTTGTACACAGCGTGAGTAGTTGTACACAGCGTGAGTGGTTGTGATCCGCGCGTCCGGCGGGAGTGCTTGCGAGTCGTCAGTGCCCACCCCAGCCCGAGGCTCTTGTGTGACAGAGATTCATATTCTTGGTTCTTTCGGTAAAGTCACGTAGAAGGGAAACAATAAAATAATAAAAATATAAAACAATAATCATCATCAGAAAATGTTCTTGCCGTGGTTTTCACACCTGACGATGATTGCTTGTGTTGCGGTCGAAACGTCGTGAGAATTTTATTGTTTTATATTTTTATTATTTTATTGTTTCCCTTCTACGTGACTTTACCGCAAGAACCAAGAATATGAATCCCTGCAGTCACGAAAGCTTTAAATCAAAATTTGACAGAGATTTGTTTGTTTGTGGAAGCTCCACTCGCTGGCGAACAAAACTCGCTGGCGAGTGGAGCTCTTGGCAACAGAGTACTAAGTGACAGCGACTGAAAGCGGAAACAAACAACACCAACAACAACACTAACAACAACAACACCACCAACAACAACAACACCAACAACAACACCAACAACAACACCAACAACAACAACACCAACAACAACAACACCACCAACAACAACAACACCAACAACAACACCAACAACACCACCACCAACAACAACACCAACAACAACACCAACAACACCACCAACAACAACAACAACACCAACAACAACAACACCAACAACACCAACAACAACACCAACAACACCAACAACAACACCAACAACACCACCAACAACAACACCAACAACACCAACAACAACACCAACACCAACAACAACACCAACAACAACAACACCAACAACACCAACACCAACAACACCAACAACAACACCAACACCAACAACAACACCAACAACACCAACAACAACACCAACAACAACACCAACACCAACAACAACACCAACAACACCAACAACAACAACACCAACAACAACAACAACAACACCAACAACAACACCAACAACAACACCAACAACACCAACAACAACACCAACACCAACAACAACACCAACACCAACAACAACACCAACAACACCAACACCAACAACACCAACAACAACACCAACACCAACAACAACACCAACAACACCAACAACAACACCAACAACACCAACAACAACACCAACAACAACACCAACAACACCAACACCAACAACAACACCAACAACACCAACACCAACAACAACACCAACAACACCAACAACAACAACACCAACAACACCAACACCAACAACACCAACAACACCAACAACAACACCAACAACAACACCAACAACACCAACAACAACACCAACAACAACAACACCAACAACAACAACACCAACAACAACACCAACAACAACAACACCAACAACACCAACAACAACAACAACACCAACAACAACACCAACAACACCAACAACAACACCAACAACAACACCAACAACAACAACACCAACAACAACACCAACAACACCAACACCAACAACACCAACAACAACACCAACAACAACAACAACACCAACAACACCAACAACAACAACAACACCAACAACACCAACAACAACACCAACAACAACACCAACAACACCAACAACAACAACACCAACAACACCAACAACAACAACACCAACAACACCAACAACAACAACACCAACAACACCAACACCAACAACAACACCACCAACACCAACAACAACACCAACAACAACACCAACAACAACACCAACAACAACACCACCAACAACAACACCAACAACAACAACACCAACAACAACACCAACAACACCAACAACACCAACAACAACACCAACAACAACACCAACAACAACAGCAACACCAACAACACCAACAACACCAACAACAACACCACCAACACCACCAACAACACCAACAACAACACCACCACCAACAACAACACCAACAACAACACCAACAACAACCAGACGACGATGACAACGCGACCACGTGCGCGCCTTCACATCGCGTGAACATAGTGGCAGCTGCACCAGCGTTGCTTCTCAAGCAAGCAGCACTCTGCTGGCGAGATGGTGAACACCAAAACCGGCCCAGAGTGTGGTTGTGTCGAAACAAATGGCGTTCGCTAAGATGCACTCGCACAAGGGCCGTGTGGCTGTGAAGATGTGTAAAAATATATACACTTCGAGGAGAGACAAAATACGGAAAGGAGGTGTTATTTATTTAGTTATTAACTTTATCCACAATGATGTAATGATGATTTTGCGTGCTCTATTGTAAATATGTTTCCTATGATAGATGAGGGTTTGATAATCTGGTGCGACATTTGAAACAATGGTGCACGTTTCTTAAATCCAGCCACCTCTGTGCACCATGCAGTATACAGTTATCCATGTTACGTGTGGTGGTGGTGGGTTAAAATGTAGGTACTCGAACATCTTCCAAGACGTCCGGCCAGTGCAGAAGAGTAGACCAAAAACACCTCCTGTGGAGGGGCTCTCTCCCTTGTGGGGGCTCTTACAACAGCCGTGGCGTGAGCAAGCAATTGCAGGGCTGCACCTTTACCTAGGCGCATGCTGTAATTGTAGCTGAGGCAAAAAAGGAACGTGTGGATTATAGAACAGAACACTTTTGACAAAAGAAAGTCGTCGGTGAAGACGAATGACGAAGTGTCATCTCAAGGAGTGAATATTGCCGAGAGAACATTCCCTGCGGAGATGCAGGTTGTACGCACAGATAGCTTTTGAAGGCCTTCATCCACCAGTGGATTGATGATGACTAACAGGAACAAATGATTAACCACCGTTTTTTAACTGAAAAATACTTGTGAATATATATTGATCATCAGCGTTTTAGATAATGGCCCAAAGAGGGATAAGAGATAAAAAAAATTACGTAGAAAAAATCAAGACAATCGGTCTTTTGTCTTTATTTCTTCTGAACGAGGGCGATATGGATATACACAAGACGTGACCAGCACTGGTGCAAGCAGTCTGCTTGTTGGTTTAGTTGTTACTACTTGTACACCTACATAATAATTCAAGTGCTGTACAAGAACTTGCCGTGCATTAACCTTTGTTTTGGCCATTTATCTTCCGTCCAGATTTGTACCAAATTTTTTTTATTAAATTAAGTTACTCCATCATTTTCTGTACTTTTTCATTGGTTGTTTCAGTGACTTGAACGAGCTCTCTTGATTTCTTAAGGTTTCAATCGGGGGGGACACTGCTGAAAAACACATGAGAACACGTGTACCTGGGCATAGGGTTATGTTAACGGGCATGCTGGGATAAAAATTATGGAATCAAGAGGTGAATGAAATAATGTTGTCCTTTTGTGAAGATTAACTTAATAATGAAAAATAGAATGACTGCAGAGCTTGGGGCAGTTGGTGGTGCTGGCTCCTCGCCTGTCTGCTATCTTACACCTCGACTAGTTAATCAGCGATTGTGAGATGCAATTCCCATGAATGACGATGCGATATGAAAATACGCATTATTATTATTATTGTCATATGCTCTTGTGCCCGAAGCACAACGTTTTTAATCAATCTATATAAATTGTTACTTTAAACGTGACTGCAGGAATTTATATTCTATGGTTCTTTCGGTAAAGTAATCTAGATAAAAAAATAAACTATTAATAAGAATAAAGTGAATAAAAATATCACGACGTTTAGATCACAACACAGGCGGTCGTCATCAGGAAAAGCGCAAACTGTTTATAAGGGTTTGAAAATGGGAGTAGCCCAAGTGTATCAGCAGCACCAGCAGCATTGGCGGGGAAGCAATGCCAATGCAGCAACAATGTCAATGCAGCAGCAATGTCAATGCAACAACAATGCCAATGCAACAACAATGCCAATGCAGCAGCAATGCCAATGCAACAACAATGCCAATGCAACAACAATGCCAATGCAACAACAATGCCAATGCAACAACAATGCCAATGCAACAACAATGCCAATGCAACAGCAATGCCAATGCAACAACAATGCCAATGCAACAACAATGCCAATGCAGCAGCAATGCCAATGCAACAACAATGCCAATGCAACAACAATGCCAATGCAACAACAATGCCAATGCAACAACAATGTCAATGCAACAACAATGCCAATGCAACAACAATGGCAATGCAACAACAATGCCAATGCAGCAGCAATGCCAATGCAACAACAATGTCAATGCAACAACAATGCCAATGCAACAACAATGCCAATGCAGCAGCAATGCCAATGCAGCAACAATGCCAATGCAGCAGCAATGCCAATGTAACAACAATGCCAATGCAGCAGCAATGCCAATGCAGCAACAATGCCAATGCAGGGGCAATGCCAATGCAGCCGCAATGCAGCAACAATGTCAATGCAACAACAATGCCAATGCAACAACAATGGCAATGCAATAGCAATGCCAATGCAGCAGCAATGCCAATGCAACAACAATGCCAATCCAGCAGCAATGCAGCAACAATGCCAATGCAGGGGCAATGCCAATGCAGCAGCAATGCAGCAACAATGCCAATGCAACAACAATGACAATGCAGCAGCAATGCCAATGCAGCAACAATGCCAATGCAATAGCAATGCCAATGCAGCAGCAATGCCAATGCAACAACAATGCCAATGCAGCAACAATGACAATGCAGCAGCAATGTCAATGCAGCAGCAATGCCAATACAGCAGCAATGCCAATGCAACAACAATGGCAATGCAGCAACAATGCCAATGCAGCAGCAATGCCAATGCAACAACAATGCCAATGCAGCAGCAATGCCAATGCAGCAGTAATGCCAATGCAACAACAATGGCAATGCAGCAGCAATGCCAATGCAGCAAAGGGCCGCCAGGAAATCACTGCACCCCGCTCCACACACCACACTGCTGTTTCTGGCAAAGGAGGTCTCATAATGTAAATGCTCACCCGAGCCCTCAATACTCTGATAGTGCGCTGTTTTTGAGTTGTACGCCTTTTGGCGTCTTCTGGTCCAACACCAATGGAGACTAGGCTCTAAGAAAAGCTGTCTCGGGTGTGGACCAATCAAATTCAAGGACAGTGCATATTATTATCAGAGTTGTCTTTTTTGTTTGCATTTTGACTGCTTGTGTTGTGGTTATTGCAAACATGATGCCTTGAATAAAGGTGTCAGTTTTTGTGCCAGTTAAAAGGGTAAAACATATCCTACAAGAAAACACAAGTCAAATCATGACCCAAAGCGGTTGATGACATCTTCCTAATGATTGCTGAGCTTATAACCATCCTCTCGGTTGAAATTGTGTCTGTGTCTGTATATATGGATGGCTTCATGAACAAATCTATGTTGATAGCCAGTAGGCTTGCAAAGTACCATCGTCTTAGAGAAATCTATTTCGTGTGAGCCAGCCGCATTAAAATAATGATCAGCCACGGCTGAGGTATTGGTCCTACCGTGTTTCAAATCTGCCTTATGTTCACGAACACGGTCCGAGACATGTCGCTTAGTTCCCCCAATGTAACTACTGCCGCAGATACAGCTTAGTTTGTAGACGCCGGAGTATTGCATGTCAGAGATCTTGTCCTTCACAGATGGGGTCAGATATTTTTATTCACTTTATTTTTATTTTTTTCTTCTATCTACGTGCCTTTACCGAAGGAACCAAAGAATATCGATCTATATAACCTGCTGACTCAGAAACATAAGCAATGACAAAGAAAATGTGAACATACGCTAAAAAGTGTGCAAAGAGAGACAGAAAATGGAACACATGGATCAGAGAACATACCCACGTGAGAGATGCGATATTGACTGATACAAAGTAGACTCGGGCAGGACATTAAAGTAAAACTATTTTTATTTTACCAGATGAGGCCCACTCTGCGATATAGCTGGCCACAAATGATAGAGCAGCCAAATACTCCAAACGCGTGTCTCTAAATGTGGAGGGGAAAACCGGAGGTCCCGGAGATAAATCCACGTGACCACGGGGAGAGAGACACCGCCAACTCCAAATATTCAGGTGTCAGGGTCGGGATCGAGCCCACGTCCTCCTGCATACCAGGTGAGCTAGTTAACATTTCTCCACCGTGGACACGTCGCTGGAGGGGATGATGGCCAGAGGTCAAATCTAATGATGGGAGTGGCAGCTGTAGAAGCGGGAGAACGACGCACCCACGAGACCGTCCACCGCAGAGTTGGAGTGATGAGATCTCCTCATGTGCAGTAGTTGATGGGTCGTTGTACTATGCCGCTGCGGTAGCTTGTAGGAGACTTCATCCAGCAGTGGATAGATCATGGTCGATGGCGATGGTGATGATAAGAATACATCTCGCGAACGGGATGTTGAACAACGTAGTGGACAATAAATGTTACGCATATCGTCTTTTGAAAGGCACGACCTTGTGTAACAATCATTTATTTGAGTTCGTGCAACGATAAATATGGGATGTTGTTGTAAAAAAATATATAATTATATATGAACAAGTTCCTTGTGTACATTAAAATGCCCTCGGCACATTTCAGACCTCCCCCTCCTGCAAGCCACGCGAGTTTACAATGCACGCGCGCGTATTTTCACAGCCGTCATACTCAATTACACTCCATCACCTGCAGCGATGTTGGACACAGTGTTTTCGCTTCTCAGCTAACCCAACGGCCTCTGCGTGTGATGTTGAGGAGCTCACCCTCGTGCTGTCACGTGGCTGGAGTGTGGCTAGAGACACCCCCCACCTCACCCCAAAACATCTGAAAGGCCGAGCGAGCAGCTGCCTGTGTCATGGAAATGTGTCGAATGTAAATGTCCCAAATATGAATTTACATGTCTGTTACTTACGGACTGTAGCAGCAGGAAGCTGGCCCAGAATAGCTATAATGTATACCGAGTATTTATTGAATAAGACATTGAATTCTTAAATTTGTTTAACATTTCCAATGTGCTGTGTTGTAATTGAAACAATAATTTGATAACCTCCACGCCCTCTCTTATTAAATGTATGAATTCCTCAAAGAAGATCAACTAATGTAATTCTTCTCGTACCTTCCCGTGGTCATTATGCAATGGTGAAAATTGGGATGCGCATATATTCACGAATACATTAACGTCCCTTTGTTAATCCGCTGCCGGATAAAGGGTTCCTCACACTGTGGCTGTCATGGTGGTTGTTTGATCATACTTCACCCCACCGGCCAGTGTGGAATGGTGAAGGTGTGAGACACCAGGTGCAATTCATATATCGGTCGCCACTGTTGTTAGCCATGGCTGGGAGTGAAACTCAGGTCACCGGGTTTACAGCATGCGGTGCACTAACCACTGCGTCACCACTTCTCCCACACCGTCACACATTTTCAACAGCATTTTATATAGATTTTTAACCGTACGCTGTGAACAGAAAAAATATCTATATGTAAGTACTTTACACTTATCTCTTTTGTAACGGGGACCTGAGTCGTGCAGAGGGACGTGAACCAACGGCCTTCGTCTGCATTGCGTGCGGCTTATTGCATGGGGCCTCTTTTCAACTGCAGCCGAAGTGTGAACGCCGGTGTGCCTTCCAGCATTTGCGGTCGCAATCAATGGGGGATGTACAAAGGCAAAACAAAGCCCCGTTTGCGGTTCGCTGGGCAATGCATCCTCAGTCTGCAATCGACCAGTGCACAATGAGCAAGAGTGTGCGCGTTGCTTCCGAGATAATCCTGCGCAAAATAAAAAAAACTATCAAACAGCGGATGCTTCACTTAAGCTTATGTCAGTATTATTATTATCATAAAAAAGACAAATCCACTGAGACCACGTGCTTCAATTGGCATGCAACAGGCCACATGCAAATGGTGAAAAGGGACATGACAACAGCAGAGGATAATAGAATTTCCTGTAGAAAAGCTACGATTGAAAGATATGCCCCTGCAAGCATATTCCCTGTTGCTTTTCTTCAAGAGCTAGATTAGCGGCATACATCACCACCAAAATTGAGTGATGACAGCATTTAACGTGAAGTTAAAACCTGGGGCAGCCAAGTGTCTAATCTGTCTT
The DNA here is from genome assembly GCF_048934315.1 of Petromyzon marinus. Classification (NCBI taxonomy): domain Eukaryota; kingdom Metazoa; phylum Chordata; class Hyperoartia; order Petromyzontiformes; family Petromyzontidae; genus Petromyzon; species Petromyzon marinus. Next base: position 1,424,365 of record NC_133695.1, on the reverse strand, counting down.
TTATTGCAGCCCGCTAATGCGGAATGAGCCCCCCCCCCCCCCCCCCCCTGTTTGCCACGTCAGCATTTATTCACGGAACAATATAAAGAGAAAATAAAACAAACGACAGCTGCACAAAGAAAGGAAAAATGTTACTCGGAACCTATTACGTAAGTGCATTTTATGGCATTTTAATATGACTGGAGTACATCAGGCATGCATGTACCTGATAGAGCAATACCCCGGTTTATATCGGGGATGCGTTCATGATGTAAATGGAGGCGATGTACAGGGCAAGCTTGAGGCGGAGGGCGCGAGGCGACGGGAACGAGAGAGGCCGGACGACGCTGTAAGCGACGTGAGTGTGGGGGTTCAGGCGACGCTAATCACGTGGTCGAAGGGGGGAAAACAGGTCCCTACAGGGTGGGCTGGTAGGAACATTGGAATTTTGCGCAATTTTATAAGACATATCAAGTCTCTGCGCTGTCTATTGCTGATTTTACACCCAACAGCACGAGATTTCACTTCGTTAAAGTATTGAAAGGGGACGGACGGACACATTAATCTATTGCAGGCTGGTACACTCAGTTTACAACTTCGTTCCTACCAGTATAAAGTGACGACGTATTTGCAAAACGACGTTAAAGGGGGATACGTAAATCGGGGCATTATTGTACCTGGTGTTGTTATTAATAAAATACACTAATGTCAGGTGGTGGAGGGTCTCAATGACACAATTTGGACAGATGATTACGTGGCAAACCCCCAAAAATCTATTATGAATTGTAAAAAAATAGTTGTCAATAATATCTACATTACATTTATGTTATTTTAAATAACCTATCTTCTGATGTTGATTAAGGTGTTCATTTTTTAATGTTGATATTTCTATTCGTGGTTTAAGAAAAATACTATAAGGGTTATTTGTTGTAATTATGCACCCTATTACTTTGCTAATGAGACACTGAATATCAAAACAGGTACAGAGTTTGGTTGTGTTGAACCACTGCTGCTGAAATTGTGCACTCCCAGAAGGCCGTGTGACTGATGGGTTGTGCAGAAGACAAAAACCTTCTATTTTTAACGTGAAGCGACAGATATGTGAACGAGGCATGTTGTCTGTTCATGTATTTTGCACCTTATGTAAGTGTTTATATGTGGGTTTGTTTGAATTGCATCCAGTTTTGATCTGATAGAAAAATAACTCACAAGTCGCACAGACTCCCATGAGCATTTCCATTTCCCCTTGGGTGCAATATAAATCAGCAGGCTGTTACTAACTCGGCTCCTCTGAGCTTTTGATGAACACTTATTGTTGTATTAGTTGCCAGACAGTTTGGTTGAATTATATAGTAAAATACGTCTATTGAATGACATGAATAAAACCGAGTGCATTGTAAGGCATGTAAGCTTTTCAGCGAGAATGTACTACAGCATGACTCTGACACGATTGTAAAACAGTGCAAGTTGCAACTAATTCCCCTTTTGGTTGACAATTATTACCTACTATAATCACCCAGAAATGTCTGTCCGTCCCGCGCGTGACGTCACTCCACATGAGGCCCACCCCCCCTCATTAATATTCATGAGTGGGTGGATTTTGACACGAACGCAGAGGAAGGTCGAACTGAATTAAATAATTTATTACGCAAAGTCGCTTCAAGTTGGACGTTTCTTTACAGAAAGTGACGGTAAAAAATAAATCTAAGCAACACAGTGCTACATCCGTGCGTGACGTCACTGGAAAAGAGGCCCCTCCCCCTTAATTAATATTCATGTCCGCGTGGAAATTTACACGAACGCACATGGTCGCGCACTCCACATGCCGCACCTCTCCCCCCCTCATTAATAATCATGAGCGGGTGACGTCACTCCACATGCCGCACTCCTCCACAATAACCATGCGGGGGTGACGTCACTCCACATGCCGCACCCCTTCCCAATAACCATTAGCGGGTGACGTCACTCCACATGGGGCAACCCCCCCCCCCCTCATTAATAATCATGAGCTGAACAATTTTTCTATTGACTATTTCAGATTTACTGCAATACACACCCGTCCTTGGAGGGGCAAAAAAGCTAGTTATACATAATAACAAAACTAAACGTTACAACTAATACATCTAATGGAAAATTCTGCTGGTCCTCCAATAAATTAAGTGGTGGTGCAATTATTATCACACTGCATTATGAAACCAACAAACTGAGTTCAATCCACAGTCATGGCTATCATCAGTGGCGAATAATATCTGACCCGGTCCTTGACTATCCCCCTTCACTGAACCCAGACTAACCGGCGTGCTGAAGTATCATCAAACAAACCCCATGACCCACAAAGCGTGGGGAGAACTTCATTTAGCGGTCAGATTGACAAAGAACTGCAATTATTTTTGTTGAAGTGACTGCCCTAGACTTGGGATTGGCACAAGTTAGAAGAGGAGTTATCCAATGTCAGCCAATCAATTAAAGTAAGTAAATTGATGAAGAGAGCAGTGGCTGAGTTTTGTGGTGAATGCAGTATAAGAAACCAATAAACGAAAACTTGATATTTGATCAGAAGTGACCTGGCCACAATTGATAGCTCAACGAAGTGGATTTTCATGTGGACATTTATAGCAAACAAATACTCTAAACAGATGTTTCTAAATGCGGAGGGGAAAACCGGAGGACACAAAATCCACGCGGCCACGAGGAGAGAGAGACACGCAACAAATATACAGCAGCAGACCTCCTATATACCAGGCGAGGCAGTTAACATCTCCTAGCCATCGCGAGTGATGGATGTGGAGGACATAAGAAATTCAGCATGGATTGGATGCAGGAGAATTGAAATGTTGACTTGTAAAGTGGGAAGAAAGTCAGATGTAAACAAATACATAGACTTGTAAATATGTCCTTGGGGAAATGTAAGGATACATAGGCTTTGTACATGTACATTCCACCGCTGGATGATGACCTCACAACACCTTTTAGGTCGTGGGAGATATTTGACCATACCTCACCACGGTGATCAGGACTGCAGAGCTTGGTGTGAAAAGAGTACAGTGCAATAGATGTTGCTGCGCTGCACTGTGCTGCCTACAACATAGCCCTAATGCAGCCTATAACACCTGTCTTATACCTGATGGTTTCCCATCCAAGCATTGTCGAGGCTCAACTCTGGTTAGCTTCTGAGATGCGAGGAGATCGGGAGCATTGCGGGTGACTTAGTTATTGGCACACGGCCTATCCTGTATTGTAAATATGACTAATATATGCCTGTATGCCTCTTTGTATTTATGTATGAAAATTTTATTCCGGAACGTCCTGTAGATAAACAATGCACGTATATATTGTATGCACGTGGGTGTATGTACCATAGATTATGCATAGAACTGCGTGTTGCACGCATACACATTGCAGGGTGGTGTGTCCTGCAGAAATATTGAAACCCAAGTTTCGTGTTTTTCAGATGACGAATTTTTTGGGTTTTAGTTTTGTTTACAAAATCTATTAATAATTCATGGAATGTTATAACACCTTCATGGCAGTGTTTGGATTCTGTTGGGAAGCACACTGAACATCGAGAACGACCATAAACCTGCAGCACAACCGTTTTGGGAATCTACGGTGATACCAAAGGGCAAGAGAAATCAGCAGAAGCGTCGGCCCTAGTTTTAACCAAATGTTTTCCATTTTCGGAGCAGTTATTACAATCAACAATGGATAAACAAAACTGTGGGGCGCAATTCTTTCTTGCACACAAATAAATAAATCTACCCTGATTCAATATGTGTGCCCTTGCCGATGCTCAAAATCGAATTTGCGAGGTCATAAAGCAGAATAGTGGAGAAACGAGGAGAGCCAATGGAAAGATGTGGAAGCATTTACATGCACCTTTCGACACATTTATTGCAGTGTCTTTCAAATTCTGCGCACATTTTGAATGGTTGACGGTTAATTTAGATACACCGTACAATTTTCTGTTGAGATGAAAATTCTCAACATATTTTTGGTACAATAGGTTCCCTATTATACAGATACTATTTGTTTTCCAATGCCAAACAAACTGCACCCCAAATTCTTGTAAAGCATATTTAAACGGAAATAATGTATTTATGGGAGAATGGAAAAAAGCGACACAAAGGGAAATACATCATTTGAGTACTATTACAGGGGGAGAAACATACAATATAACTTTTAACGGTTGCCTGTTGAATGGAATATGAATTTATGGCATTCGCACAGTGTCACGTCTCAGTGCTGTTTAAACTATTTCCATTGCTGAATTTTCTGCTATCGTAGCAAATAGATATTATTTGCGACCCAGTTCGGACAAAGTCCACGGAAGGAAAATTTCACCCAAAACTGGCTTTGTTAATGACCCCGACAAGCGAGTTTATTATTTGTTGTTTACCTGCCGTTACGTGTCTGCTACGTACGTGTCAATCGACACCCAGGATATGAGATGTTCCGTGGCCAGGGATTTTCACGGGTGACATCGTTTCAATATCAAAGATGAAGACCTCCCAACAACCAAGGCGGTCATGCACAGGGGGTCGGGGACCTGCGTGCGGTGGCTCTTTAGGGACTCCTCGGGTGACGTTGTTTCGTAAGGAGCCACCGTCTCCTGTTCACGACGTTCTTTAAATATTGAGTTTTTACCGAATTCGAAAAAAAAAGATTGAATTTTTTGCTATTTTGGCTGCTGACTATTTGGGCATGGGGATCGTTTGGGCCTCCTTCACCTTTGCCGATGAGTGCAGGTTTGGTGAAGGACGGTGACCAGGACCCATTCAGATATCACTCGCAGCGCGATTCGCAAACCACTGGGTCCACCAGCATAGACCCAGTCATGCACAATCATTCTTGACGATTCTAAACAGTAAATCCATCGCTGCTTGCTGTTAGGTCACATAAGGATTTAATCAGCCTGGTGATTTAGTACATTTTGTCGTCTGTATTCTTGTTTACATTACTGTATATCATGGAACAATTATGTATTTTTTGTGGGAGTGTAAATGCCCTTTGAAAGTGCCTTTAAGTGTCTCCTGGGCCGGATGACTTTGGTGTCGATGTCTGTAGGTTATGCAGCCCAAAAGGCAAAGTCTGCGGTAACCTTATAGGTCAGATCAATTAGTAAGGATCATGCATGCCCTTTAAACGTGTTAACATTTGCTGCCGGTGGCAAATAATGTTAATTTATCTAAGTGAATTTTATTCCTACTCATTATCCGGTAGGTTGGCTTATGAAGCACTGTTAAGTTTCATTTAATAATTTTACACATTCATATGCACGCGTGCATGCCATTGTATTTGGTAGAACCTTGTAAGTCGAGGTGTAATGATTAACTTCCCCAGAAATTTAGGATAGCGATTCTATTTAAAATTATTATTTGTACATTATTGTGGAGGTAGCAAACCTCAAGCACTTCATTTGGTAAGATGAACTCATGTGGTTTTTATTATTTGTCGTCTCCTATATATAAGAATCAGAATATATTTATACTGGAGGAATCCGATGACCTTTAATAATAAACATATTGAGATACTTGACGCATCATTGTTTCTGCATTTATCGTGAGCTTAACAATCGACATTACTTGATGGATGGATGCATCGTGACACCCATATTCTATTAGAATACGGAAAAGAGTGGCATTACGGTTCATGCATTGTGCGACAATTCTGCCACATTAGGTTGAACTCTTGGTCATGCGTTACTTTTGAGGAATTGGTATATAAACCATGGCTAGGGCCTCGTATAGTTTGACAGCCTTAAACGACTACCCCATCCCAAGAGCAGCCATCGGGAAACCTACAGCTGGGTTCTTGTGCTGCTCATATGCTGTGCGTGCAGCGTGGACCTTAGGGTGCATTTGCAAGTGGCACTTGCCCCAACATTCCATGAAGCTACACTTTATATATGTATAAAAATTAGATTTTCCCATAAATCCACATCTTTAAAGACGCACACACATTCTCCGACACGCGTGTGTTGCTATGTTTGCGCCCTGCGTGATGTTCGACATCGCGCCCGGACGTTTCACTCCGCGTGCTGGGCAGCTTCTTCGGTGGCTAATATCCAGAAGCTCCCTGGAACTTGGAGAGAAACGTCGGACACCGTGCCAAAACGACACGCTGCAGAGCCCGAAGAGCACGTACGCCTCCGTGACGTCAACACATTTAGCGGCAACTCTTCATTTTATGGGTAGTTGGTTTCGTTTGGAATCTGGGAGATCGTCGCGTGACATCTGTAGTAATCCTCTTGCAATCTTCATGGTCATGCTCACTCAAATGCAGCAGCAGCAGAAGGCAGTCGGAATGTTTACAAGGCCCCCGCGCGCCCAAGTCGTTCGTTTTCAGGGCTAACGCACGCGTTTGCAAACTCTGCGTTCACTGATCTCGGAAATTAAAACCTGTCTCCTCCTAAAGCTGTCAACCTATCGAGAGTTAAATTGGAGCTATGTGCTTTTGAAGAGATGGAGCACTCTACAATTTGCGTCTAGCACCTGTGTGCAATGATGCACACACGGCCTTTATGGAGCAGCGACGTTAATTGTGGAGGGCGCCGTATCCATACTGGGTGCTAATTACCACGGTTTTGTCCTGCACGGAGAGAATGTATAATTTTAACTTGTTCGAGGTGCCAAGCATGAGCCTATTAATCCTGCATCAGTAGGGCAGTTGAAATGTTGCGTTTTCATGTCATCGGTAGTTAGACAATTGTGTATATAAAAAAATGGCAAGTGGAGCTCATAAATGGAACATTTTAAGCAAGTAAAAACATTTTTGCTGTGAAACATGCTGATGGTACAAATGATTTCTATCGTGAGTCTAACATGCTTGAACTTCGACAAGTGAGCAGAAATTAAGACATTTTATACATTTATATTATTATTGTAAATGTGATTGCACACCCTTGAGTACAGTTTCCCTGCCACCAAGTCTAATGTGATTTAGTTTCACTCAAGCGATCAATTTACTTGACGTAAAACCGGCATACAAAATATTCAAAAAATATATACTTTTTTGTCTCCAAAGAAATGTTGGAAGCGAGAACAATTCATCACTTCTTATTGCAAGAGGTGGGGATTAGTCCCACGTTACTTCGCTTGCAAGCTGTTTCTTCACAATATTAATCGTGGTCATTTGCTTGCAGGCCGAGAGCGGATGAGAAACATTATTGCTTACCATTTTGATTTCTAATCGGCGTGATGATACATAAAGCCGTGTGCGCAACGCCGGGGCTCCTTTGAAAGGGATAAAAATCACACGCAGAGCCGATGCCCACATTTCCAATCTGTACGACTGTGGAACTGCATCCCAATGTGAGCAGAAATTGCACAACCACACTATTATCCAACTGTGATTTCATGCAACTATGGAGCTGTGATGCCATTTGGATGCCTAATGTCTTTAACCATATCCCAACACCACTCGCTGTGTCTGGCCCGTGACTGAAGCCACAAATCTTTAAAAATGCTATTTTCTGGGAACATGGATATATAAATCCAGCATAATATTTCTGAGCGGGTTTGTGCACCCTCCTGGATTGGAATCCAAAAAGCTGTATTTGTGTTGAAGGCTACATTTGGGATTTCATATTTTTTAAGATGTTCGGACCCTTACAATGTGGAGGCAAAATCTGCGGAGATAGCTGGGCTGTTATGTGGCCATTAAGCCTGTGACATGTCATTGGTGATATGTCATATTGAGCAGTTTAACTGATATATTTGTAACATTCTTTCAAAACAACTGGATTTGAGATACTATAAACTGAGTCAGATAGGGGGGTTACAAATAATAGTAGGTTCATATATTTTTTTCTAAGTAATCCCTAAAGGATGAAGTCAGTATAAGAATAGCAATAAATCAGGAACAATGTTATCCTGCAAACCACGCTCCCTTTCCTGTCCCCCTTGGCTCTCTGTTGTAATGTATATATGTATGTATTTTTAAATGGGACAGGGCTGCAAAATCCATTGTTGTACCGTACGATGATCCCACGTCTATGCTATTCACCTGCACCAACCCGCACTGACCAGCGTGGTGAAGTATGCTCAAATAACTCCCACAACCCACACGGCCTGGGGTGGCCCTCATCCGGCACTGGCAAGGGCACTGCCCTGGCCGTTGTACGCCTACCGCTGTACACGTGCTGTTGGGTAAAACTTTAAATAATTGCGATTTTGCATGCTATACTGCTGCACAGCCGTGCCACGTAAAAGAACATAACCAAATGAAGAATGATAGAATATTTCACGTGCGAATTGCATTATGCTATTTCATACGGTAGGGAACGTTTTTTTTTTTTTAATACAGCTTCAGTGGACTCCTAAAGCGAAATCACGTTGATCCCTCAAATGGCCTGGGGCCATTATCCAGCAGTGGATCTAACGATGATATAATAATAGTCAACGTGCATTTTTTTAAAATGTTCAATGGCAGTCAGGGACGCACAGCTGAGACTTAGCGTCTTCCATGCTCCGGTGACAGCATGCGGTCGTACGTCGCTCCAGATTTGCATTTAAAAGGTTACATTTATAAAAAAAATATACAAATGTCACAACATGCGATGTTTTTTGTTGGATGAACGAAACTCCGTTGCAAACACAGACCGCGTTCAGGTCACTCCTGGACAACTGAATCTGCTGTGACAGATTGTAAGTGGTGCAGTGCTGGCTTAATAAAGCAATCCAAAGTTACTCCTTTAATTTAAACACGAATTTAAATTAAGCGCACGCCTTGGGAAGAGCCGCACGCAAAACATATTGAGCTGCTGCTGTTTTTTCTCCCCCACAAAGTTTTACGAGCTCAGTTTTTTACTCGATAGTTCATCTTCATTGTTACTCTCCGCAAAATATCAAACTGACTAAGATGATGTCTTTAATTCAAAAGACAAACTCGTTGTCTTCATGCCTCGGACTCTCTGTGATGTCGATAGCGTATACATCTATAAGGAAACAACAGTTAAAATACATTTCGATTTAAAGCTTTCGTGACTGCAGGGATTCATCTGCTTGGTTCTTTCGGTAAAGTCACGTAGAATGGGGATAAAATAATACAAATAAAAAATAAAAATTCTCACGACGTTTCGGAGGCAACACAAGCATCCGTCTTCAGGTGGGACAGTCACACTGCTCCCCGTGCAGTGGCCCACTGGACGTACCGCACCATCAACAGAACAAAAGAATGATTAACTTAGCCCCACACCCCATCAATGTCCCCACTTGCCCCCCCCCCCCCTTAACCTGTATTTAAGCTCGAGGCTCTCAGAGCCTCCCCACTTGATCAGCGATCTTGCTGTTACTGTCCCACCTGAAGATGGAAGCTTGTGTTGCCTCCGAAACGTCGTGAGAATTTTTATTTTTTATTTTTATTATTTTATCCCCATGCTACGTGACTTTACCGAAAAAACCAAGAAGAGTTAAAAGAAAGTCACATTGAAATAAAAAATAATAGGAAATCATTTTGTGAAGGATGACTGACCCTCTGGCAAAAATGTGATACAAATATTCGTTGTAAGCCGTTTTAAATGTGCGATTGGAAATGAATAAATAACCTCAGACCAAAAAATGAAACAAATGCCACAGCTATATAAATATTGCCCATTATATCATCACAAAGTGTTTCCACGCTACGGTTAACGCCGATTGAAGGTTTTTTAAGCTTTCCAACGAATGTTGAAAGGGGTAGCTCCGTTCGCGTCACAGTCTGTCTGCAAAGGATGGACATGCTATCTCTCGCTAACGATGATCCGCTATTAGTGATGTGCGTGCTATAAAGAAGGGCCTTTGCCTGAAACGTCGCCCATTATACAATTTTACTATCAAGGCAGTGTCATTGACCAATAAGGTCTTGTGTTGAAGGGAGAGAATATACTTTATCGACAACCATGCATATGTATCAAAATGAAACCAAAATAATCGGTGATTGAGCGGCAGTTGAGCCTCTTTCTCGTGGCGGTGACATCACAAGGCGTGCGTGCAAAATCCCGGTGACCTCATGACACGCGATGACGTCACCACGCGACATCGTCATCCCCTTACCGACCTCGAGCGCTCACGTGAAACACCGTCATCATTATACCATCATCATGACATCGTCGTCATCAGCCATGGTCAATCCACTGCTGGAGGAAGGCCACCCGCAAGTCGTTTCCATCTGCAGAAAATCCGTTCCGACACCGGGCATATCGCTCCTCGTCCTTCCCGGACGCATTGCCTACCTTGACTGCCGTTCGGTCATGATACTCGACCATCGCCACGAGCCACGTGTCCTGCCCACGCCCATGTCTTGAACCTGGCCATGCCCTATCACCCGCACCTTTATCTTTCTGCATCTCGATGTTAATTCCTAGCATGCGCCTCTACGCTTATTTGAAACACTTCCATTTTCACCCTTGCTATTCTTTGCACACTTTACATTTCCTTTGTTCGAGTCCATGTTTCTGATTCACGTGTCATAGCAGATAATACAGGTGATTAATAATAAATAGACTGAGAATGAATGCATGTTGGAGAGCACTGGAAGATTGCATGCATTTGCCTGATGTTTTTTTTATAATTCTCGCCCTCTGAAACATTGAACTACACACGCACACTTGCTGATCCCTTTGCCTAAATCACGGTTTTTTTTTCGGAAAGGCGGCTTGTGTCCGCGCGTGCACAGGAAGATGTTGATTGATTGAGCCTAATTGAAATATTATTTAAATATATCGCAGATGCTATAAATAGCCCTGGGCCATTGACGTGGACTAATCCATCGTATCCTGTTAAACCGGTCGGGCTGTATAGTCTAGCACTGTATCGCAGCTGTTAATCATCATCATCATCTCTGTTATATTTCAATCATCCATCAGCATCATCAATCATCTAAATCCTAATTATCCTCAGTCCTCTCAATGATGATGATCATCGTTTAGTTACGACTATTATAATCAATGATGATTATCGGTCATCCTTATTTTTTATCATCTCTGCATTGCCTCAGTCATGGCAATGATCATCATGTATTTACGTGAATCAGTTACCTCAATTATCATCGTCTCAATCACCATCATCAATCATAATTAATGTAACTCAACAAGTCTGAAGTATGATAATTATTAGTCATATTAGTCATCTAAACCATCACCATTTCAATCATTCGTCATCTCGATCATCAATCATCCCAATCGTCATCGTCAGTAATCTCAGCCATCGGCTAGTAGTATTAATAATCTTTAGTCTCAATCCTCTCAGTCACCATCACCACCACTACACTCAGCAAGCATCCACTTTGTCATGAGAGAACCCTGAGTTTCAGTGGTCGCTCCCGGTTGTGTGAGAATTAATTTCACCTCCACGTGCCCCGCTTCCCGCTCCTCCTCCTCAATCGCATTCTGCTGTCTGGGCCGTCATTGTGTCGCTGTCTATTAGTTTGAATGCCTACCACTAATCGTAGTAAAGTTAAAGGTAAAGCCGCAGCCCTACAATTACTTCTCCAAGCCACTGCTGGTGGATGGGCCTCCACAAGAAGGCGCTACAGAAAGCCCCTCGCCCCACGCAAACATGCTGGCCAGAGATCTTGGGAATTGTGGGAGTACCCACACTTTACCCCACCACATGCATGTATGTGCCCACCACATGCATGTATGTGCCCACCACATGCATGTATGTGCCCAACACATGCATGTATGTGCCCACCACATGCATGTATGTGCCCACCACATGCATGTATGTGCCCACCACATGCATGTATGTGCCCACCACATGCATGTATGTGCCCACCACATGCATGTATGTGCCCACCACATGCATGTATGTGCCCACCACATGCATGTATGTGCCCACCACATGCATGTATGTGCCCACCACATGCATGTATGTGCCCACCACATGCATGTATGTGCCCACCACATGCATGTATGTGCCCACCACATGCATGTATGTGCCCACTACATGCATGTATGTGCCCACCACATGCATGTATGTGCCCACCACATGCATGTATGTGCCCACCACATGCATGTATGTGCCCACCACATGCATGTATGTGCCCACCACATGCATGTATGTGCCCACCACATGCATGTATGTGCCCACCACATGCATGTATGTGCCCACCACATGCATGTATGTGCCCACCACATGCATGTATGTGCCCACCACATGCATGTATGTGCCCACCACATGCTTACTCTGATGTGTTTTACAGCTGTCTCCCTGACAGATATCTTAAATTTCTTAAACTTATAGTACGTGACTTTTGTTTTATAGCCTTCTTTATTAAGCACTTCAATAATTTCAGATTTTTGCTAAAGGCCCTGTCATTATAATAACCACGAGAAATGAACCGTGTGGTCTATACTACATTTACTATCGCGTTGTAATGTTGTTATTAAACAAAGTCATGTTTCACACAAACACGGAGGGATTCAACAGAAGAAGGGAAAAAAACATGGCAATATACTCCAGATGTAAATATTATATCTTAAAGCTAATATTAATTCTTTATTTGAAGCTTTCGTGCCTGCAGGAATCCATACTCTTTGGTTCTTTCGGTAAAGTCACGTTGGTATTCTATCTAATATTAATTGTTAAAACCAGATGTGGAATATTTACCGTTGAAGAAAGTAAGTGGCGTAGGGAAATACATTTTGTGAGATTGGATGACGGCCAACGGACGGAGAGTGGTGATGGAAAGGCAGCCAGAGGACGGAGATGGAGTGACAAGATCAGCTGACGTGCATGGAGCTAGATGGAGTGTGGCATCACGGGACAAGACATGAGGTCTTCATCCACGCACTTCAGGGAGCCTTACTGGTTCAACTCAAGTTTGTGATCAGCAGAGTAATTAGTGAGGCTTGATTTAACCAATTATTAAATGGTTGATTCAATCGTAGGTAAAGGTGAATCTCATCTGTGTGTACAGGACGTATGTACGTTGAACTTATTTCGCGTCGTACGTAGCCAACCGTGCAAATCGGAGTTGCGAACAACTCTCCTCTCGCATCGTCTCCCCATAACTTTAAATATTTACGACGGTTTCGTTTTCGTTCACCGTCCCATGGTGTATTTAATTTACGTTGGAATATAAAAATATGAAACGAAAATATGTGCACATATATTTTAAAAATACCTGCGACTTGGTCCTGCGTATCCTTGTACTGTGCAAATTGTGGAATGTTATATTTGGTTTAAATCACCTCCCACCACCATTGTACTTGCGAGCGTTGTGTTAAGCTGTTATCGGAAATGGCCTTGACACGTCTGTGTGCCTGCTTGCGTGAAAATGAGTTTCGCAGTCTTCCACGATAGATATTTTCAACTATTCGCAAAAAAAAGATGTCATCTTCACGGCACGGCGAGCTATTTCGTAATAAAGTGGCGCGACTGGCGTCCTTGTCAATAGATGTGTGTTGGCGCCTGCCGTTCACACGCACAGGAGCTGGGGACATTAGTGGATTACATTGATGAATCGGCAACAAAAATGTTATTAAACTACTAATGTAGTGATCGATTAATCGGCCCCTTTAAAAAAAAAACATGGCAGCCGCATCCTCTGATCCTGCCTCTTGAAGGCAACAAACTCCCTCGGAGCCAGGCTGCACGCGACGCGCCTGATGATGCTGATGCATGTTGCCAAGCCCCGGCCAACACCTCTCGACCAGCGGCGCACGTGGGAACAAAAAGCGGTAGTTTTGTGTTCAACCATTTTAAATGTCATTCGTTTAGTCGAGTAATGGAACCGATAATCGGTTGAGCCAAAAAAAACACTCAATGCTAATAACACACAATGTTAAAGAAACTAAAACAGGGAAGATGCTGTATGTGCATCGATACACCCCTAGCAATTAGTTTGCTAAAAAAAAATCACACAAACCGTCATGAATATGCAACACAGTGTTACATTGAAAATAGGGTTTTCCCCTTTTATCTGGCAACAAAACAGGTGTTAAGTTGTTAAAACACCAAGCTGAAACCTTTTACAAGGAATCATGTCTGCATTAACCACAATACTTGTGGTCAGAATGCAACAAAAAACATACTCTGATAATATATTGGCATTGTCTTTGACACTGATTGGTCCACACCAGCGACAGCTTTCTTTTGAGCCTCGTCTCAAACGGTGTTAGACCAGAGGACGCCAAAAGGCGAACAGTACAAAGACAATTCACTATCAGAGGAATGAAAGCTCGGGGTGAGCATCTACATTATGGGACCTCCTTTGCCAGTACCAAAATATGAGAATAGGTTTTTCTCCTTTAATCTGGCAACAAAACAGTGTTACATTACCAAAGCCCGTACTCCTCATTGTATTCGTGCACTTTAGTCTAATGAACGGACAGAACTCTGCTTATTCCTATCATATTTTTTCCTTAAATCTTGCCTTAGAGACTGGCAGAGATTCAATTGCACTTTACACAGCCCCTATCTATTTCCCCATTTTCAAGGGGAACTAAGCAAAAGTGAAACTTTCCTGTTTTACAATTAACCAGAAAATGTGTAGGGATGTCACATGGTATCGAATATGTGGTCATTTCCTGTTGAAAGTAACATAGACACACGTCATAATGATTGTGATTAGTTCCTCACTTCACTTTCATAATCGAGTCAGCTTGCTAACTCTCTTCCTCACATTATCAAATCGCTGCACTCTATTGATTTGGCCAGGCTCATTGTACAGCTTGTTAATGGCAAATGGAGTAAATCAAATAATGGGGTACGTTCGACTTTAATTAAGGTGCAGTAAGTTATGTGAGTGAACAGTGAGTGGCATAGCGGCTAACTCACCGTGTTTTCAGCCCAGTGACCTGAGAACACAACCTATCAGAATTAAATGTTGTGTCTGTCCTACAATGGAGGACGTTTTTCTAGGTTAATGTTTGTTTAAATGTTGTTACCACTTATCTTTAGCTAAGGTGGTGGGGGGGGGGGTGGAGGTGGGAATGGTGGTGCAGTAATTCGTCCACCGCACGATTAACCCAATGAGCTGAGTTCGATTCCCGGCCAGAGCGAGTGATATTGGAGCCAGTTCTGGGCCCCCAGAATGGGAAGCCAACTTTGACCAACTCACACGGACCAACGTGGCGAAATATTGTCACACACAACCCCCATGACTCCCAGAGGGTGGATAGGTCTTCATCCAGCAGTGGATCGATAAAGCTTTGAAAAAGATTAATACTTTACATAATACCATTTTCTTGATTCCTTGACAGCCTCGACTGCATGTCACGAGGCCACTGCACGCACAGGATAGTCCAGATGTCTTGAGACCTCCATTTAATTCTCGAAAACTTCATATGTTTCTTAAGTATGATTGCTCTAAAACAGAAAGGAATATGCAAAGGAAAATAAATGTTAGGTGTCAATTAATTGGGGGGTCCCAAGACATCTGGACCACTACCATCTACAATGCTCTCACCTTGTCTTCATGGAAATGACACTTCATTAGACAACTCAAACCAACTCCAGTTGACTTGTGCTGGCGGCCCAAAAGAAATAATGTCTTAGGGTTTCAATTGACAGAAGGCGGAGAAGCATGAGTCAACAGCTGTTATTAATTTAGTAGCGAAGCCCTACAATTTACAGCTATTATTGGCACTCATTGATTATCATTTAAAAACGTAACTGCGGTGGCCAATTGACTCAGGGGTCAGAGCCCTGAGCTGGCACCACTGAGATCCATGGGTTCAAATCTGGGTATGAACCCGTGATTATTCAAGTGAGTGAGTTCATTCTTTCATCCAGTCGCTCATAACTGAACCATACGTAACATAAAATTTTGTTTTTTTCAATTAAATTGCCCACATTTTCGGTATGAGAATGATACTAAAATGACTGCCATGTGATGAACATTTTTTGGTCGCAAGGTACGCGGGATGTTGTGTGTGAATAAATAAATCAACATTATTTGATTAGCACGGTTGGCTACGTACCGTGCAAAACAAGTTCAACATACAGATTTGCTTCTGCAGGCTGATCGCCACAGATTGACGCACTGCTCTTCATCGAGATCCGAATGAACATTTAGTTTATGACATAAGACACTGGCAGCAGAATTTAATTAACTTAAAAAAAACTTAGAATAAAAGTTTAACACCTGTCAGTAATTTGGGAAATGTATCGCTATTTAATAAGAATAAACATGTAATCAATAACACATTTGTTTGGAGTGAGAGCATTAATTGAGTCACAGCTTATGTCAGGAATATTTTGCTGTTTTTTTCCTGGATTCTCTGTTTGCACAAAGTCACATAGTCACTTTAAGATGTTTTCTTGTTCATGTTTTTGTTTTTTGTTTGTTACGGTTGCACCCGATTCAAGAGCCGAATGGCTCATAGGGCAATGCCAAATAAATGAAATTGAAAACTGAATGTCTGCCACGGTACTGGTTACTAAGCGCCGATTTAAAATATCCTGCTGATGTGACAAAAACATTACTGTAAGGCGGCTCAGATAGCTCACTTTAATGCTAACATGTTGAACACTGATAAATGCATACACAGCATTAGCCAAGGAACTAATATAATGGGAAAGGAAAGGCTGATTTTAAGAAAAATAAATATACACTGTCACTGCTGGAATAGGCGGAAGACACTTCGATGCTTGGCCTCAAGATAAAGCCGTTAATGAATGTCTTTAGAAATGATGTCACAACGCAGTCAGGGCTTCCTTGTTTACAGAACAGCTGATACGACAATCTGTTTGACAATAACTGTCGTTCACTTAAACTGTTGTTTTTTATTAATTGCACACGGTCTGCACTGATGCTGCCGTGATGTGATGGTTAGCAACCTGGGACCAGCGGTCAAAGATTCCATCTCTGAGCACATTCGTTCAACGCCACCGCTTCTGTCCACCCTGCAGTATAATTTGATACGCCACTCCAGTGAAGTCAGTCGGCAGGTTGCGTGTGACATGGGGTCATTCTCACTTCTTCCACGACGTCTGGCCATCGTGGAGGAATAGGCCAAAGCACCCCCAAAACACCTACAGAATTCATACCCTTTGGTTCTATTGGGTAAAGTCACGAAAGCTTTAAACCTACAGAATTAACTGACATTTGACCTCCTGGCCATTGTTATAATGCTCCGCGATGTTAATGATGTTACAGGAACTCTACTTACGAACGAGTTAGGTTCCAAAGGTTTGTTCGTAAGTAGATTTGTTCGTAAGTCCAACTACTCCTGTCGATCCCAAACGTGTTATGTACACTAAACACGGGGAATGGCTTTTTAAGTTGTGTAATCGCCCATAGATGTCGATGCCACTGGTTCTTCATGTTCCGTAGGTGTAGATGCCACCACCGCCATCTATTGCTGAACTTACGACTCTCGATCCGATCAGGCAACTGGACATAGGGACAGGTTTCTTCGTATCCCTGAAAGTCCGTAAGTCGAATGTTCGTAAATAGAGGTGTCCCTGCATTCGCAACAGAGCTATGAAATAAAAAGGAGTTCTCTGGAGCTCCGTCTAGTGGGGGCCCACCCACCAGCAGTGATGTGAGCAGGCAATTTCAGGGCAGTTGCACCTTTTACATTTCATACTGCTGATACACAACCCCCACAGAGGCTATTAAATGTCTTCATAAGCTCGACATTCACACGTGACGTTGCTAATTTCACCTTGGCAGATGAAAGAAGAAGCCTGTTGTACACAATGTCACTTAAAAATAAAACCTTTGAGACAATATAACAAACAAGTACGATTATCGTGGCTTTTTGGGTGAGCCCTTTAAACCGCAGCATTGCACAGGGCCCGCAGACTCGGAGTGTCGCCACGCTTTGTCAACCCCACCGATTTCAGCGGCGATACGCTGCCAAACGTCCAACCCTTTCGCCGCATACAGTACTCAGTTGTAAAGAAAAAATTAAGCTACTCATACCGCTTATTTTTGTTTCTTTAAGCATTCTTGAATAAATAAACAAATACAATTTTTTAAATAATGTTGTCCCCTTTCGTAAAATCTTCATGCGGTGGCAGTTATTTTTTATTTTTTTTATATAAATCTACGGCTCCTGCCACTTAAATCGGTACGGTTGGCAAAGCATATGCGGAGTTTGGCGTACGCGCGGTGCTGGGTAACGCGATGGATCAAAGGCACGGCGGGGCTCGCCTGTGACTCACACTTCCAGAAGGGCAGAGTCCACACACTGTGATGCTAAGTGCGCTATTTACACCCCCCCCCCTCTCCTTCACAGCCACACTCACTGGCGGGCCCCCGCAAGCTCTCGCGCCAATAAACGCTTTGCCAGTGCCGCGTCCGAGGCAACGGGCATTATGTTTCCGACAGACTCGATGTCGTCATCTCAATTCAACCACGGTGAGCATTTAAACGTTGAATCAACTGCAGCGCTCAGAGACTGGCCATTCAACTGTGTCCTCTTTAGAAAGGAGGGCAGAACATGTCTGTGGGTTCCTTTCTAAATGACATGCTCGCTTGCCGCGGTTGAACTACTTAGCGTACGATGGACGTGCGATGCAGGTGTCCTGTGGTGTAAACGGTTAGCACGCTGAACCGGCAATCCAGAGGTCACCTGTTCAATCGTCCGGCATGGCAGTTGAAACAATGATGCACGTTTCTTAAATCACCACTACCACACCGCCGCCTCTGTCCATCCAGGCGGAGGACGCCACGGTGGTGAGATGTTAACTACCTCGCCCGGTATTCAGGAAGTCGTGAGTTCGACCACGAACCTGACGCCTGCTGTATATTTGGAGTGTGCATCTCTCTTTCCCAGTGGTTGCCTGGATTTTTCTCCGGGTCCTTCAGTTTTTCCCCTCCACGTGTAGAATGAACATCACGCGTTTAGAGTATTTGGCTGCGATGAATGTCCACATGGTAATCCACTTCATTGAGCTATCACTTGTGATAGCTAGGTTGCTTCTGAAATAGAGATCTATAGCTCAGTGGGCCTTACCCGATCAAATAAAATAAAAACGTTTTCGTATAAATGAATATACATGATAGGTAGTAGATTGACAGATTGCGTGTGGGCACTCCCACCTCTGCTAAGACATTTGGCCAGTGTGGAACAGTCGGTAAATATTCTAGAGGAGCTCTCCAGAACTCCATCTGGTGGGGGCCCTTCCACCAGCGGTGGCACTAAATAAGAAATTGCGGGGCAGAACCTTTATCTGTATGTATGTTGAACTTCTTTCGCACCGTACGTAACCAACCGTGCTAATCGGTGGTGCGGGGGAAGGACAACAAACTAAACACAAAAAGTTCTAAAGAAATGAGTTTTCAATCTAGCTCCGGTAGCTTCCCAATATCGGAAGAAAGAACGTTCCAGACGGTCGCATAAGCGCAAATGATAGTGCGCGATGCGGTGACCATCTTTGTTCGATGGCTAGCTAAACCTATTCTCAATTTTATTTAAATTCACCACCCCACGCTATGAATCGTTACACTCTACCCCTTGACGTCTGCAAAATCATCCTGGATAAACAAAGAACTGCCCCCCCGCCCCCATATGAGAGTTTAAACATGAGCAATCTTATCAATGCACGCATGCTAATTGAACGTCACTGCTAATATCCTGTGCGTGCGTGTTGCGAAACTTTCGCGCGCGTCGCACAAAATCTAATTGCGTTTTATATATCATAAAACTTGCTGGTTTGGTGATTGCTGGCTGTTGTGGAGCCGTTTCTTAGAAAATAACATCGCTAACCGGAACCACGGTTTTGGGAAAGGTTAGACAGCCCTGCGGCATTGAGCGGCAATAAATTGGATGTTTTTGTACTGATGGTTTCTAATAAAGGCTGAAACGGTATACTTTACAAAAAAAAATTGGGGCCATTATTTTCTCAGCCACAATTTCACCTGGTATTTTATTGAAGACTGCTTAGACGGGAGCGCCCAGTGTAGAATGCAGACTGCATCGTTCCATAGTGGTTTACGGCATTGTTAAGGGGATCATAGTGTGTATAATTGGACCAGGTGAGTTATCTTCAGAACCCAAGGTTTACTGTATTTCTTCCTGGCTCTTCTGATAACATCACAGTTTAATACCCATTTCTCTCTTAGCAAGGTTGGGCTATTTTGTTTTGGTGTGAGTGACCAGACTTTTTATTTGCATTGTGAACATCATCAGCACCATCATCATCTTCATCAGCCATGCACTATCCACTGCCGAATGAAATCCTCCCCAAAGATCGCCATTCTCACGGTCTTACTACGATGCAACAATCCATCGGGCTGCTGGTCACGAGCTGATTTCATTGATCCTTCACGGAGCAGAGAAGTTTATCTCTGAATCAGGGCCAAAGATATATTTCCTCTTTCGAGGTAGCGTAGTGTTTTTGCCAAATGTGTTGAGTGCTCCGTGCACCACTGCCAATGCACTATCACGAGCAATATTTGGCACGGTTGTCTACGTACGGTGCGAATGAAGTTCAATAACATAACGACATGCATGCACTATCGTATGTTTTAAAGAAATACAAAAAAAAACGTTTTAAAAATATATCTTGAATCACGTAATATATAATTTGGTAGACGATTTAATAAATGAGCATGTTGAGTGTGAACGGCAACAACACGAACACATGTACTGTGATTAGAACGAGGGCCCGACGTGCCCTCTGGAGGAGACGTCTACCACGGCAGGCGAATGTGGTCGTGGACTTGCTCGCCCGCCCTGTCGCTCGCCATGGCGCATCGCCTCTGGAGCCAACGGAGACGCCGGGAGGATTGCCCTGCTCAGGGCACCGAGACGACCGCGGCGATACGGGGTGGTGGTGGTGGGGGGGTGGCGAGCGACGCTCAAACCCCTGGCCAACTGCATCTCTCTTCCGCGCGTTACGTGCGGAGCGCCCCCCCCCCCCGCCCCCCCCCCAAAAAAATGTTTTTACGCTTTAAAAAAGCAGACAGAGTGGAGAAGAAGAAGAATAAAACAAGTCCCCGTTGCTGTCGTGCATTTCTTTAAGCACTGGTGATTTCTGGCCAGTGTAGGAAGGACACGGAGTGATGGACAGTGGCAGATGGGCAGCCGGCACGCTCGTATGCACACTTGCACATTTACCCACATAAGAGCATCGCTCGTCCATATGTCACCGATGCGGGATGTGGTGTGGTGATGGGTTGGTGTGGTGTCGGGGGGGGGGGGTCAGTATGGGGAATTACAATGGGGGGGGGGGGGGGTCGGGGTAGAGATGAGGTTTAGTAGGGGGTAGGGAGGCGAGGATGGGTGTGAGCTTGTTGATGTGCTGTTTGTGGTGGATTGAGTTTGGAGGAGAAAAGGACACAGCTGTCACGAGAGCAGAACTCGATGCTGTGTTTTGACAGACATCAGGTGACGGGCAGCACCGCTGTAAATATATACAGCACACACATATACATCAAGAAGTCCCACAAAGAGTGGATAAGAGGAGCGCATTTTGATTTGTTGGCTGCTCATAATGTAGGAGCAGGGCTCTTTATTGTAGTGAGATTGCTCCTGGTAGGATTAGCAAATTCCAGTTGTGTCCCTGCTGTGATAGGCTTGCAGCCTGTGCTTAGCCCACACACTTAAAATAACGAGGTATGAACCCCCCCCGTTTGATCTTTCTGGCACAGGGCCTGAAAAGTACAAACCGGAGGATGCTTTCGGCATATGACACTACTGGGAAGGTGAGGTTTTTTTCTTCTTCATTTAATGCAAACACGGGTGAGTTGAGACTATTTGGTTAGCTTTCCGGTTTAAACATGGGAAAGCTTTAGTTTCTGAAGCGTGTTAAATACACACACACACACCTTTCTTTTGTAGTGAAGCGAACCTTTGAAACTGACCCGTACTTGCTGTTCAAAACAGACGGTCACATTTGCTGCATTTTGCTTGGTTTAGATAGAGGAGGGAGCTGTTCGCTACAAGGGGAATTTATGATACTTTTATTTCATAGCTCTGTTGAGAATAACATCATTAACATTGCAGAGCATTATAAGATTAGCCTGGAGGCCAATTGTCAGTGAATTCTGTCATGAATTGGTTTGCCAACCGCAGACGCTGCCGGGATACGCGCTTGAATTAAATGTACTTTTATAGTTAAATCCGAACAAGTCTTAACCTTGAGAATGTGTCGCGGAAACATTGTCCCTGACACTCCATCTGTTCTTCTTGGCCATCGAGTTCATTAACACGTACCTTTTTTTTCCTGACGAATGAATTACATTTTAAGAAATGCCCTTAATATGAATAATAATAATAATAACAGGCAAATAAATAACTAAACCTTGCAGAAAATATGTTCAGTTTCAGCCATCAATCAAGCAAGCACATGGCACGGTATTCCCATGCTCTCCACGATCTATGAGAATCCCACTGTTTCATTTCCTAAGCCCCAAGAAGAATATATAGATACAAATAATAACACGTATGCATATAGTGCGGAGAGATAGTGTGTGAGGGTGACGATGCGCGATTTTAAAACGGGCAGGCAAAGGGACGTTGCGGAGCGGGCACTTGCTCAGGATGCGGGGTTCCACAGCGGTGTCGTGAAAAGGGCCGCGCTGTGGTCTGCATCGGCTGATTGGTTCGAGCAAGCGGCCGCACGGAGCGATGTTCCTCGAGTGTGCACGGCGTGCTTGTGGTGCTTTGCGACTTCCGATGAGCACGAGGCTTCTGTTGGGCGCTGCAGAGCTGGTGTGTGGGGAATACGAGAATCCCATCTCGGCCCATTGCTCCCCAGCCCGGAGTGTTCTGCGTACACCTCGACAATATAAATGTTAAGGGTGAGTTCAAGAGACATTTCACAGAGAACTGTTACAACCGAGCGAGTCCCTTTTTTTCCATGAAACGCAATCTGCCCACATATTACACTTGTTTTTATTTTAGCAGGTAATGCCCCACTGAGCTGCTGTACAGCTATTTTTCAGAAGCCACCTGGCGATCACAAACGATAACTCGACGAAGTGGCTTATCACGTGGAAATTTATAGCAGCCAAATACTCTAAAAGCACGTTTCGATCTGTGAATGGAAAAACCGGAGGACCCGGAGAAAAAATCTACGCGACCACGGGGAGAAAAAACTCCAAACATAGAGGCGTCAGAGTTGGGATCGAACCAACAACATACTATATACCAGCCAAGGTAGTTACCATCTACGCTTTGTGATAATTTTCATATTCACATTTTTGGTGTGAAGTCTCTGTACCAAAATCCCATAAAGAAATGGGTCCTATTGCAGTGGCAAACCAAAACACATTTTACCCTCTGCATTTCATTTGACCTCTGTACCCAGTGTGTGGCTATAAACTAAATAAAAAATGTGTGTGCCTCTCTGAGTGGGCACGGTGGTGGAGTGGTGAGCGCACTGCAAGCCCAGCGACCGGAGTTCGATTCCCGCTTACAGCCAACATCCGTAACGAATATCTGAACTGGTCTTGCACTCCCCGAAAGGTCGACTGTTCCTTAAATAAGCACCTGGTTCGATGTATAAACATCAGCATTGGGGAGACAAAGGTGGCCGGGCATAGTGATGACCATTCACCCCTTCGTGTGCTGTGCTGGTGCTAATAGATGCTCGCTAATAGCAGCAGCCCCAACAGTTTGTTCAAGGCTATATGGAGATTTCTGCCTTTTCTTTGCCCCGCTCTCAACGAACAATAACTTGATGTAAGTATCTGTTGCGTTTCCCCCCCCCCCCCCCCTCGGACTTTCACTCTGGAATAAATATCAGGTGCCGTCCCCCCTCTACCTTATTGAAAGACAATCTAAAGATCAAATAAAAAGATCATACGGGTTGGTCTCATTCGTCATGGATTTCTAAGCCTTAGCCTCTTGGCCAGGGAAAGGACAGACATCGCATGGCTGAGCACCGAGGAGCCACTTGGCAGCCGCCTGGGTCGTGAGAAGGAGTAGGATGAAAACCGGGTCCCGTGTTGTAAGCGCAAAGTGCAAAAAACAAAAAGTGTGTGATTTCCTGCTCAAATGAGCATTGAGGCCTGTGTTCACCCTCCTCTTTGCTGCTCTGAGCCAGTGGTGGAAGCTCAACACGTCTACGGCAGGGGCGAGTGTCCGCACAGGACACCCGCTCATCGTATTGACTCCGGAGGGAGGGACGATGCGCAAGTCAACCCTCACAACCGGGATTTGACCTCGCGACCCTTCCATTTGCCCAAAGCCGCTCGCCCCACTGCTGAGTCACCCGACTGGTTCCCGTACGCCGGGGCGGAATGATTCTTCAAATGTAACCGGGTTAGATGTTGATTATAATCAGGGCTCAGGTGATGTCCTCAAGGTGGCATATGGGGTGTAATGAGATATTGATGATGATTGATTGATGATGCATCCTGGCATTGATTGGAAGACAGAAGCCAACATGGACCTTTAATTGCAATGCATTGGTCATCAGGAGTGCTCCTTTCGACATAATGTAATTATAAACAATACAGATAGAACGCAAGTTAATATTGTAAAGTGAAGTACATCTATGGAGACAACATTTATTGTATATTTTGTTTCACGAAGTGGCAGTGAATCTATAAAATTAAACCATTGATCTTTGTAAAGCAATATACCACGATGACAGG
Organism: Petromyzon marinus; assembly: GCF_048934315.1. Lineage (NCBI taxonomy): Eukaryota > Metazoa > Chordata > Hyperoartia > Petromyzontiformes > Petromyzontidae > Petromyzon > Petromyzon marinus. Next base: position 1,399,906 of record NC_133695.1, on the reverse strand, counting down.
TCTTTGTTTTTGGTTGACCTTGTCAACTAGCACATGACAAATACCGTTAATTAAAAATATATATTAATATATATTGTGGCGATTACTTGTCGTAATTGCCTCTCGTTTAAAATCTGAAAACACAGATATAGTGTTCGGTGAGGAAGGCATTGATTTGTTAATCAACTCGTGTCCTTTAATGCAGTCGGCACAAAGATCGTACACACATTGTATGTGCAAAAGTATGGCTCTGCAGAGCGCACCGTACAATCGCGCAGTGTGTAGTTGAATGATAAAACGGCCGATCTTGAATTTATTAAGCAATGCCAGACTTGAAGATGGCCATTTGAATGAGATGAATAGAAATAAGAAAGATGTCACGGCCTTGTGCATTAATCAACTGGATATCAGTGTTATCGATGGCTCACTTAAGCCAACTCTTTACCTCCCATTGCATCTTTAACATTCAATCGAGAAGGTAACGAGCCAAGGTGAAGAGTCAAGGTAAAAGTGCGGCCCTGCTATTTCTCTCGCTTTCCTCCACGCGAGGTAACTCTGGAGAACCCTCCACGGAGCGTATCTTGGCCTGCTCTTTCACGCTTCCCACACATCTTGGAAGTTGAGTACCCACACTGTACCCCACTCCACGTGACCTGCCGATCGATTAACAGTATCCGTTTATTCTGCTGGGTGGAGCGAGGTGAAGGAATATAACACACCTGCACAGCGCTTTAACTGCGAGAGGCCCAATCGAATCAGTGACCTCCGGATTGCAAGTCCGGTGCGATAACCATTACACCACGGCATATTTCCCATTCAATATGAGACTGAATTACAGTGCACTGTGTTTGAAGTGCAAATGTGGACCGGGAAACATTGGTTCTGCTTCCTTCACCTGTCCGCAAAGGACCAATAACCACAGTGCCGAAGGTCATCGCTTGGCCAGAATCGGGTATGTCCTTCACTCCCATCTGTAGAATATCTCTGGCATTATTGAAAAATCCCGGCTCAGTGTCTATCATCCAAATAGATAAAAATGTATATATACACACACATACACCGCAGACAAAAAGTGTGAGTGAGAGAGAGGAAGGGGTGGTGAAAAGAATGAAATAAATAAACGTTATATATTTTTCCCACGCATGACAGCATTAATAGCACCGCCTAAGATTCATGTGTACGGAACCTCTGCCAGACATCAAACTCCGCTGATTTATACCAAGGGAAAGTCTGCCTCTCTCTCCGCGCCGGGCTTGCGCATGGAGCCGCGGTGGTCTCACCGACTTCATTCTGCCCTGTGAACGATGCGCATGCTTTAAAAAGCGCACGCTAGTCATACGTTCCCGATTCGTACTTTAGTGTCTTCCCCCCCAAAAATATGTTACGACGTTTTTGCCCAGTGGCAATGAAGGTGAGTAACGTGATTGAATTATGGCAATAATTTGTCTAAAATTCAAAATGTGGAGAAATTGGAGTCACGATTTGGGAACGCAATGAAAATTAAACCAGAACCGTTTCCTTATTTTGTGCCGGCACTGCAATATTTTATCCAAACATTTGAGATGTGTTTTTCTCTTCCAAACGAGATAACGGAAATAGTGTAGCGACATGGGTAGTGATAATAGGCTAATTACCTGGAAATTGCTAGGTAACTAATCACAATTGCGCAATTCGCAGGCATGGGCAGGATTATTACGCCGCAATTTCAGAGGAGCATTCTGGCTGAAGTGCAGCCCAATCCCCTGTCTTGTGCAGTGCACATTGCTCTTCCGCTACGTTACAGCATCTGGCCACCGGTGTTATTGCAACAATATTGAGGACATGAACCTCCTGTTATCAGAAGCAGCAGCAGCAACAGCAGCAACGTCCTTTATCAAGCCACTGCTGGATGAAGCTGCGATGCGTCAATCCACATCGGCACCTGCCACACGATCCCATCCCCTTACTTGGGCAACCCGTGGCTGCTTGAAGACAATTAAACACGCGAGGACGCTAATTGAACAAGTCCGCGAACGGGAAGGGTCAGCCGTCGACATTTCGTGGAGCGTGCCGCATGAGATGGATGGCCGAGCAGAACTATGGTCTGTCTTTGCGCGACCTTGAGACGGAGTGCTGGGATAAGAACTGGGGGATATCAATTAGAACCCTGCGAACTGTACGGTGGTGATGAAGATGCATTTTTGAGGTGAATCGGGGGATCGGTTGCCCTGCGTCCCCCTCCTCCTCCTCCTCCTCTTATTGATCTCGCGGCCCCCACCTTCACACCTCTTCTCTTTTCGCTAGGATACTTGCTCATGCATGGAGTTGTGTACAAAGGTGGACACGTGAATAACTCCTTTGTAACGGAGACAAAGCGATCTTCTCCCGCAGCAGCTCTTTTATATTTGTAACTGAGGAGCGAACTCCCTGACGCAGGAGAGTTGGGGAACGCTGTCACTGAAGACGGAGCGATACAGCGCACGCTCCACGGGCAGATCATTCCAACGCAGAACATATTTACATTTATTAGGTTTAATTTTGTGGAGAATGTTGTAATGAAGCGGGGATTTGGGGAATTGATGTATCCGCGTCTAAAATCGCCGTGACGTAACAGCCAAGTGGTAATTACGAATCCCGCGATCGCGGGGAGCTCTTGGGGGCACGTCGGAGACCCGCACGGCGCCGCGGTGGTGGCGCTGTCGTTGTGAACGTCGCCGTTGGCTCCACGAGGAACTTCCTTCGCAGCGTACGCAGCCAGCCGTGCCACCGTCGGAGTGTGTCATCGTAGTCTCAGCGTGACGTCGGTGGGTGAGGGTGACGTAGGTGAGTGAGGGTGACGTCGGTGGGTGAGGGTGACGTCGGTGGGTGAGGGTGACGTCGGTGGGTGAGGGTGACGTTGGTGGGTGAGGGTGACGTCGGTGGGTGAGGGTGACGTCGGTGGGTGAGGGTGACGACGGTGGGTGAGGGTGACGTCGGTGGGTGAGGGTGACGTCGGTGGGCGAGGGTGACGTCGGTGGGTGAGGGTGACGTCGGTGGGTGAGGGTGACGTCGGTGAGTGAGGGTGACGACGGTGAGTGAGGTTGACGTAGGTGAGTCAGGGTGACGTAGGTGAGTGAGGGTGACGACGGTGAGTGAGGTTGACGTAGGTGAGTGAGGGTGACGTAGGTGAGTGAGGGTGACGACGGTGAGTGAGGGTGACGTAGGTGAGTGAGGGTGACGACGGTGAGTGAGGGTGACGTCGGTGGGTGATGGTGACGTCGGTGGGTGAGGGTGACGTCGGTGAGTGAGGGTGACGTCGGTGGGTGAGGGTGACGTCGGTGGGTGAGGGTGACGTCGGTGGGTGAGGATGACGTCGGTGAGTGAGGGTGACGACGGTGAGTGAGGGTGACGTCGGTGGGTGAGGGTGACGTCGTGAGTGAGTGGAGGATCCTGCACGTTCGATGCCCGTGGGCGGAATGCATCGGTGGCACAATGCTTTAGACACAAACACGGACCCCCCGCCACCACCACCACGGCTCCTGCGAGATCCTTGAGGGGGGCTCCCGTGACCGTGGACGTCTGCTCGGCCGTGGCTGTGGGGAAATTCGATCGAGGCCTTTTGGGGCTTCTCTAAAATCATTCCCCTCCCGGGAGGCATCGGCCAAGAGGGCTCCCTCGCCGCTCCTCCCACAGAGAAGTGGACGCAAGGTCAGAGAGAGCCACCATCGGAGTGTGCGCTGGTGGGGGTGGCTGCCCCGATATGAGGCCGAATCGTTGGGAACGAGTTGTTTGTTGCGGTTGCACCCGACTTAAGAGCCGCATGGCTCACAGGGCTATGCCTCGTAAATGAAACTTGAAACTAATAAATGAAAACTTGAGTCGTGGTTGCTGGCGACTCGCGTCTGGTGACGGCACTAAGGAAGCTTCGGAAGCGCGAAGTGGAGTGGGAAGTGTTTCAGTTATTTGGTGTAGCCATGTGAGCCATTCGGCTCTTGAATCGGGTGCAGCCGCAACAACAAACAAAAACATGAACAAGAAAACATCTTAAAGTGACTACGCGCAACTAGAAAAAATCCAGGAAAAAACAGCAAAGTCCTCCAGAAAAAGCACCGAATATAGGCCCGAGCGCCCATATGCCCAGCTCCGACTTGGGAGTGTACAGCGTGGTCCAGATGACCTTGTGATCCCCCCCCCTCCCCCCATTTAATTCTCTATAACGTAATATATAGTTATTAAAGTAAGGTTTATTTAAAACAGAAATGAATCAGTATAGGAAAAACAATATTCTGGGTCAATTAATTGGTGGGAGGAGGGGGGGGGTCACAAGCCATCTGGACTCCGCCACAGTTTTCAAACTTGCCCTAGCATCGACATCTAAACAGCGTGACCTGAAACAAACGAATAGTAGCGTAGTGAACGAATGCACGGATGATTAAACACTGTGGGAGACAAGTAACGATCGGCTGATTGAACGTCGTGTGCTCCTTTGGCACCGTTACTTTAGAAACACGATTGCACTTTATAGTCCAGACTTCGGTGGCAATGCAATGTCTACATAGCGCGTGTCTTTGCGAAATGATAATAGATAATAATAATAATACGTTCTAACAGTAGGTGCCCATTCTTGGAATGGTTTTCTTTTTAATCTCCATATATTGTTCACTAATCATGTCTCAAGGGCAAATTGATTGAGTGCTTCATAACAACACTGCCTACGAATACATAGGAATGATGATAATTTGTTTTGTATGTGCATATTTACTGATATGCTGATTGTTGAAATAATAAAGGTAGGTGTTAATATTGAAAAGTGGATCCAACATAAGTTGTTGCTTTGCTGTCTCTTGGATAGTGCTGGCTCTTGAATGCAAACCTAGTTTTAGACTTTTTAAAAATCATTTAAATATAAATTAAAAAGTGTAAGACATGCTGGAACCATTAGTAACCATCTTAATTATATCTACACTTCTCCAGTCATCAAAATTGAATGAATAAATTACAGTACAATGCAAATTGTACATTTACATAATTGGTATTTTCAAATCACGTAACTTTGTAAATACGTTATTTTTTATATACATATATAACACCACGAGGTTATTTTTAAAGGCATTGCTATATCTCATGCATATGGAAAATTATCTGAACGCAAAAAGACACAATCGTTTTGAAAAAGTTGCAAAACTAAAGAATAAACGTTCTTTATTTTAAAACAATATGCAGCGCTGTATATTTTAAAGCCACAAAAATGCCAAAGCAGCATACAACATTAATATGATATTTTAATTTAAATATCTAAGTCATGCTCGGTATATATTTTTTCAAAAGAAAGCAATAGCGAATACTCTGAAATTTCATCAGCAATTTAAGGGGGGGGGAAATTATTGTACGGAATTATATTTTTTACGACAGTGGCCAGCATAAAATAACAATACCGTACATCACGCCATCATCACCTCCAGCGGTGCTTAATAAGCCAAATTCTGACAGCGGATGAGCCGAAAGGATTGTTAATGGGCCGCAGTGCTTCGCAGAAAGGTGCAACGAGAGTTAATAACGATTACGGCGTCCATTAGTGAGCGTCTCGCTGCTAACGCGAGGGGAGGAGTGGACTGATTGGTTGGCAATGCACCGCACCTGAGGCAGACGATGTGTGTATGTTGTGTGCCGTCCCACTTGCCCATCATCACATACACCAATCTGCCCGCTCCCGGCCATTCATCTGTTTAGCCATCCACTAATTTCCTCTTGCCAGCTGCCTACCTACTTACCTGCCTGTCTGTCTGCCTGTCATTCTATTCATTTAAATGCGACTGAAATATATAAAATGTGTCAGATCTTAACACTCTTCTTGGAAATCTATTTTCATGGATTAAGATGGCATGGTATGGCTTTTTGTAATGATTTCACCCACAAGTGAAATTAAAAACAAGTGAATATTTGTGAATGTTTGTTCGATGCATGTTTCTGGTTAAAGAGATATATTTGTATGACACTAATCTCCTTAGGCTTTTAACATCAACATCCAATATTGTTTTTTGTATTGTTTTCTGTAACTTGGTGATCTGCCCCTATTGGGCATCTGTCCAGTAGGCTAGGGTCATCGTATTCATCCAGGATAAATAAAGATTACAATTCTGTATACAAAGTGGTGAACAAACCAAGAAAATGTGAATATTCACTCAGAGAGGCCCACGACTGGTTCAGATATTACTCACCACTGATGTTAGCTGTGACTGGATAAATAACCGAGGTCTCTAAATGGTGGATTGGCCATATTTCACCATGCTGATTTCTTAGCAGGTTAGTTAAGGGGATGTGCCAGGGCCAGTTCGCATATCGCTCACCACTGATGATAGCCTTGACCGGGAACAGAACTCTGGTCACCAGTGTGCCACCGCTCCAATCCTAACAAAGTTATCTTTACATAGGCTACCTACCCTTTAAAACTGAAGCTTGGTTAAAATTCAGGAGGTCTTTGTTAGTCCAGGGACAGATTTCACTTCGGGTTCTCTAATGATTTATCTCTGACTGTGACTTAACGCACAGCCATTTGCAAGAGGCCTGAGCATATCCCCGTGGCTCAATAGAATGTTCACCGTGCGTGTGCCCCGGTTAGCCGAAGCAATTCCGAAGAAAGGTTTTGCCGAAACCTCTTCCAACGAATTTGTGTGCGGGTGGGGCTCCACTCGTCGCGAGTGGATTGGTGCTGCCCTCTCCATCTGTTTAGGACGTTTGCCAACCTCGTGCCACCACGAAGGCAAGGGGGCAAAAGAAATCCGCAGAAGCACCACGGCTATTGTGCACTGCATAATTCACTCCGACTAAAATAAAATATGCTTGGAATATTACATTAATAGGAAGATGTTCTTCCATAATGTCGCGAAAGCCTACGTGTTAAACTAACTTCTTGTAAAATTGTGGTTTCAGTATTGTCGTGTTCATTTCTTGTCGACCTACAAAATGTGATATTTGCATAAAATATTTTACCCAGACGTACAACTGGAATGCGGGATCCAATCTAGATGGCGTAAGAAGTCACTCTGGGACACTCCAGGCCAGTCCCACATCACTCGCCTACAACGTGTGCCCCCTTCAGAGCCACTCAGCAACAAACACAGCTCTCCGATGCCTTTTCTCCTTTGTGCCACGTGTAGATCGGCGTGATGTCCGACGTTTTACTCTACGGCACAACCGCTTAACACCGACGCTGTGGTAGTGATAATGACACTTTTCTTGGGGCATAGCTTTCCTCGTACCGAGTTGCCCAAAAGGTAACATTTTACATGTCTTAGCCCAAGTGCTTCTACTGGTTTTTGCCCAGGCCTGCATGTATACTATACAGAGTGCTTCAATTTTTTTTTTAACACTTCTGAGAATTTGCAACAATACCACAAGAAATGTGGTGCTGCCTCCGGGCTCTGGAGAGCACCAGGAGAAGATTCCAGGCACGCGTTGCCAATGATGGCGAACAAGTGGAGACTCTTTGACTTCTTGAAGCTATTTGCATTACATTTGTTAGCATGTTACAGTGTAGTATCCGTTCTTCTTCCATTAAAAAAGATAGTCCCATATAAGTGTGAACATTTTTTGAAGCACCGTGCATATGTTATTATTTAATAATGCTGCAGTGTCAGTAGTTTACACGCAGAACAGAAATAAAATAAAAAAATAATATCCGTAAACATTTATGTGATATGAGGACCATTGCCCAGAACGTTGCCTATTACAGTGAGGGAAAAAAGTAATTGATCCCCTGCTGATTTTGTACGTTTGCCCACTGACAAAGAAATGATCAGTCTATAATTTTAATGGTAGGTTTATTTGAACAGTGAGAGACAGAACAAAACAACAAAATCCAGAAAAGCGCATGTCAAAAATGTTCTAAATTGATTTGCATTTTAATGAGGGAAATAAGTATTTGACCCCTCTGCAAAACATGACTTAGTACTTGGTGGCAAAACCCTTGTTGGCAATCACAGAGGTCAGACGTTTCTTGTAGTTGGCCACCAGGTTTGCACACATCTCAGGAGGGATTTTGTCTCACTCCTCTTTGCAGATCTTCTCCAAGTCATTAAGGTTTCGAGGCTGACGTTTGGCAACTCGAACCTTCAGCTCCCTCCACAGATTTTCTATGGGATTAAGGTCCGGAGACTGGCTAGGCCACTCCAGGACCTTAATGTGCTTCTTCTTGAGCCACTCCTTTGTTGCCTTGGCCGTGTGTTTTGGGTCATTGTCATGCTGGAATACCCATCCACGACCCATTTTCAATGCCCTGGCTGAGGGAAGGAGGTTCTCACCCAAGATTTGATGGTACATGGCCCCGTCCATCGTCCCTTTGATGCGGTGAAGTTGTCCTGTCCCTTTAGCAGAAAAACACCCCCAAAGCATAATGTTTCCACCTCCATGTTTGACGTTGGGGATGGTGTTCTTGGGGTCATAGGCAGCATTCCTCCTTCTCCAAACACGGCAGGTTGAGTTGATGCCAAAGAGCTTCCATTTTGGTCTCATCTGACCACAACACTTTCACCCAGTTGTCCTCTGAATCATTCAGATGTTCATTGGCAAACTTCAGACGGGCATGTATATGTGTTTTCTTGAGCAGGGGGACCTTGCGGGCGCTGCAGGATTTCAGTCCTTCACGGCGTAGTGTGTTACCAATTGTTTTCTTGGTGACTATGGTCCCAGCTGCCGTGAAATAATTGACAAGATCCTCCCGTGTAGTTCTGGGCTGATGCCTCACCGTTCTCATGATCATTGCAACTCCACGAGGTGAGATCTTGCATGGAGCCCCAGGCCGAGGGAGATTGACAGTTCTTTTGTGTTTCTTCCATTTGCGAATAATCGCACCAATTGTTGTCACCTTCTCACCAAGCTGCTTGGCAATGGTCTTGTAGCCCATTCCAGCCTTGTGTAGGTCTACAATCTTGTCCCTGACATCCTTGGAGAGCTCTTTGGTCTTGGCCATGGTGGAGAGTTTGGAATCTGATTGATTGATTGCTTCTGTGGACAGGTGTCTTTTATACAGGTAACAAGCTGAGATTAGGAGCACTCCCTTTAAGAGTGTGCTCCTAATCTCAGCTCGTTACCTGTATACAAGACACCTGGGAGCCAGAAATCTTTCTGATTGAGAGGGGGTCAAATACTTATTTCCCTCATTAAAATGCAAATCAATTTGTAACATTTTTGACATGCGTTTTTCTGGATTGTGTTGTTGTTATTCTGTCTCTCACTGTTCAAATAAATCTACCATTAAAATTATAGACTGATCATTTCTTTGTCAGTGGGCAAACGTACAAAATCAGCAGGGGATCAAATACTTTTTTCCCTCACTGTACATAACATATGTGTATGTACAGTATGGTGATTGTTCATAAAGCATTTCTGCAGAAACCATGCTGACCACAAGATGGTCTGATGTAAAATCCTGCTTAACGGTGCATTTTTATTCCAATTTTTGTTTCCCAAGGAAATGTTTTTGTCAGCGGGGCTGAATCCAGGGTGATATCATTGAATTCAGCCATGCTACTCCTCGTCCACTGAGGAGATGGAGGCAGCGATGAAATCAGCGTTGTGTGCAGCTGCTAGGTGGATTATAACTTTGCAGAACCGTGAGAGATGACAACCGCTTGAAGAGGCCTTTATCCAGAAGTGAATTCATCATGGCTGATTATTATGCCGCTTGGCATTTTGCCTCGCATATTTGCCAAATATTGTGGGGGGGGGGGGGGGGAGGGGGAGGGTTTCTTCTTCTTTTGCATAAGCTTTTACGCTTGTCTTATGATGTCTTCCAACACATCATTTGTGGCAGCGTTCTGCTAATTAGTTCGTATGTTCGTGCAAAATGAAGCTTCGTCTTTCTGTGTGTGCAGGGCATTGTGTGTGTGTTTATGTAAACAACCACCAGCGCTGTGCTCACGTCTGTCTCGGGGTTTCAGACTGAGGGGCGTGTCCCTGTGGAGAGGCAGGACCTGCCATCAGTCGGGGTGCCAGATGGTCAATTGCTGGTGTATATTTTTTTTATATATGAAAAAATATGTGCCCAAGCAATTACAGTAATTTATTTGAGAATTTCGATGCAGTATATAAAAAAGGCTAATCCTTCTTGCTACGCTGTGCTTCATCCGTCAATTCTATTGAAGGAAATTAGTAACAGGTGGATGTGATTGTGTGGACAAGTAATACTTAGAATTTAAAAAAAATGGCTTTTCGATGTGATTGAGGGACGACTAACAGTAAGAGGGAAAAATGGGGTTTTAACGTAATATAAAGCACTCGAAACGTGGATTGAATTAGGGTCAGAAACGCCATTAAAATCCAATTTGTATATACTTTACGCTTCTGATTAAATTACATTTGCAGCACGCTTCAAACACAATTGCATGATGTCAATGATAAAAAATATATAAGTTTACACACCATTTTTTTAATTAATTTTAAATATTAACCCATTCACAAACAGCCTTCATCCAGCAGGGGACTGACCATGGCTGTTGGTGATCATGATTATTTTAATTTTTGAAACGAAGGGACCACATTGAGAGTGATGCATAAGTAGAAAATGTTATAGTTTTAACCTCACCATATTTTCCATTACCATAGGACAACAACAGAAACGCAGTAATGTGCCAATGTTTCAGGCAATGCGCCTTCTGGAGAGCAGAGAAAGATCAGACCGATCGGCTGATTTGTAAATGGATAATATACATTTCGTGGAGAATTTCAATTGGGAGTTGCACTTTTCACATATAAAAAAAGACATACTGTTAGATACAATTACTGTGTGTTGTTATACAAACAATTGTGTGTACTCATGAGCAAGGTTTCAGCATTCTTAATATGCTTATGTCTTACTGGGGGCATTAATGATTGGAGTGCTGTGTGCGCTAATTCTGGTTCGGGTCAACTCCGGCCACTATCAAGCGGGGATCAGTGAAGTGACCGTTCCGTAGGACGAGACACTCGGTGAGCGTTCGACAGCGGTTGCTCTGGGGAGAGATTTCTTCTTTCCAAAAGGGAACGTGGAATTGAACCAACACTGGCCCAGTTAGCCCCAGTCTAGTCGACGAAAAGCGGGAGAGTTCGTGAAGTCTCAGCATGTGGATTTTATTTCATTATTCTTTACAGCAACAGCAGCAAAAAAAAATATTGAGTCCACTCTTTGTGTGGGATGCATAATCCTCTCTCCTCTCCCGCCATCCCTCCAAAATACAAAATTATCAGGCCAGCTACCTAATCATATACTGTACAGTGCAGTATATCCAATTACCATTTTTGGTCTTCCTCACTGCACTGTGAACTCTAATGCCGCTACTAAATTATCCGAGTCTGCGCCTCCATTCAGGGTTTTGGTTAATTCCATCTCGGCATAGTCAGCCTGGCTTAGCTCTGTGGTGTGGGGAGTCGTAGTCACCATCGTCAGCCTCGCTTAGCTGTGTGGTGTGGGGCGTCGTAGTCACCATCGTCAGCCTCGCTTAGCTGTGTGGTGTGGGGAGTCGTAGTCACCATCGTCAGCCTGGCTTAGCTGTGTGGTGTGGAGAGTCGTAGTCACCATCGTCAGCCTGGCTTAGCTGTGTGGTGTCGAGAGTCGTAGTCACCATCGTCAGCCTGGCTTAGCTGTGTGGTGTGGAGAGTCGTAGTCACCATCGTCAGCCTCGCTTAGCTGTGTGGTGTGGAGAGTCGTAGTCACCATCGTCAGCCTGGTTTAGCTGTGTGGTGTGGGGAGTCGTAGTCACCATCGTCAGCCTCGCTTAGCTCTGTGGTGTGGAGAGTCGTAGTCACCATCGTCAGCCTGGCTTAGCTGTGTGGTGTGGGGAGTCGTAGTCACCATCGTCAGCCTCGCTTAGCTGTGTGGTGTAGTCATCATCACGCTCGCTGACTTCCGTCCTTCCCCTTTGTCAAGTTGACTAAAATAAAGCAAACACGTTGCCGACGAATGTTTCCGTCGCTAATTTCAGTGAGCAAATGTAACTGCTCGCGAATGACGAGAACGGAGAGAGATCGTTGTGTGTTGAACTCATTTCGCACCGTATGTAGCCACCCGTGACTAATCGGAGGTGCCGGGAGAGCAGGAAAGCACACAAATCTGACATTTGTGTCTTCGAGTGACGCTCTATACGGCACTCACAGCGACTTTGGTGTAAAATAAACCAGAGCGAGCCTTAATTAAATAAAGTGAACGGTAATTGTTTTTACAAAACATCTGGAGTGCTAATAACGAAAACATCTACAGGCTTTGGTAATGTTTCAAATTTAGAACAATGCCTAATCCACTACTGTGTAGAGAAAGTTGGGGGGGGGAGGTGGACTGGGCTTTGAGTGTAAGTGGCGAGTGCACTACACTACAAACTCGCCGAGTTCAATTCCCACCCAGGGCTAACACCGTCGGCGAGTGATATCTGAGCCAGCCCTGGACTCTCCCTCTTCACCCATCTGCACCTCTTCACCCATCTGCACCTCTTCACCCATCTGCACCGGCCAGAGTAGCGGAGTGCCGCACGATCCACGCGTGGACGGGGCGGCATGCGTCCGTGCAGTGGCTCGACAGAGTGCCGTGAATTAACCGCACAGAAGAACGCCGTCCGCGTGTCCACCCGCGCTCTATACGAGTCTCGCGGTTCTGGCTTTTGTTGTCTTCCACTGCCGACACACGGTCCGCTCTGTCACAGCTGCGATGGCATTATCCCACTAAGGCGGCGGTAGCTGTCTGCGTGGCGTGCCACCAAGGTCATGTCAAGCTCAATTCTCAACACGCGCCCCTGCACTGGTATTTATCGCCGATCTCTCCTTTCCACAATTAACATTTATACAAGGCTTTAGCGTTGTCGTTAAGCAATCTCAGCCAACGCTGATTGGCGATTTGGTCAGTGGGTCAATGTGATCCCTCCGAGGGGGTCTATTGGCAATTAACTTACTTCAGCCAGATTGGTGGGGGCAAAAGGTTGTCTGCCTTATCAAACGGCACTATGCAATTCCCGTAAAAAAACATTCGGCCATTCTTTGTTTGATTATGTTGATTACGTGTCACCGCGGTGAAAAAGGTTCGCACGTAACATCACGGTTGTTTGAAGGTTTTATGCAGCGGGACGTGTTCGTGTACACATCCACTGATGGATGAGGGCCTCCTTGGGAGTTAATTGACCATACTTCACCGTGCTGGTCCATGCAGGTTCGTGAGGGTAGGGAGCATAGTTGCGGCGGCGCAGAGGTACAACAACGAGATTTATCAGTTCACCAGGGGGATTAGTTCATTTCAAATATAAACAAGAATAACACAGCCATGAACACGCCAATTCACCGTGGTTGATGAATGATTATTTTTGGTTTTATTTTCATGATATGCGAAGCTGTTTTGACAGTGGTAGTCGTGCTGAGAAGCCTCCCTGTGACACACCAGTCTACACTATTGGCTAAAGTGCAGAGATACAAAAGAAATATAGATGTTCCAACAACAACCATTTTAATTTCCCACATCCTGCCATGATAGGCTGCTATTCCATTACATTGGATCAGCTCAGAAGACCTCTGTGGTTAATGCATTCAAAGGCAGAACTTGATTCAGACACATTGCGAAACAACATTCTATGGGTGCTGATAACTTGATAAGCTGTCAAAACATGACTAACGTAGTTTTTAAACCCTTTCCGAAACGAACATCCTGTCAAATTAAGTGTGTTGAATGCCCATTACTGTTACGATTTCACTAACGTAATCACGTATTTTTTTACTTTACAAAAAATGCAGGAGAAAGTATTATACTGAGTACAGTAATTGACTTTTAAAAAAAGATTTCGCCGGTACCTTACCAACTGAGGCCCCCTTTATGACAAACCATCTGGCCCACAGTTCAACGAAAGGTTAAAAACGGTTTTGCTTTCCAGGAATTATTCAAGTAGCATTCAGACGCTAATAGAAGCAACTCTGTTGAATTAAACATCCTCGATCCAAGAATCTAAATGAAACTTGAATAGCCATGAGCTATGAATATCTGGCCAAATTCCAGACAGCCTCAAAAGGGAAACAAAAATGCATTTATTGCCACGGCCAATAAAAATACGCAGAAGTATTAACTTAATTTCACAAAAATGTGTTCATTTTCAGAAAAGAACGGCGTTTTTGGTAACAGTTTTCAGGTGGATGTATAAGACTGTTCTGCTACCTAATTTCTATAATTGATCCCGGAAGAATAATTAAAAGAAAACATATGAAAGGGGAAAGTGTTATTCGTGTAATAGAGTTACGTATTGGACGGCGTAGTAATCGTAGTTCTGTTGGCAATCACAATGCCTCGTAGAGGCAATCCGAATGTACGGCGTTGTGCCATGTAGCTCTGGTATAGAATGCACATTTTAGCCTTAGCCACACAGTGAATTGTGACTCAAGTCTGATTGGAGATCTCGCACCGCCATACATCTATTGTTCAGAACCCATTCTCGTTAATTGCACGAGTGATGGCCCATGTCACTTCAGAGATGGTCACTGGCTTATTGAGACCATTCAGCCAAGCATATGCAAGCGATAACTGCATGCCATTGCATGTAGATTGTTTAAATAATGTATGTTTGTTGCAACTGTAACACTGCAACGTGTATTGTTCTTTTGTTCATGCGGACGGCTAACCTGTTTGAGATCGAGTGTACATGACATTAAAACAGCACTACCCAATTGCATACAATGTCAAGATCCCCCGTATAACATTGAACAAATGCTGTTAGTGAGCACCCATTAAGGTCGGCACAGCACTCAAGGAGGTGAGTGGCCAAAACCACGCACGGACGCCTTTGTTTCCCGAGCGGCAATGTTTACACACCAGGTACTCATTTTAGGCTTTGTCGATCTTGGCGAGGCCCAGAACCGGTTCAGTTAATCGTCACTGGTGTTAGCCAGCGCGCTAACCTCTACACCACGGCTCACCACGTTGCATGCACACGCGCGCACTCGCACCACTGTTTCGCTGTGCCATTGTCTTTCATGCTCACATTCACAATGTACACGATTGCTATACATAGACATGTGCACAAGTCAACCCATTGTGTTTCGGCGTTCCCTGAAAAGGGTGGGAACTTGTCCGAGTCAAAACACAGGATGCGTGGAGGTGGACGGGACACCACGTGGCACAGTGTGCCGTATTATTTATTTAAAACATTGCCGCATGCACAAATGAGATGCAACGTCTCATTTACGGTGTGGTCCTGAAAGCGAAATAAGGTCACATGCTATTATAGATGGGATGGATTGGAATATGTTCAGGATGTCTTACGTTAAAAAGCCCCACACCCCAACAAAACCAAAGCAGAACACCAAATCCCATATGCTGGAGAGAAAACAACAATCTTACTTTAGCTTCAGAATTCAGGTTTCTGCCAATAGCATCTCCGAGTATGCAGAGACAGAAGGGCTATCATGTGAGGACATTTTAAAATGAAGCAGATTTTTGTACGTGACTGCGGTAGTTTGGAAATTTGATTTCTTTGTCCTGAAGGCAGTGAAATGGTATGCATCTCTCATGAGCCAATTTCATGAATTTCATAGCAAGATGCACAACATTCATCTTGCGTCCTGTGTCATTACCGGGGAATTTTATCAAAAATTGAAAAGAAAGTGAGCATGGTTTTCAAAGCGTTTTCTTGTTCCAATTTTCTATTTTTCGTGAAATAAGGTCCACAGACTGCATTGTGGGATGCCTACTCATTCTGTCAGGCAATATGTTCGGAAGCAAAGGGTAATATTTTCAATAGCATGCATTTTGATATGTAATAATAATAAATATTGCTCAATTTGTTTTTTAATCCAATTAGTTTTTGGAATATCATTTGCTAAACAGCCAACACCTTACCTAATATTTGTATACGCTGCATTTCTACTGGTGCACAATACGTCATTCATTTGTTCCATTGTACAGCGATTTGCTGGAGTGGAAGGATTGCTATGAAGATAAAACTGCCCCTGGTAGGCAGGGAATTCGAAATTCAAATCCCACGAAACTATTGAAAAGTTTTAACTGCAATAAAATGTACAGCATTTCATCTTGGCAGACTCTCACTTTGTTACAAACGACCATTAAAGTAAATGATTGTGAGATTATTCCCGAACCAGCTTTTTTGCCCGTCCAAGGACAACTGTATATTGCAGTAAATCTGAAATATTCAATGGAAAAATTGTTCAGCTCATGATTATTAATGAGGCGGGGGTGGGGGGGGTGCCCCATGTTGAGTGACGTCACCCGCTAATGGTTATTGGGGAGGGGTGCGGCATGTGGAGTGACGTCACCCGCTCATGGTTATTGTGGAGGGGTGCGGCATGTGGAGTGACGTCACCCGCTCATGGTTATTGTGGAGGGGTGCGGCATGTGGAGTGACGTCACCCGCTCATGGTTATTGTGGAGGGGTGCGGCATGTGGAGTGACGTCACCCGCTCATGATTATTAATGAGGGGAGGGGTGCGGCATGTGGAGTGCGCGACCTTGTGCGTTCGTGTAAATTTACACGCGGACATGAATATTAATGAAGGGGGAGGGGCCTCTTTTGCAGTGACTTCACGCACGGATGTAGCACTGTGCTGCTTAGATTTATTTTTTTACCGTCACTTTCTGTAAAGAAACGTCCAATTTGAAGCGACTTTGCGTAATACATTATTTAATTCAGTTCGACCTTCCTCTGCGTTAGTGTAAAAATCCACCCACTCATGAATATTAATGAGGGGGGGTGGGCCTCATGTGGAGTGACGTCACGCGTGGGACGGACAGACATTTCTGGGTGATTATAGTAGGTTATTTGACCGTTACATAAGACTTTTTAAATCAATTAAAGGTTCCCATTATCGCCATATCAATTGTCATAAGTTAATCGCCGCTTGCAGGCTGCCTGAGGATAAAGGGGGTACTTCATCCACTTCATCCAATTGCTGTTAAGAGGATTTGCTCGAAAGGTCACTGGAAGTGAAATATAATTAAAAAAATCTACCTTTATAAGATATTAATATCAACTATCAACAGTGCTAAACTCATTATTCCTTGTGCAGACTAACACAAGAGTTATGAATAAGTATGCCACTGAAATGACACATTTTCACAATTTTCGATATTTATACGTTGTGTTAGTTAGTACCAATGGCATAAGGTCGTAGCCATGGAGTCAACATTAGGGGGGACCAAATCTTCCAGGGAGTCTGGGGGTCCCCTCTCAGAAAAAAAATCTAAATTTGAAAACTAAATTCCTGCAATTTCCTGCCTAAAATATTACAAAATTCATTAACACATAGGATGGACTTTTTTTTTTACAATAATGTCTAATAGTGTTATTGTATTACATTGATCTAATTTTTTCTTTTTTACATTTTCTTGTTTCATTGTATGTAATGGCAGAGATTAGGGATTAATAAAGTACAACCATAACCACAATCATATATACAAATCTATTTTATAGCAATATATTGGGGGGGGGGGTCATTTTGAGTATATTTGAATATTGGGGGGGGATATGTCCCGCCCCAATATATATTATAATTACGGCCTTGCAATAGCATATCTATATATCTACAATAATGACTGAATTAAATTAACTCGCGTTATTGACACAGTATGCATTCCGATTTGTGTTTTATGTTCAAGATGTTGGTCCGTTCATTATACACAGCTAAGAGTCACGGGCATGCAACGGTGCACATCGCATTACAAACCCAGGCGACCTAAGTTCAGTTCCTGGCTATGGTTAATGTCAGCGGCGAGTGATATGCTGCATTGTTTGTGGATCGCAATTCGCCATTCTGCACCCCCCAATGTGGTGAAGTATGGCCAAACACCCCCAGAGACCGATGTGCCTGAGGAAGACCCTGCGGAATTGGTTGCTATTGGGCCTTACCTGAAATCAACTCACTGACTGACAACAGGCCGTGAATTATTGTTATTCAGAGTCAATTGTGATCAATCATTGCTCATTTTATTTCATAAAATAAAAAGTTTGGTTATTTGTCTTGCATTTTTAAAAAGTAACACTTAATTGTATAACTGGCTCTCTGATTTCAGCAGTTATAAACATGAGGTGTGGTTAAATTATCTGCCCTGAAATCACAAGTATAGTTTTAGCAGCATATAAAACAATGATGTTTTATGAAATACAACAGTGCAAGAACACATTTAAATAGATGTTCATTGTTAAACCGCAAGAAAGCAAAACATTGAGACAATTCCAATCTTT
The DNA here is from genome assembly GCF_048934315.1 of Petromyzon marinus. Classification (NCBI taxonomy): domain Eukaryota; kingdom Metazoa; phylum Chordata; class Hyperoartia; order Petromyzontiformes; family Petromyzontidae; genus Petromyzon; species Petromyzon marinus. Next base: position 1,381,775 of record NC_133695.1, on the reverse strand, counting down.
GTTCCACAAGCGATTCAACATTTTCACAGTGCACTTTAGTTTGGGATATAAGGCATGCTTTTAATTAATACATGACCATTAATGTATTTACTTAATATAGAACAATAAATGCAATTGTTTTTAAACTGATACTAATGAAAAAATCTGCAGTTTAAAACTATATGAAAGTTATGTGGAGGTCATCAACATTCTAATCGCAGCCATCAGCCAATGGTGGGAAATCCACATCCTCATGGCAGAGGTGAGCATGGCAAGGCCAGTGACTGCTCACTTCCCACAAAGTGCGAGTCCTTGCACTGATCTCAGAGGGATAAAGAGCTACTATCTGAACTCACAATTTTCCCATTGCAAGCTACACACTTCTCACTGTGCACGATCCAGCCAGACGATTCTTATATCTGTAATATACGAAGCGCTATATGTGTCGAATGTTATTTTGCAATCTCAAAGTGTGTGACTGCTCGTTGGAAGCAGGGATTTTTCCTGGGCATCCCCCCTCACCACCCCAACAGCACAAGTGGGGGTGGTGGGGAAGAAATATTTTCCAGAACTCAGCCCTGGACAGCTTGCGTGTATTGTGTGCGCGAAAATAACAGTAGAATGTGCCTTCGTTTGTTACATTGGCTGGATTGTTTAGGAAATGTTTCCCGTGGGACATTTGTAGTTTTAAGTTTAGAGTGCAGAGCCCTGCGTTGATTTGTTTATTATTTTGTTTAGGACTCATTTGGTGAGACAATTCGTGAAGGCATTATCGCTGTTATTTTTACAGCATTTAATCTAATTATAATGAGCATGTGTGCAGGACTAGATTGCTGTTTTTGGCTTTGCATGTTTTTCTTTTCTCTCTCTCTGTGTCTGAGGCTTAAAGAGCTGATGAATATCTCAGGGACATCCGTGTGAAAGCTTTCGTCGATTGTACAACGCTGAACAATGTGGCGCTGAAACACTGAAACGGGAATCATGAACACGTTCTGTAATTTACCGACAAAGCTGATACGCAATTAATTAAAATGAAACCCAAGGGAATATAACCCCAGGAGCATAATACGGTACAATAACAGGGGCACACGCTCGGTACAAACCTGAGTGTGGGTTAGACAGGAACCAGGATTGCACAGATCACCCACCCTGACACTTCCTGGCTTAAGTTGGCATTTTCTCTCCATCCTTCCTGTACTGTTTTGATAATTAATATTACTAAAGGTCTCTCTTGCACACAGACATACACACGAGGATAAAGATGCCCCACATAGCCTAATACAAGTTGTTGGGGCAAGTGCTGTCAACAAGGCACTGCCACCTTTATCTCCCCCAGTGCTTATGTTTACACATCACGCCAGGTACTTATTTGAGACTGAGTCGACCGAGGGGAGGCCCCAGGACTGGTTCAGATAACCTTCACCAATGTATATATATGTTGAACTTCTTTCGCACCGTACATAGCCAACCGTGCTAATTGGAGGTGCGGGGGAAGGGCGACACAATGTTGGCCATGAGCGGGAATCAAACTCCGGCCACTGGGTTCGTCGCACAGCGCGCTGAGCACTGCACCACGTGCTCTTCGTCGCAAGGCCATTGGGCCACCGGCGGGCCCTTAGTGGCCTTTAGTGCGACCCCTGACAATACACAACACGTGACAACACAACCATCATCATTATCATCGTCGCCGTCGTGCTGCTGTCAAATCCCACAATGCTTTACAATGTGTGGGGTCCTCACACTCGTGATGTCTTGTCGGCGAAAGTGGCCCTTCCTCTGAAAATGAGTGAACAACAGTGCTCTTCACAATCGCCCCCAACCACACACACACACGCACGCGCCAGTCAATGTCCTATTGCATACAAGCAGCTGCCATAAACCCTGAACATGTACTCTGCTGGGCACGCTCTACAGTGCAGTACGTATTTAGATACGAGTCAATAACGTGGGTGCACCTCGTGTGAGCATTGTGAGACACTTAAGACGCTGCAATACACGTGCACCAAATTCGCTAAACACGGGCAACGGAGTTGATTGATATTGTTCCCTTGTTGTTAAATTAGGTGTTTAAATTGATGGTGCTCTGATGCAGTGGAGACGGGGAATATGGTGCAGCATTGTCCGCTGGAATGCTGAACAAGTCTCTTGTGTGTTTTGCACTGTGATATAAACACACACACACACACGCGCTGCATACTGAGTATTGTTATTAGTGCAAGTTTATAAAGAAAATGTGTTTTCACATGTAATGCTAATTGTTTACTACATTAACGACAACACCAATAGCAATACAAAGTGATTATCTCCTCAAATTAGCATTGAGGCGATGCTCATCACCTGTTTTCAGCCCTGAGCCATTGGTGGACATTCTACATTCCTATGGCAGGGGTGAGTCTATCCATAGGACGGCCGCTGTTGACTCCCCAACAAAGTGCCGCTCATTTTTTAGACCCTGGAGAGAGGGATTATGGGCTCAGTGTGACTACAGTACTGACATGTAAACAGACACATGTGGTTTGTGCGCACTCTGTTATGAATTCGATTGAGATGAGTTTAATTCCTGGCCGTGGTTAACATCACTGCTAGCGGTGTCTGAACCAGACCTGGCTACTCCTTGCCCCTCGAGCAATGCACGCTGACCAGTGTGGTGAAGTATGGTCAAATGGTCACCTTTAACTAAAATACTTTACGTGAGGAGGCCTTCATTCAGCCATATATTCAGAAATTAGTGTAAATTATGACTAATCATTATTCATGGATGGTGTCACAGTATAACTTCTTCATAGATGAATTGACCAATGTGGAAAAGTAGCTCAAAGATACCCCATCTATAGAGGGATCTACAGATAGGGTATACAGAGTGACTCCATAGAGAGACTCTATAGATCAGTGGCGTGAGCCAGCACTTACAGGGCCGCACCTGTATCTGGTATGACTATAGGTACTCCTTCCCAAATGTTTAAATTCACCATACATGAATACAATGTAGGGAAATGTATTTACGTATTATTATTATTATTATTTCCCCATTCGTCTACTGTATTGGCAAACGTCTTTATCCCATGAATTGCAATGAGTGCAAAGGCGTGTTCTGACGAACGGTCACGAATGAATAAGCACTGACTAGCAGCGTGTACTTCTTTCGCAGCGTACGTAGCGAACCGTGCTGATCCGAGGTGCGTGATTGGGTGGGAGGGGGGCGGGACAACAGCAGCAACAACAACAACAACAACCTGTACACAAGCAGCAGGCGCGTGAGTGCGCCACGATGTGCGGACGGCGCCCCTAATGTCGCTGCGACGCCCCTAATGTCGCTGCGACGCCCCTAATGTCGCTGCGACGCCCCTAATGTCGCTGCGACGCCCCTAATGTCGCTGCGGCGCCCCTAATGTCGCTGCGACGCCCCTAATGTCGCTGCGGCGCCCCTAATGTCGCTGCGACGCCCCTAATGTCGCTGCGACGCCCCTAATGTCGCTGCGACGCCCCTAATGTCGCTGCGACGCCCCTAATGTCGCTGCGGCGCCCCTAATGTCGCTGCGACGCCCCTAATGTCGCTGCGACGCCCCTAATGTCGCTGCGACGCCCCTAATGTCGCTGCGGCGCCCCTAATGTCGCTGCGACGCCCCTAATGTCGCTGCGACGCCCCTAATGTCGCTGCGGCGCCCCTAATGTCGCTGCGACGCGCAGCGAATGGAAGCTCGGCAGCTCCGGAGGTCGGTGAACAATAAGGTCGGGTCGCTCGTTGTTGTTGTTGTTGTTGTTCGTCTTCCTCTTCTGAAAGCCAGGCTGACAAAATGAGTCAAACGAAACACCGCATTGGACGTGTTTATCTGCTTCTGCGATTTTCCAAGGAAGTGTATTTTAATTCTAAAAATAAGTCATTGAAAAAAAATTTAAATGTCAACTTCCACCAGTGATGGGATTTCCCCATTTGTCTGGGGGGGGGGCCCGAGCACAAATTAATGTTTGGAGCCACCCCCCCCCCCCCCATTTAAATGTTTACAAATTCTAGTGAGTTGACAGAAGAGATAAAGACAAGGTATATATATGGATATAGTGAGATAATAACAAATAAAGACGGGCATCAAGATGTAGTGAGATTGGAGAAGAGAGTTGTAGACAGCTAAGAGATGAGTGTAGCTTAATTTTCTTTTTTTATGTTCAGGGCTGCTATTATGTTCGTTAGAATTTTACATTTGGTCTATTGTTCTTATTATTTGCACACAGCCGGGCCTCGTTGTGCTTCTTGCGACCCGAGGGCTCTCGCTTCATTTGCATTTGCAGAACGTTTGCTACCGACTGATATGTGCAACACCCAGTGAATGGGGTGTTGTGTTTGTGTTTGTCAGTGCTGTGGTGGGCGGTGCCATGGGGGGAGGGTCAATTTAAATTGGCCTTTCCCCTCATGGCGTTTGTAACCACGACAGCGGCCAAATGGGGGCTCTGGACAGGTGCGAGGGGCAGTAACCCCTCCACCTTCAATTAATTACCACTAAACCACGACTGAAAATTTGTATTAATAAGCTTGTGCCAGAGGCCCCAGGGGGACAGGCGTCTTTGATATCTCCTGGCCAAACCCCATTTGGCGGAGCCAGGAGACTGAATCCTTACCCTCGGGGCTCCTCCAGAAACAACAAAAAACCACTACATGTGGCCACGTGGAATGTACGAACGCTCACTGTGGAGGAGAGGCTGCCACTCCTCTGTCGGGAGCTGGACCGGTACCGCCTGGATCTCTGTGGTATTCAGGAGGTCTGTTGGACCGGCTCTGGCTCCTGCCACCATGAGGGGTGGACAGTCCTCTACTCGGGGCAGGAGACTGCCAAACAACAGGGAGTTGCTCTTCTTCTGAACAAAAGAATGAAGGGGGCGTGGGAGCGTGGCGGTGAGGTGTGGGAAGCTGTGAGCCTCAGGCTACTTTTGGCTCATCTTCCCATCAACCAGAGGCGAGGAGTGGTGGTCGTGATTACTTGTGCCTCCACCGAAGACGAACATCCGTGGAGGGATGCAGGCAAGGCCGATGAGTCAGATGCCTTCTATGACCTCCTGTCACAGGTGCTAGCTAAAGTGGCCCCTTGGGATAGAGTTATCTTGTTGGGTGACTTCAATGCCCGAGTTGGTCATGATGCTGGCACCTGGTCTGGAGTGATTGGAAGGCATGGGCCAGATCAGCTCAATAACCACGGCAGAAGGATGCTAGATTTTTGTGCAGCGCATAGGCTTGTAATTACCAACACGCTGTTCCAGCATCAGCGCATCCACACAACATCATGGATGCATGCCGGGTCCAAGCAAAAACATCTGCTGAACTACATAGTGATGGAACAGTGGATGCGGGCCCATATCCTTGACACCAGGACCTACCGTGGAGCTGATCTGCCCACTGACCATCGACTTGTCATTTGTAAGATGCGCCTGCCATTCTTCCACTCCGGTGGTGGGTGTACACCCAGGACCCCATTCAAACATTTAGTGGTATGGTTTCAGCTAGTTGATGAAAGTTGCAAGCGAGAATTTCATCATCGGTTGTGGCCGGGGTTGGCATCGTCCCCCACTCCTCCTGATGTTGAGGGGAAATGGGCGAGGTTTAGGACTGTGGTTCATGCAGCTGCAATGGCTGCTTTGGGTACACAGTCTAGACCTCTCCAAAGACCCGGGCTGACAGATTAGGTGTTCAAGCTGGCTGAGAAAAAGCGACAGGCCCACTCTCATCGGCTACAGCATCCCACGTCAGAGAATGAGGAGGCTTACCACAGCCTTCGCTCGGAGGTTCGTAGAGCCGTGAGGCGCTGTCTTGTGTTGCTGAGTTGCTGAGGAGATGGAGTCTGCTTCAATGGCCCGCGATCACAAATCGCTCTTTAATTCCATCAAAAAAGTAACCTGCAGTGTCACACCTATTACCATCATTAGGGGAAATAATGGTGATCCAATCTCCGACCCCCAGGAACAGGTTTGCAGATTTGCTGAGCATTTATGTAAGGTCCTGGGGGAGGGGAAATCCCTCAGCCTGGAAAACAATGTGGGACAAAGTGGGGATGACCCTGCGGAGGCTGCGGTGCCTCAAATATTGGAAGAAGAAGAAGTCACCCCCTGTGAGTGGCTGGCTGAGGTGCCATCTGTTGAGGAAGTACTGAAGGCGATCCAGAGTCTGAGACCAGGAAAGGCACCAGGCAGAGATTATCTCCCAAGCCAAATGCTGAGGGAGGGTGGCGTTTGTGCACAGACTCCCCGACATGACATCATAACAACAGTCTGGACCACTGGACGTGTTCCGCAGGATTGGAAGGATGCCCTGGTGGTCCCCCTCTTTAAGAAAGGGGACCGCACAGACTGTAACAACTACAGGGGCATCTCACTCCTCAGTGTGCTGGGAAAGATCTTGGCAAGGTATATTCAACATCACCTTGCTAAGGAGAGGCTTGCGGAGCCCCGATGCAGTTTCAGGAAAGGGCGGTCCTCCACAGATGCCATATTTTCTGTCCGTCTGCTACAGCAGAGGTGTAGGGAATTCCAACAAGACCGAAAATCTCTGTTTTATTGACCTGGTCAAAACCTATGATACCATCAGTAGGCCTGGGCTCTGGGTTGTTCTTCATGCTTTCGGAGTCCTTGACCCTCTGCTCACGATGATTAAGGACCTTCATGATGGTGAGCGGGCACGGGTAAAACTATGTGGCCGGGAGTCGGAGCTATTCCCTGTACACCGTGGGGTAGCTACAGAGATGTCCTCTGGCTCCCACATTATTTAACATCTATTTCGACCACGTAATTCGTGAAGCCTTCAATAGCTGTACCGGAGGAATTTCCATCTGGTACTGATACAATTGGAGGCTGATCGATACCCGGGTGCGGTCAAGGGATGGCTCCCTATTGCTCAACCATGTTATGTATGCCGATGATCTGGTAATTGCTGCTCACTTAGAGGAGGAGTTGGAGGCGCTGCTGCTGAACCTGGAGCTTGCCACTAAGAGGTGGGGCCTTACCAACAGCCCCACCAAAACTAAGCACATGCCTGGGTATTTTGCACTATCGGACACTCCACCCCCACAACTCCCAATTGGTGATAGGGCAGTTGTGGAGAGAGTAGTGATCTTCCCATACCTGGGCAGTGTGCTCATGACTGGCTCTGGTTTAACAGCAGAGGTCTCACTCCGAATCAGTCGAGCTGAATTATATTTGCATCGGTTGTGTAACGCTGTGTGGAAGCTCCCTGGTCTGTCACTCCGCACGAAGCTTCAGGTCTTCTCGGCCACAGTCATTCCCTCCCTTCTCTATGCTTGCGAAACCTGGACCCTTCTAATGGAACATCTTCGCCGGTTAGAAACATTTAGGTTGGCCTGCCTACGATCCATCCTGGGTTTAACCAGGCTGCATTGTGTGAGGTGCATTGTGTGAGGAACTCACAAATCCTTGAAAGATCTGGACAAAGTCCCATCGGTGAGCTCCTCTGGCAGGCAAGGCTGCGTTGGCTGGGTCATGTAGCCCGCATGCCCAGCCACCGCATGCCTAACAAGATTTTGTTCGGCTAGATCGATGGGGCTATTCGGGCGGGACACGGGCATGAGAAGAGATGGAGTGATGTGGTACGGGAGGATGTGGAGCTGAGTGGACTTGCCGATTACTGGTACCAGCAGTGTCAAGATCGGCCTCTGTGGAGGAGACTCGTGAAGGACGATGTTGGGCAGTTGGAGGCAGTCGCCCTCCAACAACAACGGAGGGTGGAGGAGCGACGCTCACAACAACGGTGGGTGGCTAAAGCACAAGAAGTTGGCACAGTAGGAGGCACAGGTGGTTCATCCACTCATCTCAGTCAGTCGACCCGTGGCACCTGGGTCTGCCCCGTGACCTGCCAGCGGGCGTTCGACACTTCACGTGGGCTCAAGGTGCACATAGCCTGGCACAAGCGTCGTGGTGACGTCACCGCCACTTAGTGGCGAATGGCGGTTGTTGTTGTTGTGTTCGTCACAGCGTTGTGTTTGTCACGGCGTGTATCGGAGGAGCGAGCGTGTGTTCTCGACCCGGGCTTTTGGCGACTGTCGCCTGCTTCGCAACGTTCACGTTCGCACATCCAATTAGCATGCATAGGCTTCCTGAGGCACTGTCAATTCTCCATTGAAACAATACGGACGATATTAGTCATTGCCCCTGGAGGAAGGATGGAAATATTTTGTAAAGCGATTCAAATCTTTTAAGAACAGAGCAAAAATTATATAATAATCAGTTACTTATACATAACCACAAAGTATTGCGAGCACTGTTCATTACGTTTAAATCCAATCACCTTCAGACTCATGGATGCAGGAAACAAGGTGATTATGCAGATGCTCCGACGTTTGAAAATAACCCAGAAAATCCCATCCTTAAAGGGAGCCTCTCGTTGGTTTGCAATGAACGTTATCTTCATTATCACAGTCGCCTTATTTCACCTCTGATGGATTCAAAATGCATCAAGCTTGCATCAGTTTTGTATAAATGTACGTAGATGCATGTTGCCTCTTGATGAAACAGTAACTGTTTTCATTTGTCAAATATTACAACACATTGAAGGATCTAATTGCATAGCTAATTTAGGAGAGACTAAAACGAGTCAAAATTGGCCCAACAATACCAGAGTACAACTGTAGAGCCTTCAAAATGACAGCATTTGCCCGTAATGTGTATCAATGTAGAGTACATATGGGTACATTGTTTGATATTCATCGTGTGAATGTGTATACAATGACAGGCTTGTTTTGTAGGTACCAAGGTGCGCTGCCCTGCTGTAATGGACGTGGTGGGATCAAGTGTGGGTGCTCGCACATCTTTCAATATGTTCAGCCAGCGTGGAAGATTAGGCCAAAGTACCATTGAGATGGACGCATAATACACACGCTCGGCTTCTATTGAGCAAGCTGTTTTCAGGCAGCACATTTGCCTGCTTTATTCTAGCTACCGTGAACTATGTGCACTGAATTTGCATATTACTGCATTAAATGGACTGAGCAAACATTCAAACATGATTTAACTTTCTACATTGCTACACATGGTTTTATATGCAGGATTAAGGTTGCTGCTTGTCTTGGTTCTCCCAAGATCATCTTTTTAGGGTAACTGCTATTCTGGGGGCATCTGTAAACGTCTTCCCTGTGATATTAAAATTGCCGGTTTTGCCATTTTGCAAAACAACACTCCAATCAGGGGAAACATTTACACGAAGTGTTTTCCCAATTTTCTGGTGCTGTCAGATGTTCTTCGACCATTTGATATGTCCCACTCTGTGTCTAAGAGGTGGCGACCTTAATTTGGACTTTTATTTCTTGGTATGATTCAGCTTATTTTTGTTTTTGAACAGGGGAGACTGTTTTGATGACGCTTGTAGTGTCGTTTTTTTTAAATTCAATCAGAAGGTGGTCTGGATAGTTCAATCACTTGACTTTTACTCTTTTATTGTGTTCAGAGGCCCCTCCCTCGCCTTCCCATCTGCCTCCAAACAAACCCCAGACGCCACCAAAGCAGCTCCTAGTTCCACTGCACAGCATGCACGGCGTACGAAGAATTTCCCATTTGAATAACACATTGAGCGGGCAATAGAGAGACAGAGAGAGAATACAAAAAAAATAATTTTCAGGTCAATGCAACACACCGTTATTCGCTAAAATAGCACAGCGGACACAGAGTGCGTGTGGGCTGACACGCGGGAGGGAGCGAGCGAGGGCGGTGGACGCGCGCGTGGAGCGCTCTGCCCACGTCGCCGCACCACTCGCCACGCTATCTATTAACCCGGGCCAGGTGTGAGCGGTAGAGGTAATTGAAGAGCGATTGCATGCTATTATAATCACATTTACGGTCAATCTAAATACAATGAATCTTCATAACACCTGATGCAGATAATTTGGCAGAATCCCAAGTCTGGCTGCGGCCGCTGCAATGTCTGAATTTACCACCTCGGAGTCATTATAGAAATAATGTATATACGTGTCACATAAAGATGCGGTAATATATAATGTATAAAGCACTGTAAACGATAAATCCTAACCATTCTCAATTCACCAGTGGGTGAAAGGCTGCCCACATCATGTCCAGTGATGTGGGGTTTTTTTTCCCATGTTGTTTTCCCAGACTTCACCACTGTTAGACAGTGGGAGTCGGTTCAGGGAAGGGAGGGCAGGAGGATATCACTTCACGCCGATTTTCACCGTGTTCATGCATCTAACTCGGCTCGCCGGTGCAGTGTGCCAACCACTCTACCACCGCTCCACCCCCCTCCCAATAACTGTGCTTGACACCCCTCGCGACGGTCGATCGGCAGGTCACGTGTGGCGGGGTAAAGCTTGGGTACCCCACCTCGTGCAAGATATCTGGCCAACATCCCCTCTGCAGAGGTTATCTTGATACCCCTCGAGTGGAGGCCCTTCGCTCGGGGGACATCAAGAGTTGTGGGTTACCACCATGCAATGTAAAGCTCTTGTCTAAATGAAACCGCATTAAGCAACGGCCGTGCTTTAATGGCTTTAACGGCAAAGCACAAACCCGATTGTAGAGGTGGCTTGCTATACAGCTTGGCGGCCAAGGTAATTGATCGCGTTGCAATCAGGAAGTAATCGTTTTAATTTCTTGATGGGGGGCAATTGATACAGGGGGGGCAAATGCTTTTAGTAAATACTGCCACCTCTGTCTACCTAGCGGCATAAATGGGCACACCAGAGTCAATTGATCGGCAAGCCGCGTGTGGTGGGGTAAAGTTGTGGGTACTCCAAAGTCTGCCAAAATGTCTGGCCACTGTGGAAGAGTGGGACAAAAATACCCTCTAGAGTGGCTTTTGAGATTTTCAACAGCAGTAGCACGATCAAGCCATTTCAGGGCTGCACCTTTACCATTTTATTCGAGTCTTTCTGTTCGTGGTGGGTTTTTTTGGGCTCGCTAAGTGAAGCATAGCCGCAAAACTCCAACCTGGAAACGGGTTCTGTGAGTTCAGTGAAAGAGACTCCTCCCCTCCCCCCCCCCCTGTTCTCGTTGGGACGTTTTTTGCTGCAGGCGTCTGTAGCACAAAATGAACTTTGAAACGAACTTGGAGCAGACTGTGCAATCCCCAAACACCGAGAAAGTTTTTAAAAAACGAGGTTAGAAAAGTGTCGCGTCTGGGCTCTGAGATGGCTCCTCTCCAACTTGTCTGCTGAAGATGTATTTGTACACTTTTGCCTTCCTATTTAATTTACCTTTGAAACCGCCGTTTTGCTTGGCTTTGATGGCATGGAATATATCTTTACAGTTGCATATACATTGTACTACTGCACTTCACTTGTATGCGTCTACCGTTTACAATTTTTATAATTAATATATTGTAAAATTAATGAGTGAATTAATTCCCGGGGAAAACTAAACCCAATTGCTTTTGTATAAAATAGATACAAAAAGTGTATGGAAATAGAGGCGGTATCTGAGCATTGTTATGATTCCAAAATGTCCAAAGTGTATTGTAACATACGATTGCATAGTGTACACTGGAGGATGTTTGTGAAAGAGGAGGTTGGTGAAGGATGTTGCGGGGGAGTTGGAGGCAGTGACCCTCCTGCAACAACAAAAGGCAGAGGAGCGATGCTCACAACAACGAGCAAGTGCCGGGCAGATAAAGCGCAGAGAGTTGTCACAGTGGGGAGCGCAGGTGGTGCATCTGCCAGTCATTTCAGTCAGCCAACCCATGGCACCTGCTGGGTCTGTTCCGTGATCTCCTGCCAGCTAGCCTTCGACACTTCACGTGGCCTCAATGTGCACCTAGCATGGCACAGGTACCGTGGTGACATCAACGCCACTTAGTGGTGAACGACGGTTGTTAGGTCATGTTATGCTTCTATTACACAAGCGAATATGTAACGAGCTCGAATCGTAGTGTGTTTGACAGAAGGGGTCGGTGTTCAATCCAATCCAGGACAATGTGACAAACGGTAATTGCTACGAAAAAAAACAGTTGAGGAATTCATTAGGTAAAGTATAAACTCATGAGATGTGTTTAGAAGTTGTGGTGTTTCTTTTCCCACTAATTATATTCCATGTCACCTGCTGTCACTTATCAGAGAGTGCAGCTCTGTGTCAGTATTAAACGCCGACTACGGGTTTTCAGAGTGAGAGAGCATTGTGGAAATTGATGAGACCTCAGGAAGTGTACGCTGCCGACTGCTCGCTCACTTAATTATATCAGTCCTTAGGTAAAGGTGCAGCCCTGCAATTGCCCGTCCTCTCGAGAGCCCCATCCAGAGCCCCTCTGGATGGAATTTGGCCTACTCTTCCACACTTCACCCGCCACACATCGATCGACTTAACTGTTGTGTACCCATTTATGTACTTTATGTTGAACTCTTTTTGCACCGTACGTAGCCAACCGTGTTATTTGGAGGTGTGGGTCCACAGACGAAGGGGAGGTGGGGGGGGGTTCAGTCATGTGACACCGCTGTTTCAACCGTCCCGACGCGAGATTCTAACCTCTGACCTCACGCCCACTGCACTCACCGTTGCAACTGCTCAGCATCAGACGTGCGCGTTATTTGCATGAGTCGTCAACAATTTGTTTCCATCGTGCACGTTTCGATACGCGCATCGTGAGCGGAGATATCTCTTTCGATCGACGAATCGGGCACATTTGACAATGTGTAATCGGTGCGGCTCTCGGCCACTCGACTTACGCAGGAGGAGTGAGAGCCATAAAAAGCCCACGCAGTAACCTGGGACTTGAAATCAGAGCATTGAAGTGGGCGCTCGATACCCCGTATCGGTGATGGCCATCACCGATACCCCGTATCGGTGATGGCCATCGTCCACTTGTCTTCATTGCAGAGGGAAAACCAGCAAGATCCATGGTTGCACTGTACTCCTATGCGCCAACGTCTGTGCCCTCCCGCCTTCACCGACCCGCACTGAACCGCACGGCGTGGGGATTACAGCCCATTGTTACTCCACCGCTGGTTTAACAATGGGATAACAGGCCATTGTTACTCCTAAGGGCTATGCGTTAACATATATATAAACACACTGTAGAGGACGATAATTTACTAAAATTGTGGACATTTAAATGCGTCTGCTCTTGCGCGAGGGCCAGGAATATCGCGCCAGATGTAATGGGTCACTTTCTGCCTCGCCAAGTGTAGTGAATGGGGCACGCGTTGACAGTGACTTTTCGGTGGAGACTCGTTTAATCAAGGCACATTCACATTCATATCGGCAAATGACTCTTTGCAAGACTTTGTGTGCTGACCACGAAACGAACGAATTTATATTACTTTAACTTTACCTGTTAGCACTAGACTTAGACATTCATAATTAGACCAGTGCTCTGTCAGATCATTAAAATAGGCTTTGAAGTGATAGACATGTTTTGCCTCCCCTCACAACGTTCCGTGTGGAGATAGTCGGAGGCTGCCTCAAGATACCCGTGCCCTCGGCTCCATTCGCATTAACTGCAGTGTAAATGCGAGGCAGCTCCTTGACATTGCGAACGCAACTATCTGAGTCCAACAATAGGCGGAGATTTTATTTTAAGTTCAAAGCTCTTCAGGTTGCTCTGGGTCACACGCTGTTGGATTCACATCACGCAATGTGAGGCTCTCGTGTAAATGGAGCCGCATGAAGCATCGGACGTGCTTTGATGGCTTTTACGGCAAAGCACACACACCCGTTAGCAGTGTGTTGATTGTCACACAGCTTGGAGGCCGAGATAGTTGTCCCCAACGGACACAATATTGTTTTACGAACATAATATAAATATGCACATGGTAATATTAAAGATAATTGATGGAGTTGTAATCCAGAAGTCGTCAGTTTAATTTCTCGATGGTAGGTAATTGAAACAGGGGGGCCAAGATTTTCTTAAATCCTAACCCCTTTGTCCGCCAAGCAACAGCAGTGGCTTAAGTGAAAAATTGCAGGGCTGAACCTTTACCCAACATGCTATTTCATGAAGTGCTTCTATGCCTCTGGCATTACTAAATTGCATTGTTGCCATTTGAGCTTTTTTGCAAATTTATTTTAGTTTGCCATCAAAACGAGGGTTACATTTAGAAAATTAGAATAATCGGCTTATATGCCAGCACAAAGTCAGATACAAAAAAGGTCGTGTACATTTGCATAGACAAAAAATATCATTCATATTTAAAATCGTTGCAAAGAGTATCAAAGTCACCATGGTAACGGTCAATTAATGAATCTATTGAGAGACGAATTAATTAATAAACGATTACACCTTTCTGCCCATAGCCATCACTCTGCCGCGCAACCTCCGAAAATCCTGAAAATCCTCGACGCCCGTGGCTCGGCAGAGTTCGCGAGGTGTCAGCTGGGACCGCGCTGCAGTGACGCTTAGGAGGCAGAGAATGGTGCTTCTTGGGTGCGTTCCACATCTCTGGGTGGGAAGACAGATTGGCCGCAGGGTGCACCTTTCTCTAACATACAACCCTGAGCCTGTGCAAGCAGACTAATAACACGTATATATGCACGGGGAGGGGATGGAGGTGGGGGGCTGTGGGTGGAGGCGAAGAGGGGTGCTGAGTCGCATGCGATGCTCACGGCCAACAGAGGTCCGTGAAAGTAGCCGTGTTACCATCGCTGTTTTCAGCGACTTTGGTCGCCCAACTAATGTTATTTTTAAACGCTGAACTTGAAAAGGACTTGGCGAGGTGATATTTGCGATGATCTCACATTCTGCTGACGAGCAGAGTCATTGTGACGTCACGGTGGGGATGAGCTGCAAGAAATGTTTGAACTTAAAGTTGGACTCAGGCGAAATGTGAGCAAACTAAAGGTCGCGTGCAGCAACGTTTGCTCAACGATCGGAGGGAGGCGTTCTGCCGGGAGGCTTGCAATTGGAAAACGCAGTCAAATATGTGTACCTGGGCCGACTAGTCCATGCGGACATGAATTAAAAATGATGAACTACACAGGGGGGCGAGAGCAGGTTGGAGTGCTTTTGGAAAACTGAACTTGATCATGAAAAGTAACACAGAGTAATGTGCTGTGGTTTTCACACCTGATGATGATTGCTTGTGTTGCAGTCGAAACGTCGTGAGAATTTTTTTTTATATTTTTATTATTTTATTGTTTCCCTTCTACGTGACTTTACCGAAACAACCAAGAATAGTAAAGAGGCTAATTAGTGCGTGCTCCCTGCTGTGACATGTGGCGCAGACACGGGATCATTAACAAAGATTTTAGTTTTAAAAAAACTGAAATGTGCGCAATAGATCACGGACAGATGCACGCTCGTAATTACATCGAGAGAGAGGGCAAGAGAGAAGCGTGGATTCGCGAACATCCGCGGGTTAATCAAAGCTTTCAAACTGTTAAGAAAGGTGAGTGGGCTTCGGAAGGAACCATCGCTTGATGGGATGACGGCCGATGGTCAATAATAATAATTATTCGCCTTCTTCTTCTCCTCCGTTCGTTGCAAAGCAACAACGACAATGTCCCATCCAGGTGGTGGCCAAGCCTGATAGTGGCGTCAGGAGCAGCGGGAGCGTATCGCTGTAATGTCTCCTTCGTATTTGTGGATCGGGCATTGCGTGGTTATATGTTGTTCGTTCATCACGAATAATGATGGAGTGGCAGCCAAGGAATGGAATGCAGTCGAGAGACCCAAGGGAATGGAGAGATGACATCATATTTTGTGCAGGTGCTAGGCGAGTTATTAAATTGCAGGATCATGAGAGATGGCGACGTCTTGGGGAAGCCGTCAGCCAGCAGTGGATTGATCATGACTTATGATGATGATCATAATTATGAGTATTAATAATGCAAAGTCAATGAACGCTGTGCCTCATGAAAAGGTTACCAAAACAAATATGATTTCCAGCAAAGCAAAACTGCATTTAGTGTAATGCAGCTAAATAGTGTGCGTACACAAAATCCCTCTATTTACAACTCTCAGCAGTTGTGAAAATCAAGTAAAAAAACAAACTGAGTTGATCTCTAAGGCGGCGTGCATTTTCGTGGAGGGTATCTTTTAAAGTGATATATTAAGTACGGGCTGTACGCACACATCACCGCGCTACTTATTTTAGTCACCGTTTCCCTGAATGTATTTTAATGACCGTCCTCTGAATGTGGGCGGGCAGCTTTAAGAACAAGGCACTAAAAAAAATCCAAACCAGCCTAAAAAAAATGTTAAGGTGCAGGCCTGCAATTGCTTGCTCACGCTACTGCTAGCAGAAGAGCCTCTAGTTGAGGGAGATCTATCGAGCCCCTCCCCCCCCTTCCCGGCCCTCCAGGGTATTTGGCCTCTTCTTCCACGCTGGCCAGGAGTCGTGGAAGAGGTTGGAGTCCCCACGCACGTGGCCACCACGCGTGACCTGCCCGTGGCGTGCCCATGTTGATACAAGCTGGGCAGCAGCAGCAGCATCTCCCTGCAGGAGACAAACATGTTAAAGACAATGCTACTGTCACGGATTTGTTTATATGCTTATGATGCGTTATTATTTTCACACGTTGTTGGCCCACGTGCTGTTCACCGTGTGAAACAGGGATCAGTGGTTTTCATTGGTGGTCTGCCATACCACAAAGGTTGAGAAGCAATGCTCTAGTCCTTAGTCACTGGAGTACTTTTTGCGTGAGTATAATTTTGGCATCATCAGTAAGTGAAACTGAATTACTTAGAATTAACAGAGTGATTATGGCATTTGATTTTAAAAAAATGGTCTGTTAATTTAACGTTATCAAGGATTTTACCCAATTGAATGATTAATTATTCACGTAGAATGAATAAGACGTAAAGTAAAACACTAAATAACGACAAATTGTCTGCACATATGCATGGCGCAGACCGGCAGGAATATAAGATGAGGACTGCTGCAGCCATTAGGGCTGCTCGTGTAACCTGAACATTATCACGCAATAATACTTATCCACTACCCACACTTCTGTAGTGAGAACTCACCCCGAGCACTTGAATTAATCATTACAACGCCTACAAAGATGCCATTGTTATTCCGCGCCGCATTGCAACTTGTAAGCAAGTTTTTTTTCCTCTCCCTCCACGTTTGTAATAATTCAGACGTCTGTAGTCGCATGCTGCCTGCTTCGACTTCTTCTGAAACACCCAGCTACAGGGAAAGGTGCAGCTGTGGAATTACTCACTCCACTGCTGGCAGAAGGACCTCCGCTAAAGCACCCGTCTACGGCGTATTTTGGCCTACTCTTCCATATTGGCCAGACGCCTTTGAATAGGTGGGAGTGAACTTCACCTCGCCTCACCCCGCATGGCCTGCCTGTCGACGAGCTGTGGGGTAGAGGTTCAGCCCCGCAGTTACTTGCTCGCACTCTTGCTGGCTGAAGGGCCTCCAATAGCATGATCTCTCGAGAGAGCCCTCTAGAAGGTATTTGGCCTACTCTTCCACGTTGGCTATACACCTAGGAACAGATGGGAGTAGTCACACTTTACCCCCACGACACGCAGCCTGCCGGTCTACTCATTGTGGTGAATTCACTTGTACTGCTGGGTGGACAGAGGCAAGCGGCATTAAATAAACTTGCGACATTGTTTCAACTGCAGCACCGGGAGAGATGGAGCCGGCGACTTTTGGATTGCAAGTCCAGACGCGTAGTTACAATCACTAATTTGGTGCACACTTATAACGGTGTATATGACCTCCACGTGTCATTCGGATTGCATCTTGATATAAGTGGTTTGTCTGAGATTTGCATCTTTGGACAAAAACGTAGGCAGTCACTTGCAAAATAGACAAAGGAATCAGCCATTATTACACTAACATGGCTGCTGCATTTCCATAAGTCAACTATACGATGTCCTACATAATAACGTTGCTTGCTGGTTCATTCAGGTATCTCTGTTTCTTTGGAAATGCCAACGATTACAATACCGCAGGGTCTGCGGGCTCATGGCAATTCTTAGTGAAAGATCACGGTGTTTCTTTTCTCCATGTCTGACTAGTGGCACATTGCCTAGCGCACTGTGCACCCATTACATTCAGACCCATTTCAATTACATCCTCCTTTGTCCTGGTCGCAGATTCCGCAAGGTCATCCCGGCCTGCAGTGCGTGCCTGGTGGTGGTGGCTTAGCCCCGGTCACCTAATCCCCCTTTTGCACTGGCATTTCCGAGTCGAGCCAGCGTAGGGCCTGCGCTGTACCGATGGCGTCCCACTGGCTATTTGCTGAGATGAGCCGGAACTGAACGGTGCTGTCATGCTGGCTTCGCAAGTCACCTGAAGCCGCCCGCTTAAGGGTGAACACGTCGGGGCTAACGACGCTTTCATTGCATGTGTGACATGAGCACGCTGTGAGGACACAGTGTCACCGCATCATCTACACGCACGGCTCAGCTTCTGCAGTGGAAAAACAATTTGGTCCCTCTTGAGTTGCACAATCAGGCGGCCTTGGCACGAACTCGCACAGCTTGGTTATACAGTGAGGGAAAAAAGTATTTGATCCCCTGCTGATTTTCTACGTTTGCCCACTGACAAAGAAATGATCAGTCTATAATTTTAATGGTAGGTTTATTTGAACAGTGAGAGACAGAATAACAACAAAATCATCCATAAAAACACATGTCAAAAATGGTATAAATTGATTTGCATTTTAATGAGGGAAATAAGTATTTGACCCCTCTGCAAAAAACATGACTTAGTACTTGGTGGCAAAACCCTTGTTGGCAATCACAGAGGTCAGACGTTTCTTGTAGTTGGCCACCAGGTTTGCACACATCTCAGGAGCGATTTTGTCCCACTCCTCTTTGCAGATCTTCTCTAAGTCATTAAGGTTTCGAGGCTGACGTTTGGCAACTCGAACCTTCAGCTCCCTCCACAGATTTTCTATGGGATTAAGGTCTGGAGACTGGCTAGGTCACTCCAGGACCTTAATGTGCTTCTTCTTGAGCCACTCCTTTGTTGCCTTGGCCGTGTGTTTTGGGTCATTGTCATGCTGGAATACCCATCCACGACCCATTTTTAATGCCCTGGCTGAGGGAAGGAGGTTCTCACCCAAGATTGGACGGTACATGGCTCCGTCCATCGTCCCTTTGATGCGGTGAAGTTGTCCTGCCCCCTTAGCAGAAAAACACCCCCAAAGCATAATATTTCCACCTCCATGTTTGACGGTGGGGATGGTGTTCTTGGGGTCATAGGCAGCATTCCTCCTCCTCCAAACACGGCGAATTGAGTTGATGCCAAAGAGCTCCATTTTGGTCTCATCTGACCACAACACTTTCACCCAGTTGTCATCTGAATCATTCAGATGTTCATTGGAAAACTTCAGACGGGCATGTATATGTGCTTTCCTGGGCAGGGGACCTTGCGGGCACTGCAGGATTTCAGTCCTTCACGGCGTAATGTGTTACAAATTGTTTTCTTGGTGACTATGGTCCCAGCTGCCTTGAGATCATTGACAAGATCCTCCCGTGTAGTTCTGGGCTGATTCCTCACCGTTCTCATGATCATTGCAACTCCACGAGGTGAGATCTTGCATGGAGCCCCAGGCCGAGGGAGATTGACAGTTCTTTTGTGTTTCTTCCATTTGCGAATAATCGCACCAACTGTTGTCACCTTCTCACCAAGCTGCTTGGCAATGGTCTTGTTGCCCATTCCAGCCTTGTGTAGGTCTACAATCCTGTCCCTGACATCCTTGGAGAGCTCTTTGGTCTTGGCCATGATGGAGAGTTTGTAATCTGATTGCTTCTGTGGACAGGTGTCTTTTATACAGGTAACAAGCTGAAATTAAGAGCACTCCATTTAAGAGTGTGCTCCTAATCTCAGCTCGTTACCTGTATAAAAGACACCTGGGAGTCAGAAATCTTTCTGATTGAGAGGGGGTCAAATACTTATTTCCCTCATTAAAATGCAAATCAATTTGTAACATTTTTGACATGCGTTTTTCTGGATTTTGTTGTTGTTATTCTCTCTCACTGTTCAAATAAACCTACCATTAAAATTATAGACTAATAATTTCTTTGTCAGTGGGCAAACGTACAAAATCAGCAAGGGATCAAATACTTTTTCCCCTCGCTGTACATGGTGGTCCAGATGTCTTGTGACCCCATTTAATGATCTAAAATTGAATACATTATTTTCAAAGTAAAGTTCATTTCAAACATAAAATTAACATGCAAAGTGTATTGAAAAATTTTTAGAGGGTCAATTAATGGGGGGGGGGTCACAAGACATTTGGACCACGCTGTAGAATGGAAAATAGCCCTGAGCCTCGCATTGGGTGTCTGTATCATGGAGCGCACAGATGGACGCAACCTGGACTCCCACCCATTCAGTGCCACGGTATACAACAATTCCTTCTTTTTACCTGCGTTTGTCCATACTCACAATTATAGCGCGTTTGGAGTTTACTCGGAGTTTACTTTTGTTCCCAAAAGTTTCACCAGGAAAATGTTCCGATTGGAGTTCTTCTCAGATTGATTTTTCCTGTAAAAAAAAAAAAATTGATGCAAACCTTGCAATTCACTTTTGTGTCCACCGCCATTGGTGAGCAAAGTACAACCAACAAACATGTTCCCGTGGAGAATAATGCATTCTGTAAAAATAGAGATTTTTCAAACGTTGAAGCAACACAATAACACTTGCGAACCCTCCTGCTGAAAGCCAGACAGTATTTATTGCCGGTATTGTCCAGCAACTTTGCCGTTCTCTTTACTGAAAATCATTCAACCCTTGATTGTGTTGATGCTTGCTTTGTGAGGGGAGAAAAAAAAATTGCCATTCCCTTGATGTGACAATCTTCCTCAATTGCCTCGTTTCTTCTTTAAATTAAAACAGGTTGGGACAAAATATACCCCTGCGTGTGTGCGTGCGTGTGCGCACACGCACGCTCCTCGCCCATTTATGGACCGTTATGTAGATTTGACGACGTGCAGCTAAATTGTTGGGATTCCTGTGGTGTGCTGCCCCACTTTGCGAGGAACAGATGCACAGCGCGACCAGGCAGCAGCTGCTGCCCGCGTTGTTTACGCGGCGTTTGCACTCCGACAGAGAGAGGGCGTTGGGTGGGGTGACAGCCACAAATAATAATAGGGCCCCAGACGGGCGCGCCAGAGCTCTGCTGCCTTCGACAGCCCCACGGGAAGGGGTCTGGCCGGAGGAGTTTGTGGAGGAGAGAGAGAGAGAGACGGCGGGATGGGGGAGGGAGGATGGAGGAGGGAGGTGACGAGACAAGCGGGCGTCCAGTTTCGCTGTTTGGGTCGGCGCGTCTCAGAGACCGCGGAGTGGCAAGAAAAGGCGTTCAGAGGAGCACAGAAAGACGCGCCTTCGGAATGGCAGGACTGGACGAGAGATGCAGTGCGTGGAGTTTAGAACAAATAACAATCTCATTTTACCCTGGCCAATGACAACGGCGAGGTAGAGGCGACGCGGTGTTCCATGCCCCTTGCTCCAAGCAGTGTGTGGCCTGCGCTTGATTCCCAGCGACGCGTAGTGTCTCCACCGATCCCGGGGTTTGCCTCTTGAATTAACCTGCACTGACCAACGTGGTGAAGTATGGTCAAACGTGACAGTCATGGCATGGGGAGGCCTTCATCTAGGGATGGATTGAAAAAGGACTAAATCATCTTTTTGTTACAATTTGTATTCACAAATATCCATGGACTCGAATGGAACATTTGACTGGGAGAAATGAATAACAATTGGCTAAGTGGAGCGAAGTTGGTGATAGTAAGATAGCGTGGGGGTGTGGAGAGTAAAGTTATTTTTTATTTCTGGCCTTTAGCCATGACATCACTTGCGTGTGATCGAGGTGCGTTGTGTGTTACCAGGCACCGATCTTCAATGCAGCATAATCAGCAATCCCGTGTTTGTCGCTACGTATGTACCTGTATATTCGTTGTTAAGGTGGACTAACCAGAGTGCTTAACGTTTTCCAAGATATCCAAGATCTTTTGCGAGAATTAACCATCAAATACTATACCGGGTTCTTGGCCTATGACCAAATCACCCCGAACACACTTGACCTCGCCTGATCTCGTCCGATCTTGGAAGCTAAGCAGATTTCAGCCCGGTTGATTACTTGCATCTGAGACTACATACTCAGCATTTACCAGGTGTTGTAGGCTTGCGCTACAACGTGGCAATGTAAAGTCTACAGCATATGCAATGGCATTGCAGCAACGACTTCTTCTGATAAACCGCGGGGAGCTTCTCGGCTTACTCTCCTTGTATCCATGTACTCAATTCTTACACAAAGTAAAAACTCATTATTATTTTAAAAACCAAACATGCCAATTGTAGGACCTTCCGGGAGCGGAATCTTGAAGCTCATTAAGGCTTTTATGAACAAACATAGAAGATTGGTATCATTAATCGTATTATCATCCGGTGCATTTCCCTCGCACGTGCCAAACACAAATGGAATTTGCGAAAGATCCCATCGCAGGACTCTCTTGAGACTCCGCAGGGCATTGCTGAGCAAATAAGGGCACGAGCCACCATCAACAAGATGCTTAGCACTGAGAGTGGCCACAGGAACAACGGGCGAGAAGGGAGACAGATGTCGTGATCGGCAGTTCGCTTAAGGACGAGAGCCCAGAGCTTAATCAGTCTCCTGAGCTTCATCAGTCTCCTGTGTTACAAAGGGCTGTGCCATCTTCGAGTCGTACCCCACCACCCCCGCTGCGACGTTACTGGCTCGGGCAATGTTGTAGCGTAGTTTGTGCGAAAGAGCAGATGCATGGCCCACTCAACGGGATGGGAAATTAACCTGGCGTTATTTAAATACACCGTCATTACTACCAGCTATTGTCTATCCACTGCTGTACGAAGGCCTTCCCATGCCGTTGCCATCGCTCACGCTCCTGCGATGCCACAATCCCTGTCGCTCCTGCGCATAAGGCGATCTCGTTGCTCCATCTCCGTGGATACAGAATTGTCCTCTTGGGCACATTTGAGCCCTTTGGCTGGCATTCTGTCACAATTTTCTTCCACCGTTCGTCATCCCTCCTAGCCATGATGCGTCTTCATCCAAGCAACCTTATTCTCCTCCATGATCAGCATTAAAGTTGTTCTCTTTGAATCTCCTGCTCATTGGCATCGCAATAATATAAAAATCCTGCAACAGCACAGAGCTCACATGTCATCCTGGACATCTACGATGTGACTGGACGCTTTATTTAACAATTCCTACGGAGGATGGCACTATGCATGTCGTATGTTTGTGTGTGTGTGTGTATGGTCTACGTGCCCATGATGGGAATTTATATAATTTTGAAAATGGGCCATTAAAGTATGCACCTTCACGCGTGTTACTTTATTTGTTTAAATATAGAAACTTTTAACGAGGCTAAAGTCAATGCACTTATGAGCCAATGCACTTATTCAATTATATACAGTAATCAGTGGCGCAAAGACAGAGCTTCAAAATAAACCCAACGTTTCTTCTGTGCTGCTATATTATGAATAATAATAATAATTGTTATATCCTCGCACTCACATTCCTTGTTCCACTGCTTCATATATATCGGGCATTAAAGTGATTTACGTTATTTTCATCAGAAAGACGCGTCACTGCGGATGACTTAGTGCGGGAGGATGATTACAAAGTGACATTTCTTGACATTTCCATTCTCATCCTAAACTGATAGTTTCTTAAGTGAGCCGCAACTGATCAAAATACGTTTTTTTAAAGCAACCCAATTTAATCTGTGTCGCGAGCGGGCCAATTTACCTCGCAATTTGTATTTATTTCATCTTATTGTCACCCTCGCGTTAGGCCGCGCAACAAACAGCCAAGCACAGCTGTCCACTGCTCTTGCCTCTTAATCCGGCACCACCTTTTGTTGCCTCCTTTTTGCATGGAGCGCGGCTGAATATAACACACACACGCACACACGCACACAAATCTGTTTCGTTTACAATGGAAGGAAGTGTGTTTGGCCGATCTTGCATCTGCGGGCGTGTCTTTGTGTGTGTGTGTGCTGATAATGTGGCCATCTGCTGCCACACACAGAAGCTACAGAGGGCTAAGAAGGTGGATGTTGCTCTCTGACAATAGGGGGGTGGGGGGGAGGGGGCACAGTGATGCTATGCAGGAAGCCAGCTGGAAGCCTGTACACCAGCTCACACACAACCTGTTTACTTGCACTTGCTTGCCTATCGGCTTCCTCTGGGTAGAGGTGTCAAATTGAAATGTTCTCTTCTCTCTACCACCCCCCCACCGCCCCCGGCCTGTGCTTCCCCTCGATAATGTCCCCAACCTCCACGCTAGTTCAGGGTCCCGGCAGTGAGCGAGAGGGCAGCAGCAGCAGCAGCAGGAGGGAGGAGTTCACACCCACACCTCCGGCAGGAGCACGCGAAGTCGCATGCTGAATGAATATGCATGTCACTTCAAAACATGAGCACTTTGCAAACATCAAGGAGACATTAGAGAGAAAAATACCGAGGGAAGAAAAATAATACCCGTGCATTAGCGTGTGGCTGCACTCGAGAGTATTCGATACGTTACGCTTCACGCTGCACTGTGAGATGACGTCACACCTAATTACATCATCGGGAGGAGAGGGAGAGAAGGCAACCACGTGCGCCTTTGCTGTCAGGGCACAGACGTCAATACGAATAGTTTTAGCACTGATTTTGTCTCCCAAGTTTTGGCCAACCATTGAATACATTTGGGCGATTTTCTATAAAGTCCCTAATGGCAACACTGCTCTCTACTAAAGTTTTGTTCGTATGAGATGATCTTTACGTGAGTTATCCTGACCTCGTGTTACGGACATGAACACAGACAGAATTAATGCATTAATGCTTTCAATCTTAGTGGAAAAGCGTGAGGAGTTGCTTTTAAGAGTTGCACTCACAGTTGAAGGCTAACCGCTAAAGTAATATGCTGGTATCGACACAGCCAGCTTTCTTGCGAGTCCACAGTCGTTTTAATTTTCTTTCCTATGGAGAGGCTGGCCTCAGACATATGAATGTTTAATTTCACTATTGGCTGATGGTTCCCAGTGGAAATTAGAATAGCCTAATGCTTGTTTAGACCATGACTTAGGTCTTTAACAAAGCCTACTCATTAAAACAATCTATATCCACCCATAATCTGAGTGTATTCATTTAAAAATACCATAATCTATCAGTCCACTGCTGAATGAAGGTCTCTTTTCACTCTGTGGGGCATAGTGTTTTTTTGTTTTTAACCATACTTCATCACACTGGTTAGTTACAGTTGTTGAAGAAGGGAGCCCATGGCAGGTTCAGGTATCACTCGCCACTGCTGTCAGCGTTGCCTGGGTTCTCTGGCTTCATATCGCAGCCACTGCTGCAATGACTGCACCGCAGTCGTTACGTAGATTATTATACAACTGCAACCACGAAGTGTGTTCTCCCCTCGGGAGGGCTTCTGCAGTATGGGTCCATGTTGCTGTTCTACCAGCACTTCATGCGGGTAATCTCTGTTCATAACGACAAACGCATCTCGACCATTCCAAAGCAATGTACGTGCTCATATCACTTCAAGGAGTGAATTGTAAAACAAAAGATCCCAACAACAAAAATCAGTTGCCATTCAAACCGACATGTGCTCCTAATTATCTGCCTGTATTTATTTTGATGACGCTGCTATGTAACTGCCTTACAGATGCCCCCCGTGGTTCAAAAGTCACAAGCAACAATCAAGCACAGATATAATTAGATTTGTTCTTTAACAGAAGGCACACAACTGTGGATACTTTTTGAAACTAGACTTGCTATATATAAAAAAAACTCTGCATATTAATCACATGCTGTGAGCTCCTCTTAGAATTTGGCCCAAATTGACAAAACCTCTCTCCCGCGTGTCTTTCAGCATAACTTTCGACGTTTCGCTCCTCATGAAGCTCCCAGTGCGTGGAGCGAAACGTCGGACGTCGTGCCAAACAACACGCGGAATGACCCGAAAACACACCAGAGTGCCAAGCGGCACGACCACGAAAACCCCACGTGCCGAGTAGACGACGTCACTAGGATAAGGCATAGCGTGAACATTGAGGCGTCACGTTTGTGCCAGACGTATTGTTTCGGACGTGGCTCAAAGTACTGAAGCAAGTAAACTGAACCCACACTCCGTCTTGAAAATGTTTTCCGATTTGGACACGTGGGTGATTGCTTTTTCATGAAAAATGTTGTTAATTTCATTCGTTTCAAAGTCTATGGACAAATTCCCTTACCATTGTAAACCTCGTTCCCATTCTCGGTGTCTCTCTTTTCATATAAATAAAGAGCATGTGACGAACGCATTATTGCATTACTTGCTACAATATGTCTTCGGCACAATGGCCTCTTACATGCATTATGTTGACGTTGAAAGATGCATTCCGTAAGCTGATGTTGCGCAATTTAAGCGAGATGAAATGTGATTTCACTTTCAATTTCACTCCATACTGGTATCCTCTAAGTGTATTTATTCAATCTTAGCGCTGTGACTGCTAAACACAGTTTTATTTACGTATTATAATCGTCATCGTTGCTTGTCGCCCTGCAGTGGACTAGTAATGCTCCAGGCTCTGAAGGCTCAGATTAATGGTTCAACTCCTGGCTCCCTGTGTTGTGTAGTCACCACACAAATGTGGGCTGGATGGGGCTTCCTCTGAGGTAAGGGTGCCACCCTGCAATGTCGTGCTCATACCGCCGCTGCCGCCGCCGCCGCTGCTGCTGCCAGAAAAGCCTCCACCAGAAGAACGTCGAGAAAGAGAGAGCTCACTCTTGAGGGCATTTGGCCTACTCTTCCATGCTGGCCACACACCTATTTGGAGGGGGTGGGAGTTGCCCGGGT
This sequence comes from Petromyzon marinus, assembly GCF_048934315.1. Classification (NCBI taxonomy): domain Eukaryota; kingdom Metazoa; phylum Chordata; class Hyperoartia; order Petromyzontiformes; family Petromyzontidae; genus Petromyzon; species Petromyzon marinus. The sequence goes on along the minus strand of NC_133695.1, from coordinate 1,355,084 downwards.
GTTACTCCACCACACGCGACCTTCCCGATCGACTAATCGTGGCGTACTCGTTGGGTGGACAGAGGCGGAGTGGGGGCGGATTTAAGAAATGTGCCACCAGTATTTCGACTGCCGTGCCAGGGAGCTCGAATCGAATCGGCGATCTTTGGATTGCAAGTCCATCGTGCTGAGCAGTACGCCAAAGCAGCATCTCTCTCTTTTAAGGTTGCATTCAGAAATGTAATCCCTTTTCCCGAGTAGACATGAACGATTTCACGTTACTCTTCATAATCGTCGGGCATTGGGGTCCATTTTGTTTGGCCGAATCTGTTTTCAGGAATAATGCATCGCAATAATGCGAATGGTATCTTCGTAACCACACAAGACGCAGCTCAAATAAACACTCCTCAAGAAGGTGCGAGGCAAAGAAAATACAACAACAAAAAATATGTATATTTCAAAATGTGTGTTTCCCTGGATGGTTACACTGAGACGTTACATTCCACTAACAGGCAATTGTGGCACCCACAGGGACATGGATATCACATCCAAATTAGTTATCGTGGGTAATGCGAAAATTTGGCAAATTTGGGCCGTAGTCATTGCGCCAATTCCTAACGTAACAAGCTCTCTCAGCCTCATTAGGGTACCCAGAGTTGCATGGCAATTGGTATAACTCTGTTGGTGAAACGAATTGCACCTCCGGTATATGTTGCAGTGAACACAGTGGCAAGGAGTGAAGGGTCGCTGTCTACAATTAGCTCCGTTGTCCAATTGTGTGTACGCTTAAAGAAACAATCCCATCACCATTCCCAGAGGTCTGCTTTTAATCCCAGGACCCAAACCAAAACCGCAGCAAGGACCTAACCCAGGGGCCGCCAACCAAAATCACAAGAAGAGCCCTTTTTTTCAAATTCCGTAAAAAAAGAAAAACCTCATCATTACAAGAGCCGCGGTGTGCGTGAACATGACACGGTCCTGATAAATGACGAGTCACGAAGCAGTGGCCGACCCCTGACCTAACCCATGTTCCATGTGGTGTTTTTGGGTTGTACTGTGCGTTGTCAGGTATGATGTCCGACGTTTCACTCCACGTTGCTCGGAGCTTCTTAAGGAACTGAGTTCAGCATGTGGTGCGAAACATTCGACATAATGCTTAACGGCACGTGGTACAAAACTGACAACACATCGGATATCTACGGAGCAAAACGGCGAAAAACTACCAGGTCGTACCTCTTCCAGGTGCCAAATCCCAGCTAAATGTTAAATTTTAAAGCACACTGTAGAATGAGCATGATCACTTATTTATTAGCTTACTGTCAATGCCACGCCACAGTATGCCAGTGCTGTGAGTGAGCAATTGCAGGGCTTCACCTTTACATTTTGCATATACTGCTCAGCTAATCACAGGCACAAGGGCATCGACTTTATTCAATGTGGCATCTGAACCTCTTGACTTTTTGGGAATAAAAAGGGTTCTTTCTCTTCGCCTTAGATATTTCTGCAGAATCATACGACTTAAAAAATGAAATAAATTCTCGCAGAGAAAGGACATTGGTTGTAAACGCATTGCACCAGCCCTGACCTGCTGAACCATTTCACTCTCAAAAGTTGCTGCTGCTGCTTCTTCTTCTTCTTCTTGGAGAATGGGAAACTTTTTAAACACTCGTACGTAAGATTGATGTCCCACGTTATAAAAGAGATAACACTATAAATGTATTTCTTCCTTGCAATTTATTTTAGGGAAATAATTTCAGAAATGCCTTTTGCTAGTGTCGATGATTGGTGGTGTACAGGCGCTGGCAGTTTAAAGCTCACTCATGCAGTCAATCTCTTGAAGGCGAAACTGAATCTGTTCGTTTGTGAAACAGAACAGGAGGGAGCACGATGCTTATGTTGAACATTTCCCTTGCCTCTGTGCAGACCTGGCACTGTAATTGGCAACACGTTTTATTATAATTCTCATAATGCCGACGGAATCTTAGCTCAGAATGAGTAAATGTAATTAACAAATATCTCTAGAGCTGTATATTTTTTATAAACACAGATTGCTGTGGTTTTGAAGACAGATTTTGCATTTCCTTAGCTAAGTTATAATCAGACGTTGGTGATGAACTTCAGTCGATCGTACACTGACAGCCCTTTGTCAATCCACTGCTGGATGGAGGCCTCCCCATGCTGTGTCAGTCATGGGGCTGGTTTGACCATACTTCACTGGAGGATCAGAACCAGTGCAGGTATCACTCACCATTCATGTTAGCCATTGTCGGGAATTAAACTCAGATATTCATGTTCGTGGGGCTGGATGCAGATCACTGGATAACTGCTCCCCCTCCTCCTCCTCCTAATGCAAAGGGCGGGTCTATGGTCTCGTGACCACCGTTTAACTATCTAAAACTTAAAACAGAAATGATTTTGCAAAGGGAAATTATTTTAGCGGTCAATTAATTGGGGGTCACAAGACATCTAGACCTCCACCCCGTACATACAAAGTAAACATATTCACATGCATGGGGTTCTAGACGAGGTATCCACATGCGACGTGAGTGTAAAACATCTCATAACGAGTTTCAGGGTATACATTTAAACTCCATTGAGCAGAACAACACAAGCAGCACCTCATCCCAAGTGTATCTTATAGCATTAGTGCAATTTAAAATATCAGTGTTCTTTTTTGTAATAATTATACCTGCTTTATCTGACCTCTGTATTTTGCATTGACTGGTCTGCCTTGGCCCGCCACAATGCAACATATTATAGACTTTTCATCTCTCTATCTATATCTTTCTCTATATATCTCTATATATATCAGATCTTGTGTTGATATTATTGTGTGGGGGGGGGTTAGAGAGATGCAAAGTTAACAAACATTTACAGAACGTTCTGGTCAATATTTTTTTTGCACAACACCTCAGGCGTAGGTAAACATGTCCTCTTTGTGCTCACATTTGTTTATGTTTACACTGATTACGGCTGTACACAGGTGGCAAAGGACGAATGCTTGCCTCTCAATTGCCTGCTGCCTGCACCTGCGCTTCAGAGTCACATTGTCCCTCGCTGCTGCTGCTGCTTGGCACAGCCAGTGATGAGTGTGCCTTCCCGTGGAGGAGACATTAAGGTAGCTGCATGAATCCGATTCCCTCTTGGATATTAAAGTGCCCACTTAACGAGTGGCAGCGCTGGGCTCCCAATCACAGACGCTGCTGCAAGTTTTCGAAATTTATCACCGCCACCAAGTGCACGTGCGTCGCTCTGAGCGGCGGTGGGTTTGCACTGTGCTACGAACCCGGCCACCCGAGTTCAATTCCTGCTCGCGACCAACAGTAGTGGCAAATATTTGAAGTGGTTCTTGAGCCCTCCTTGCGCGCCGTGCTCCGTCGGCGTTCGCGAGCACTTGCCCCATCGGTCCTTAAAAGGCTAAAAGTATTTTTTGTGTCTGCTGTTATTAAGGGCCCTTTATAGATGATTATTATTATGATCCCATTAACAATTATTTCAATCCTGCCCATCAGGAGCAGTGGTAATCAGTAACTCATTTGTCCTTAAAATCTCCTCGGTCAGTTCACCTTAAAAAAATTAATGGCAAGCGCCACGTGTGAACATGCACAGAGAAGAGACAAAGGCAGAGTGTGGTACTATGCTGGCTTTCATAACAAAAAAAGGTAAAAGTGCAGCCTTGCAATTACTTGCTCATGACACTGCTGCCTAAGGGTCTGCCCTACTTTACAAGAGGGGCCTCTAGAGACCCCCTCTGGAAGGTATTGGGCCCCATACATCCTGGAAAGGGTAACCCACACGCTTCTCCCCGCTCACACGTTCAGGCCAAGTGCGGCAGGTGACTAAACGAAATGCATCGCGGTGCCACTCCCGCTGCAAGTTCCTGATCTCTGTGGACTTTGCACTGTACTAGCAGAGGTGAAGGCCAGAGACTTTGAGATTCCCAGGCCGGTCGAGGTGGCAAGGTGGCGCAGTGCTGAAGCTTGGGCCTCACTACAAGAAATTGCCCAGGTTCGATTCCCAATTCGGGTGCCTCTTAGTGTGGGGGTTGTGTGTCCCCCCCCCCTCCCCATTCCGCATGGGTTTCCTCCGGCTTCTATGAATTTCTCCTGTATATATAAAAACGCAAACAATGTAACCGGTATTGGCCAACCATCCCGATGCTAAAAAAATACCCACAAATGACTAATTTTGGATGATGTATGTGCATGTGTTGAACTTCTTTCGCACCGTACCTAGCCAACTGCGCCCAACCATGATTATGGAAGGTGCTAATTATACTGTACAGGCGGCAACACCGCACACCGACTTCAAAAACTTGGCAGGACACTGCTGCAGAAGAGTTTTGAGACTCAGGCAAAGCTTCAAAATAAAAACAAATTAAAGGTGGCATGGATGGCCTTGTTTCACGAGTTTGGAAGTGTGACGAGTGAGAGGTTGAGGAATGTGCTCCACGTGTCTCGCCCTTCCCCCCCCCACTGTGAACGAGGAGGCGTGAGCGATTTCACCTGCTTTGCTGTATTAAATAGGCAAAATTAACGCACACCATGCTCTACTTGATATGAAATATGTTCGTGAAAATTGCCTCGGTAGTGGTGTGCAAGGACAAATAGCTCAACACATTCGTCAATAACACTGCCCTAAATATGTATACATATACATAAGTGACGCTTCGGGTAATGGCCCTGCTTAATAAAATATTATAGAATAGACAACGTTGCCGGCAAAGGTAATTCCTCATCACTTCCTCTTATAAAGAAATTATATTGCACGGAACATCACAATATTTATTTTCTTTTAAGGCAGTGATATTGAAGATCACCTTGAGTTTCTTTTTTCTATTTGGTATCAACATGTTTGGCCTGCTCGTGAATGTGCTAATACTTTTGCAGCTAATTTGTGTCAATCCACTGCCTGCTGAGAGATATGTGGTCATACTTCACCACGCTGGTCAGTGTGGTTTGGTGATGGTAAGGTTTTCGAGTGGAGAACAACGATGGACGTTCGTGCACTCTCCTCTACTCCAAATTGACACCAACTGCACGTGTCCTACAGGCGAGGCGGTCACCCATCCAGGCACAAACCTGCTCTGCTATTTCTCACGAGATGGGGCACATTCCGGCTCATTTAGTCGTCGACTTTTCGCCATTAATATCAAACGTCGTTGACTTTTCCCTCTCACTTTCCGGCATTTGCTCAAATTTCAATCACACCGGCTTCGCGTACAAGACATACTGGGCTCGTAGTTCCCGGTCAAGGTTGCTAAAACTCTGGGGAAAAGAAATCTCAATCCGCCACTGCCTTTGTGTGCTGCAGTGAGCGGGACTGTGGACCAGCTGCCGTGCGATCGCGTGGATAGCCCTGACCTCTGACATCCAGTCTGGCCTGTGTGAGCAGAGGCTAAGTGCCCGATAAAATGCTCTTCACCTGCGTTAGCACTGCACACAGACATGACCTTTGCCGGATGACGTTTTCGGGAGTCGATTTTTTAAAATCTCTCTAAGGGTTGTGCAGCAGTGAACTTAACACACGTGATACTGCATGTGGCTGCCACCCGGAATAAAAATGCAGTCGAAGTGAAGAGAACGCTAAAACCTAACCCTGTAGCCACACTCTAATAATATATGTCCCAATATAATCATGCTCCTGCGATACTGCACTGGCAGTGGCGCGAGAGCCACGTTGACGAGATGTTAACGCCCTCGCCTGGTATACAGGACGTCGTGGGTTCTATCCCAACCCTTGACGCCTGCTGTATATTTGGAGTTTGTGTATTCTCCCAGTGGTCGCGTGGATTTTTATCCCGGTCCTCCGGATTTTCCCTCCACGTTTAGAAAAATGCGTTTCGAGTATTTGGCTGCGATAAATTTCCACGTGACAAGTCACTTCGTTGAATTATTATAATAATTATTTGTGGCCAGGTCGCTTCTGAAAGAAAGTTCCATAGCTCAGTGGGCCTTACCTGGTAAAGTACAAACACTACCCTCAAAAGCAAGAGTATACAATTGGTGGTGCTTCGAGCAATGGCCCGTGTTAGTTGTGCAGTATTTCCCGAGGACTGTGTATTCTATTGATGTTTTTATCTTTGTTTAGTGGCTGCTGCTGCTGTGCTCGTGCACGGTGGATCTCTGGTGTGAAATAGCTTGACAAGTGGCAAAACAGGACGACCCGTGTAGCAAATCAAATTAACTTAAACTTAACTTATACTCAATCTTGATTTGAAGCTTTCATGACTGCACGAATCAATACTCTTTGGTTCTTTCGGTAAAGTCACGTAGGTATAAAATAAAGTGAATCACGACGTTTCGATCGTTCATCTGTCCATAACACAGGTTTTTTTAGGTTAGATCGCGAAAATATAAATGTGTTGTTAAACCCGCCATCACCCGACACAGCCAACTAGTAAGGTATGTCCCGTAAACAGAACGTGGCCAATTCGTCACTAGTACAGCACGCCGGTGTGTTGGAGAGTAAATCCACAACATTTACAATCGTTCATCTGTCTGCTCTGAAAGAAAGTCCACTTCCCAAAACGTTGCCTGTTATATATTTAACTTGTTTCCTATATATTTAATTGTAACATATTAGAAATGAAGTATACTTGATCCCAATGGTGGTGAATTGTTATACAGTATATAGAGATTATGATAATAATAATAATGGAGCGAAGCAGTGGCCCATTGCTGAGCACACTGTGCTTATGAACCTGGAAACCTGATCTCAATTCATCAGTGGCACGTGACATTTGACCCAGTCCTGCCTCCCCCTATTCACGAACCCACACTGACCAGCGCGGTGAAGTATGGTCAAACAATCCCCGTGACTAATACAGCATGGGAGGCCTTCATCCAGCAGTGGACTGACAAAGGACTGTAAATTATTAATATTATTATTGTCAACTGTAATCAATGGTTTGCAATTATGTTTCGCTTCGAATGAAAGTCTTCAAAGTTGTACGTGTTCCAAACATGTTTGGTGATTCGTTTTGCGCTGTTTAAAATCACGAAAAAGCTTGAGCAGGACAACTCGCGCCAAGGGACGGTGGCCGATGGTCAAGATTAATAGCGGGAGTCGGCGGCCAAGGAATGCAACGAGTCCCATAGGTTCCGGCCGCTGAGGAGATGGAGCGATGAAATCCGCGAACATGCAGGTGCTCAGTCGATTATTACATCGCAGGGTCGTGAGAATTGTGGGCTGTTTGGGGAGGCGCTCATCCAGCAGTGGATTGACCATGGATGATGATGGTCACTGGCTGGGATTGTAAAGCGAGGTCACCAGGGGGTTCTCCGTGTCCTACGCAAACGACCGTGTCACTGCTCTCCCACAATACCCAGCACTGCGCTCTGACAACCAACGCACCGGTGAGTCACACCTCTTGGGCAAAGTGCGTTAAGTGAATACGTAAATAGATGCGGCAATGAATGCGTATCGCATGTAATTACTCTCAGGGATCTGTGGCCAGTGAAATAGCGAAGGTAAGCATTGATCGAGCACGTGCTCGAGAGCGCCAGGTGAATTTTTACATCGCAGGATCGCGAGAGAAGGCCACAAATGGCTGATGGCGACGATGATGAGTGAACCAGTTAATCGAGTGTCATTGTCCACGTGACAATTATTGCGCCGAGCCTGTGATGACCATGGAGGAAGCTGCTGCGTTCAGCACAGGCGCTCCTGAACCTGCCAAGTGAACAGGAAGGGCCCCCCCCTCCCCCCCCTGCGTGATTTCTTTTTTTGACAACTCGTAATTCAGCGTTTGCAAGCAATTTTTCCCTCTCTCTCCAAAAGTGGAGACGTTATGTTGTTCGTGATGCCGGGATACAATAGCTTCCCCTTTATGAATTGTCTAAAACACTCCTTTTAGTACCCACTTCACGGCCAATGCTGTGCACTTTTGTTAAGTGCCGTGCACCACGTGGGTTTTTAGCGGTGAAGATGCAGCAATGCAATGGCTTTCCCATGTGACTACTGGCAGAAGCGCTTCCAATTCGAGGGAGCACGAGACAGCCCCTGCAGACTGTATTTGGCCTACGCTTCCACACTGGCCTGACATCTTGGAGAGCACCCACACTTTATCCCACCGCAGGCGACGTGCCGATGAACTAACTGAAAGGATATGAATGTATTAATTGACACTGCTGGATGGACAGAAGCAGGGTAAACAAAGTAAAAAAAACACTTGCGTCATTGTTTCACCAGCCGCGCGGGCACAAGTCCAGCGCACATAACCATTCCACCACGGCTAACTATTACACCGGTAAATAAATGAACGATTACAGTTTTACGTTCTCTGCAACTGCGGTCAAGCAGTCTGCGTCAGGAGAGCGTCGCGGACCGAGCTAATGAATAAATGAGCACGGCAGCTGCTGCTTTTGTTGTTGGAGCGGCCATCTGCGGGCCTCTGTTGAGAAAGGTACCGCAGGACCTTTGAGTTAACCCTTCCATGTCAATCGCTGTTCTTTTGTTCGTTTGTCTCCGCCCCACCCCCCCTCCGCCCCCGCTTGGGCAGACGAGCGTTGGCTGTCTTGTGGAGCCACCTTCACCGTGGTTCAGTGTTTACTTCATTTTACACAGATAAACGTCCTGCGCGCATCGATTGCGAGCCTGTCGCCACTGAGATCGCCTTTTGGCTGTCCAGGGTGGCCTTGGCCCTTTCGTGTTCGCCCTTCTTGGAGAAAGTAAAGATTGTAAAAACAAATGGTTAAAGTGCAGCCCTGCAATTGCTTTGCTTATGCCGCTGCTGGTTGAAGGGTCCACCATTAGAGGGAGCCATGGAGAGCCCCTCTAGAGGGCGTTTGGCCTCCGCGTCTACAGTGGCCAGACGTTTAGTACACACACTATACCCCACCCTGGCAATCGACGAACAGTGGTGTTCTCACACTACTGAGGGGACAGATGTGGAGTGATTTAAGAAACTTGCCCATTGTTTCAACTGAGAACAAACCGGTGACCTCGAGATGGCAGATCCAGTGTGCTCACTATTACACCCGATCAGCAACTGTGGAGATGGATCAAATAATAATAATACAACATTAGGTGATAAACAATTCCATGCGTTCAAAACCCCCTGTAATTCTATCAACATTGTAATCCAATACCAAAGATGCCCAAATCTGGTTTGTCTAAATACCCAGCATCAGCACTCTGCTGATTTAGTGTCTCCGCAGGAGAAGAGCCAGCCATGACAAGAGTGCAGCTGGCTGCTCGTTTGATGGACTACAACACAAGCGCTGCTCAACGCGAGGTGGTCAATAATGGGCGGAGACACTCTTTCATCGCAGCTTGGCATGCAATGTTCCAGATGTCATTTAACATTAAAAAAAAAACTTCAGTTGGAACATTCTAAACTTATTTGCCAAATTTAATTCGCGGCCTGTCATTTGCATTCTCACTTCCTTCGAGCAGTGAACGCTGCGGACCTAATTTCCATTGCCGTGGTGCAAATGGAAATGGGATCTCGGCTGTGCCGTTATAATATTAATAATAATATTAATATTAAGGCCGTGGGGAATTTGTGACCGGACAATGGATAGAGAATGACTTCGAACGATGGTCACGGAAGCCGTAACAATTTTATAAGAGTTGACATATATATTATAATAGGGGGCTGGGCAGTGGAGCAATGGAGGGGAAGATTCAATAAATTTACAGAAAGGGGATTAGGGCAAGAGATATCTAAACCCGTCCTGTCTCGCCCTTCCCAAACCCGGGATATGTCGTCCTACGTGTACACGTTGCGCTACTTTCGCGGCGTTCGCAGCCATCCGTGCTCATCGAGGTGCGAGGGAATGGTAACTAACTGAACGCAACAAGAAGTTCTCAAGAAATTTGTTTTCAATCTCGATGTCAAAGTGCAGTGGGGTGGAGTGGTGGTGTGATAGTTATGAACCCAGCAGCCGGAGTTTGATTCCTGGCCACGGCAGGCTTGAGTGGAGAGTGAAATCGGCACCAGTCCTCCCCCCCAACACCAATCTGAAATTCTCAACGTGGCGAAAGTTTCGCCAAACAACTCCGCTAACTGAGACAGCACGGGGAAGCCGTTATCCAGTAGTGGATTGCTGTACAGCTCAAGTATATATTCGTGTGCAATGATTCAAAGGTGCCAGGCGTCTGCTGGGTGCCCCCCCCCCCCCACCAAAACAAATCACTAAAACAAAGGTCGAGCAGTAACCCCTGGCTCTTGGTGAATGAGGGGGTTAAGCCGACATTGCGAAGAGAGCGATATGGAATGAGTGGGGCACTGGTGGCTACGAGGGTAGGGGGGGGGGGAATAGGAGACGTTGATATTCTTGGTTCTTTCGGTAAAGTCACGTTGAAGGGAAACAATAAAATAATAAAATACATATAAAACAATAAAATTCTCACGAAAGCTTTAAATCAAAAGGAGACTTTGAGTTAATGAGGCATTTGGGATGTGAACTAATAATTACAAGCGGCGTCGCACGCAATGTCTAGGGTATTTGCCACTCTCGTATAGTTGTCACGGAAGTAATTAAAACACTGGATCGGTGCATGAGCCGTAACTTTTCCGCGTAAATGGGGAACAAGACATCCAACGAGGTGTAGACACGTGCGACGGACAGGAGATGTCCTCTAACTTGCTACCCGATTACCCGCGACCCCGTTGGGGCCACGGAAGTTACAATTACCCTGATTCTTTAGCGAATTCGCGAGTTATTTTACACGCGCAGCTTTCGGCAGGCCATCACGTACAGGCTTCCAAAAGTACGTACGATGAGGGGATTTATTTTTTCTCAGCCAAGAGAAGTAGATGCAAATGCGGATAACCTCGCAGATAATAGGATGCACGATGTTGGACCCCTTCCCCCCGTGCATCAACATGGAAAAAGAGAAGCTTCCCTGAACATAATTTTTTTCAAGAGGAGGTCACTGATTCATGAATATTGTTAGGACGAACTACACAACTATTCGAATCAAAGCGAAGGGGGTGGCGTGTGGGGGCGACGGAGCTGTGAATGATTCATTACTATTTAGCCCCCATCTTAGGCTGGCACACAGCACACCTTTAATTGATCGGAGCTCACCAATACAGCAAAATATCTAGGCCATGCAAGGAGTCCGGCCGCTTAGTTAGCTGCAGCCTGCCGATACCCTCATTTACCAGACAGCCGCAGAGCCCGGCTCCTCGATTGATGATTCCATGCCAATACTCCGATCTACCGCGGAGGGTGAGCGGGGGGGGGCTTAAAGGAAAGGCCCTCGGGACGATTCAGATGTGCCGATACATCCTGTTAACCGTGCCCCTTTAGAGGAGAGTGGGGAACGAGTGAGCGATAAGGGAAGGGGAGGAGTGGAAGATCCCATTTCATCTCATCTTTGAAAAGGCACCCACAGGCCCATCTCATCTCTACGGAACAAGGTGGAAAAAACACACGCGCGCGCGAGTGTTATAACCTTCATTTTCATTCCCTTCCCTTCTCCTTTGGCGAGTGTCCTTTCTTCGTGTGCTCCACAGTACCGCAATGACAACATGAACACGCGCTAATTGAAAGCTGCACTTTTGAAATGTCTTTTTTTTAGGATCTGATTTTTTTATTTCACAATTATATCCTAATTATGTTATTGGAGTTTTGTCATAAGATGAAGAAATTCCCACTTGGAACATTAGCAGTTAGTATTGGACCACCTTGTGTTGGGGAACAGCACCAGAAGATGATGTCACATAACCACAAACATTGTTGTTCTTTTTAAAAGCAGTTATTGGTGCCTTGGCTGAGACTCATACATTATCTAAACTTAACAATCCAGTTTAAACACAGATAGCTGCTAGCGTTGTTGCCTGTCCTGTATTTGCAAAGATCATACTCTTTTTGAGGTAGCTCGCTGTCCTGGATAATTAAAAGTGATATTGCCTTTTTAAATCGGTTTCATGAAGATAATAGTAATACACCATTCAAGACAATTAATTCACGTGTAGTTCAGGCCCTCTTATGTAAATATATTCATTTATTTTCCCCATGATATGTCCTGATTTTTTTCTATCTCAGAGGTGGGCAACCCTAGCAGCTGTCCAGGTTCAAACCCAGGATGTCAGCAGTGCTGGCTTGGTGTTCCACGCTCGCTTCCTGGGCCACCAGGCCACATCCTGCCTGTGAACCAATTTCAGCTTGAACAGAGTTTAGGCTTCCACAGTCTTTTCCCAGCGACACCTTTCCCCGCTAAGTAACGAGCCCAATGATGAATCCATGCAGCTGTGCACTAAATGAGCCACGACCCAAGTCCCATACAGTGCACAAGTATTGACAGAGCGGGTGGCATATTACCATTACAGTATTACAATGTTTAAGAAATATTCCTTTGTGTGGCAGACGAAGTCGTGGTGTACTTGCTAGCACACTGGACTTGCAATCCAGAGGACACCGATTTGATTCGATTTCACGGCATGGAAATTGAATCAATGGTGCAAGTTCCTTCAACCACCCCTCCTCCTCTGTCCACCCAGCAGTATAAACGAGGGGGCACCATGGTCAATCGATCGGCAGGCCGCGTGTGGTGGGATAATTATTCGTGAGTTCTCTCACCTCTTCCAAGGCATCTGGCCAGTGTGGAACAGCTGGACAACATACCCTCTCGAGCTCTCTCGAGTGGAGGCCCTTTGGCCAGCAGTGGTGTGAGCGAGCAATTTGGAGGGCTGCGCCTTTACCTTTTTGTATGAAATCCACCTCCTGCTGCTGCCGGATTTACCAAAGTGCTCACAATTGGCCATAAAGTGGATCTGGATATTTGTGATAAAAAAATAAAGATCTTTATAGCTCATCTGTTTCCTACGGTATATATACATACTCTCATGCTGGATGTTAAATGAACATTTGATAAAAAAAAATTCGATCAATTTCAGGGCTGCTCTTACAAAACAGTAATGCGTTCCTTCATATGGGGTAAGTATCAGGCAGAGAGACAGCTGCTGTGGACAGTGGGAGGCAAGAGCCTGGAGTGACGTCACATTAATCACGCACGGGATTTATTTTTGTCTTCCCCGTGGCCTGCAAGAAACGGATGATCACGAGGCGACACACACACACACGATGTGAGACTTACACTCAAAGTCAAACACTTAAGCTGGATTTCATACGAAAAAAAAACAATGTGTTGGCCAACTGTGGTGCGACAGAGTGTGTGGGTACTTTGCCGTTGTCAGAAGGTCCCTCCTGTATGTGGGTCTGAAACTGAAATAAGGTTTTCATGAGGTTTTTTTATTTGCATAATTCATGAAGTCTCATCAATCAATAACAGAGGGTTCTGTTGCTCGTGAATTTGCTCGCTAAATTGCCCATCTTCCCGCACACCCACACATTCAGGGAGAGTCGCTTGTTGCTTTGTCAGTGGGAAAGAGACCTCGCCAGACTGTTCTATGATGCCCTCGTTCGGCCACAGTCAATTAGGGTGTAGGCCACGACGATTGTGTGCCGCAAGCGACACTTACACGAATGTTGTGGTCTCCAAAAACACCGCTGATTTGGCGAAATACAGTTCAACGCCTTCCAGCCGAGGTCATTCTCACATGGGCATTCGTAATGGACTGGACTTGTAAGATTGCGCAATAACAGATGTTCGGACTTACTGGTGTGCTTGGCACGAGTTTCTGTTAAGTCTCACACTTTGCGTTGTTACGAAACGCATAGGCATAGGATGCTGCCACAGCGTACGGGAACGGTTAGCATCATCACCTGGCCTACAATCCAGAGGTCACGGTTCGATCGCCTTGCAGCGCATTTGAAACAATGAGCAACTTCCTTAAACCCCTCCAACTCGGTCCACGGCCGTGCAGTATTAATTGGCATACTACAGTTAGTCCACCGGCAGGTCGTGCTTTGGTGAGGTGAAGTGTCGGTACCCACACCTCTTCCAAGACGTCTGGCTGGCGTGTCCAAGCTGCATTACATGTGAGGTGTTACTGCAGCATGGCTCGACCCAGGTCAGTGCAGTGGTTGGCTACGTCCGGTGCGACAGAAGTTCAACATACGTACATAGTTATATTTGCTCAAGCGTTCCACACCATTAAATGCATGAATGATAATACCACTCGAGTTAAAAAAATAGGAAGAGTGCAGCCATTTTGTCAGTCCGCTGCGGGATTGAGGGCCTCCCCACACTGTTTCAGTGGTGAGAGTTCCTTGACCATACTTCGCCACACTGGCGAAGGTGGGGAAGGTAGATGTGGAAGCATGGCAGTGTAGTACAACAAGGGATAGCAATGGACTTTGCTGCCTTGCTTTCTACCGTCCACCGCTAAGCCTCGCAAACTCAGTGACACGACTTGTTTGTACACAGCGGTCGCCCATCTGAACGGCTCGGCAAAGACGCCGTGGCGGGGATTTTTGTACCTCTTACTTACGCAAAGCTGTCAACCCGTACGGTTTACCGCGTCTTCTTCTACAGGGAAATAGAGTTTTTAGGTCCATACGGCGTACAGCCGTTTCAATGCGGGCATTCTTTATGTATCTTTGCCTGTGTGTCTCCCTTGTGATGGGACTCTGTAGGATGAACGTTGAGATTTATAAGGGGCACGGGGTGACCAGTAAGGTCTGCATGTGTCTGTACTAAGGTAGGTAGCACTGATAAGGAGGTGACAGGTGTGCTTACAGGTTGCAGAAGGTGGTCGAACTTGACGTGAGTTCGCCCGCGTAGCAGCAGGCAAGCCAGAACTTCGCGGTGACCTCGGCGCTGTGAGGACCATTGCCCGAAACGTCACTTGCTTATCTTTAGAGGCAGTGTTATCGATGGAAGTATCTTTTTGTTAAACGGCATAGCAAGCTTACCACACATTTTGTCATATAGCCCCGAGGCCAATAAATGTGTGTATCTGACGCGAACAAAAAGTTGGATACGAACTCATTGTGGCTTTTTGATTTAAAGCTTTCGTGACTGCAGGGATTCATATTCTTGGTTCTTTCGGTAAAGTCACGTAGCAGGGAAACAATAAAATAATAATTATTTTATATTTTCATTATTTTATTGTTTCCCTTCTACGTGACTTTACCGAAAGAACCAAGAATATGAATCATTGTGGCTTGTTGTGTGAGATATAATAATACACCTAGCACCTGCACACCAACTTATTTAATCGCTCCATCTCCCAGGGCACGTCTTTTAGGATGCGTCGCCACTGAAACACGAAAAGAATGCAGTTTCTGGAGATGGAGAACGGTAATTGATGACAGGCAAGCAGACACATTCCCTGAGATGTAACCGTGTATTGGTATAAAGCGCCGGTAATTGTTAACAAATGTACAGCCATTGTTCATTTAAAATCTGTCAATGACAAGAAATAAACCCCATCACAGCCGCGCTCGAACGCAGCGGCGTACCACGTGCTTCCATGAATGGAAAAACAAAGAATCGCCCAAACTGCGACCGTGAAGAAACCCCAAGTCATCAAATGCATCGCCGACGACGATTCGCGTCGTCATCCACGCCGCGTAACCCTGGCGGTGGCGTGGCTACAATCCGTGCAGCGTGTGAGGGCCTCCTCTTGGCGGTTACTCGAGGGGCCTTGACATTCACCTGTGACGTCATCCACACAAACAACCACCACCCCGTGCCGTACGGAAGAAAAAAACTGAAAAAAAGAATGCAGGCTGGAAAGCAAGCAGCTGGTGGTCTCGATAAACCTGGTAACTTTTGGATAAGCAGTGCATACTTTTGAGTGTTGTTAAATCGAATGGAATTTCAATTGCACAACTCAGATTGAACGCATGCGGCAGAACAGTTCAAGCTGCCAAGCAGAGTCATTATATATGCACTTCTTAAAAATACAATTTATGCTGTTAACTTGTTATATGCTTTTCATTTTAGTCGTGCTTTGGTAGTAGAATTTATATTGGCATTGCTCTGTTCTACCCGCCGAATGTCTCTATGCCTATTCAAAATAAAGTGATAAGAATTATATAACACATGCATAGCGTAGATGTGAATGTGTGTAGATTTGACGCATACATAATACATGCTACATTACATTATCCCAAGATTACTTACGCTTCTTTAAAACAGCATTTTGGGACACGTTAGTTGGGTTTTTTTATTCTTGAAAGAAGATACATGCAAGGTGTTTGTAATTTTAATGAGTATTATAAAGTAGCCCACTTCAAATGATTGCAAAAATCTTCATTACATCTGATGGAGATATATTACAAAAGCATCAACACTGTTCACAGTAATATATCTCTTTCGAGTTGAATTTCAAATATAGCACTCACCGTTTGCGACTTTACTAAAGATGAGTATCAGATGTTGCAAGTTGAGATTTTCGAATGTTGTGATTTCGCATCGTTTTTCCTTTCTAAAAATAATTTCACTTTTAATTTCAATCTGCAATAAAAACGCATTTCGGATCGTTACAAATTTCGTGCCTAGGTTTAACTTTCTGAGTATTTGGATTAGTCCAAAATCAGGAGGACATCCCTAGACTCCACTTTTATTGCAGCCATCGATAGTCACGTTATAACAGTGGCTAATGGTGCAATATGGTTAGTGGTAACAAAGATAACATTTGATGTTTAACTGAATGGCAACATGAGTGAAGATGAATAATTTAAATATACAAAAACAAGCAAGTGGAGAGAAGTGTTAGAGATAGTTTAGTCTGCCCGTCGTGTAATAGTTAGCATACTGGAATTGCAATCCAGACATCATTGATACAATCTCCGGGCACAGCAGTTGAACCAGTGGGAATTTTTTTTAGACCCCCCCCCCCTACCCACGCAGTATCATATATAACTAGGTTGCATGTGGTGGGGTAAAGTGTGGGCAATCCCTCCCCTTCCAAGATGTTAGACCGGTGCGGAAGGATAGGGCAAATACCCTCGACGAAAGGAGCTTTCTAAGAAGAAACACCTCCAATGGAGGACCTTTCACCTGCAGTGGCAAAGCAACCACTTGGGCTGCCCACGTACCTTTCACTGT
Source organism: Petromyzon marinus (assembly GCF_048934315.1). Lineage (NCBI taxonomy): Eukaryota > Metazoa > Chordata > Hyperoartia > Petromyzontiformes > Petromyzontidae > Petromyzon > Petromyzon marinus. The sequence continues at coordinate 1,338,188 of NC_133695.1, read as the reverse complement.
CGTGGGAGGGAGTGGACAGCAGAATAAGTGAAAGTCAATTTGTCGCAAAAAAATTCATTTGGCTGCAAGTTTTTTTAATTCTCGAGAAAAAGTTAACGGTGCATAATTTTTCGTGATTTGTCAGTGTTCTTCACTTTAAATGTGCTTCCTGGATCTCACCAGTTAAAATAAGGCTTCATTAGCAAACGCGGTGATTGATTGCGCCATGCATAAAAGTACGTAAATGATAATGAACAGAAGAGACAGGTAGAGCCAACAGGAAGGACTCTGCAAAGTAAAATACGGTATTGCTTGACTTTTTGGATTTCCATGAACGGTTCCTATTCTAGTCAGTTGGCACACTTACCTACGATAATCACCCAGAAATGTCTGTCCGTCCCACGCGTGACGTCACTCCACATGAGGCCCACCCCCCGCGTGACGTCACTCCACACGAGGCCCACCCCCACGCATTAGTATTCATGATTGGGTGGATTTTTACACTAACACAGAGGAAGGTCGAGCTGAATTAAATAATTTATTACGCAAAGTCTCTTCAAATTGGACGTTTCTTTACAGAATGTGACGGTAAAAAAATAAATCTACACAGCACAGGGGCTACATCCGTGCGTGACGTCACTGCAAAAGAGCCCCTCCCCCCCTCATTAATATTCATGCCCGCGTGTAAATTTACACGAACGCACAAGGTCGCGCACTCCACATGCCGCACCCCTCCCCTCATTAATAATCATGAGCGGGTGACGTCACTCCACATGCCGCACCCCTCCACAATAACCATGAGGGGGTGACGTCACGCCACATGCCGCACCCCTCCACAATAACCATGAGGGGGTGACGTCACGCCACATGCCGCACCCCTCCACAATAACCATGAGCGGGTGACGTCACTCCACATGCCGCACCCCTCCACAATAACCATGAGGGGGTGACGTCACTCCACATGCCGCACCCCTCCACAATAACCATGAGGGGGTGACGTCACTCCACATGCCGCACCCCTCCACAATAACCATGAGGGGGTGACGTCACTCCACATGCCGCAACCCTCCCAATAACCATTAGCGGGTGACGTCACTCCACATGGGGCAACCCCCCTCATGAATAATCATGAACTGAACAATTTTTCTATTGAATATTTCAGATTTACCGGACGGGCAAAAAAAGCTAGCAATACATATTAAAATACTCTGCTTGCTTGACTTAAAGTTTTCGTGACTGCAGGAATTCATATTCTTTGTGTCTTTCGGCAAAGTCACGTAGATAGGTTCAAAGACGATAACAAAAAACTACGACGTTTCGATCGCAACACAAGCAATCTAAACGTCATAGTTTTATGTTATTGTCTTTTAACCTATCTACGTGACTTTACCGAAAGACCCAAAGAATACTCTACGTGCATTAAGGTACATCTGATGCTTATGGCGCTACCCCGGGGTACCAAATAATACAAAATGCCCGAGGCAATTAAATATTTTATTTCTGGGACACTATTTGTTTTCCAGGGGTGTACTTCACTCCGCTGCTGGGGTACCAATCAATCCGAAATCAGTGCCACTCCGCGATGTCGCCGAAACCCTGAACGCTCGCACGCACCGCAGTGATGCATCGTGTACAGCTCGCCGAGATGAGTCGATTGCCGCATCGCCGACCATCAACAGACTAAGAATGACTGATTTAAAGCTTTCGTGACTGCAAGGATTCATCTTCTTTGGTTCTTTCGGTAAAGTTACGTAGAATGAGAATAAAATAATAAATTGATAAAATAAAATAACACAATAATATTCTCACGACGTTTCGGCCACAACCCAAGCGGCCTTCATCAGGTGAAGGGACGAGACTGTCTGGAGGACAGCGCTGGAGATGTCCTCCAGACAGGATGAAGGGACGAGACTGTCTGGAGGACAGCGCTGTCCTCCAGACAGTCTCGTCCCTTCACCTGATGAAGGCCGCTTGTGTTGTGGCCGAAACGTCGTGAGAATATTATTGTGTTATTTTATTTTATCAATTTATTATTTTATTCTCATTCTACGTGACTTTACCGAAAGAACCAAAGAAGATAAGAATGACTGCATCACGGACATTATGCGAGAGCCGGGGTTCTATGGTACCCCGGGGTACCGTCATGAGGTTGAATTGTATTCCATTGTAAGCTTTTAAAAGACACATTTTGTCTGGCTCTTGTCATACCTCACACTGACTTTATGCTGTAATATTAAAAAAAGTAATTCCGGAAATTTGAACGAGTGGCATTTATTCCCATTAGAGTTTAAAGTTAAATTGTAACTTATATTTTAAGTTGGAGGTCATTTTTAATCAAAAAGTAAAACTATAAAAGAAATTGATTGAAAGCCATTTTTAAAATTAAACTTTCATACGTGCCATAATTTTTGACATGATGTTAAACCGTCACAATTGGTTGTGCATTTTATGGTCTACTGGTTACGTGAAATTATGGACATCTACAAAAAGGCGACAGGACTAATGCACTCGACACTACCGGCGAATTAAAATGCTGTCGTTTGCCAAATTAAAATTTAGAATATGCCGTTTTTACACAACGTTTTGCACACTGTCCATTTGTTTATTTATTTACACGGCGTATTTTAAGATGGTGAAGCAGAAAAATACGGAATAATGTTTACATAGGATAGTGCATCATATGGTCATGCAAACACAATAAAGTACAATAATTATGCACCAGTATTTAAAGACCTCTTAGTCAATAATTGTAAACAAAACAACAAATGTGATACTTCGTTGGCAGTGGCGCAAAAGCACAAATAACAACTCAACACGTTCGATAATGATACTGGCCTCGAAGGTAAATAAAATCGGTGACATTTCAGGCAATATCCCTTCTTCAGAGAATAATGTTGTCGAAACGCAACTGAGAACTTTCTGCGGTGAAGAAGGGCCATTGACCCTAAACGTCACCAATAATAAGAGCGGTATTATTGATTAAAAATAATAATTGTAAAGCACATTTCAAAACTTTTTAATGATACGAAATAATAATGCAGTTGATTATTTATTGTGTTTTAGCATATTCTCCATGAATGACATGTTTATATATCTACGTATATTTAACTTTATGCTTAAAACAATAATCAATTGTTGATGTCCAATGATACTGCTGTTCGTGCCATTGACTTTACAACAAAACCGACCGTGTTTAGTGAACGCATTTTGTTGATGGACGCTTGCGCCGTGCGCGACATTTTAAAAAGATTCCTTCGGTTACAGACAGCGCTGTTATTCCTCGCCAGTTGTTTTTTTTTTACGACGCCCATTGCCTCCGCTCTTTCTTTACAGACCACGAACGACAACAAAGAGAGAGAACATCTCGAAGATGATATATGCTGGAAACTTAAAAAAAAGTAGCATATCTCTTTCACGTGTATTTGCTTTACTCCTTTCCCACATTCGTCGGCACAGCCATTTATTTATGCATTTATTTATTTCATAGTCGCGCTCCACAAATCCCCATTGCGGCACGGGGGCTGGTTACGCGGGGCTTTTATTTATTTTTGCTGCCAGTGGCACGGAGCCGCTGGCGCGCGCGCGCGCGCGCGCTCGCTCGCTCACAAACAGAGGCGTCTGTGGCCACATTTGCCGTGCGAGTTCACGCTCGCCGCACGGACAAAAGGCGCACCCCCTCCCGGCGGTCGTTTCACCACTCGACGACGCTGCTGCTGATGCTGCTGCTGTGTCTTAGCCTCATCTTGGCTCCCCACACTGTGTGGCACAGCAGCACACGTGCGTCCTGAAGAAGGGGCGCGTCGCGTAAGAACAAAGGAGACCTCCCCCTGCCCCCCCCCCAGTGGAGTTATGTCTGCAGACAGCTGCTGCCCTCTTTCAAAATGAGCTCCCCCACCCATCCGTCCGTCCGTCCCCACAATGACAGAGCCCAGATCCTGGAGCGACGATCACCTGTACGCTCTTTCAGGGGCTTTGTATAGAAATGTCAGCTCCTTTTGGTGGACGGAATGATAAATTGCCGCTAGTTAAATGGCGGGGATAGCCTTTTTCACCGCTGTAAGGTTGCGTGGTCTATCGTGACACCCACCACCTGCTTGTGAGTCGAGCTAACAAGATCTATCGGCGTGTTCTATTGAGTGTCTGGAGTGCACTCTTTGTTAGCGCTTTCTCTGCAACGCATTGGCTAACTGAAAACGTATTTATTTTACTCAGTAGTATGTGGGGGGGGGGAGAGCAGTTTTGGCGTTGGGTTTTTCCATGACAAGACGTGTGGCCCGGTACCATTGATTTGCCGGTCGCCGTTCGTGACGAGACGACAACAGTTGCGTGGCACACACGTGTGTACAGGTAGTCCGACAAGTGGGTACCACCGCAGTCGATTGGCGAGTTGCATGTGGTGGGGTAAAGTGCGAGTACTCACGCCTGTTCCAAGTCGTCTGGCCATCGTGCAAGGGTAGACCAAAGGTGACCTTTCTTGTGCAGGCCCTTCCGTCAGCAGTGACGCGAACGGGAAATTTCAGCGTTGCACCTTTACCGTTTGCCTCGACACACGAGTCGCGTTCGAACCCTGAGGTTGACCCCAGGGGCTGTCACCGTTTAGTTTCGATGCTGCAGTAGCATGAGCACGCTTACTGCTACTACTACAGAATGACACTTTCATTTGGATTGTATAAATGTAATGTCATGTTTACAGCATTCGTTCTTAGTTTCAAACAAGTTAGTCCTGGCTGTGAAACTTTTGCCTCAAAGGTTTCAAAACATCGATTCACTGCCGCCTGCCTGCATGTATATCCGAGGTGCAGCTTACATTGCCATGCCGGCTTAAATCACCGCACCTGCTGATACTCTATGGGCTTTCGATCAAACGGGTAGAAAATCATACATCGGGACAGGTGGCCAGTAAACTGCAACACCGCATCTAATTTTCTCTTCCCTAAAGTACAGCGCGAGAACTGCAGAGCCAATCTTTTTTTGTCCTCGGTAAATTTATTTCCATTGTTTGCGGTATTGTTTGACCCAGCGGTGGCAGTGAGTGCGCCCACTTGTTGGCATTCAAAAACCGACTGCAGTGGTTGGGGTTTGTGCGTTTGCGCGTGTTTTTGTTTTGTATAGTTACAATAGCTCGACACCGACTTGCGTTCGTTGTTTTATCTTGTATGCTTTCTCTGTGTATACATCGTGAGTTGTGCGATACAAATGTTAAAGCTAGGCTCATTGCCTTTCATTGAAATTAACTAACGGAGGTGCCCAGGCTGTGCCACTGGGCGGGGTTTTTCGTGTTTTGTGTCGCGTGTTGTGTAGCCAGAAAATAAAAACACGTGGTACAACCATCAAGCGAAAAAAAAACCCCATTCGTGTCATCACCGTGCAGTTATCGGCCCAGATTCTCAGCTTCATTACTGTTAATTTGTTAAGATGTTTTAAATGCGACATACATGTATCCATTGCCATTAAGTGGTTCAAATTGTCAAGGTTATGTGTTTCAGACATTTTGTTATGATGTATAAATCTGGGGCTATGTCAATACTCATGCAATGCATTCGTTGTTGTTTGGTACTGTCCATAGAATATTGTAGAGAGATAAATATGATTTTTTTTTAAAGGAATGCCATGTAAAACAAGCTTGCTTAATAAATAAAATAATCGTGGTAAGAGCAGAACTGGAAAATAAAAATACGTATTGTAAATCTATGGAAATTATTCAGAGCAGATCAAGGTCAAATGATGAAAGAAAGATGAAGACAAGAGCAGGATGGAATGCTTTTGGGGGAAAAAAAGAGTTTGATGATGAAAAGCAACGTTAATTTGTGTAAATAAGTTGGTGTATAAACCCAACAACGCGCACAGAGAAAATCGATGAGAACCTGAAAAGTGCACAAATATGCACTGGGAAGTGCATTCTTGGAATTACACTGCCAAACAGAAAGAGGACGACATTGAGAAGGGAATAAACAGAGAGCAGTAAGTCGGCGTGCCCGTACATCTACGAGAGCGCGTTGGGCTCTTTTAGTCTTCCATGCAGACATTCTGAGAATGCAGCTTGATTAAGAAAGCAAAACAGCACACGCTTGAAAATCATTAATTCTTTTTGTATTTACAAAAAAAAGACCCATGTCTGTTGTGTATACATGAAGTCGTAAATATACAGTATAAGAATGTTCATATTCGTACCAATTGTACGAATATATTGTATGTATGTGAAGGTTAAAGAAGGCAAATAAATGTGCAGCACTGCAGTTATTTGCTCTTGCCACATCTGGCAGAAGGGCCTCTCTCTCCCAGAGGCTACGGTCTTTGACCTTGCACCGTTTTGCACCATTTGTTTCAGCTGCCGCGCCGGGAGAAAGCATCGTATCAGCGAACCTCTGCATTGCAAGTGCGGCGTGGTAACCATTCGAGCAGCAGCGTCCCCCACACACTTGATGTAGAATAAAGAAAATACAGTTTGTGTGTTCTCTCCACCTTTCAACAACAGGTTGAACAGGGGGTAAAGTTTTCCTGAAGGCATAATCCCAGTGCTTGGACCTGTTTTTGTCTACACCGTGCTTCGATAAAAAATAAAATCGCTGCTTTAGAATGCAGTGCCCGTGCCTCAAGCTGGGCCACTGAGTGATTGCCTCACCAAGGTGAAAGTTGATGCCCTGAGAAATTCACGACTCCGAAGAATGGTTTATTATGAACGGGGTTTTTTTTTTAATGCAAAGTGACGTACAGTAAGGTATAGGATAAACGAATAGAAATTATAACAAAATATATATAGATATAATTTCTGCTAATCGCCTCGTTTTAATTGCATTCGTGTAATGCTACTTGCCCGGCTACATTATATCTACAGCCCGGCTACATTATATCTACAGCCCGGCTACATTATATCTACAGCCCGCACTGAACACGTTTTGAGATGTTCTCTCAGGATGACGTTGGTGGTCAGTAGCCTCCGTGGTTGCCAATGTCCCCTTCGTGATTACAGAACGGTGATGTTTATGAGCACTGACTACTGTAATGTATTGCCGGATCCTAACTTTAATCCGTAAACGACTAAAACAACCCCTATCATAACCCTGATTAATGCCAATACTGCCACCTACAGACTACAACTAACTGCAGGGAATATTTTATTCACAATATTTCCACAGCATTAGTGATCCAATGGCTAGAGCTGGGACGATTAGTCGAATACTCAGGCCCCTTAACAAATAGCTGCCACCCCGATATCCGGCCATTCGAAGGCGTGAAACCCCTTCGAGCAAGCCATGCCCAGTGTGAAGCTACTGATGATGACGATGATGAAGAAGATGTGTACTGTGGTTGCCACTTGTCTGGGTTTAAACTAAACTATTTTTTTTTATCTTACCAGGTAAGGCCCACTGAGCTACATAGCTCTTTTTCAGAAGCGACCTGGCCACAAATGATAACTCGACGAAGTGGCTTGTCATGTAGAATTGTATTGCAGCAAAATACTCTAAATGTATGTTCCTAAACGTGGAGGGGGAAAAAACCGGAGGACCCGGAGAAAAATCCACGCCACCATAGGGAGAACATGCAGACTGCAAATATACAGGTGTCAGGGTCGGGATTGGCATCGAACCCACAACCTCCTCCATACCAGGCGAGGAAGTTAACATTTCGCCATAGTGGTGCCATTTGACCTGTAAAATTGGCATCCATGTTTGGGTGGCAGGAAATAAGTTGCACCGACATTTGGTGGTTATTGTGCTGAACTTTATTACAGAATACTGCAGAGTTTCACTAGAATTAGGCTGACTGGGACAAATATGGCCTGATTTGGTCTCTGGAAAAGGTGACAACCCTAGACGTCATCACACCTGGAAAACAAAAGGATGCAACATATGTCAAAGGCATAATGATCGTGCCACCATGAATGCACAGAGCATTTGAGAGAGGGCGGCTGACCCTCAGACTGATAATGACCTACCCAGTGAACTCTGCAAACGTATTACAGTACCGTACAGCTAGATATCCTCTGATGTTGTGACAGCAAGTGTAAATCGTGACTTCTTCAAGTCATTGCGTCCTCTACCGGTGTACTTTTCATGAAGGATCCTTCACAAACCAGTATGTCGGTGATTCTTAATTTTATTTTATCTGATTAGACCACACGTGGTGTATTTATTTTGCTCTTAATCGTGCTGCCAATGTCATAAAACAACGAGAGAGAATAAAAAAGTGAGTTATTACATTCATCCTGGCATCAACAAGATACATCGCTCGCATACATCATGCTATATAGTGTTCCACAAAAGCCCTTTATGGTCGTAATGAATTTAAAAACGCATTGGGATCCCAAAGGCTTTGTTTCAATGTATTCCTTGATCCTTGAAAAGATTGAAACATGTTTTTGTCGGATAGATTTATAATTCTGTTAGAAATAATGCCTGCATGAAAGAAGCAAAAATGTGTGTAGGTCACTTTTTGTTTGTTTAGGGTGCTGGAAGTGAGAGAGAGGGGGTTGTACTTTGCTCAGAATTATTTATCAAAGGCAATAGATGTAATAGGCATATGTAAGTTCACACTCAGATATGAATGGGGACATGGGAATGTTGCAAAACTGTCATAGCGGGCAAATTGGTACGTGGATGTATACATTTAAAACATTCAAAATGCACTTTTCCGATCCTGTGTTTACATTTCTGTCACGCCACGTGTTTCAGTCAGAGTGGGGTTAACTTTTGAAGTATTCCTTCTTTCAGAGATGGCACAGTTCATATTGAGAAGGAAAAATTGTGTGAGCCCTTTGATGTTTTCAAAGTTTTGACCTGGTCGTGGTGGATCCCAAGTTGTATGTTCATATTCGATCTGAGGTGGTCCACTTTCTAAGCCTCATGATGATAGGGCTTTGCTGCAACTTGGAAGTTGCTCTCTCATAAGAATTGCCGATAGTTTTCCCAGCAGACTTTGCCAAGCGAGCAAATTAGTCCGCGGACTTTGCCAAGTCTGCTGCCATGTCTGCTACCCCAATCCAATTGTGCTCTTGGATCAGTACATGTCGGCGGGAGGTGCACTCTGCGTTGGTGCAACGGGGCAATTGTTGGAAATTGCAGCAAAGAAATACAGTACTGCATTACTACGGCTTTAGTGATTCCTTGATTTATCGCTTAAGATACGGTAAATTATTTCATTCCTGTGTCGCATTTCCGATGAGCACGGTTGGCTATGTACGGTGCGCAAAGAAGTTCAACATACATACATACAGTACATGCAACTAGTGATCACAATTCGGCTTGATACGGCGTCTAAGTGCACCGGAACTCAAGATGCAACACAAATCGGTGGCACATTCATCGCGAGGATCACGGAGAAGTGAACTTGATCAAAGACAAAGACGCCACCCTACAACTGCTGATTCATCCCCCTGCCGCTGAACGCATCTCCAGTCGTCGCACTTCCAGAGAGACCCTCAAGACGTCTGTTGTGCCATATGTCTTAGACAAAGTGGGTGTACCCACATTTGACCGTGTATTACTCCTGGGTTAACACAATTAGGGAGCAATAGACGTCAGTGCGACAATTGATCCTGCTGCACTGCCTTCAGCTGCCCGCTACACAGTCCTGCAAGCGTTTGGTGCTATGAAGAAGGACCTTTGCCCGAAACGTCACCTATTATAGACTTTTCCTTTCAAGGCCACGGTGTTATTGACGAATGTGAGTTTGTTGTTTTGGTATGGTGGTCACTCATCGACGCAGCGTGTATGCATGCTCACGTTGCTGCTTAACGTGAAATATCTGATCCGCTTTAGTCCATTCCAGTAATTCGATTTGGTCACATTAACGGTTAACATCTTAGATACTTTATTGCTCATTGGATGGAGCCTTCTCATAACACGGAGCTGCATTGTCCTGCCTGGGACTTTGTGATGACACCCGCCGTGTCTGACGACGTCTCCAACCTCCAATCGCAGGGTTGTATCGCAGCACCTCTGTGTGGCTGCATTGCGCTATTGCAATGTTACTGGTAGGAACCTCCTGGTTACACCAGCCCACAGGGGATTATTGTGTCCGTCCGTCCGTCGTGCATCCGAAATGGGAGGGGTGGGGCTGGGTGGAGAGGGGAGGATTGGTAGGGGCTGGGTGGGGAATGGAGGGGCTGGGTGGGGAGCGGAGGGTGGGGAGGGGCTGGGTGGGGAGGGGCTGGTCACCCCGTGGTGCCCTTATAAAACTCAACGTGTAACCTACTCACGCCGGCTTGTGCCCGCCCTCACAGTCGGGCATATTTGCGGAATACACCACGTGGTGGTGCCGCCGTTGTTGACCCTGGCCATTGACCGAGCAACCCAACGTTCCCACCAGCTCCCTCCGCAGGAGAATGTGTTCAATGCAAATGCTGTACGACGCTGCCAAGTTAGCAGTGCTGAGGTTGTCGCGGGTGTGCTGTCCGTACAGCTCTCAGGTGTGGTTTTGGTTTGTGCCGCATGCAATTTGGGGTGTGGAGCGAAACGTCAGACATCGTGCCGATCAACACGCGGTACAACCCGAAAACACATCGGAGAGCTGGATTGTACAATTTGCATTTTCACGCGAATATTATGTATATCTTTTGTGTGGCTGGTCAAATGTGTGTCACAGCCGTGCGGACTCGTACGCCGTGGTATTTATGGGCAAGTAACTGCGATATTTGCTCCACGTATGGCGCGCGCTTCATACGTGGAAGATAAATTGCCACATTTCTAATTAATTTGGGGAACATGAATTAATGAGAGGCACGTTTCAAATTGACAAAATATTTCAGCTTGAGGAGCGAATAAATAATATAAGCTTGCTTGCTTGCTTGAAGTATATCTAAACACCTTAAAGACAATCTTATACCGATGCAAATGTTTCCTTACTCGACACTGATCCTAGCTTTCATTAAATAATGATCAATAAAGCTGAGTCGTAGGGATCGGTTTTTTCATGAGGTTCCTGCATTAAGTTTTTATTTCAAGATGTGTTCAGCCAATTTATGTTTTTCAGCCACTTTAGAGTTAAGGTGTAAAGAAGAATAAGGATAGGAAGCAGTAATCCAACAACTTGGAGGCATTAGAGTCGTTTGTCGAGCCAGATGAGAAGTGGAGAGAGCAGAGTTGGTGGATGGAGCGGAGCTAAAGGCCGTGAAGTAAAACCGATTTGGGGGGCCAGGGCATTGGTGGAGTGTGACTTGGGGGGGGGGGGGTAAAGTTTCGCTTTGCCCCTCACATTAGAAATCGCGGGTGCATATAATTAATTAACTTTTCATCTTCATTGTAAACTACTGAAAATAAATGAATAAAAATGTCCAGTTTGGGCGGGGCATTGCCCCCCCCCCCCCACCCATGCCCCCCCCCCCAAACTCCGCGCACCGTAGCAGGCGCAGCCCTGGGAGTCGTGGGGGGCAGTTTGGGAGCAGCAGCCGAGACGCCCTGAGGAGCTGAGCAGTCGACGCGCCAGCTCGTCTGTGACGTTCTTTTAGAGGGCACATCTATCTGGCCTTAAAATATATATATGCTATCCAGTACCGGATTATCCTGGTAGCACAAGTAGCTACTAAATATGCAGTAGCTACGGGCCCCGCACTTTCAAGGGCCCCGCGCTAAATGCTTTCAAGCCATCAATTCCGGTTCAGTGATTCTGCACTTGCTCTATTACTAAAGTACTATACTGCCTTCAACTTTTATGAACGACTGGGTGTTTAAGATGAGCGATTTGTCATATTATCTGGCTGTATAGCAAATGAAAAACTACAATTACTTTACTATGCAAGTGAAACATTTGTGTCTTTATATGTACTTTTTTTTGTTTTAATTTAGGGCCCCTTTATAACATACGCTACAGACCCCGCACGAGCTTCATCCGGCACTGACTCCGCCACTTCTGGTGGTGAGACAATTCTCCAGGAACTTGAAACTGGCCGTGCAGAATGAATGATTTGTCTATTAGTCATGTATTTGTATTGTAAGACAGCCATGTATAACACTGCTGTAGGAGCGCAACAGTCCATTCACAAGTAAGGCCATATGTAATGGTACAAAAAAACATTGGCCATTCTGTCGTGTTTATTGGAAAGATTTTTAAACAAACATAAGAACAGTGGGTGGCTAAAATGCAGCCATAACTCAATAGTTCAACAACTTTTAGAAAAGCAATTGAACGGAAAGGATTCAACAAAAGCGTGATTTGTATGTTACGATTATCTTTGATGTCATCAGTTTTGGCTACATTTTATGGGATGTTAAGTGCTATGCCGTTTACTTAGCGGCAACCAGCAGTCCTCTATATTCTTGAATGCTTTCCAACTAACGTTAAGAACGTTAATGCGTTCCGTCTGTCTGTAACAAGGATTCACTATGATTCTAAATACAAATAATGCTTTTTTTTTAAAGTTGTGTTGCTTTAGAAACTAACCAAGAGAAGACCGATCCGAAAGATCAAAGGGTTGTCTACAATTTGGGAATTGAGACTTAAGATGATTTCGGTTAGTTTACATTGCCTTGAGTATGAATGTTTTACGGAATATTGCGCATGCATGGTTTTTCTTCCTTGTTTTTACTGCGTGCAGTTTTCAACTCGAAAAAAAAGTCGTATATGATACGCCTTCAGTCGTAATGCATGACAAACAGCTGACACACAGGTAGGGTGTTATCATAGCAACTGAAGTACGAGTCATGAGAAGGAATAAGGAGAAGATGATGGACATGAGTTTGAAGAGGATGAGGAAGATGTTGAGGGCGAAATGCATGAGTGGATGGAGGAGGACGAGGAGGGGGGGGGAGGAGCAGGAAGATGAAGGTGAAGGCATGGGTAGGGACATGGAAGACTGTTTGGAGGGGCTTCTAGATGAGCAGGGTGACGAGTTTCAGGAAACTGACACCACGACCGCCACGACTGCCCCGACCACCACGAAGAAGGGGAAGTAATTATCTTCAGCAAGATGGCCGCCTGAGGCGCACGTGCTCCCGGGCTGCGCTCCCAGCAGCGGCTGGCGGGGGCCGCTTGTGAGGGGGTCGACGGAGCCGGGGGGGGGGGCGACGGAGCCGGGGGGGCCGGGGGGGGGGGCGACGGAGCCGGGGGGGGGGCGACGGCGCGAGCAGAGGGAGCCGACACTGACTCACTCACACATCATGCACTGACTCACTCACACATCATGCACTGACTCACTCACACATCATGCACTGACTCACTCACACATCATGCACTGACTCACTCACACCATGCACTGACTCACTCACACATCATGCACTGACTCACTCACACATCATACACTGACTCACTCACACATCATGCACTGACCCACTCACACATCATGCACTGACTCACTCACACATCATGCACTGACTCACTCACACCATGCACTGACTCACTCACACCATGCACTGACTCACTCACACATCATGCACTGACTCACTCACACATCATGCACTGACTCACTCACACATCATGCACTGACTCACTCACACATCATACACTGACTCACTCACACATCATACACTGACTCACTCACACATCATGCACTGACTCACTCACACATCATGCACTGACTCACTCACACATCATGCACTGACTCACTCACACCATGCACTGACGCATTCACACATCATGCACTGACTCACTCACACATCATACACTGACTCACTCACACATCATACACTGACTCACTCACACATCATACACTGACGCACTCACACATCATGCACTGACTCACTCACACATCATACACTGACTCACTCACACATCATACACTAACTCACTCACACATCATACACTCACACATCATACACTAACTCACTCACACATCATACACTGACTCACACATCATACACTAACTCACTCACACATCATACACTGGGAGTGTCGTGGTGCCAGCTATGGCTGCAGGTTTTTGTCGTACGTGTTATGTATATCGTTTATTGTTAAATTTAAAATTACAGTTCCTATGATAACTGTTGTTACATTGTTTTTGTAGCTTTATTTTGGTCTGGTTGTGGTGTAATAGTTTTCTGCAATGTAGATTCATATTTTGTTTGTTGCGGTTGCACCCGACTTAAGAGCCGCATGGCTCACAGGGCTATACCTAATGAATGAAACTTGAAAACTTGAAGTTTGCTAAATGGGGCTTAAATATGTCACTGTATCCGCAAAAACTTTTCTGGACTTAAAAATGGCGAATCTGTGGCCATGCATGTGCTCGGTGGGATGCTGAAATGTGCTGATTGGCGACATACCACTGAAATGCCTTCATAATGCACAGTACTCTGTTTAGTTCGATAGAAACAACTACAAAATGACGAGCAATTAATGCAATTTTATGTAAACAAAGGTCATCCATGCGTTTCCTGCTGCTGGATAAGACCATTCCCACGTCATTGCCACCTTATAAATGCCATTTTGAATTCCATTGTCATGCATGTATTTTTTCCCATTTGTACACATCGAAATATTTGTTTATATTATTATTAGGTATTATAAACATTTACAAGTTATAGTAATAGGTGTTTACCCTTTTTTCTGGCACCAAAACTGACACCTTTATACAAGGGATCATGTTTGCAATAACCACAACACAAGCAGTCAAAATGCAAACAAAAAGAGACAACTCTGATAATGATATGTACTGTCCTTGAAATTGATTGGTCCACACCCGAGACGGCTTTTCTTAGAGCCTAGTCTCCACTGGTGTTAGACCAGATGACGCCAAAAGGCGTACATAATTTACAAGTTATGTTTATATTTCTCTACTTTGTTCTATCCGACCCCTGTAAAACCTCCCTTCCCATGTACAGGGTGGCCCAGTTGTCTTCTGACCCCTAATTAATTAATTGACCTCTAAAAAATTTCCTTCGTAAATTCATTTCTGTTTCAAATAATCCTTTAAAAATATATATATTCAGTTTTAGATGATCAAATGGGGGTCACCATAAATGTTGACCACCCTGTACTGTAACAAGCTTGCTGTTTTGGCCGGGCCACCATTGAAAAGGAGTTTCTTAGCTCAACAGGCCTCGAAATCAACAGATTCCCAGGGGGGCTGATGCCACAAACCACCACGCCATCTCCACGGTGGTCGTCCTCTCAGATGTGTTCTCTCCTTTGGCTGTCAGCTCGTGGCCAGTCTGGACTATCAGTAATTATTCCAGCCAGTGATGTGTCCTAACCAAGCATACTTACTCTTCTTAGCAGTCAATATACTTTCTACATTTTTTGTTTGTTTCTCATCAAAGTGTTCTTCTTTTTGTCTCTCGGTATAATTCCCGACACTCAAATCTACTGTATTGTCATTGTGCATATCATATGTAGTTTTATTTTGCTTTTCAGATTGTCCACATTCCTGATTCGCGTGTTGAAATTTGTGTTAAAGGTGTAGCCCTGCTATTGCTTGCTCATGCCACTGCGGGCCTAAGGGCCCAACCTACAGGGAGTTCTAGATGGTCACTTGGCCTACCCTTGGCCACTGGCTAGATGTCTCTGAAGACGCAGGCGTAACCCACACCCTGCCCCACCACACGCTGCGTGCCGATTGACTAACGATGGACACCGCTGGGCGGACAGGTCGGCCCACAGCATACACTTGCCTGTTGTTTAATTGGCAATGTTTTCTGAGCACATTGAAGTGGCAATTAAAACAAACTCACATTACTGACTGGCCCCAATATTAAATAAAGAGCCTGGTATTATGAGACCTCCTTTGCCAGAAACAAGATATAGGAATAGGTTTTACCCTTTTAACTGGCACAAAAACTGACACCTTTATTCAAGGCATCATATTTGCAATGACCACAACACAAGCAGTCAAAATGCAAACAAAAAAGACAACTCTGATAATAATGGAGACTAGGCTCTAAGAAAAGCTGTCTCGGGTGTGGACCAATCAAATTCAAGGACAGTGCATATTATTATCAGAGTTGTCTTTTTTGTTTGCATTTTGACTGCTTGTGTTGTGGCCATTGCAAACATGATGCCTTGAATAAAGGTGTCAGTTTTTGTACCAGTTAAAGGGTAAAACCTATTCCTATATCTTGTTTCCGGCAAAGGAGGTCTCATAATGTTAATGCTCACCCCGAGCCCTCAATACTCTGATAGTGCGCTGTTTTTGAGTTGTACGCCTTTTGGCGTCTTCTGGTCCAACACCAATGGAGACAAGCTCTAAGAAAAGCTGTCTCGGGTGTGGACCAATCAAATTCAAGGACAGTGCATATTATTATCAGAGTTGTCTTTTTTGTTTGCATTTTGACTGCTTGTGTTGTGGTCATTGCAAACATGATGCCTTGAATAAAGGTGTCAGTTTTTGTGCCAGTTAAAAGGGTAAACCCTATTCCTATATCTTGTTTCTGGCAAAGGAGGTCTCATAATGTTAATGCTCACCCCGAGCCCTCAATACTCTGATAGTGCGCTGTTTTTGAGTTGTACGCCTTTTGGCGTCTTCTGGCCCAACACCAATGGAGACTAGGCTCTAAGAAAAGCTGTTTCGGGTGTGGACCAATCAAATTCAAGGATAGTACATATCATTATCAGTTGTCTTTTTTGTTTGCATTTTGACTGCTTGTGTTGTGGTCATTGCAAACATGATGCCTTGAATAAAGGTGTCAGTTTTTGTGCCAGTTAAAAGGGTAAAACCTATTCCTAGAGCCTGGTATTCTTAGTTCTTTCGGTAAAGTCACGTTGAAGGGAAACAACAAAATAATAAAATATATATAAAACAATAAAAAATATCACGACGTTTCGACCATAACACACCTGAAGACGACCGTTTGTGTTATGGTCGAAACGTCGTGAGAATTTGTATTGTTTTATATATATTTTATTATTTTGTTGTTTCCCTTCAACGTGACTTTACCGAAAGAACTAAGAATATGAATTACTGCAGTCACGAAAGCTTTAAATCTAAAGAGCCTGGTATTACATCTGCTGTGTTTTGGCACATAATTTCCATAGCACGGCTTACTGGTGCCCAAGGTTAAAAAACATCACGCTGACATCACCTGCAGGGCAGTGAGTTACTTCAGAGAGGCGGTGCAGCAGAAAGACAAACATACACTTGCCACTGTTCCCATAAACACTGGCTTGTAACAGAGATCTGTGCAGGAGTAAATAATACATGCAGTCACACTGTGTTGGCAGTGGTGCAAAATCACAAATAACAAAAACAACCTCAACATATCCGTCAATAACAATGCCGCATAACAGGTGATGTTTCGGGCAGTGCTATGAAGAAGGAACATATCCCAAATCGTTACAAATGATAATTTTTTTACTTTTAATGCAGTGTTATTTACGAATGTATTCAGTTTTTTAAACATATAAACTGTATATACGTAGAGAGGTCGGTTATTGATCTGCGCAATTTCCCTTCTCTCTGCTTTGAAGAAGTGCCGTTCTTTAATCGTGTTAGTCTGCTCTCTGATTTTCTCATTAAGCCAGTACCAACACAATCATGACGTTCTACTATATGTCGTTTTCGTGTAAGGCATTTGTAGATGCCATTGCATAATTTTAAGTGGTTATTATCGTTGGTGAGGTTCTGTGTGCTTATACGTCACCGATAATGATATTACTTAAGGTTTCAGTGATTACTCTTAGTAGTCTGCTCAACCAACATTTGCATTCTTTGATTGTTCCGGATTTTTTCTGAACACTCAAAAAAAGACGTTCCACACATTGGATGATGAGAGATGGTGTTGGCTTTGGAAGGCATTCATCCAACAATGAATCGGCCACCATACAGTAGATGCCTGAGTTCTGTTTAATGTTTCTGAGCAATGTGACAATTCTGCTGAGATCATTAAACTGGTTTCTCAAGTTGAGTGAGTCTATACTCTCAGTAAAGTCGACAATGACTAAATACAAAAAAAACTAAAACATTTCATGCCCTGTCAAATTCAACCGTGGAGAATGAACAATAAGCTGTTAGAATACCATGTGTGTAACATGTTTCTGTAACAGAGAGTGTATGAACATGCACCTTTTTGCATGTCGATAATAAAGGTTATTTGATGGCATCTCAGAAGTAGTTTAGTCATATCTCTTTCTGTGGGACATTCTCTAACACATGGGGAGATGCACTGCTCTCTGAGAGTTCGGAATGACACAATCTCATAGCATGAACCAGTGCAAGTGGAATAAAACTTGGAAAAGAAAGCAAGATTAAAACAATAATTTGTATTGGCCAAACACCACAAGACAGAGCCTTTCTTAAAGTGTTGAGACTCATTGATAGATATATTTTATTTATTCCAGAAGGAAAGGCCCAATGAGCTATCAGGTTATATTTCATGGGCGTCCTGCGACGGTACGGATGATTTTACATAGTAGAGATCTTACATAGTACAGATTTTACATAATACACAGTACAGATCTTCGTTACAGTCATGGTTACACAGATCACGATATAAACAGCAAGCATCGGAACGTGCTTGTATGTTACATGAACAGGGAACGGGAGAAAACGTAAACAATGTATATAAAGGATGACTACTTTCTTATTTGAACTAAAATTAAGAAAGGAAAAAAATGTCCTTTGTGGGTATGAATCAGTGCAGTCACGAAAGCTTCAAATCTAGAAGGTATTAAAAATGTTGAACTTCTTTCGCACTGTACATAGCCAACCGTGCTAATCGGATGTGTTTAAAAAAAAACACACACACAATAAGGAACAGTGAACTTTAAGTACGACCCGTACAGACTTGGCCTCATGCTTCTCGGCCGTACTTGAGTTGCAGACATGAACGGAGATTTCTCATGGCCGGCCATTGCTGAATTCCCAAACCGAATGCGATGGCGAATCCACATTGAGGGAGCAGCCACCCAGAAGGCCTTACTTTCGGCAGAACGAATCGAACCTGGGGATTTTTAAGAGCTAGTATGGGAAGTGCTTAAGGCTTCGTTTATTTTCTATTTGGGATAAACAGATCCATAGAGTAGTTAGCGGATGCATTTCAAGAGAACCTTTATAATAAACAGAGCCCTTTGGATGTATCTATGTCCAGAGGGAGTTAAAGTTTAAACCAAAACAGAGGTCACAATGGTGGATATTGTAGAGAGCATCTCGTGCACAGTGAAGAGCCGAACGTTGGAGTTTAGCTTTTTTAATGCAACCTCAGAAGCAAACTGATAAACGACATAATAGCAATAAAAAGACGGAATTGTTAGCTTTTACCATATCCAAACATAGCATAGATGGTATACAGTTTTGATGCCTGTATAGGAAACCAATTTGAATCTTAATCTTCTTTGCAATGTAATCTAAGTGGAAGTAAAACTTTAATTTAGAGTCGATGATGAAGTCTAAGTATTTGTAATCCTCCACTCGTTCGTTATGTGTTTATTATCTAGAGATAGTACATGGGTTGGAAACATGGCAGGATTTCTCTCATGGGAAAAAAAATCATTACTTTGCTTTTGTTTGCATTCTGAACCGATCGAGGCAAATCAGCGAATGTTGAATGAGGTCAAAATCACTGTAATTTAAGGTATACATCTTCTTGTGAATTTCCAGCGAGCATTATTGTAGTATCATCAATAAAATGTGTTGATATGAGAGTATTTAAGTTGGATTCCCAATGATTGACATCGAGGGGGAAGAAGATTGGTCAAAGTATTGAGCCTTGTGGAACTCCCTTACCGATTTTGTATTTTCCGGATGCCAGGATTTCGACTGAAACAACCAGATTTCACTCAGAAAGGTAGCTATTGAACCTGTTGATTGTACACCTGGAGAAATTGATACTTTCAAGCCTATTTCAGAGAGTGGCGTGGTCCACTGAAGGCTTTGGACAAGTCAAGCAATAGTATGACACAGTATCGCCTATTGTCAAGTCTATTAAATACCAAATTAAGGGAGTCGAGTTGCGCTAAAGTTGTGCAAAATGTTTGTGGTAAAGTAGCCCATTTGTGGAGGTGTAATTGTTAATTTGGGCCTTGAGAATGTTCTCAAAGATTTTGGTTAGCGGTGATGGGATTGAAAAGAGGACAAACGAAAGCAGTTTTCTATTTGTTCATCGCTAAGTTATTTTTTTATATGTACAAAAGGGTTAGAGATTGCCACCAACTGTTACCAAAGCAAGAGTGGGTACTTTATCTGCCCCAGTTGGAAAGATGTTCCAAGCGAGGCGAGTTGGCTTAGCACGTCCGGTGTGCTATCTAAAAGTGTTGAGGACCATAACTCAAACGGTCATCTTCAGGTGTGTTGGTTTGCATAAATTTATTTTTAAACGGCGCATTTATTTATTTATTTTAAAAAAACAGACCTTAAACACGGTAGGACCAACACCTAGGCCGTGGCAGATCATTGTTCTAATTCAGTAGGCTCACATGCCATTGACTTTTCCAAGACAGAGGTTCTTTGTAAGCCATCTGGCTTCCATGAGAGATTCGTTCATGAGGCTATCCACATATACAAGCACAGAGACAATTTCAACCGAGAAGATGGATTCTATCTTAGCAATCATTGGAAAGATTTGATAAACCATTTCAGGTCTTAATTGATTGTTCACGCTTACAGTGGCTTTCAGACAGCATACATTATAAAACAAATTTCGTCTCCCCCCTCCTCTTTTCAGAATATAGATGGACTAGTCCTAAATAAACTGCCAGATCGTTGCGCGTGGCGCTAATGGTTTTTTTTAAATAAATAAATAAATAAATGCGCCGTTTAAAAATAAATTTATGCAAACCAACACACCTGAAGATGACCGTTTGAGTTATGGTCGAAACGTCGTGAGAATTTTTTATTGTTATATATATATTTTATTATTTTGTTGTTTCCCTTCAACGTGACTTTACCGAAAAAACTAAGATATAATATAATTTGTATCTTGTTTACGTAACAAATCCCTTACTAATTGTCTGTCGGGTGGTGGAGGGTTACGACTCATTTATACTTACGCGATCTAACCCAAAAACCTTTATTATGCATACAACCCAATTTGAAAAATACAAAAGCTTGGGTCTGGCCAGGGCTTAATTCGAGCTGGAGTTGCCCGGGGATAAGCTCCGGAAAACGTTCCCCCACCCTAATTTCCCACCCGTCATGAGCGGGGCTGGGGGTTAGGGGACCCTGGGGAATTCTCCATGCGAGGTGAATGCCAGGAGGGTCAGAGTCTCACACCATCGTATTGGCCCTTTCCGGTTCAACTCGAACTGAAGGGGTGTGAAGACCCAATTTAAATACGTAGACCGCTCCCTCTCACCCGCGGTAGGAGCAGCCAAACCAATGGCCATTTACGGGGGGGGGGGTTGGGGTGTAATTTCAAAGAACAATAATTATACGGAAATCTAATTCACTTTAAACCGTTGTATATAATGTAATTTACTTATACAATTATAATATATTAGCTAATTATATAAATCAACTTGGATAATACGAAAATAAATAAAACTAAATAGCGGATGTTTCACCCCTTGGTGTAGCGAGCGGATGGTATCGTCCACCCACGCCAGTCTCTTCGTTGGCCGGGTGGACCAATCGCGTGAGGCGCCGGGGGCTTCCCGGGGCGGATCCGCTCTATTGATTTGAGACGGCCTACGGGGCCGGCTCTCACCCGGCGTCTCTCCGCTCACCACACTCCTCCTCACCACACTCCTCCTCACCACACTCCTCCTCACCACTCGCCACGCTCTCACCACTCGCCACGCTCTCACCACTCGCCACGCTCTCACCACTCGCCACGCTCTCACCACTCGCCACGCTCTCACCACTCGCCACGCTCTCACCACGCGCCACGCTCTCACACCCAACTCGCCTACCGCTGACGCGGTGCGCTCACCGGCGGCTGTACGTCTCTTATCGCTCGCCTCACCAACAACAACAACTCGCTGGCTGGACACTCGGGCCGCTCACCGCTCACCACTCACCGCTCACACCACACTCCCCACACTCACCGCTCACACCACACTCACTCACCGCTCACCACTCACCGCTCACCGCTCACCACTCACCGCTCACACCACACTCACCACACTCACCGCTCACACCACACTCACCACACTCACCGCTCACACCACACTCACTCACCGCTCACCACTCACCGCTCACCACTCACCGCTCACACCACACTCACCACACTCACCGCTCACACCACACTCACTCACCGCTCACACTCACCACTCACCGCTCACACCACACTCACCACTCACCGCTCACACCACACTCACCGCTCACACCACACTCACCACTCACCACTCGCACCACACTCACCGCTCACACCACACTCACCACACTCACCGCTCACACCACACTCACCACACTCACACGACCTATTCACCCTCTCACATACAGCACACATTCCCCACACACACTCACCACCTCACCCACAGGCACGACACAGAGACATGTGGATCTTCGGCTACGGCTCGCTGGTGTGGAAGGTGGACTTCCCCTTTGAGACCAAGCTGGTGGGCCACATCAAAGACTACAGCCGCAGGTTCTGGCAGGGCAGCACGGACCACCGCGGGGTGCCGGGCAAGGTGAGCTGCTTGCCCTACGTGCCCTGCGTGGTGAGACTGATGATGGGTGAGTGGTGAGAGTGATGATGGGTGAGTGTGGTGAGTGGTGAGAGTGATGATGGGTGAGTGTGGTGAGAGTGATGATGGGTGAGTGTGGTGAGAGTGATGATGGGTGAGTGTGGTGAGAGTGATGATGGGTGAGTGTGGTGAGTGGTGAGAGTGATGATGGGTGAGTGTGGTGAGAGTGATGATGGGTGAGTGTGGTGAGAGTGATGGGTGAGTGTGGTGAGAGTGATGATGGGTGAGTGTGGTGAGAGTGATGATGGGTGAGTGTGGTGAGAGTGATGATGGGTGAGTGTGGTGAGAGTGATGGGTGAGTGTGGTGAGAGTGATGATGGGTGAGTGGTGAGAGTGATGGTGGGTGAGTGTGGTGAGAGTGATGGTGGGTGAGTGTGATGATGGGTGAGTGTGGTGAGAGTGATGATGGGTGAGTGTAGTGAGAGTGATGATGGGTGAGTGTGGTGAGTGTGGTGAGTGTGATGATGGGTAAGTGTGGTGAGAGTGATGGGTGAGTGTGGTGAGAGTGATGATGGGTGAGTGTGGTGAGAGTGATGGGTGAGCGTGGTGAGAGTGATGGGTGAGTGTGGTGAGAGTGGTGATAGGTGAGTGTGGTGAGAGTGATGATGGGTGAGTGTGGTGAGAGTGGTGAGAGTGGTGATGGGTGAGTGTGGTGAGAGTGATGGGTGAGCGTGGTGAGAGTGATGGGTGAGTGTGGTGAGAGTGATGGGTGAGTGTGGTGAGAGTGATGGGTGAGCGTGGTGAGAGTGATGGGTGAGTGTGGTGAGAGTGGTGATAGGTGAGTGTGGTGAGAGTGATGATGGGTGAGTGTGGTGAGAGTGGTGAGAGTGATGATGGGTGAGTGTGGTGAGAGTGGTGAGAGTGGTGATGGGTCAGTGTGGTGAGAGTGATGATGGATGAGTGTGGTGAGTGTGGTGAGAGTGATGATGGGTGAGTGTGGTGAGTGTGGTGAGAGTGATGATGGGTGAGAGTGGTGAGAGTGATGATGGGTGATTGTGGTGAGTGATGATGGGTGAGTGCGGTGAGTGTGGTGAGTGTGGTGGGTGTGGTGAGAGTGATGATGGGTGAGTGTGGTGAGTGTGGTGATGGGTGAGTGTGGTGAGAGTGATGATGGGTGAGTGTGGTGAGAGTGATGGGTGAGTGTGGTGAGAGTGATGATGGGTGAGTGTGGTGAGTGTGATGATGGGTGAGTGTGGTGAGAGTGATGGGTGAGTGTGGTGAGTGTGATGATGGGTGAGTGTGGTGAGAGTGATGATGGGTGAGAGTGGTGAGAGTGATGATGGATGAGTGTGGTGAGTGTGATGATGGGTGAGTGTGGTGAGAGTGATGATGGGTGAGTGTGGTGAGAGTGATGATGGGTGAGTGTGGTGAGTGTGGTGATGGGTGAGTGTGGTGAGAGTGATGATGGGTGAGTGTGGTGAGAGTGATGGGTGAGTGTGGTGAGAGTGATGATGGGTGAGTGTGATGATGGGTGAGTGTCGTGAGAGTGATGGGTGAGTGTGGTGAGTGTGATGATGGGTAAGTGTGGTGAGAGTGATGATGGGTGAGTGTGGTGGGTGTGGTGAGAGTGATGATGGGTGAGTGTGGTGAGAGTGATGATGGGTGAGTGTGGTGAGAGTGGTGATGGGTGAGTGTGGTGAGAGTGATGATGGGTGAGTGTGGTGAGAGTGATGATGGGTGAGTGTGGTGAGTGTGGTGAGTGTGGTGAGAGTGATGATGGGTGAGTGTGGTGAGAGTGATGATGGGTGAGTGTGGTGAGAGTGATGATGGGTGAGTGTGGTGAGAGTGATGATGGGTGAGTGTGGTGAGAGTGATGATGGGTGAGTGCGGTGAGTGCGGTGAGTGTGGTGAGTGTGGTGAGTGTGGTGAGAGTGATGATGGGTGAGCGTGGTGAGAGTGATGATGGGTGAGTGCGGTGAGTGTGGTGAGTGTGGTGGGTGTGGTGAGAGTGATGATGGGTGAGTGTGGTGAGAGTGATGATAGGTGAGTGTGGTGAGAGTGATGATGGGTGAGTGTGGTGAGTGTGGTGAGTGTGGTGAGTGTGGTGAGTGTGGTGAGTGTGGTGAGAGTGATGGGTGAGTGTGGTGAGTGTGGTGAGAGTGATGATGGGTGAGTGTGGTGAGTGTGGTGGGTGAGTGTGGTGAGGGTGATGATGGGTGAGTGTGGTGAGAGCGATGATGGGTGAGTGTGGTGAGAGTGATGATGGGTGAGTGTGATGATGGGTGAGTGTGGTGAGAGTGATTGGTGAGTGTGGTGAGAGTGATTGGTGAGTGTGGTGAGGGTGATGGGTGAGTGTGGTGAGGGTGATGGGTGTGTGTGGTGAGAGTGATGATGGGTGAGTGTGGTGAGAGTGATGATGGGTGAGTGTGATGATGGGTGAGTGTGGTGAGAGTGATTGGTGAGTGTGGTGAGAGTTATGGGGTGAGTGTGGTGAGAGTGAAATTGAGCGGTGAGCGTGTGGTCGATGAGTGATGGAGTGTGAGCCGGAGCGAATGTTTTCAGCGTGCGATGAGCGAGTGAATTACATTGTCGGTACCACGGTGGGTGGCAAATGCTTATTATGATTTTCCCGTAGAATATCATCGTAAGGTCACAAATACCTGTGATAGCAAGGTCCTATTGGTAGCATTGTATAAGAAAATATGGTGACAAAGTGTACCGGATTAAGGAAGGTACCGTATGTTTGATGGAGAATATAATTTTGCGGGGAAAACAAACGAATGTGACGTGAAACATGTACGCAATATGAAAGTCACTAACAAGTACGCAATATGAAAGTCACTAACAAGTGTATCAGTGAACCAGGTAAGTACGCTATGCCATCTGCCCATGGTGGGCACATGGTGGACACTGCTTAAGGTGCTTTACTTGCCAATCGTGGAGACCAGAGAAGCATTTGCCACCCCAGCTGGTACCGGCCAACTCCCGTGGGTCTAATGCAGGGGGCGAGAGTCGGGGCAGGGCATGGATTGCTTGTGACCGGAGCTGCCCGAAACCGAGT
The DNA here is from genome assembly GCF_048934315.1 of Petromyzon marinus. NCBI lineage: Eukaryota > Metazoa > Chordata > Hyperoartia > Petromyzontiformes > Petromyzontidae > Petromyzon > Petromyzon marinus. The sequence goes on along the minus strand of NC_133695.1, from coordinate 1,312,720 downwards.
ACCGGAAAATCAAGGGCGTAGCCATGGAGTCAACATTGGGGGGCACAAAATCTTCCAGGGTGTCTGGGGGTCCCAACGCAGAAAAAGATCTACATTTGAAAACTGATTTCCTGGCTAAAATCTAAAAAAATCCACTAACACATGGAAAGGACTTTTTATTTATTTTTTACAATAATGTCTAATAATTTTTCGTATTACATTGCTCTGTTTTTACTTTTTAACCATTTCTTATTTCATTGTATGTAATGGCAGAGATTAGGGATTAATAAAGTACAACCATAACCACAATCATATAAACAGAAATGTATGCATTGATTTATATGAAGACAAGTCAAGATATTGTGGCCAAGGTCTAGCAAATTGTTGTTTTTATTGACATAGCATAGCAATTTTTTATCGCAATATATTGGGGGGCACATTTTGAGCATATTTAAATATATTTATTATAATTACAGCCTTGCGGAAAATATATCCCCGGGTGGTTGGGCGTTTAGAAGCTCCAGAAAAAAATAGGAGTAGTCCTCGACTTACGAACGTGCCCCGTTCCCTGAGACCCGTTCGTAAGTCGAACGGGTCATGGGTTGTACCGTGTTTAAATGCACTCACGTTCAGTGTCATAAAATGTGATACGGTTGAACATTAAAGAGGAGCGTTGTTGAACTTATAAATAAGAAAAAAAATTGTACACGCATGTAACGATGTAATACATACTGTAGAATATTTAAAACATAAATAGAAACAAATAAGTTACCTGAGTTCTGATGCTGGCTTGCTTGTCAGAAGGGGGGCGCATTGAGTGACCACAATTGTACACACACAGGGCGCGCACGCACACAGACACCCTAGTGACAAAGATCCCCCGTGTTGTCTGAACAGGCTGTGGGGTGCAAGTGCTGTTAGCGGGCAGCACCTACAAACGCCGGCACGGCACACGAGGCGGTGGGTGGCCAGCACCACGCCCGGCCGCCTTTGTCTCCCCAGTGGCGATGTTTACGCACCGCACCAGGTGCTCGTTTGAGTCTGAGTCGACCTAGGGGAGGCCCAGGACCGTGAGCGGGGATCGAACGCTTGCACACTCGCTCGCTCCCAGCGGGATGCTGTGACTCAGTACATCTCGCAGAGGATCGCTCCGCTGAAATAAAAGTGTATCGCGGTTCAGTTCGCAAGTGTGAGTTTGTATTTGCAAGTCGATTTAAAAAAAAATATCTCGTGGAAGCTGGTTCGTAAGTGCGGATGTTCGTAAGTCGGACGGTCATAAGTTGGTTAAGTAAGAAGTCTTCTTAACCTGTGATTCTTCTCATGAATCAAGGCTAGTGGCCGATTTTATTACACACCTTTAGTGATCATTGCCATTTATTTACATCGGAAACTTAAGTGAATTATCTTAATATGTTTAATGCAGCCCAGCGCAAACCTGATGTCAATGCAATGGTAATTGTGTAATTTATAATACAGTATACTGTATTTTAATCACAACGTGATAGTAACTTAAGCAAACGTTGCTGTTGCAATTGACACCCAGGGTCTGACTAATAATGCTGCCACACCCCTGGGGGTTGTAAGTTAAGAGACTGCTAAAGCTTGCATAATCATAACAGCACACTCAGCAGCCCGGCTGGGTTGTGTGCGCGGGATAATCGTGACCGAAGGCCGTCCTCCTATGCTGCTGTCGAGATAAATTATTGCCCCTGTCGCCTATTGCCGTGAAAGTGCCGCGCTTTTACAGTTCTCTCGAACCTGCAGCGCACGAGGTGCTCTGTGACGTCACAGAGCATCTCATTAGCATACGGCGACGACGTCATCCTCAGCGCTGCTGCACGGGGCATTGAGCCCGCGCGTTTCCCCACTTGTCTCGCTACGCACAGCGAACACGTGCAGGTGTTGAACCGTGCAAATCTGGGGCCACCTGCCAATGCATGTACTGCACCCTCGTGCGGTGATAATGTATTTCATAGTACCATAATGTGTGCTGTTTAGAGCTACTTGTTGCTCAAAATTAGACGCGCCCTTTCATGTTCAGATGTAGAGACACTTTGCAGAGTTTCCTAGTAATAATAATGAATGCCAAGTGTCCAGCGTGTTGTCACTGGAGTGGAAATCAATACAAGTCAAGAAGCTTATGCCACGTGAACCGGTGTTTTTCTAGCACAGTAGCACACTAATGTGATTTTATATGTACAGTTTGCGTATTGTCAATTCGTTTTGCACAATTTAACATTTGATTGTAGTCGTGCAAATTATGTGATGTAATTATAGCTGTCTAACTGTCACCATCATCGGCCATGATCAAAAGATTGTACGGCATTTATTTATAAATTACAACCCGAGAGGCCACGTAGGGGATTAGTATTTACTTGTTGTTGACCCCACGCCCCAGACAATGAGTTAATCACAATGTAATGACAGGGTGACACCTGCTGGCCTGGATGGGGAATCACGGGTACGGGCATGGTTAAGTAACAACCAATCAGAGAAGGAGGTGTATCTGGGACAAGGTAACAGGTGGGGTTAGCTAAGATACTCTGAGAACCTGCTGGAAGGTTCCTAGAGAGGGCGTGGTCGGAGGCGGGGCCTGGCCACGTCTGGGGGGGGGGGTATCAGGGGGAGCGGACCCGGGGCTTGGGGCTCGCGTGTGGGGTCGTGGGTCCTGGCTGCGTCGCCGCTCGCCGACATCTCTCTCGTCGTCCGGCCATGTGGAAGAGCTCCTGCGTGGCTTCCATCGCCGTCATCGCCACGCCGCCAGCCAGCGGCGTGGCCGAGTGATCGGCTGTGCGTGTAGCCGGTAGAGGTGTTAAGATCTAAGTGTTGTACCCAGTGTGAGGAAGAGCAAGTGTTGGCCTGTGTTGTGCCCAGTGTGAGTAATAACCAAGTACCCTCTACATGACGTATCGCAGAAGTCGCTCATTACAATAGACAAAGACCCCCCGTGTAGCCTGAACAGACCGTAGGGGCAAGTGCTGTTAGCGAGCACCTATGAAGGCCGGCACGGCACACGAGGGGGTGGATGGCCAACACCACGCCCGGCCGCCTTTGTCTCCCAAGTGTCGATGTTTACTCACTGCACCAGATGCTAATTTGAGGCTGAGTCTACCTAGGGGAGGCCCAGGACCGGTTCCGAAAATCGTCACTGCTGTTGGCCGTGAGCAGGAATTGAACCCGGGTTGCTGGGTTCATTGCGCAGCGCGCTAACCGCTCCACTACCCACATGATTTCATGACACACACACACGTGAAGTCGGCCGCACGGTCCGTGTTCGCCCAGCGCGTGTTTGACATCACGCGACGTGGCTGCAGCACCTCCCTCGGTTGTCCACTCCCCACCACGTGGCCACCGATTCACGATGCGCATGAAAAGTTGCACCACCACCTCCACTGCTCTCGTGTGCAGCTGATGTCGGTGTTGACGATGTTTTTATTTTTCTCCCACTTTGCCTAGCGCCGGCTATGTCGCTTGTACTCACCGGTTTTAGCGGCGCTAAAAGGCGAACTGGAAAACAGCCTGGAACAAAAAAAGGAGAGAGAGAGAGCTCGTGCCTGACCGTGTGGTCGAGGTGTGTTGTCGGCTCGGCGTTTGTGTGAGAGCTGCTGTGTAGGATTTGGGTTGGCTGTGTGTGGGTGTGAACTTGCACTTGACGCATGGTATGGTTTGATCGCATACCATGTGGGTTTTTGGAGGTTTGCGTGAAATGTGCTTGCAGTGGTACATGCATGCCACTGCGGATTTTGTACACTTTAATAATAAGTTGTCTTTGATGGGGGTTTATTTTTTAAAATTATTATTGTAAATAAGCTGCACTGCAGATCCATAACTTTCTCACAACACAAAGCATTTTCTATAATATCTTGCAGAGCAGCGCAATCCTTCGTGTTAGAGAGAACTGCACACGGATATCACAAAACTACCTCTGACATCCCATTTATGTGACGTCTGGTCCATACACAGTATAGGACACCATCATTTCTCTTCACTAGCTCTGCATATTAGTTGAGGACCATTGCATGACAGTCAAACCAACTGATATTTTACATATTTTTTGCAAAATTAAGACGTGCCAAATTTGTGTGTGTCACGTTAGAAAATGGATTACCCTCTAAAAGCTACGATGTCTCTAGAAAACAGAACCAGGTTTAATCAAATGGCAAGCCATCTCAAGATGCGAGATGAACAGTGCTAAGTCAAACAAGACAGCTGGGGACATTCCAACTCCTCCTTGGCATGCCAATAGGATTTATTCCCGCGTGAATAATAACGAGGAACCAGATTTGCCTACATTCTGCTGCTTTTGGTTTACAGGGCTTAGCACTTTGTACAACTTTTAGATAGTACATCTCAAGGGGCTTAAATAACATTTTGTCAATGATATTCACCTTAAAAGAAACATTTAATAGGTGACATTTTGGGGAATTTTCCTGCTCTGAGTGATTGACATTATTTTTTATAATTTGTCAACTATTGTATATTTTTTCCTTGTTAAGGTCACCGTGTTATTGACGAATGTGTTTGCTTTTTGTGCTTGTAAACCACTACCAATGTAGCAGTAGTATCACCACATAATTTGTTGAAGAGGTTTATCCTTTTAAGCTATATTTCGATAAACATAAAAGTTTGTGTGTATTCTGGTAAACGATTGACTCTAATATTAATCAGCCAATTCCAAAAAGTATTAACACATTTCGATATTGAAAATATGATGTGATATTTGTATTTAATGCCTTTTTAAATCCTCCACCTGATTAAAACATTATTATCATATTCTTGGTTCTATCAGTAAAGTCACGTAGAAGGGAAACAATAAAATAATAAAAATATAATACAATAAAATTCTCATGACGTTTCGACTGCAACACAAGCAATCATCATCAGGTGTGAAAACCACAACAAAAAATATGAAAAAAGTGGCGGTTATTTTGAACGTTAGCACCACAGAGAGCGATTTGACAGTTTGTTCAGATGGACGAGTCCATCTATGTTCGGAAAAGAGGAGGGGGGCGACGAAAATAATGGATGCGGTCTGAAAGCCACCGTAAGCGTGAACAATCAATTAAGACCCGAAATGGTCTATCAAATCCTTCCAATGATTGCTAAGCCAGAATCCATCTTCTCGGTTGAAATTGTCTGTGTTTGTATATGTGGAGAGCCTCATGAACGAATCTCTCATGGTAGCCAGATGGCTTGCAAAGAATCTCTGTCTTGGAGAAGTCAATGTCATGTGAACCTACTGAATTATAACAGTGATCTGTCATGGCCGAGGTGTTGATCCTACCGTGTTTTAGATCTGCTTTGTGTTCATGAATGCGGTCCGAGACATGTCGTTTGGTTTCTCCAATGTAACTACTACCACAGAGGTAACTTAGTTTGTAGATGCCAGGGTACTGTATGTCCGGAATCACATCTTTTACAGACGGAACCAAATCACCGATTTTATGTAATGTGTTGAATCGGACCTGGATCTGTTGTTTCCCTTCTACGTGACTTTACCGAAAGAACCAAGAATATGAATCCCTGCGGTCACGAAAGCTTTAAATCAAAACACTATTGTCAGTTCGAAAACTAAAAGGCTAAATTGTTAGGGGTCAAATGTAATAATTTATATTTTGGGGTTTTAAAATATTGTTTCCTATTCATATTCATCGCCCATCAAAATATCTCCACAGTTTTGTAGGCCTGAGAAAAAGAAATACTCAGTACAAAAGGAAAAAAAATCCACCCTGTATTCACGAGGATAACATACAAAGGTCTGCACATATGGGTTCATAAACCCACTTTGTGTACTGTTACCAGTACACCACAAAGCTGTACTGCATCCACATACACTCTGACCAACACACTAACAGGCACAACGCACTTGGACATACTTGTGTGAATGAGCACATTAGCACGTACAGCGATGCATGTATACTTAAACAACAGCCGCCATTCGCCACTAAGTGACGGTGACGTCACCACGGCACCTGTGCCAGGCCAGGTGCACTTTGAGGCTACCACGTGAAGTGTCGAAGGCTCGCTGGCAGGAGGTCTCAGGACAGACCCAGTAGGTACCATATATCTCAGAAGCAACTGACAAATTAGCCCTTGTTTTGCAAAAGCAAACATTAAAGTAAGATTTGGTACGGTACACAATTCAAAAACTAGTGTCCTGTACTAAAGATGAATTACCTAAGTTATGAACAGAAGGTCTATATCGGATTAATTGCTTATGCGGTAAATGCTATATTGGACACACGGGACGTAACAGCGTAAGACTAAAAGAACACCAAAAAAATATTAAATGATCTCAAACACAACTGTCGGCAGTGGCAGAGCATGCTTGCCAACAAGGACACTCAATTGATTTTGATACCGTTGAAGTTTTATGTAAAACTAACTATTACTGGCCAAGACTAATAAGAGAATCCATTGAAATTGAGAGAAATACAAATAATTTTAACCGCTCTGACAGCTGCAGGCTTAGTGCATCCTGGAAGCGTATTGCAGTGCATATAAAATTAACCAACTCCAACAACGTATTCGTGTGCGAATTGAAAATAATTTGTACGCTTTGCACGTGTCATGAGCATATACATTTATTTAAATCACCAAATTGGTGCATCGTTATGTGCCTACTTGCTGTCATTAAGGTTTAAATCATACACTTTTGCGGGTTATATTAACCATTTCCCATTCGGATGATGTACATGTACGTCATCAGTTTTTCTTCCGGTTCCGTTCCAATAAAATAACTGTATCGGTGCCGAGACGCCCACAAGGCCATGCGGGACGGCGTTGTGGCACAGTTTGGCGACGGCTGTCATAGAGTGCGGTCGTGTCGCAACAGTTCTCTGCGGTATGTACGACGCTTTTAAAAACGCTAACCGCTTGCGCGTTCCAAGATTCGGTGATGAACAGACCACCGATCCTGCAATTTGCAGACGTGTTGGAATGGGAAAGGGTAAACTCTGGGGTTTAAGCCATGGCCTCTGCGTTTAATGGCCTACACTTGCAAATTATAGTGTCGCTCTCTTCTTTGACAACTTTGCCATTTGTCATGACTTGGTAATGCCCACAGAAATACCCGGATGTCAGCAGGAATTGAACCGCCGGCCGTACAAACTGGACTGACCCTTGAATGATGTGTGCGTTGCCAAGCTCTTCTCATTCTCATACCATGTATTTCGTGTACCTGTACCTAACCGTGTAGGAACACTGGCATGATAGAGTGGTGAGCACACTGGAATCGCATTCCAGAGGTCGCTGCATCGTCCGATCTGCTGGTTCGACAGCTGAAACAATGGGCAAGCTGCTTAAATCCTCCGGCCTCCGTGCACCCAGAAGGACGATCGTCAGTTTGCATGTGGCTGGGTACAATGTGGGTACTCCCACTTCTTCCCAGACATCTGACCAATCGTAGACGAGTAGGCCAAAACACCCTCTAATTAATGGTCTCTGGAGATCTCCGCAAGCGGAGGCCCATTTTGCCAGCAGTGGTGTGAGCAAGGAATTGCATTGCTGCACCTTTACCATTTGTTTTACCAGTAGTCACGTGTAGTATTAATACTATATAAACTAAGTAAAGACATGCCTAGCTTACGCAGTATGGTTCTATGCTCTTCTTGCTTATGGCAATATGTATAGGAGTTAAATACCAATGTGAAGATCATCTATCCACGAGAGGGCTTCAGGAGAGAGTTTGTGTAGTGCAATCCTGTGACCATATGATCGGACATATCCCGTGTAGTAGGTCACTCGTTATGGTTACAGGTACGAGCGCATGGATTGTGGCCAGGTGATGTGTAAGTACAGTAATTTCCCGGTATACGTCGGGGATGAATTCCTGAAAGGTGCGCCGACGAATATCGAAACAACGTCAATCGAAGCGGGGCACAGGGCCGTGGGTGGAGGCAAAGACTGAGAGGCGACAGATACGAGGACAGATGGACGGACGATGCTTTGAGCGACTTGAGTGTGGGTTGAGGCGCAGCACATAGAGTAGTAGCAGCGTTAATAAAGTGACGATGTATTTGCGAAACGACATGAAAGGGGGAGACGTAAATTGGGGGAATTGCTGTGCTGAAAATGTAGTTTGAAGCTGTGTTTGTTGTACACTGGTGTCTTGTATTTTTGATCTGACATAAGGGAATATTAAAGGTAAGAGCGAAGGAGATATCTCCCCGAGGATGTGCCGCACCTAATAGCCCAGCCCTTTGACAGACCGCCAGTTTCTGAAGCGAAGAAAATATGCATCATGTTGTGACGAAAGATCAGATAATTATTCCACACATCTATACCGATCATTATTTGCATATGATTAAACAAGGGAATATTGAGATGTTAGCGGAAGGCCCCAAATAAATGTAAATTATTATTATTATAGATGGTTCAATACATTTTTTTAAAATGGCCTATTTTATTTTATTGGTTGATAAAGTGTTTTGAATGGAAATCTGTTTTACATTAAATATGTTTTTTTTTTTGCAATTGAGTTGTACCATTTAGCTGTATGGACACACCACAACGATGGGGAGTTGAGTAGAATCTTTCATCGACACTCGTTGGCTCTTGATTCGCAAAATATTTTTGAGCAAGAATACTGCGCCTTGAGGATTCTTTGGGTTTGGAGTTTATTCCCAAGGCTCACGAACATAGCTTTTGAGAGCAGCACACCCACTGGGAATAAGCTCGTTTAAAGAAATGCTGACTTTCTGGATTTATATTTATAGGCAAATAATAAAATAAATAAACGGCTAGCATGTTGTCTTGAGCAAAATTTTAAATTTGTGCTTGAGGGCTGGAAAAAATGACCATTGAAATTATTGCAAAAACTTGAAGGAGCATTTTGGCAAGTCATTTCACAGTTGGTGGTTATGAATGAGCCCCATTGGCAATGTCATGAATAGTCCAACGATGTGGCGTGCTTTCATAACTCTTGGTGTTGTGGTACGGTAGACTTTAATGTCGTAAATTTATCATAGGTTTGTGAACTCTGAATAAGTGAGACATGTTTTATTATTGCTCAAACTTGGCTGTAACGTTGATTCAATGTAACACATATTTGCTCTTTCACTCCTACTTATGTTCCAATTGTGCTATTATTCTTTGGTTCTTTCGGTAAAGTCACGTAGATAGGTTCAAACACATACTTCACCTGGAATGGAACATTCTACAAACAAGTTGAAGGCACCCCAATGGGTTCTCCCTTATCTCCTGTTGTAGCCAATGTTTTCATGGAGAAATTTGAGACAGACTCCATCCAGGCATCCACTCTATGTCCATCCTTGTGGAAGTGGTACGTAGATGACACGTTCGTAATCTGGCCACATGGCCTTCCAGCTCTGAACCAATTCCTCAACCACATCAATTCCATCCACCCAGCCATCAAATTCTCCATGGAGGTGGACAAGGATGGCAAGATACCATTCTTGGATGTTCTAATCGAAAAGAGACCAGATGGCTCATTGAGCCACACTGTTTACAGGACAGTCACCCATACGGATGCCCACCTAAAACTTGACTCCCTCACAATCCATCCCAGAAGAATTCCCTCATCAAAACTTTACACCATAGAGCTCGATGTATTTCTGACTATCATCACTTAGCCAGTGAACTCAAACACGTGCACCAAGCTCTCAAGATTAATGGATATTCAGACTATACAATCCGTAAAACTATTACCCCAACCGTTGGGAAGGAGCCATTTGAGGACCCAATCAAAACCATCACCTTGCCATACATAGCAGGGGTTACCAAAAAGATTTACAAAATAATGAGCAAACACAAGTTCCAGGTTCGATTTATCACAGTACATAAAATTCGTGATCTGATCCCATCTGTTAGGATAACATCCCTGACATGCAATACCCCGGCGTCTACAAACTAAGCTGTGTCTGCGGCAGTAGTTACATTGGGGAAACTAAGCAACATGTCTCAGACCGTGTTCGTGAACACAAGGCAGATTTGAAACACGGTAGGACTAATACCTCGGCCGTGGCAGATCACTGTTTTAATGCGGTTGGCTCACACGAAATTGATTTCTCTAAGACGAAGGTACTTTGTAAGCCCACTGGCGATCACCAAATATTCGTTCATGAAGCCATCCATATATACAGACACGGACACAATTTCAACCGAGAGGATGGGTACAAACCCAGCAATCATTGGAAGGACGTCATCAACTAGTTTAAGTCATGATTAGCTGTGATGTTTCCATCTTGTCACCTCCCGATGTTAGTTTTATTTTACTAAAGATGGGGCAAGTAATTCCTGTTCCTGCGGTGTCGCCCCCTGCATTTGGCGTACCACAAGTTGTTTGTTTCTCCACGGCTCATACGTCTACCCTATTAACATAACCATTGCCGCTGGTTTACTAGGGCGCTTGGGCTACGCCCATTTTGAACCTTTAAAAACACCTTGCCTTGGGCGGCTTCTCCCCCCACCCGCCCCATTTTTTTTCCAACTGATGACGACCGCTTGCGTTGCGATCAAAACGTCGTAGTTGTCTTGTTTATTTTATTATTATTTTTACCTATCTACGTGACTTTACCGAAAGAACCAAAGAATATGAATTCCTGCAGACAGGACAGCTTTAAATCAAGATACAATTGTGCTATTGGCATTGTCTTAGTATTTAAAAAAAGAATTACTACAGCAAGCAGCGCATCACCACGTTATCACGGAACAGTTCCAGAAGATGTCACAGAACTACTCCCGATGACATTTCAAAAGGCATTTTTTCCACATTACGAACACGCCTTATAAAATGTGTGCCCTGTACGTCAAACTGAAATGTCTTGTTCAGCCACGGGGCACTTTTATCAATGGCGTTTTGATTTAAATCACAGTAGTTTGCTGCCACATTACAAAGATGCATATATGTAATCTAATTCACTTGGACTTTATATTCTCAAATTCACAATCTTATTTTCTCAAGTGAGGTCAATTGGAGTGCTTCCCTCTAATGTGATGGTCATATTCCAGAGTTGCTGTATATATCAAATAAATGGGAAAGCACACTCTAAGGTAAGTATGAACTTTCAATTGAAAATAGTGTGTTTGTTCTGTAATTCACACTGAGGTCACCAGCTTTGGCACAATTGTGATGAACAGAAGCAGAAAATGCAGTGCTGAATAAAAATGTTGTGATTCTTTAGATATTTTTTGAGTCGGGACAAGTAATGGTGTGGCTTATTTGTGCCGTAAGACCCTCTACCACCCGACAGCCAAACAAGTGAAATTGTCAAGTGGATAATTATATATTTCTAATAATTTTTGTTCTAGCTCACTGGTGAAATGAAAAACAATTCTCGGAATCAAATGTAGCAATTATATACATGACCTTTTGCCTGAAACTATGTGAGGCATCTTCAGGGAAATTCAGAAAGTCCGGTTAATTAAACCCATTGAATGTTTCTTCCACTCATGGAGCAGATGGTAGCTTTGGTGCACTCCTCATTGTTCTCACATTATTTTGTATTTAATCACCACTGGCGATGTTCGCTATTTGTTAATGATTGATATTGGCCATACAATTATGTAATATTTCCTCTAACTGCTGAGATCCCCCAACTGTAGAGTAATTTTGGATACGATAACTCTCCAGGAAGCCAAGCAGTGTCTCATTGACGATTCTTCAGCAGTGCTCTTCGTTTGCAGTTAAGCTTTTGGTGACAAGTCAAGAGAGACATAATGCCAAAGGCCACCATCCATATTTCCAGACTTTATATTCTACGGCTTCTTGCAGTGCACGCTGCCTTGTTAAAGTATGGATTGATATCGTGCAGCAGACAAGAGGAGCTTAGTTATGCCCCCAAATTTTGGTCGGAGCCAGAAGACTGCTGCTGTAGAACTGGCAAGTTGTTGTGATACTTTGCAATATTTTATAAACACACCAGTGTCTTGATTTGATGAGTAAAACATATTACAAATACATTTGCAACAAAAAAATATGTATTGCAACTGATTAGATTGTGGCATAATATTTAATTACATTCCGTAATATGTATTTATTGGCACCCGGCGTTTGTGATCAAATACAAGTCGTGTGCTGTGGCTCGATGAATCAGAGAAGTGTACTCCATAGACTGTCAGTTTAACACGTGGCAGCAGGCTTTCGCGACCAATATCATACATAATACAGGTTTTGTTGGGTTAGATCGCGTAAATATGTAAATGTGTCGGTAAACCCGCCACCACCCGACGCAGCCAATTATAAAGGTTTGTCACGTAAACGGAACGTGCCAAGTTGTTACTAGTACATACAGCACACCGGCGTGTTGGAGAGCAAAGCCACAACATTTATAATTTGCCAGTAATTACATCTAGCTCCATCAGGTGACAGACAGATTTGTGGAGAAATCGCCTGTTTCGTTCCTTAAACAGAGGGGTAGATATGTTGACAACACTTTTGTGCTTTTCTTGCGCGAAGTGGGGGAGGGGGGGATTTAATGAATGCATATAAATGACTATGGGTACTGTGTGAAAGGTGCAGCCCTGCAATTGCTTGTTCACACCACTACTGGCAGAAGGACCTCCACGAGAGGGAGCTCTAGAGAGCTCCCTATCCAGTGTATTTGGACTTCTCTTCTACGCTGGCCAAACGTCTTGAAAGAGGTGGGAGTTACTCCCATTTTACCCCTTCACACGCGACCTCCCGATCGACTAAGCATGTTGCACCGATGCCTGGGTGGACAGAGGTGGCAGGGATTTAATAAAGTTGCACCATTGTATCAACTGCCACACCGGGAGAACGAAATTCAATCGGTGGCCTCTGGATCGCAAGTCCGCTATGAAAACCATCACAGGACAGGATGGCAGCGGCCCTGTAGATTGTGTAAACATTAATTATATGGACACATTCATGTTTTATGTGCTTTAAAAATAATTGTGACCAATGCGCACTATAAGGGGGGCCCAATGTAAAAACACGATCAGACGTTTGTGTTGAGCAGTAGCATTTGATGGGACCCGTGGCCAGCACTGCTCTATGTTTTAACCCGACAGAGCCAGCTTGATGTTTGCACACAACAGGAGACATTATTGCATTCAGAGAGGGCCTCACATCCGAGGGGGAGCTACTTGGCATATAACACCGTAAACATCTTAGCGATAAAAACAGAGCGGTTGGACAGCTGCTTTCTGCTTGGCTTGCGTTTTGATTGTCGGTGGAGAGAAGAAACATTGAACCTTTGTTATTTTGGCTCGTACAGTGAGGGAAAAAAGTATTTGATCCCCTGCTGATTTTGTACGTTTGCCCACTGACAAAGAAATGATCAGTCTATAATTTTATTGGTAGGTTTATTTGAACAGTGAGAGACGATAACAACAACAAAATCCAGATGAAAGCATGTAAAAATGTTATAAATTGATTTGCATTTTAATGAGGGAAATAAGTATTTGACCCTCTGCAAAACATGACTTAGTACTTGGTGGCAAAACCCTTGTTGGCATTCACAGAGGTCAGACGTTTCTTGTAGTTGGCCACCAGGTTTGCACACATCTCAGGAGGGATTTTGTCCCACTCCTCTTTGCAGATCTTCTCCAAGTCATTAAGGTTTCGAGGCTGATGTTTGGCAACTCGAACCTTCAGCTCCCTCCACAGATTTTCTATGGGATTAAGGTCTGGAGACTGGCTAGGCCACTCCAGGACCTTAATGTGCTTCTTCTTGAGCCACTCCTTTGTTGCCTTGGCCGTGTGTTTTGGGTCATTATGCTGGAATACCCATCCACGACCCATTTTCAATGCCCTGGCTGAGGGAAGGAGGTTCTCACCCAAGATTTGATGGTACATGGCCCCGTCCATCATCCCTTTGATGCAGTGAAGTTGTCCTGGCCCCTTAGCAGAAAAATACCCCCTAAGCATAGTGTTTCCACCTCCATGTTTGACGGTGGGGATGGTGTTCTTGGGGTCATAGGCAGCATTCCTCCTCCTCCAAACACGGCGAGTTGAGTTGATGCCAAAGAGCTCCATTTTGGTCTCATCTGACCACAACACTTTCACCCAGTTGTCCTCTGAATCATTCAGATGTTCATTGGCAAACTTCAGACGGGCATGTATATGTGCTTTCTTGAGCAGGGGGACCTTGCGGGTGCTGCAGGATTTCAGTCCTTCACGGCGTAGTGTGTTACCAATTGTTTTCTTGGTGACTATGTTCCCAGCTGCCTTGAGATCATTGACAAGATCCTCCCGTGTAGTTATGGGCTGATTCCTCACCGTTCTCATGATCATTGCAACTCCACGAGGTGAGATCTTGCATGGAGCCCCAGGCCGAGGGAGATTGACAGTTCTTTTGTGTTTCATCCATTTGCGAATAATCGCACCAACTGTTGTCACCTTCTCACCAAGCTGCTTGGCAATGGTCTTGTAGCCCATTCCAGCCTTGTGTAGGTCTACAATCTTGTCCCTGACATCCTTGGAGAGCACTTTGGTCTTGGCCATGGTGGAGAGTTTGGAATCTGATTGATTGATTGCTTCTGTGGACAGGTGTCTTTTATACAGGTAACAAGCTGAGATTAGGAGCACTCCCTTTAAGAGTGTGTTCCTAATCTCAGCTCGTTACCTGTATAAAAGACACCTGGGAGCCAGAAATCTTTCTGATTGAGAGGAGGTCAAATACTTATTTCCCTCATTAAAATGCAAATCAATTTATAACATTTTTGACATGCGTTTTTCTGGATTTTATTGTTGTTATTCTGTCTCTCACTGTTCAAATAAACCTACCATTAAAATTATAGACTGATCATTTCTTTGTCAGTGGGCAAACGTACAAAATCAGCAGGGGATCAAATACTTTTTTCCCTCACTGTATAAGAAACAGTGACTACATTATGTTGCTCTACCTTAGATTGTAATTGCAGAGTTTTGCTTTCTCTATTACATAAAGCACAGCTTCATGGACTATTTGTAGATGTTTTTTTCTAAAAATCAGCATGCTGTGCCATTTTGGAGACCCTTTAATATTGCACTGCATGTAGCAATAGTGCTATGGACCAGTGTCATCAAGCCTCCAGTATACGAACACAACATACTGACATTCTCGCAACTGCCTTTAGTGAATCGGAAGTGAATTTCAGCGATTGACATTGTTTATTGATAAATGTATGCATCACTGCATCCCATTATTTTTTTCGTCAACAAAAGCCAATATAAAGTAAATCGTTAAACTTAAAACGTACTGCCGAAATTACAGAGGCTTTATATGTTTAGACAGTAACATCAAAAACGGTTTGGCAACAATGTCCCCTTTCTTCCGAAGAATCAACTTAATGAAATGTTTTACTCATTCGCTAAAACGTCAGCAAACATCGGGGCTACTTTTTGTTGTCTTAAAGGCACTTGAGATTTTGTTTGGCCAAAATGAACGGTATGGCCTCACCAAAACGTCTAAAATGTGTTAGAATTGTGGTAAGCGAGCTACTCTTTGTCATTTATGCCACGGTTTGCCATATGAATTCAGACTCGTGGTTGCTTCTCTGAATACCAGTGCTCACATTCATTGGCACCGCTACATTCAATTGCGTTGCACTTCAACGTACTTTTGGTATTTAACCGTGACTCATCGGTTTCGATGTTTCATTTCAGTTTCTGTGTTCTCCGGATTATACCATCCATTTTTTTTGTATTTTAAAGCAAAACTTGGGGGTGCATCCCTATGATCCGGCAAGTGGCCTTAATTGCCATCATGGCTACTTCCACCATTACATGTGCGACCAGGTTTAAATAACATGATTGGGCCTGGCTACATTCAACCATGCTGTCACTTATACCATTACCATATACTCCAGATGATGAGGCAATCTTTTTCTCCAATGTCTGCGCCACGCTCCCTGATTTTATATATGACACCAATGTTCCCCGCTTTTCCCGGTTGGCGTATTCTAAGTTTCAACTTTTTTTTGTTTAAAAATGACCCAAAGGTTGGAGCGCGTCTTAACTTCCAGAGCACCTCACAATCCGGAGAATATGGTACAGTGTAATCATGACATTACAGCAATTTAGTTTGGCAAGTAAAATTATCTAAGCGCCTGTATCGTCGATTTCATGATGTGATACCATATGTGGCTTCAACTGGTTGTATTCACAGTTGATATTTAATTTACCTATATATATTCTATCATCATTTGCAAAATTGGAAATGCTGTGCTGCCTTGTAATGGTTTCACATTAATATGCACGCATGTTTAAACTGTGACATTTATTATATATTTTCCATGCGGGGAAATTCTATAAATTCGTATCCGCAGCTCTCTTATTTGCAACGCCTAATGTCCGCCAGGTTGACTGCAGTCTTTAAATTATGCTTGTATTTCACAAGTAATAGAACGTTTCTAGTCCCCATATATATGGCTCCTTCCACTTAATCAAAGGAATATGGGTACTAGACTAGCCGGGCTGCCGATCATGGGCATCTTCCTATTATCTGTAGGTTTTCAGATAATAATAATAATAATGAGTAGGAGCTGCATACGAGTGCTAAATGGATCCTATTTTACGTGCCGTGCCTCTATAATTAAAGGCAACCAACATTGAGCCTCTAAATCCATCCTCTTATCTGCAATAATAAAAATTGATGATGATGATGGAATGACTGTGATGGCAGTCATGGATTGAGATGATCGTAACATTTGGGAGTAATGATACATCACCTTGGCAATTTGATCAATTGTCACAAATGAGGGCTGCGATTCTGTTGAATCCGCGATCTGATTTTTACAAATCTCTTTCGCGTTGTTTCGGTCTCATTCGCACGCTCTCTCGCCATTATCCCAAATGCAACGTGAGAATATGATATAACTTTGTTGATTATTCGCGATCACTTGATAATAAGACCTGTTTAGCAGATGCGTCAGGCACATGCAGATTCAGTTTTTGCCTCGGGGGTGAATGTTTTCAGACAGTTTGTCTGTGTACGCCTAACTGCCATGCACTTCACCCGAAGGCTCAATGATGTAATGCATTAAAGTCACGCAAACCTGTTTATTGTGAAAACAGCATGGCGCGAGGTGAATAAAGCGTGGCTTTCTTTTCTCTTACATGCATTGATTGCATGCAATTTTTCAAAAAGGTCTATTTATTGCAATTACGGGATTGTATTGCATGTAAAATGGAGTCCGCACTCAAGAGTTTAATTTCTTAGGTTCTGTGCAATCCTGCATTTATATTCGTTGCATGCCATCACTGAGATTATACCACGGCAACAGTTAAATTAGTTTTCTGAAAAGTTAATCAGAAAAATGAAGGCGTAATAAATTGATACGGAAAAAAACGTTAGCCATCTCAGATTTGCTGATGCCATAGTTATAACAACAAATGAAATGAAACTACAGAAATAATTATTGAAGATCATCACGAACAAAGCTGCTCAGCTGAAGATAGCTATTATACTTATTATACAATGAAAGCAGTGGATAGCAGGTCAGTATACTTCAAGAAGACAGACTGCATTTGTTTATTTTCTGCACCCGGTATTGTCACTGGGTAATTTACATTCGTCTTTTATAACCCTCGAGGAACGCATTCTTCATATGGCACAGCATATTACCCGAGTATAATTTTAGATAACAATGACGTCACCCTACGCCATGCTTTTTATGACATTCGCACAATGGGCAAGACAACTTTGCAGAGTTTCGCGTGGCTTTAATAAAACCATCCTAGAATTTTATAATTTACAGTATTTTGTTTTTATGAACCGAAACAGTTGAGCAGAGTTTTTCAGTGCCAATTTGAACGATACTAGAATGTTGGCGGCCTACTGAGTTGCCTTATTCTAGCTCCTGCAGAGGGCTTCCCGGCACGGGGGGCCTTGCCCGTCGCCCCCCCCCACGTCCTCTTCTATCCCCTCTGCCCCAGTGTGTGCAGATACTACTGACTCTATTGTATGTGTTTTTATAACACCTTACAAATCTGTGTCCTTTCCTACATGTTTGTGGTCTACGTGGAGTCTGAGTCACTGACCCCCAATGAGTGAGGAGCGGCACAATTGACCCAGCATACACAGCAAGATGTTTATTTTTGCGCAAGCAAATTTACCGGGACACCCGGATAACCTGCCCACATATGATGAAGAGTTAACTATACTTTGCATTTTTTTAAGGAAACCAATTCATGACTTGTGCCCCGGCGTTTTTGAGCCGAGTTCCGAGTGTCGCTGAAAGTGCGAATCAAGCCGCTCGTTTGGAAAGTTCAGCCATGGCGAGCGGCGGAGTGGCGATAAGCCGCCTGGGAGGTGTGCTCGCTCGTGCATAGTGATGCGCTCCCTATTTGTACAGCTTGTACTTTTTAGCGGGATCTGACGTTGAAATGCGTGCAATCCGTCTTTGGTTAAATTGAAAGCAGCAGTAGCTCGCACTTTGCCGATCTCTGTGCACACTGTGGCTGCCAGCCGATGTTTTTTTATTTTTATTTCCCATTCAGCTCGTGCTGGAGCAGGCTGCGTATTTTGCATTAGAATGGCCAACGGGATAAAATTATAATTTGTAGTTGCTGCGAAAGCTTTTTCTTATTCATATAACTGCCATAGCAATTCAGTTTATAATATATATTTAAATATACACAATGTGCTACTTGTGTGCACTGAAGCAACATCACGTTGAAAGTGATATTTTTTTTAAAAATCTTGTTCAAAGGTGGCCGGGGTGGCTCGGAGGTCAGAGCCCGAAGCCAGCATCGCTGAAATCACTGGCCAGGATGGCACAGACCCAAATACCCTCCAGAGGGTCTCTCTGGAGGATCTCTCCAGAGGGTCTCTCCAGAGGGTCTCTTCAGAGGGTCTCTCTGGAGGGTCTCTCTGGAGAGACCCTCTGGAGAGACCCTCCAGAGGGTCTCTCCAGAGGGACCCTCCAGAGGGTCTCTCCAGAGGGTCTCTCCAGAGAGACCCTCCAAGGGTCTCTCTGGAGGGACCCTCTGGAAAGACCCTTGGAGGGTCTCTCCAGAGGGTCCCTCCAGAGGGTCCCTCCGGAGGGTCTCTCCAGAGGGTCTCTCTGGAGGGTCTCTTCAGAGGGTCTCTCTGGAGGGTCTCTTCAGAGGGTCTCTCTGGGGGGTCTCTCTAGAGGGTCTCTCCAGAGGGACCCTCCAGAGGGACCCTCCAGAGGGACCCTCTGGAGGGTCTCTCCAGAGGGTCTCTCCAGAGGGTCTCTCCAGAGGGTCTCTCCAGAGGGTCCCACGAGTGGAGGTGGACTCCTCTGCCAGCAGTTTGCACTTTTTTATCTTTTGTAATACAGCCCTGGATTTGTCAAATGTCAGAATTTAATTTAAATCCGGTGAACATTGGACTAAAGTATGGGGCAGCATGCTTAATGTATGCTTTGTTCTTCTTACAGCATGTGCCTATTAGTATTACCCAGAGCGTGAACTGTGTGTGCTGCATTCAGTAACTTTGAATGTGATTTTGTCTATTGGCAGCCTGGCAGAGTGGTCACGCTGGTGAAAGACCCTGGGGTGAGTACCTTAGTGTTGCATACACATGAGCTGCTTGAAGGTTTCCATACACACGGTATATTATAGACATAACTATTCCCTCCCCCCGCGTTCGATGCAATGAATCAATGTAATTCAGGGTTGCCGTTCAGGACGCACCAGGTTGGTTTTCCACCGTAGAACCTAAGCCGTGGAGTCAGTCTGTGGCTGACATTACGCGCGA
Organism: Petromyzon marinus; assembly: GCF_048934315.1. Classification (NCBI taxonomy): domain Eukaryota; kingdom Metazoa; phylum Chordata; class Hyperoartia; order Petromyzontiformes; family Petromyzontidae; genus Petromyzon; species Petromyzon marinus. Next base: position 1,293,110 of record NC_133695.1, on the reverse strand, counting down.
TGAATGAGTCGAGTTGCAAACAGATGATGTGTGCTGACACTGCGTTTGAGTTGTACTGACTGATGTCACACACAATGAATGCGGTATTTATTAACCCCTGCCTCTGGCCCTTCTTGGCCCTGTGCAAGACTCGGATGTCTTCTTGTAAGATGAGGTAGTAACATAATTGAATGCTTAATAAATGAATCAAAACTGGCATGAATGTATTATTGACAGCGTTGTATTTGTCTTTTTCGCATAGCTCTACGGGCTACATGTGTTGACGTGGAATGTTGAAACGTGTTTAGCGTAAAACTGAAAGGTGCGCTTCAAAAAATAAAAATTCCCACAGCGTAAGGATGGCTCATTTCATCCCTCGCGTGGAAGCTGACTGTCCAACCTACTGACTCATGGTTCCATCAGCAGGTCAAAGTGCGCCAATACTACGAGGTCTCTTTGTGCTTCCCTTTTGGAATGTTTGGAGCCAATCAGGCTGGGCAGACCTCGTGCCCTGTTAATAGCTGGCCTCGTGTAGCTTGCTCTGCCCCTGTAGCTGTACAATCAAGAACAATCTTACATCTTTGTTTTTGAATTATTTTGTTATTTGTCATATTGGTGGCCCAGGCCACTCTTGCAGATGAGACTCTATCATGGTTAAACAAAATACATTTTACTTAATTTGTCCTTTTCCATAAAATCAAAAGAGTTGCATCTTCATTAGTTGAGTATATTGTACAGAAACGAGTGAATGGTGTATTTACACCTGTGTCCGTGGCACGTTGTTGTATATGTTGGGTATGAAAATTTAATGAAATGAATACAAATTAAATGAATTTTGGGAATATGCATAATTGTCCGAAATTATGTAACTTTATGTAATTATGTGCATAAATTATGCTAATCAGAGAGATAATCGTATAAATTTATGCGAATGTATGCGATTATGCTAATGTGGATAGTTATGATAATTAGGCTTAGCTTCGTTGCCCAGGGCCGTATCATCAATCGGGATCATACAGTGAATTGTATGACGTTATGCAGGTGTGCTGTAAGGATGCTAGATTAAACTTTGCTTCGTTGTCTAGGGTCGTATTATCAATCGGTATAATACAATTATTCTCGCTTTAACATTTACTGATTATGTATTAGTGTGTTTATGTCAGGTCTCCAAATTCAAATTCTCACCGCAGGATACAGTTCTTATAATTAAGATTATTATGCATGAACTTAGGAAGGCACCACTCAGACACTTCTGTGTTAAGCAACTTTAATCTCTAAACAAAACCTTAACACTCTAATATGTGGACTCTTATGCTTGAAATTGTCAACACAGTACTCCAGGAGATGTTCCCCTCATTGATCCATACATTTAACCCTCAATGGTCACGTTTGTCAACTGGGTAACAGTACAATCGATTATTCCTCAGAGTACGTGAGCATACACGGCGAGAGGAAAAGTCCTTAAAAATTCATGCAACGATATTCATACGAAGGCAATCAAGAAACATGTCCCGAAGGCAAGAGTAGTTATCAATTTATGCATTGGTAAGATTATGCAATTACAAAGAAAAAACGACTAAAATCCTTCTAAATGACCGTATCCACGTAATTCAATGGGCAGCAATGTTCTTCACGATCAGTTGATATTTAATGCACCACCTTGGAATAACCCTTCTTGAAACACAAAGATAACTTTTTGGAATGATCTTATTTGTCCCGATATACGTGTTGTGTGTCTTCTTTGCCACTTATTCAATTCTTTGTGTAAAGCAGACGCCGGGCGATGCGTCGTGATGGTGTGAGTGTGGGGGAGGGTCGTACAAACGGCTTCGTTCTCTCTCTTGCTCGGGGGCGGCCACAGTTTCTGTCCACAGCTGGGTGGAAGAGTCAGCACGATGCTCGCCGTCGGCGCGCGATGATCCCCCGTCGGATAGCGCCCGCAGCTCGACCGCTGGCTGTAGTTCCTCACTCTCGTCTTGGTTCCCAGCCGGTGCCGCTCGGTGTGCCTGTGGGTCGAACCCACGGCGCGCTCGCTGGCGCTGACACTCTTGCTCACGGGCGGCCGGTCAGGCTCTTTCCCCTGCTGGATTTGCCGAGTCGGCACAACGCTTGTCCGCTGGCAGCTGTCACCCTCGCTTGGTGGTGCTGGTGGCGCTGCTGCGCGCTCTCTCTTGGTCTATGCTTGGCCCTCTGCGCCCTTTCTCGAGGTTGACTGCTTAACGCTGAGAATAACTTTCAGCGACACTCTGTCGGTCCATGCCGAACTCAGCACAGAGCATCACCTCGCCCCTCTTCTCTGCGATGCACCACACGCATTGTTGATCTCGAGGCCATGCCTCGGAGCTGGCTTGCTGTCCTCTTCCGAGCTGTCCCTTGCCTCGCTGTCCCTTGCCTCGCTGTCCTCTTCCGAGCTGTCCCTTGCCTCGCTGTCCCTTGCCGAGCTGTCACTTGCCAAGCTCAATTGTGTGTGTCGTGTTGCTGTTTGTATCCGAAAAATCTCCCCTCTGCGCGTCTCTTGCGAGAGAAAAAAACCAGATGCTTACTCCGTCATGCTCTCCCCCCGCGGCCGCACCTGATTGCCCCCCTCCCCTCTTCTCTTGGTGACCCCAGGCGGCTGCTTTACATCAAATTTATGTTTGTTTGCACTCCCAACCCCTCCCTTTGCGGTGTCCGCTAACGGAGGGGACGCACCTTTCATACGTATTCATGGCTACCATGTGTTTGTGTCAAATTGTTGGAAGACAAAGGCGGCCGGGGAGGCTCTGATTTCATGGAATACATTTATCTGGTCTTGTGTGTTTGACCTATTTTCTTGTACCTCTAATGAATTAGCCTAGGTCTAATCTCTCGTGATTATTATTTGGTTTATGTTTAACCAAGATTTGTAATGTTATTAGATGTTACCTCCGGTATTTTAAGGGTTTTATTAACTTTTGCTCCCTGTGCATCCAGGGATCCGTGCTTTTTATTCTCGAGGTCAGAAATATCCCGAGGCTGGAGATATAACCAAGCCCTCACTTTCTTGACTGCCAGAATCCACATTCCTTGGTTCTCTTGGTGAAGTTACATAGATAGAAATATACAATAAGAAACAATATGTGAGTTGAATAAGGGTGAAATAAAATAAGTAATAATAAAGCCACTAATATAGACTGCAGTCTATCATGTCGACTTATTCTTATAGCCAAGCTTCAACTTTTTCCGTAAAAAAAAAAATCAGTTATAATGTCCGTTTGCCGTGTGCTCTGTGTCCGTGCCTCTGATTCTGGATGTTTGTTTGTGAACTGTCCAAAGCGCCAAGCAGGTAATGGCATGCGGTCCTTTGGCAATCTGGAGATTTTGTAGATGTCGTTAACCTCCCTTTGCTCCGGAGTTTATTATTTAGTGGCTTTTTACGACCTCCAGATGCTTGTGGGAGGTAGCGGGTTTGAGGGAGATTTATTTATTTTATCGATTATTATTATTATTTTAAATGGCAGAATTATTTTGAATAGCAATTTTTTTGGAAAAAGGCCTATATATACAACGTCCAGAAGATGAGATGTAGCCACAACATTGTTTGCGTGTGGGAGCTAAGTGGACTTTCGGGTGATTGTACGGGCCTTCAACCAGCATTACATTGATCATGGCTGATGATGGATCCATCACATGCCCTGAAGAACCAATTACAACATTTCGAACCTGGAGCTGTTCGTGTTATCATTGGCTGAGAGTTGTCTTGTGAGAACTCGTATCTCTTGGCACATGTGATGCTTCGCAGGATAGTTTTATCAACCGGAATTCAAGCTAACAACTGAAACGCAACGGTCAATGCGGAAAGTAAATTTCTTTTTGCATCTCTTGCATGTTGACAGAGCCCTACGCTGTTTAAGAGTGGATACCTCGTGCATTAAGATTCAAGAAAAAATTGGAAGTGGGCAGTTGAAGAACGCACGGTGTTACCCTGTTGGCTGTAGTGCCGGTGTTACCCTGTTGGGTGCTGCATGGTGTGGTGGTGGTGAGGTCATAGTTTAGTGAAGTCAGCACCGTGTTTAACTGAAGATGTGACGGATCGCACTAATTGTTAAATGTGTTGTGCTAGTCATTGCACCGCTATGAATAAAATACAACCTTACGTTATTGTATTTGAGATTGATTCTGCTTGAAATAATGTATGTTTCCATTGCGTGTTTTCACAGTTAAGAAAGCAAGGAAAATTAATGTTCGTGAAGGTTATTTTATTTGTAAACATCTGAACAAACTGCAGTGTGTGCACTTGTTGAAAGAGCTTATTTCACAGGCTTCAAGGCATGTACTGCCCATTATTAAACATGTTTTTTTTTTTCCAGCATGGTAATGTTCCATTATGCGCGGTATTGAATTCACCGTGTGCTAATGTTATTATTGTATAATACATGTGGTCATGCAGTAACCATTTTCTGACACAGTGTTGCAAGTGTTACCACGGCTGACCTTCAGTGGCACTGTACGGTAACACTACCCCTATCCTCTCACTATGCGCCGTCTTGAAATACACTTTATAAAAATATGAGTCTAAATGTAATCACACGTTGATGACATTTATTTGGCGTGTGGGGTAGTGCCGGAATGGTAACTGTGCAGCGCTACGAACCCGATTCCCAGCTACAGCTAAGATCAGTGGAAAATCACATCAGAAGCGGCGCTTTGATTTGCTGTGGCATTTAAGCGACCTATGAAATGTCATTGCTATGCGGAACCAACGGACGGAACACATCTGAGAGGACATCCATCAAAGAGAATGGAGCGATGAAATCGGTTCACGTGCGGGTGCCGGATGGATTGTCGCATCGCAGGATCGTGAGAAGCATCAGTGGCTTGGGGGAGACATTCATCCAGCAGTAGGATGATCGTGGCAGATGTGGATCTCTGCGTTACAAACCAAAACCCTCTCTCAATTCCCCCTCCCCCCCCCATTTTCAACATGCGACAGAATTCTGTGTGGGGGGTTGCGTATAAAATCCGCGACGACCTCCGGGAGGATGTCAAGCGGACGCTGGACATCCGCGAGCAGGGCGGCTACAACACGAGCTTCGTGATGTTCTACCCCCGTGAGGTGGAGAACGAGCCCTTCCTCTCCATGCTCTACGTGGGCACCGAGGACAACCCCAACTTCCTGGGGCCCGCACCCATGGAGGAGATCGCCCAGCAGATCCTGATGAGCAGCGGCCCCAGCGGGCAGAACACCGAGTACCTCTTTGAGCTGGCCAACACCATGAGGAGGCTTGTGCCCGAAGCCCCCGACCAGCACCTGTACACGCTCGAGGAGATGGTGCGGGAACTTTTGATCTTCTGCAGCAGCAGCAGCAACAGCAGCAGCAATGGTAGCGTCGTGCGTGCTCAGTAGGGCTGCCGCTGCTGTTGCTGCTGCTGCCGCCATGGGAGTCGGCGATGTCTTTCCCGCCTCGGCGTCTGTGGCCGCATGCAGCTGCGGTGTCGCTCCCAGTTTTGTTTTTTTGTGACGCTAATTGTTAATTGGCCACGGATCAGAATCCTTATTAGAATTAACTGAAAGTGGAACGTGGGGAGATTTATTGTGCAACTCGGTGTCATGGTTGGAATGCCATGGTTGAGTTTAAGGGAGTATTTGGCAAGCTACGTTGTATAATATTACAAATATTTAAACAGACCCATTTTAAAAGAGTATTTCTTGAATTGAGCATAATTGGCAGGAATTAATTTGTATGCGTGTGCTTTAAGTGCCTTCTTTAAAACCACTTTAACGTTTTAGAGAAGTTTGCTGCTTATTAGAAACTTACATTTTATGCAATGCCATGTTTCATGATTTTCCATGAGCAGAGTCTCATTTAAACTTTTTTTAAGCTAATTACAAAACAGTAAAGGTGAGGTGTTGAGTCCGTAAAAAATTATGTTTTTCAGTTTTGTGCAGAGTAGTTGAATAACACTCTTTGGTTCTATTCGGTAAAGTCACGTAAAAAACAACAAAAAATTAAAAATTCACGACGTTTCGGCCACAACACAAGTGGCCTTCATCAGGTGAAGGGACCAGACTGTCGAGCGCTGTCCTCTGGACAGTCTGGTCCCTTCACCTGATGAAGGCTACTTGTGTTGTGGCCGAAACGTCGTGAATTTTTAATTTTTTGTTGTTTTTTACGTGACTTAACCGAATAGAACCAAAGAGTATGGATCCTTGCAGTCACGAAAGCTTCAAATCTAGTTGAATAATGATATTGCAATGTATGCATTCAGTCAAGGTACAAATGTTGCCCACAGCTAGAATACTCAACGTGCCCTGCCCATGGGTTCACAGTTAAACTATTTTGCAATATAAAATGTGAACCTGCATCGGGGTTCGTAATAATTTACATAATTTACTTCAGGGTGCTTGAAAGAGTAGGCCAAGTACCCTTGCGGGGCCTCTCGAGGGCTCCTTCTGGTGGAGGCCCCTTCTTCCAGTCGTGGCTTGACCAAGCAACTGCAGGGCTGCAGCTTTAGCTCCAAGTATGGCTATTGCCACAAGTGTGTTGTCGGCTTGCATAATTAAGTCTTCCACTAAATTGTGTCCCCAAGTGTTTGGACCAATTTTTAGTAGAGTTACCAATTTAGATTAAATCTATTGTCAATCTACAGACAGTGCTGAGATGAACTTAATGGGCACAATGGCTTGTCTTCATTGAGTAATCTAAAATTTTATATTTGACGGTTTTGAAATTTTTCAAATATTTAAGCAATTAAATGTTGACAATTGTAGTTATTATTTATTGTTTTAAGCTAAAGAGAGTTGTGGCAAAAATATATTTGTATTTTCGGTTCCATATCGGAACAAATTAGTGTTGTATAATAATGCGTTCAGTTAAATCCAAAGTAGTGTGCTAGGTAATGCTTTTAAGTGAAGATTTCGCAGCAATCGCCAGATGTCTCGTTCCACTTCCGATAAAAACGAATGTGAATACTTGCCCCGTGAGCCCCTCCTGTCCTCGCTTCAGCCAGGTTCGCTAATTTGCGATTTTTCACGTAAAAACTGTCCATACTAGAGCATATTACAGTTGATGATATAATACAGGAGTGTTAAGATGTTCAAACAAACACCAAATAGACAGCTCTTACGAGACATCAAGTCGGCATTAACCACACACAATTGTGGGTAAAACATGCAAAGGTAAATATTTTTAGATGATGTATGCGTTGTCCTTGAAGCTGATTGGCCTACACCAGAGAGCCTCCTTCATGGCTTCCTTCACTGGTGCTTTAGACCAAATAATGCCAGAAGGTGAACAGCACAAGGACGATGCAAATGCAAAAGAAAATTATCCTTGGCGTTTGATAAGTCGGTTTTTTTAGAGATGCGTAATTCAAGTTATTGATGTACGGGAGAACTTCTGTTATTCAAGCCCCTATGTACTCGTAACTCCTATTATCTTTGTATCTATGGCCCTATTTTTATATAAGCAGTTATGAGTGATTTTACCCATGGTGCTTAGCAAAGTTGCTTCCTAATAATTACATTGTTTCAGATGGATAAGAGGGGGTCACGTGGCAAATTCGCCCGATTAACCATGGGGGTTATTTGCAATATTTCCCCCGTGGATAAGAGGAGTCAAATTGCAGATCGTCCTACCGATAAAAGGATCCACGGTTATTAGTCTGCCATATCACCGTGGATAAAAGGAGATCTCCTGTAGGACACTTATTACAAAAAAACATTTTTACAAAATGCCATTTTGCTCTAATGCACAGCATTATCTGTCGTCCAAAATGATAGAAACAGGCACTGTATTAATCGTTTACCATACAATACTTAAAGTGCCGTATTGTGTACGCAAAATATATTCAGATGTGTACACAATGGTGAATTCATAATTGAATTTCAACAAATTTACTGACTCAAGGCCAATTTGTTTTTGGACTCCACTAAACCACTGTTTGTGTCTTTCATGTTTGCATTAACAAATAAGCATCTGTAATTTTTTTTGTTCACCAGTTTGCAGTTGGCAGACTTTATGGAAAAAGCACTTGGGGCAAAACCAAACCAATTGTGATAAGCTGTGCAATATTGTGTTTTTAAACATCCACTTTTTTTAGTTAAGACTGTAATATATAAACGAATAGACTTGCAAGTGTCGGGACGCTGACGTGGTGCAATGGTGTGCACCTCGGACTTGCAATCTCGAAGTCGCCCCTTTGATGTCGATCTCCCAGCTCGGCATTGGAAACAATGGTGGAAGTTTCTCACCCCCCCCCGCCTCTGGCCACCTCGCAGTTTGAGTGAACGGGCATCCCGCAGTCGGTTGGTCGGTTGTGTGTGGTGGAGTCAAGTAAACCTCTTCCAAGACACATCTGACCAGCATGGAAGAGTAGACCAAATACCCTTCAGAGCGGCTCTCTAGAGCTCCGTCTAACGGAGGCCTTTTTGCCAGAATTAGCATGAGAAAATAATTAGCAGGGCTGCACATTTATCTGCACCACGTGGTGGATTCTATCTTTGAGATAAAATACTGCGGTACACTAAATGCTGGAGAAGATGATAATAATGATGCAAAAGAGGGTGCTGAATTGGTTTACTGTGCTCTGATTGACCCCAACTTCATTGATAAATTCCAACCGTAGATAAATTCATGCATCTTTGGGTCATCCCGTTTTCACTCGTTTTTTCTCTTCCAAATCTGCTTCTTTCTGCACTGTCATCCTGCAACAGTTTACTTGCGTGCTTTCGGATGCGCTTCTGTGGCCGTCTAGAAAGCTCGTCCGATATTATAAAGCCACTGGAGCTATCTACATTTAAATCTAGATTGAAAACGTATATCTGTAGAATTGCTTTGTGTGTTCAGTTTGTCCTTCTCCCCCACATCTCAATTAGCACGGTTGGCTACATACAGTGTGAAATAAGTTCAACATACATTCACATTCATTGGCTGAAAATAAATGAATTTAAAAGCATAAAATGCAAGACCCTTCTGAAAAAAATTAATTGGACTCCATGTGGCTTCCTGGTAAATAAATAATACTGGTAGGAACTAAGTTGTAAACTGAGTCTACCAGCCTGCAATAGATTAATGTGTCCGTCCGTCCGTCCCCTTTCAATACTTTAACGAAGTGAAATCTCTTGCTGTTGCGTGTAAAATCAGCAATAGACAGCGCAGAGACTTGATATGTCTTATTGCACCCAACATTTGGAAGTCACATTATCTCATTTGCGAAATTCTACCAGCCCACCCTGCAGGGACCTGTTTATTATGTTGAATGAGCCAACTTCAACATGTAAACAGTTATGTTGCCCAATGTAAACTGGTGTCCTCATGTATACATGTACATTCGTATGTGGCAATGACGGAAGTCTTTCACATTTCCGGCAAAATATTGGTGTTATGGTGAGGATTGTTTTCTTTTTAGTTAAGTGGTTGCTTACTTTGTAGATACTGTCAGAGAAAATAATAACACTCATTGACCGTAAAATGTGGTGAGTACCAATACATCTGGCCTGTAAAGTACATGGGGGAATGATTAAGCATTTGTGGAAAAAAAAAGACTGTATACGTTCATATATTCTTCACGCATTGTAAAGCCACGAGGCATGCTCACTAGTCAATGTTGCCTTGAAGTACGCGCGTGCCAGTTGCGTGTTGTGCGGTGACCAAGCGCAGTGGAGAGGGAGCTGAACGCGCTTGCTCGCCATTCTTTAGTTCACCAATCGTGAACGCCTGCCGATGTAAGCTAGAGAAATGGCGTGTTCGGCACCATTCGGCTGTTGTGTAACATTGAAGCCATTGTTTGCACGGACACATTTGAGAGATTACAAATCTGTTTTGATTAATGGCACCCAAACACGTAACAGGGGTGTCTGTGAGGAGGCTCCGGTCTCCCATCCTCGCAGGACTGTGGACCGTACCTGTGCATCTCTCGACTTAGCGCTGCGTGCAGTTACTCGCACGGCGAACGTCGCCACACGCAAATAACCGCGTGCGTTCGTGGTCATTTTGCCGCATAGGGACTGCTGTCATTAGAATATGGGGGGGGGGGGTCCCCGAGGTAATAAATAAATCCAACTGCGGCTGGGCATTCGGCTGGTTGAGATGCGAGCGATGCAAGGCGCTCAGAATTTCTTGCTAATTTAAGCACCCAGCACATGCAAATGCATCGCTTATTCTTGATCATCCCATCAATCTGCTCACAAAAACCTCACCACTATAACCCCAGGAGAAGGTTTGATAAAACAAAAATTGCATGAATGCCTATCGGGTGTCGGGGATTGTTTATTTATTTGATGTATTTGTTTTCTGCAATGTAACAAACTACAAAGTCTGCAATAAATACGGTGACTAAATGGATTCACTACTCTTTCCGTGACAACCCATTTTACCCCGTGGCATTGGAAAGTTGGAGAGGTATTTATTTTTAACACTTCTAGCACCCCAGACCTGTCACGCAGCGCTGTGGACTCGATATTTGCTTTGCTCTTGTTGATGATACGTGTTTTATTCTTTGGCTCTTTCGGTAAAGTCACGTAGAAAGAGAAAATAATGAATTAAATAATAGCATACGACGTTTCGATTGCAACATAAGCAATCATCATCAGGTACAAATGGAAGAGAAAACAAACCTAGTAAATTCATATTCTTAGCTCTTTCGGTAAAGTCACGTTGAAGGGAAACAATAAAATAATAAAATATATAAAACAATAAAAATTCTCACGACGTTTCAACCATAACACAAACGGTCGTCATCAGGTGTGTCGGTTTGCATTAATGTATTTATTTCTAAACGGTTTATTTATTTATAAAATAGACGTCAGCGCCACACGCAGCGATTTGGCAGTTTATTTAGAAGGACTAGTCCATCTATGTTCTGAAAAGAGGAGGGGGGAGACGAAAAATTAATGTATGCTGTCTGAAAGCCACTGTAAGCGTGAACAATCAATTAAGACCTGAAATGGTTAATCAAATCTTTCCAAAGATTGCTAAGCCAGAATCCATCTTCTCGGATGAAATTGTCTCTGTGCTTGTATATGTGGATAGCCTCATGAACGAATCTCTCATGGTAGCCAGATGGCTTACAAAGAACCTCTGTCTTGGAAAAGTCAATGTCATGTGAGCCTACTGAATTATAACAATGATCTGCCACGGCCGAGGTGTTGGTCCTACCGTGTTTAAGGTCTGCTTTGTGTTCACGAATGCGGTCCGAGACATGGCGTTTGGTTTCTCCAATGTAACTACTACCACAGAGGCAACTTAGTTTGTAGACACCAGGGTACTGTATGTCCGGAATCACATCTTTTACAGACGGAACCAGATCACGGATTTTATGTAATGTGTTGAAACAGACCTGGATCTTGTGTTTATTCAAGATTTTGGAGATCTTTTTTGTGATCCCCGCAATGTAGGGTAAAGTGATGGTTTTGAAAGGCTCTTCAAGAGGGTCCTTCTTCATGGTTTGAGTGATAGCTTTGCGGATTGTATAGTCGGAGTAACCATTAGCCTTAAGAGCTTGGTGTACGTGCTTGAGTTCACTGCCTATGTGTTCCTGGTCGGATATGCATTGGGCTCTATGGTACAGAGTCTTGATGAGAGAATTCTTCTGTGATGGATGGTGCTGGGAATCCGGTTTCAGATAAGCATCCGTATGGGTAGCTTTCCTGTAGACAGAGTGGCTCATTGAACCATCAGGTCTCTTATTTATTAGGACATCCAAAAAAAGGTAGCTTGCCATCTTTTTCGACTTACATGGTAAATCTGATGGCTGGGTGTATGGAATTGATGTGGTCGAAGAATTGGTCTAGAGCAGGCCGGCCATGTGGCCAGATGACAAAAGTGTCATCCACGTACCTCTTCCATAAGGTTGGGCGCAGAGTGGCAGTCTGGATGGCGTCAGTCTCAAATTTCCCCATGAAAATGTTAGCTATAACCGGAAATTAATGCAAACCGACACACCTGATGACGACCGTTTGTGTTATGGTCGAAACGTCGTGAGAATTTTTATTGTTTTATATATTTTATTATTTTGTTTCCCTTCAACGTGACTTCACCGAAAGAGCTAAGAATATGAATTACTGCAGTCACGAAAGCTTTAAATAAAAACCTAGTAAACTTAGAAATATAATGCAATACAACACAGATGTTCGGCTAACATAACAGTCAACACCCCACCTGTAATAAAAAATGACTACAAAAGGTGTAGACACCAAGGCGCACTACCACAGGCGGGACTGGCCACAGCGGACCGAGTTCTCTGTAGGGAGGAGCAACGTCAAGTGGGAGCCACTGGTGGACCCCCGGAAGGTGCTGATGCCACCCACTGCACATCAAATTGGGCCTTATGAAACAATTTGTCAGAGCTGTAGGTAAGGAGTCGGCAGCCTTCAAGTACCTTCAAGACTTCTTCCCTAAGCTGTCTAAGGCAAAGGTCAAAGCCGGTGTCTTCGTCAGACCACAGATGAAGATCCTGGAGTGCAATGAATTCCCCAAGAAGCTCACTAGTAAGGAGAAAGCGGCTTGGAACAGCTTTGTCGCAGTGGTTCGTGGCTTCCTGGGCAATCGCAAGGTCGAAAACTGGAGCTGGTTGAGACTTGTGAAGAACTACAGCTCAATGGGCTGTAGGATGTCCCTCAAAGTCCATATCCTTGATGCTCATCTTGATCAATTCAAGGAGAACATGGGAGCGTACTAAATTGAAGGAGAACAGGAGGCGTACTTGGAGGAGCAAGGTGAACGCTTCCACTAGGATATACTGGACTTTAAACGCCGCTATCAGGGGCAGTATATCTAGAACATGATGTAAACTACATTTGGGGGCTGATTCGTGAGAGTGATTTACAGTCTAATCGTAAATCTCGAAAAACTACTCACTTCTAAATATTTCGTAGTCATTTTTGTATTACTTATAAATACGTGCTAATTTTGATTCATATGTTGTTTATTTGTGACTTTATATGAACGAAAAGACACATTCGCCCGTTGTCTCATAGAAAATATGTAGATTTCAAAATATCACTGTCCTGGTCACAAAAGTAAAGTTGGTGGGGAATAATATCCATTTTCTATACTTTTTAAGCATAACAAATTACGAAATAACACTACTCAAGAACAAAAATTGTGTTACATCGTGTTATCTTTCAAAAATGACACGAGAGTTGAGCGTGCAGTACCTTCATTGGCTATTTGATTTTGGAATGTTATCGCATAGCACGTGGGCAGTTTTTGAAACCAAATTATCCGAAAAAAACTTTTGTTCGATGGTCATTGTTTTTTTCTTCTTTGTTTCGTTTTCATCTAAAAATTGTTTTTTGGACGAACCCTGTATGTGTATATAAAGTACATACACGGATGTGCATATCTTACGGCAAAAAAAAACTGTACGGTACATTATTTTCTCGTAATTAATACTTCATTGGCTCGACGGCGTGCCGAGACGGGTATTGCCACGGCTGAGCGGGAGGTGAAAGACCGAGATTGTACGTCTTCCGTTTGTTCACCCTCGCCGAAGGAACATTTACATATTTTTTTTTGCAAATTGGAGCTGAAAGTCAAATATCATGTGAATTTGTATTTCCTCACTCTTAACAAATGTCTGCTTAAATGCATATTTCCATTCGGGCATAAAAGTTTATACTTGCAAAAACATGCAGTCTGACTTTTTGAATACAACTCTTAATGTGAATCTAAGATTATTTAGTTTTTCATTTTTCAAAACGCGTATCTGACTATTTCCCTGTAAATAAATATGCATATTCAAAGGTGACCCATTTATGGATAACCCACTTATTTCTTATAACCCTCTGAACTTTTATTCACGGGTGACTGAATGCTGTCTTGTGAAAATAGATGGCTCTATATCGTAGTGTTAAACGGTTGTAAGAATTGTACAACAGTATCGAGATTCGTTGGAGACACGTCGAGGATTTGACATAAAATGTCGCGATTATAATTGATTCCTATCATTTTAGTGTGGTACAGTATCTCTAAATGGATGGCCAGTATTTATGAGACATTTTAACACTTGAATACACTGCCATTAAACACCTGGTCCAACCTACCGCGATTTGCTTTGTTCATTAGGGCTCTGAATAAACGTTATGTTGGGCGATTCACAATCAAATAGTTGTGTGTGTGTGCTACGAAGTATATACCCACAGGTCGTTTTTACAGTACTGTGGTGGTGCAGCAGGGGGCATTATGCCTTGTGTCAGTACAACACAAGGCAGCGGTTGGCATCTTCATTGCTACGTCACGCACTTTGAATACTGGTTTTTTTCTTCAATTTAAAGTGTTATTGATTGGCTCGTGCCAGATTCTCCCAAACAATCCACTTCTAGCTCAGTGACGCTTTATCACGACAAATATAAAGGATAATTACTTGATGTACAGATGATACTCATTGCAGATTGTGATTTCGTCTCTATTATAAATTTACTTTGTGTAAATTAGTTGAATTAGAAACACTTCTTGATTATTGGAGTGTCTCTTAAACAATGTTTACTATTTTGTAAACGGTCACTGTATCGTGCACTTTAAGATGCGCATCTGCGGTCGTCTGGAACGATCTTCCTTCTGATATTAGGAAGCCACTGAAGCTATTATGCACTTTTAAATCCAGATTGACAAACTCACTTCTTTAGAACTCCTTTTTGTCTTTAGTTTGTTCTTCCCCTGCACCTCCGATTATCATGGTTGGCTACGTACGGCACAAAGTACAACTTATACACATCGAGGTAACTTCAAATGCCAATTTAAAACCCGCAGAGTGCAGCCTCCAATTCGTATTATCAACTTTATCCCTCTGGCTTATGTGCTATGGAGAAAGACCATTGGCCAACATGTCATTTTTTTATGTTTTCCCTTTAAGGCCAGTGTTATTGATGAAGTGTTATTTTTTTATTCCGCCAATAGGTGATCCTGCCATGCCTGACAGCACGACCCGTGTCCCACTGGCATTCAACCCACTTGCCCACACTCGCATGTGTGATCTTTCACCATGGAGCCACAAGGAAGGACTCTGTAGACTTAGCAAAATCGTCTCTGCCAAGCATGCTAAAATAATGCGGTGGTTCCAGTGCTGATTATTTTAAAGAATGCCTTCAGATGCCTCTGGATATGGAATAAAGCACTCGGTCGCATTTGACACTCGATGACCCCTCCACGTTAAGCTGCACGCTTTGCAGCCACGGAAGGTTGGGTTGTCCCAGAGTCGTCGTTTGCATTGTTGCTTTTGCTCTTTTTGACGTTGTGTCACCAGAGCGATGACATTCGTCGTCTTGTGCCACGCGACTAGGAAGACCACGTGGACAGTTACTATCGTTGTCCCCATCCACGTCGTACAATTCCCAGTAAACAGGTCTTGCGCGGTGAATATTTCCACAACAGAAATCCACAGAATGATTGCGAAACGCGACACATGTCTAACATTTTAATTTTTGAAATAAATTTCACATTGCAAATGTTACAAAAACTCAGTGCGCGCAACTTGCACAGCCGGGAAATTAAATGAGCCTGTTGGCAAAGAGTAAGCATCCATCTGTTCATCTCACTTCAGTTAATGCTGTTAGTTTTGTAGATGGGCAAGATATATCAAAGCATGCGTTTTAATGACACTGCCGTGGTAGAGCTAAGTTCAAAGCTTAAGCGTTAATCTACGCTACTTGCATTTGGAAATGATACAACTTATAAATCCTGTGGCTCATCAGAGCTGTTGGTCAGGCACCGCTACACGCATGGCACATTCAGCCTTTCTCACGCGTGGAATCAGTTTACAATGCGTTGGGAGCAGTCGGGCTTCGCCCTGCAGGGATGCCCGGTCTTGACGATGCAGCGTCACACAACAGACCGTCAAAGTCGGAGCCGCCCACACCCAGTGCAGTGCCTGTGCGTGGCGGTGATTTTCTACAGATATTCACACATCCAACCCTTTCGCACAGATCCGCCTGTACCTCAGGCCCCAGCCAGTCGAATGTGTGACGTGCTGCGATTACTCTCGCAGAGAAAATGCACTTAACATTTACTTCATACATTTTTACTCAAATGGAGTTTCCACTAAAGCAGGATAAATGACCGGTGAGTATGTCTTAAGCATTGAGTGCTATTCTTTAACCTTTATTGCTAATACAGCTGATGCACAACACTTTTTATGGACATTATTTTAATGACTTACTGTTGTAGAACAATCCAGGGAATTGCATGAAATAGTTTGTTTTATATTTTATTTGCCTTCTAGAAGTTCATCACCAGCAGCAGTTATTTAAGAATGTAACGCTCTAGACCAGTTTTTACCTTCTAGGTCTAAGCAACACATACTGCCAACAAAATGCCGCTTCTTTACCAGACGTTGTTATTGGTGAGAGCACTCCTACTAATCGACAGGGTTCCTGGCAAAAAAAACCCCACCGCAACACTGCATGGCAACTTATTAGACTGATGTGAAGCATTCTGGGTAACACAATGACTCTGGTTTGGAAGAGCAATTGACTTGTCGTGCCAGACACGGGAGCCACTCGCAGATTTTTCATCGGCCACAATTGGACAGCAAGTCGCTCTAGCCCACGAGCTCAAACCCGATCGACACTCATGAGCGAGATATCTTCCTTGTCGTGCTGATATTAAGGTCGCGACATAACAAGCCGGGTTTGCGACGAGCCTCACTCATTAAGGGGGTTGATGACTCGACATGCCGAGAATGCTTCACGCGAAAGATATTTGTTAAGATAGTTAACTTAACATTTATACGTTGCGATACATTTATCTCTAAAACTTTGTGAAGTCGTTTCACTTATCTAATACACTGCATGTTGACCAAGTCAGCCTTTACTTGGATACATTGTTAAGGGTTGTTGATTTGTTTTCCTATAGCATATGTAATAGCATTGACGGAATTACTTTGTAAATGATAGGCTTATTGAAACTTCTTATTATATTGCATCCAAGTAGCATTAGTTTTTTTTAATAAACACTACTTATTCTAACAGACCCCAGTGTCAGGGCCATATTCTGTATTGTTACCATAATTCTTCACAATTTCAACCAGCAATTCGATGCGGGATTAACAATAACTCCCATTCTGGCAAACTTTAACGTTTGTTCACTGGACATAGGTGGAAGGCGAATGTGGGAGCCCAGCAATGTCTTGCTTACCCCACTTGCTGGAATAACGGCCTCCACTAGAGGAGGCTGTTGACACAGAGCCCCACTAGAGGATACCTGGCCTACTCCACGCCGGCCAAACGTCTTAAGAGGATGTGCGAGTACCCACACTTTACCCCACCACACGCTGCCTGCTGATGGGCAAACTGTGGCGTCCACATCGACACTGCCTGTCGGACAGAGTCGCGGGGCTGGATCTCAGAAGCTTGCGCCATCGTTTCCACCGCTGGGAAATCAAACCGACGGACTCCGGATTGTCGGTCCAGCGTGCTGACCATCACACCATGACAAACATCCTTATTGTGTGGCATAGTCTTTTTTTTTTGAAACGCCACTGCAACAAGTTAATAAACATTATATTTAGTTTCACACGTGGAGCATTCAAAACGGAGCATATTGTTCTAATTTGGAAGCGGAGCTTTTTTGCATTCTCTCCCAACACGGAGCAGTTAGCACACAAAGTGGAAGTTTGCAATGCGTTTGCATGTAACATACAAACACGCAAACAACGCCTCGCTTTCATGCAACACATTGACATATACGGTCGTATGAAAATCACAGCATCAGTATATTATTGTTAAATGTTTAAATAGTTATACATATTTGTAACACGATTGCATATTTACAGTGCTTAAACGGAGGCATGGCAGTACGGGCATAGAGTGACGTATATTTGGTTCTCTTACGTAAAGGAAATTACTGTTAAACAAAAAGCTTAATCTAACTTTAAAATGGAACTTCAGTTATACATTTAAAAAACATTAAAAGCGATAAATTCCGACTCAGATACTCTAAAACAGTAAGTTTCGATGTAAAATACCACTAAAGCCAGTAACGCTTATTCTATTTATTCGGGGATGTCACAAAAATTGGTAATTTTTATATTGATCCTTAAATCTCACAATACAGACATCAAATCACGTATTTATCAATCTCACAATACAGGCATCAAATCACTTGTTTATCAATGTTTTTCGATTCATATTAGTTGTGTGTAATGAGATCGTGTGACCCCTCCAGCTACTACAGACTGCTACATTCAAACACATTCTATATTGGTTCTTGTTGAAAAGTTAATTTCCAGAGTTGTGATATTTAATTGAACCTTAAAAGCAACGACTTTTTGCAACCATGCCGTGTACATTACAACCTATTAAATCATAATAATTAACTCCATATGATCGAATTAGCATTTGTATTTCCGCGTCTTAATACTCTGGGACTTAAGACACATTATTTTTCAAACCCTAGTGCTAATTTTGTTTGTAAAAACAACAAAAAAGAAAGGAAACTGACTGTGTAAGAACTTGGGGAGCAGTGGTGCAGTGGTTCGTTCCCTGTGTAATGAACCTGGTGACCTGAGTTCAACTCCTGGTCACGACTAACAACCCAACTGGTCCTGGGTGACCTTCCTGCGAATTTCATCAATCTGCACTGACCAGCGTGGTGAAGTATGGTCAAACAACTCCCACAAGCTGCAGGGTGTGAGGAGGCTTTCATGCAATAGTGGGGTTGACAAAGGGCTTGAATCTAATAAGTCAATGAATTCATATGCAATAGCTCTATGAGCATTTAATAAATGAAGGATTTTGCAAATAAAACTTCACATTCGGGTCACATAGCATATCTGCATCACCACAGGGTCATAGGCTATTTCACACACAGTTATATAATAACTCTCTTATAATGTCTATACCTTGAACCTATATCTATTTCAATTATAGCATCCTGTACATATCAATTTGAATCAATCTACATGGCTTATACTTTCCATTACACAGTTTATAAAATTAAATGTAGTCATGTGTTCATTTAAAACATGTAAATTAGGTAATTCTTTGATTACATTAACGTGGTTTGAGTGAAGTTCAACTGCAATTGGGGGCTATTTAAGCATGCTGAAATAATGGGAACGATGTGCATTGGAGTGAGATGTTCACAGAAATCTTCCTGTTGTCTCTATCACATCGGAGCATCGCTATTCTCTCATGATGTGTACAGACACTTAAACAGAGCTCTGAACGAGATCTCATCACAGTCTCACCTGGCGAAATAACGCATCTTCTGCTGCGTATGAACATAACTGAATCTTCAAATACATTCTCTTTGCTCAAACTAGTCATTCGATAACTGTAATGCGAGAATGTCAGCTCACTCAATTGTTTTCAGCACCGTATTTAGTTATACACTACGCCTGCATTTCTAGAAACCTCTCCATGAGCCTTTGTAGGGAAAAAGACGACATCAAGCAACCCATCACCGCTAGAGCAACAGCTGCCATTTTCCCTTAAATGACAGTGATGCCACCACAGTGCTTGTGCCAGGCTAGGTGCACTTTTAGCTGTCAAAGTTTTGCTGGCAGGTTATGGGACAGACCCGGGTGTTATGGGTTGACTGATTGAGATGACGGGCAGATGCACCACCTGTGCTCCTCACCATGCCAACCGCTAAATAGCCTGATGGACACCGCGATTGTGGCTCTTGGCTCGAGTTGCTGGGAGTTCAACACATTTCTGCCTTGGCTAGTCCAGAGCTTGAAACCCATGCGATTTCCCAGGAGAACTCGTCTGGCAACAGCCCCAACATTCTAATTAATATGCTAACCACCCGCACATTTCGCCTGCAATTTAACAAAACCCACGTGGAGTTTGTACGATTCCAAACTAGAACCACGATAAACCACTGGTGGACCACCAATAAGATCATTCATGCACTCGAGAAGTTGTATTGTAATTGTTGCTGATAATGGTTGCCACGCCATTGTTGATTGCACCATGTTTAATTTTGCCGAATCTGAACAAATGTGCGATAACTGCTCGCAAAAAGGTGCAACCTGAATTGTGACTTTCAATCAGATCACAGAGGTCACATGACAACCCGAGGTTGTGTGCTCTGCGGAACAATCACTGCGCAGATAAGGTCACATGGCCACCTCAGGTTGTGTGCGATGTAGACCAATCATCGTTCATCAAACGCACTTTTAAACAGGGTTTTCATTGTCCAGACATGATTCCATACCATTGCCATTCCGAAACCCTATTGTAATACCAAGTCTCCATTGCCATACCAATTCTCCATTTCCATACCACATCTCTTGCCATACCAAGTCTATTGCCATGCCATGCCACCACAGCTGCTCACAGTAAATGCATCGCCAGTGACAGTTACCCGTGGGAATTGCTTTACCATTTCACCAGTTTAGTAGCATGGCCTTGAGCCTCTGCACATCGCGAGGGATGGCCTCTCACTGTGGCATTTATTAATGTGACTATTTAAAAAAAAAAGCAAATGTAAAATAAAAAGTCATAAAAGCAGGACGAGGAGGAATAACTTTGAAAGCATTGCAGACCCAGTCTCCAGGTTCCACAAACTTAGCTGCTTGCAATGAAGCACACAGCAAACACGATATTGCCAAAAACCTGCACAT
Source organism: Petromyzon marinus (assembly GCF_048934315.1). NCBI lineage: Eukaryota > Metazoa > Chordata > Hyperoartia > Petromyzontiformes > Petromyzontidae > Petromyzon > Petromyzon marinus. The sequence continues at coordinate 1,272,602 of NC_133695.1, read as the reverse complement.
CTGCCTCTCATCAGTGAATACGTTCACAACATGTATTACCATCAGTGGCGGCCAGCAGCTAAGAATATATTGCGCCAGGAGTAAGAGGCTCAGGTTTGAAAGTTTTTAAATAAAAATGCTAATTGGGGGTTGAACTCTGCCCATCATCCCCCCGTGGTCCAGAAAATAGGTACCACTTTGTGGGAAAGTCGACAGTGGTGGTCCTGTGGAAATACTCGCCCCACTATAGGAATGTGGAATTTCCATCACTGGCTCAGGGCTGTAAACAGCGGGTGACCACACCGCCACAATGCTCCTTCGAGCAGGAATATCACCGACTTTCTTTTGTTATCTACACCAACAGCAGTGGGGGGGAAGACGGATTGGAAGGAGTGAGCGAGGTACATTCAGTTTATAATCTTTATAATTAGCAGGTAAGTAGTGTTAACTTTTATTTAAAAACACTTTACGAGCAGGACCTGGCCCAAAACCAGCCACGAATAACCAGCCACGAATAACCAGCCACCAACTGATTACTGTTATAGCGAATACATTTTCTTTATTACCTCTCTCTCTCTTTAACTCTTCCACTCATGTTATTAACAGCCATATGTAGGTGTGTGTGTGTGTGTACAAACTTGTAAGCTGTTTTGCGTTTACTACGTCTACTGTTAAAATGATACAACTGTTCCACGGCACGGCACGAAGGAGGATGTACTGCATGTGAAAACGGAGTCCGCATGTGCGAGTGTCGCCGGCGCGTGAGGGAGTGCGTCTCCCCACATTTTCCAGGGTAAGTCTCCCAGTAAGCTACAACAACAACAAAAAACCAGGATGGTCCTTCCTTTCCGTCCCTAGCCCCTTGGGATACGAATACTGTACACCAGCTCACACGTATTGCTGCTCCTCGGCAGAGGGAGCTGGATTCGCTCGGACTGGTCCAAGCAGTAATTCAGGTTGAGGGCTTCACTCATGATGCCACGTGTCCTGAAACAAATGGGAACGCAACGTTCTCAGCAGTCAACTCACAAACAGCCCGAGATTTTGTTTAAAGCTAAAGGTGCGGCCCTGAAATTGCTTATTCACTCCACTGCTGGTGGGAAGGGCCCTTCACAAGCAGAGGCCCTAGAGGGCCCTTCTCGAGGGTATTTGGTCTACTCTGCCTACACTTACTGAAGACAGTAATTGTACAATGTTTCCACTGTCGTGAATGCTTAACACTGTGCGTGGTATAAGGCAGAAGGACAAGTTAAATGTTTTACTGGAGGCGTAATGTGTACATTCATATCGATTCTTCTGTAGCAGGCTGCATGCATCAAATATCGTTTGAAATCAGTTCTGTTGTTCAAGTCGTATTGTGGGTGGCGCAGTGGTTAGTGTTGAGTTCGATGTTTGGCCACGGCTAACGTCGATATCAGAACCTGTCCTACACTGCCCTCCATCAACTTTCACTGGCCAGGGTGGTGAAGTATGGTCAAAACACCCCCCCATGGCCGATATGGTATGGAGATTGAGAATGACTGGAATTTAATATTTTATCCTATAGCTTTTTTAAACTCACTCGTCAACAACACTGCCTTAAAATATTAAATATATCAAACATATAATAAATTTATTTATTTGTTGCCACCTCAGTATCGCCATATAATTAATTGTATGTATATGCTGAAGTATGGTGGCCACTAGAGGCCGCTACAAGTCCGCTAATCACGAGAAGAGGCGACGAGATTTGTTACACGCCTAGTACTTTCTGGTTCTTTCGGTTCAAGTCACGTCGATGGAAAATTAACAGAAAATTAACAGAAGTTCTCCTGCTGTTTGTCTCACCCGACAACGATTGCTTGTGTTGCGATCGAACCGTCGTGATCTATTAATTTTCTACCCACGTGATGACTTTTCCCAAATAACCAAAGAGTATGGATTCCTGCAGTCACGAAAGCTTCAAATCAAGGTTACACGCCTCGTGTTTATTTTCCCCCAAGGCGCCAACAGAAAGGCAACAACGATGTTGGTACGTTTTGTACAAATGTAGGGTCAGTAGCACCACACGGTGGCAGTGATGGCGCATGATTACAGCAACGATCAGTGCACAAAAGGTTGCCTGAAGTGGATTGGGCTTATTTATATTGTGTTAGTGCAATAAATGTCCAAATGATGGGCCACTTCGTTGAGCTATCATTTGTGGCCAGGTCGCTTGTGAACAATAAGTTCATACCTCAGTGGGCTTTGCCTGGTAGGATGCGGATGATTTAGTGCTGTATTTGTGTTTGGGTGATTTGTGTTACCTTTATTGTACTTTGTACTATCGTGTTTTTTTAGACCGTTTGTTGTTGTAACGTTCTTACCCGCCCCTACTGAAACATCTATAAAAAAGAGCTTTATAGCTCATCGGATTCCTCGGGTTTAAATATTTTGATTCTGAACATATTAACTTCATAATTGTGAAAGACGTTCCCCCCCCCCCCCCTCCTTTACAAGCTTTGCAAAATATAACATCTGAACATTTCTTAAAGTCCTGGGCGCTTCATAGACATCGCAACAATCGTTGATGTAATGTTATCGCTCTCCCCGATGCGCATGACGTTCAGCGTGAAGTCTCCACGTGGTGGGAGCTTCTTCAGGGAACTGGACTGAGCTCCCGTCACATGGAGTGAAACGTCGGACATCGTGCTGAGCAGCAATGCAGTACAACCCGGAAGCTTAACGGAGAGCTGTACAGCATAGCCACAAAATGCATGTTGTACCCTATAGGTGTCATTTTATTTACTGAAAAACATTGGTTGAATAATTTTCCTACCACACCCACTCTGACCTGATCGTTTATTTATGTTCTTTTTACACATATGTGTGTTTCTAGGAAAGGGAAAATGTAACCATGACGACCAAATTCCGTTACAAAGTATGGAGGTCATCTTGTAAGGAACATAAGCCCCCGAAAAGATGTGGCAATGAAATGAAGGCTGTGCGTATGTTGTCCGATTCTTCGATGGTTTTATGCTATTCTGTGCTGTTTAAATGTCCCACGAGTGGTGAGATATTGACCATGGTAATATTTCGTGCCAAATTACATTCAGAGTTTTAAGAAATGTGGGGGATGGATGCGGACAACCTTCCTCCAGAGACCAAAGACTGCTCGTAAATGCAAAATTTGGCACTAATTTAAAATTGGCACTGTTCCCAAAATACAGGGTTTCTGTTAGCTAAAAATGCGTATTGACACAGTTGCCACAAGCGATGAGATTTTTTTTAAAGAGGGAATTTGGGTGAGAATACCAAGGAGCAAAAATGTAAAATTCCAGGAAACTCAAGAAAAAAAACGTCAGTAAGAGGCGTTAAAAAAACGTCCGACATTTGCACAATCCACGCGAAATATAAAATAACAAATGACACTTAAAAGGGGCTGATGTGCTCACTTTCTATGCATTTATCAGCTGAAGTGTGACAAGACAAAATTTACCAAGATTTATAATTGCAGCCTTGCTATACGACTGCAGTTCGTGAGGCAGGAGAGAAAAACACCACCCACACAAGTAGGAATGTCTTCTTCACCTGCGGGAACTGAAGCTGATCAGGGGTAACCAGATACCGTGGCAAATTAAAAATGTGACCTTTTCCCCTCCGAGTTCTCATGGGAAACATTTTTCTATACATACAAAAAATATATATTGGTAAATGTCCTTATTTTTTCACGTGTAAACACCAAAATGCAGATCCCGCAATTGATTTGTATTTATATATATAAAAGCTGACCTTGTTTACCTTGTTCGTATAGTTGAAAAAAATAACCTGTTTTTGTTCCATAGTTTGATATGTGCAATATAATGAATAAAAAATACACTAAAAATGTTTCTTGGCACGGTGGAATTTCAGGACAAATCATATTCACGTGGTCATAGTCTGGGTCAAATTAACTCAGGGGCTCTAGGGGCTACAGCCAGCGGGCTCTGATTTTGTGGGCCCGCTCCAAGAAAATATATCTACTGCTCTATCATGGTTAAAATGCAATACTGTAGCACTATGATAAATCCCAATGTCATTTTGGTAATTAAAGCCGTAGCATTGCAAGTGCGTATTTCTCCCAATTACGTGCCAAAATAAAAGTGTTTTTTTTCATTTCACATTTTGATTCGCCTATACAATTCACAATTCAGATTTAAACACTCAAAGAACCAAGCTGAATAACAATGTAGTTTGTTTGGCTTTCAGCATGGGTGGTCATACAGCAGCCAAGGGATGGAACGGAATAGACAAAAAAAAACCCGATCACAGGCCCGGGCGTCCAGTTGCATAAAATTTGATGGGTGAACATCTCCCTTAAAAGACACCGGTTAGACTAGGAAGCCGAACGGAGTTTTGTACTCATCGTAGCCTTACCCGGTAAGCAACGAACAGGCGGCCCCGGAGGACTCTAGCTCACAGAGGACTGTGCAGCGGCCATGAGCAGACCCCCTTCGGAGTGCGGTGGCGGCGGCTTCTCTTGCGTGTGATCCGCGGCCGTTTCCGCTTGCGCCGCAAAATCCTTTGAATTACTGTTGCCCAAGCTATTCTCCAAAAGCTGCTGCGCTTTATCCATTTGTACTGCCGAGGACAAATCCTCGGGTCCATTGTTCTCGCTCATAGGCCCATCTGCACGTTTCTGCTGTGACAGCGTTTCGACACCGCCAGCGCTGTTCGGAATTGCCTTGCTGGTTATTTCAGATGCCTTGTCGCCTTCCACAGAGACGCAATCAAGAGGCGCTTGGCTGTTGACATCGTCAAGATGATGATGATTGTTGTTGCTGTTGTTGTGGCCGTCGTGAATAACGGGCAGCCCTTTCCCGTGGTCACTTTCCTCCGCAGTTTCTTCCTCGAGCGCCACCCCCGACTTCCGCGCCGAGTTTGCCGCCGCCGCCGTCGGCCACTCGTGCTCCTCGGCGTTCACCTTCGCCGCGGCGGGCGTCGGTCGCGCGCCGTCTCCGGGCACAGCGGCTGCGCCGGAGACGGCGGGCGGACTCTCGGCGTCTTCCTCCATGATCACCTCCAGATCCTGGCCGTGCGGAGCTTGCATGACCATGGTCTCCAAGGGGATTTTGTAAGCCTCCATGGCATCCTTCACGGACTGCACGGGAATTTCTTCGGCCATTTCTTCGGCCGCCCGACTCGAACGCGTTTCCCCAGTTGCGTTCTGCTCGATCGTTTGTTCGGCGAGGTTGGCGGCCGACTGGACGGTTGTCTGCTTCAGTTGAACCTCATGAAATGCAGCTCTCTCCTGGCACTCAGATTGTTGCTTTCCATTCAAAGTGCAGCCAATGTCTGCGGCCGGAATGTCACCGGGGAGAGTCCGAGCACAGTTCCCGTCTTTAGCTGCTGAAGCGTCGGTCACAAGGTCTGGTAAGCGAGCTGTGGTGCTCAAATCACCAGAAGCGCCGTCTATTCCACCGTCCAACGCGCGAGCGGCCTCCGGCACGGCGGTGTGCGACTCACTCTCGGCGCCCGAGATCACACAAACCACCGGCGCACAGTCCTTATCGGCGTTCTCTTCGTCACGCTCGTCCGGTGACAGATTCGGTTTCTCTGGTGCATTTTCGGTCACGATCAGGCTTGGGGACATTTCTTTTGAACCTTCGCAAGCGGCTTCGCTGTCGGGCGTTTCGAGCCGAGTGGCTGTGACCGAGGGCGCATCCACCACGATTTTTACCTGCGCCAAGTTGTTGTCCACCGTTACGTTTTGGAGGGCGTTCGACTCTCCTTCTTTCGCAAGCGCGCTGCCGTGTTGCGAACGATCGCCGCTCGTCGTGACCGATGTTTCAGATGCCGCGCCCGCAGGTTGACCCGCACGTGAAGCACCATCTGTTGGTCCTGCGGCATTCGCACCCACCGACGCATCGTCGGAGCTCCCACCCTCCTCTCTATCGTCGCACGGCTCATCGGCTTTGTCCAAAACGCCATCTTCGCCCGCTGGCCCTGCCGCCGCCACCGCCGCCTCCGTGGGCACGCCGAGCACGACCTCGGGAGGCCGTTCTTGCGAGACGGGCAGCTCGGGCTCCTCAACGGCCGTCGGACGCTCCACTTGAACCGACAGATCTCCCGACTCGAACTCGGACAGCGGCACGACGGACGGCGTGTCCTGGTGGACCTCGGCGCATTTGACGCGGCCGCTCGCCGGCGAGGCGGCCGCTTCCGCCTCGGCGCCCTCCGCGTCGGCGTCGGCCTTTCTTCTCCTCATCCCCGGAAAGAGCTTCTTTATCGACCATCCGGCGGCGGAAGGGTTCTCCGCCTTCGCGCACTCGCGCTTCGGGGATTCCGTTTGGGATTGCGCGGCTCGCTCCACGTCTCGCTTTAAATCCGCAGCTGCCCGCTGCAAGGCGTCCTCCTCGTCTCCGCCACCCGCCTGATTATCCCCTTTGGCCTTCGCCTTCTTTTTGGGCGTCACGAGCCGCTTGAAGGACTCCCAGGCGGACTCGCGCTTGGGCGAGTCGCCAGCTCGCCCCTCGTCCCCCTGCTTCGCCGCGCCCTCCGCCCTTCCGCCGCTCCCAGCTGTCGTCTCGGTTCCCTCGGGGGATCCGGCCGCCAACTTGCTCTCATCGCGCCGCTCTTCCTCTCCTGCCGCCGCTGCCGCCGCCGCCTCCGGACCGTCCGTCACTTCCGCGTCAGACGCAGCCGGTGCCGTGCCGCGGGCCGCAACATCCTCGTCCGTCCGCGCTTCGTCACTCGCCGCCACGGTGAGGGCCGCCGTTTCCAAAGCGGCCTCCGATGACGCGTCCTCCACCGCGACGTCGGCCGCTGCGGTTGCCGTGACGACGGTGGCGATGGTGGCGGGCTCCACGGTGCTGTGCACCTCCACGGTCACTTTCACCTCCTCCGTTTCTCCGCGCGCCTCTTGCGACCTGCCCGCGGCGGCCGGCGCGCCGCTCTTCGAGCGCTCGTCAGCCTGATCCTCCGGGTCGTCGTCCGTGTCGCTCTCGGCCGCTTTCTTCACGCGCTTCTTGGGGGTCACGAGCTTCTTGAAAGAAGACCAAACCGTGATGCCCTCCCGCTTTCTCACAGCCCCGACGTTCCTGCCATCTGCCACGACGGCTGCTGCGCCAGGATGCGGCGAATCCTCCGATTTAGTTTCCGCTTCCTTTGCGTGCGCAGGGGAACCCGGATTATTGTCTTCCACGGAAATGGAAGTTTGTGCTCGTTTCCCGTCCGTTCCCGGTTCACCCTCGTCGCCGGTTAAGTGTTCGCTCTCTTCTCTTTCCTTGGTCACCTTCCTCTTCAGGCTCGGTAACTTTTTTAATCCGGAGCCTTTGAAAAATTTCTTCAGAGGTCCTTCATGAGTCCTTGCCTTGGCCCTGGCAGAGGTGTCTGTAGCATCCCCTTCGTGGTCGTCATCAGCAGCGGCTTCGTTCGTCCCTTTGCTCTTATCTGCCGTTTCTAGAGCGCTCTCGCCATTCGCTGCCGCCAATTTCTGCTGCTGCTGCTGCCCTGCAGGTGGGTCGCTCGACGCTTCCTCGCACGTGGCAGCTTCGAGAACGTGGGCCATAGACACCAGGACGTCGGGCGTGGCTTCCGACTTGGACGAGCAGGGCTGCTGGTCGTCGGGCGCCTGCTCTTCGCCTCGAGCATGCGCCTCCAACGCTCGTGCCAGTTCCGCCATCTTCCCTTCCACCTCCGCTCTCGTGTCATCGGGTCGCCGCGACGCGTCTTCGGCGGCCGCTCTGGCGGCGCCCTCTTCGCGCTTCTGCTTGTCGCCCGCCTTCTTGCGCAGCCCCGCGAACAGCCCGGACATTTTCTTCAGAGGCGGCACGGGAGCTTCTTCCTTCAGGGGCTCGGCGGGCGGCTTGCAGACGCTGGCAGCGATCGAGGCGGCCGCCTCCGCCGCTATCGCTTCTGCGACTTCCTCCTCGTCGACGATCTCCAGGTCGGCGATGTCCTCCTCCTCCCCGCCGCCGCCGCCGCTCCACTCCGCCCCTTGCGCCCCGCCGCTGCTGGCGGAAGCGTCCTGCGCGGGCTCCGTCGCCCCCGCCGGCTGCTCGTCCGGCTCGTCGCTCCGGGGCGCTTGATGCGCCGCGTCCGAAGAAGGGGCGCCCTCCTCCCCACCTCTGCTCACTTTCAGGAGATGGGCGGGCTCCGGTTGAGCGGCTTTGTCCTTCTTCATCGTGAACTTGAAGCCCCCGAACTTAAATATTTTCTTGAAGCCAACCTCGTTGCCCTGAGAAGCGCTCGAGGAATCCAGCTCGCCACGCTGCTTCGGATCGACGTCGGGCCGACCGGTCGCTTCGTCGGTTTGGCCGTCCAATTCATTCTCCGTTCCGTTCACGGGATCGGAGTGGGCGTCTTGTTGGCATTCTCCCGCGGGATTGGCAGCCACTTCGATGTCGCCACTATTTGTTTCGCCGCCCTCCTCCACGTCTGCCCCGTTGGTATTCGCAAGCAGCTCAAGCCTCGCGTGTTCCTCTGTAAGGACGAGCGGGCAAAAAAAAAATGTACGAGTCAAATAATTGCACAATCGTGTTTTTGACACTGAAGCAAATGTGTACCTTAGGGCAAAAGGAATGAGTTAAGTCACGTGCATATTTGTGTACAATTCAACATTTTACACAAAAGACAGAAATTTTTTCTTTTAAATTAGCAGTCAAAACTATTGTTCAGTTTCTTATATTTCCCTTATGAAGATGGTCACTTAATGCTATGGTAAAGCATACGTTATTTTTATTTGGGTATTAATATTTTAGAAATTTTTGTTAAAATTTCCATTACAAATTGGACGCGGTATGTGTGAATGCCACAGCAATGTGCTGGCGTTCAACTTTTGCAAAATATCCTCTCGTGTTTGCAAAAGCAATAACAGTGCGTGTTCTTTTCCCCCAGATAATAGCAGAACTATAATTTACGGCACATTGCAAAAACACGTGCACAATAAAAGTCACTTTAGTTATTTATCACTCTGATTGTGCTCCAACACCTAACAACCTCGATAAGAATATGAAGCTGAGTCAATCAGTAACTCCGGTGACCGAAACGCAGTGGGGGAGGTCTTCATCCAGCAGTGGATTGATAGGGGGCAAAGGTTATTATTCAATTATCTGGATAATAAACTGCTACAAAAAGTAATACACACCTCAGACCTATGGCCCGAGACAATACAGTTACACAAACCTGGTCACACAAACAGATAACTACCGGATTATAGGATGTACCCTCAACTTTAACTTTATAAAACACAGGGGGGAGGGAGGGAAGCGAATCTTAAACTCTGGAGAATGCGGTGTGATTATTGCGTACTTCTGAGATCCCTGCTGTTTGATTTGCAGCGAGCTCCTTTATATTCCCATTGTAGCCCCGCACGCCATTTGCATTTGGCACCAATTAAACTGCATGAGGATTTGTGATGTTGTTTAAAAGCGGTTGCTGGGCACGGGCTCAAAGCCCCCGTAACGCCAAGTGGCCAGCAACAAACAGCACAAATAAAGGTGTAACCGATACGAGTCGATACACTTCTTGAATTGACCAAGCTTGTGACCACTTAGAGAAGCGATGGGAGGGATTTCCAGAGTGGAGCAATGCGTGGGGGGGGGAGAAGCGGAAAGAGAGTGTTGGGGCCAGCGGTGCGTACGGTGTTTGAACGCAGTGTGGATGAGATGAAACGATCAGCCTGACAGACCAAGTCCTCAACATGCATTTGTCAGAATGCTGTCATCCTGCACGTGTCACATCTTGATGTCGCCTACCTTGCCCGCACTGTGACAAGCGCACCGCGCTGACAGTGGCGGTGTTCACGTGGGACGACGCTACGGCAGGGCAGCAGCCCACTTCCGCCTCGAGGTTTGCTCCTGGTGTTCAGATGCAAACAACGGGGCTCGGGTTTAATCAATCAAATATCGATCATTCCAAATGCGGACGACCTAGGCCAGAAGACCAGATGTGCTCGCCCGATTTCCTGCTGCTAAGTGAATCCACATGTCCCCCGCGCCCGCTCCCACTAACAGTGGTCACATGATCGCTCCGCTGCCAACTGTGGCAGGAAAAATACACGCGCAGATGATGTCACAGCTGCCAGTATCATTAACTTATACGGAACCGTGACTTATAAAAATTTTTCCGAGAAAATATTTTCCTTTCACTTTAGAGAACCTTTAAAACTGCGTTAAATAAAGCGCGTGCCACCATAACCGTGGATATTCACTGTTAAAAACATTACTTTTTTTGTCATGAAGTACGGCACAATAGATTACTTGCAGTCGGATGGGGGGGTGTTTTTTTATCAGAAAAGCGACGCATCTATCCGTGAATGAATCTGCCAGCGTGAGTTATGAATCACCTGCAAAAACAGGAAGCCATTGTTCATGATTTAGGTGCGGTTTGGATTTTAGATTGTGTAGGATAGGGCAAGAGAACAAACGGCTACCTGGTTTTTTTACACACGAGGCTGGATTAGCGCAGGGGCTTTGGGGCCTGCAGTCTGGGACCTCAGATTTTGAGGACTGCCCCCCCCCCTGCTCCCCCAAATAAAGATACTACTGGTTAAAATGCAATACTGTACCGTTGAATTATGAAACTTACTTTAGCATATTGTGCTGTTGTCAGTAAAGCCACAGCAATATACTGTGTGTAATAAAGTATTAAAGCTTTCGTGATTGCATAAAGTTAATAATTGTTTTTTTCGGTAAAGTCACAATACTGTGCGAATTGTGTTGTGGTCAGTAAAGCCACAGCAGTATACTGTGTGTATTGTGCTGTGGTCAGTAAAGCCACAGCAATATACTGTGTATTGTGTTGTGATCAGTAAAGCCACAGCAATATACTGTGTGTATTGTGTTGTGATCAGTAAAGCCACAGCAGTATACTGTGTATTGTGTTGTGATCAGTAAAGCCACAGCAATATACTGTGTGTATTGTGTTGTGGTCAGTAAAGCCACAGCAATATACTGTGTGTATTGTGTTGTGATCAGTAAAGCCACAGCAGTATACTGTGTGTATTGTGTTGTAATCAGTAAAGCCACAGCAATATACTGTGTATTGTGTTGTGGTCAGTAAAGCCACAGCAATATACTGTGTATTGTTTTGTGATCAGTAAAGCCACAGCAATATACTGTGTATTGTGTTGTGGTCAGTAAAGCCACAGCAATATACTGTGTATTGTGTTGTGGTCAGTAAAGCCACAGCAGTATACTGTGTATTGTGTTGTGATCAGTAAAGCCACAGCAATATACTGTTTGTATTGTGTTGTGGTCAGTAAAGCCACAGCATTATACTGTGTGTATTGTGCTGCCAGTTATGTGCTCACATTCACACCGTTTTGTTTATTCTACCTTTTTGGTTTGGCCTTGCAATTCGTGAATAACAATGCAGTGTTTGGTAATGGGCATGGGTGATGGCAAAACAGAAAACGGATGGAGTTGAATAGGGGAAGAGATGTTCAACCAAATCTCAAAGAGCCCCAGGCCCCGCAAAAACGTAATCTGGTCCTGACCATACGCTCCATATACCTACAGGGCAAGCCGGTTAGATATTCATGTAACGGAATTCTTTCTCAAGACGAATGAGTGGCCTAGCTCAAGTTTCGTTAATTTCGGGGCAAGGCTGCCTCTGTGGCCATCATCCGCATCTTGGCATTCAAACAGCTGATCACATGGCGTGACCAGTCATGCTTCCCTAAATGGATTGCTGTAAGTGCATCCAGTTATCAAGTCCAGTTCTGTAGTATCTGTATCATGCATAACACATTATCATGGTCCTGTTTAAAACAGCCATAGACTTGCTCTTTTCATTATCACGAAAAAAATCACACAGTTTATGCAATTGAGGGCTTTGGACTTGTAGCAATGTTTTTTTTTAATCTATAATAAATATTAGTTGTTAACTTAACTTTCTTTTAAAGGAGGCTCATTGAGCTAAGAAGTTTTTTTTTTCCCATTGGGAACGAATACGGAGCGATGGATTCGGCTAATGTACAGGTGGTGCCGAGTGGATTGTTACATCGCAGAGTCATGAGAGATGGCGTGGCTTGGGGAGGCATTCATCCAGCCAGGGATTAACCGTGGTTTATGGTAATGGTATGCTATGAATCACTGGAAAGCACATTCACGTTGTCCCACTCACATTCATATTGTCCCACATTCGTGTTGTCCCACATTCGTGTTGTCCCACTCACATTCGTATTGTCCCACTCACGTTCGTATTGTCCCACTCACGTTCGTGATGACTAGAACTGCAGCGACTGTAATCCTGAACCCTTACTGTCACTGCAGGATAGTGAACTGTGAGGATTTGATAAACCTATTGCACTCTGATGAGCAATCAAACTCAAGTTGGTTTCGTTGGTTTCATGCGAGTGATGAGAGATGCAGACCCATTTGTCAAGGATATGATGAATTAGGGTAGAGGTCTTGCAAAACGTTCCTTTCTCGTCAGATGAGGTTGCGCGGTCTTAATGGATGGCCTTCTACTGTGTTTTTGGTTGTACGGTGTGTTACTGTAACGCGTCCCGGGAGTTTCAGCGGGAACTTCGTCGGTAAAATAACAGTGCTTGAAAAAGCTCCAAAGCATGTGGAGCGAAACGTCGGACATCGTTCCGAACAAACACGCGGTACCGGCCAGACAACACACGGGAGGGCCGCCCAGCGCGATCGCGAAAACCCACGCCGTGGTGAGTAGGATGAATAGAGTTCTCACGGCCGGGCAACGAGAGCTGGCAGGGCGGCTGGGTGGCAAGGCGACAGGGCGGCTGGGGCGCAGTGGGCGATATAGCCATTGTTGCAGGCAGAGTAAATTTGGCCGTGACAACAGCAGCACACACAATGACCTGCTCTGACAAAGAGTGTAATAAAGTATTTAATGTCCGTAGGCGGTCGGTGGCAGGCAGCCTAGTTGCCCGTGCTGAAAGACGGCACAGTCATCAGAACGCCGTGCCAACCCACCCACCCTGCGAGCCCGTGAGTCTGGCGAGCGGTCGGGGTTGATGCCTGCAAGTCTGCCCTGCCAGCATGGAGATGTGTTTTGTTTATTGTCGGCGTTGTAAAACCTCTTAAATCTCTGTGATAACAGCGTCGGGTACGTTTGATTTTTGTGTGTGGATGAAAAAATAAACTAACGGCATGTTCGGCTTGGGTGGGTGACTTATAACGCTCTTTTTGTCTGTCCGAGTGAGTCACACTGGGTCTTCAGTTTCATTTTCGGGAACGTCTTTCGTTGGGATGTTTGGCCAATTCCATTAAGGAGTGCATGGCGCGTGAGAGGAAATTGGAGTACACGGAGAAAATTAATGCAGACAAGAGGATAACACTTAAAGCTCCACACACAGATGGGTTAAAAATATTGTTGTACTACCATTCCCAGTAGTGACAAGCCACAGCCCCAGCTTAGCTTCTAAGATCTGATGAGATTGGGTCCATTGCGGGTGATTTGAGCTGTGAATGTTCAGTTAGGTAAATAAAACTGCATAAACATTCAAATGAAATGTTAATTGCTTGGCTTTTAAATGCTTCAGTAAACACTTCCCCAGGCATATCCTGAGCGAGTAAACAGTCTGATAAAAGATACAAGGGCTGTTCTATCTGTGGGACCTTTTCGCCAGTATCAAGATGATGAAAAACATACAGGAGGTGCAAAGATGTTCACACACCAAACAGACAACTATTACAAGGCGTCAAGTCTGCATTAACCACACGTACTTTTGGTAAATCATGAAAATAAATATGCTAAAAGAGGTTGTCTCTGGTGTAGGCAAATTAGTTTCGAGGACAATCCATACATTATCCAAGCATATTTGTTTTTGCATGTTCTGCCACAAGTATGTATGGTTTATGCAGACTTGATGCCTACTAATCGGTGTGCCTATTTTATGTGTGAACATCTTAACACCTCCTGTATTTTCAATCAAGGGAAGGGCAATTTGAGGGAAAGGCAGTGGGATTTCAGCAAAATATGACTGAGCAAACACAGTGGTGGAATTGTGGATGTAATATTAATGATTGGAACTGGTGAACAGCATAAATACCAAAGAAGATGATATATGGACTTTATTTTGTTGTAGCATTATCATATGTAAGTACTGTAAATGCTATAAGCCAGGGGTGGGGAATCTACGGACTATGGCCACACGAGGCCTACCACTTCGAAATGGCCTACAAATAAAATATATCCCGTCACTGCAAGCGTCTTAGCTGTAATTCATCGGTTATTAGAGGGGGGTATTTCTTACCTGGCAAACACTGTGTATGTAATATTGGCATGCTCAGTAAAGGTGAATCCTAATCATGTTGCAGGTTATTATTGGATAAGGCTAAGGGTGTGTGGCAATGTGCGGCACCGCCAAACGGATTTGGAAGTCCTATTCACCCCACAGTAAGGAAAATATTCCCCCAGCTCCTACTTATGAACAGTACTGATTGTGTTGACTGTAATTTTTCCCTGTGGTTTTGATCGATTTACTGCTGGTTATGGTTGCATTTGTGGACCGAGTATTGCATAACCTGCATTTTTTTAAATACAAAATCTGCATATTGACGTAACCTGCGTTATTGAGTGGCACTATGCAGCTCTAGATTCTGGGCAAAGAGAAGTCATAAGTCTGCACAGAGACAGCTGTGCAAAATATAATTTACTTGTGATACTGCACTACTTGTTAGCAGCAGCAGCAGCAGCGGCGTTGTTCTATCCAATGCTGTATGAAGGCCTCCCCCACACCGATGCAATGCCTCACGTTGCCTGCGATACCACAAGCCATCTCGTTCCTGGACATGAGCGGAGCTTGTCGGCTCCATCTCTACGGCGGACGGCGGTCTTCTTGAGCCAATCCGTGACCGGTCTCGGCCATTGGTGGTCATCCCTTGTAGCTGTGACGTGTCGTGCCCAAGGCCACTTCCTTTACCTTGCTAGTCAAGACGATGCCTCTGATTTGTTTGGGGTGTGCTCCCTGATCTATGTGTTCCTCTTCCTGTCACTTGGCGCACTTCCACGCGCGCACCTCCGCCTGCGTGTTTGTGCCACTTTTTAAAGTATTGTGTCCGGATCTGATCCAAAATGCCATGGATAAAATAAGTCACCGTTTAAAAATGTACTTCTTTCAGCACGTTTATAAACTTGTGTCATGCACACTTGGCTTGACATTTGTATAAATACCGGTTCGAGTAGTGGAGCATTCCAACAAAGTAATTTAGACAAAGTATGGCACGAGTTTGCCTTGCCCGCATTGCTGGAATCTGTAAGAGTTTTTTTTTAAGTTCAACTTTTTTTAAGCTATGAAACTTTTCCTACAGCTATAGCAGCATAACACGTGTGTACACGAAACAATTTGAAGCGTTTTGTGCATCATCAGCCAGAAAAATATATATACATGTTTGGAGTGGATGTCTTCAGGGCAGATACTATGAATAACAAAAAGTAACACGTTATTTTTCTCGCGTGGGTTATAGCCGTGGCTGTGTGTACAATCTCATATATTGCTGCTCATATGTAACTTGACGGCGAAATTGTTCCAATTTTACCTTACCAAGCCGTGAATACGATGATGGTAAACTCCATTGTTTTCTGCACCTAGAATGAACGCAACGCTGACCCCGTTTCCTTCACGCTCCAAGTTTCGCAATCAACTTGCCTCAAAACAATAAATCATCGCACACAAAAAAAGTTGGACGGAAGGAGCTGCGAGGTGCGTGTAATTATGGTGCACTTGCCTCGGTGGTCGATGTTTGTGCTGGTGTGGTCGTTAGCCAGTGCCTCTTGCCCAGACGGCTGCTCGTGTTGATCCGCGCCGAGCTCCGCCGCTGCTGCTGCTGCTGCTGCTCCTGTGGCTGGCTGCAGCACCGCCACTGGACCCTCACCCTTGAATAACTCGACACTTTTCCTGCATGCCTGAGTCTGTGAGGGCAATAGCTGTAGACGAATAAAAACAACAACAAATATATTAACAATAATATTAAAGTAATCATTCACAGTGCTTTGTCAATCAATTCAAGTTAAGGGTATTTAGTTTAACCACGAGGTGAGGACTCAAGAGACCAGGATAGAGTCTCATTTCGCAATAGCGACCTTGGTGACAACATTTTTTGACAAAATAAAAAAAACAAAAAATAAAGTACAGCAAAGAAGCAAAGAGAAATCAGAGCAAACACAAATGTCTCATGAGATATTGAAATATTGCACGAACAATTAATTGCTGGAGGAAAGGCCTCTCCACCCCATGGCGAAGGCCACCCCATACCGTATTCGTTGTTGGGGGTTGTGTGACCATACTTCACCACATTTGGTAAAGGGTGGAGGTCCCGGGACCGGTTCAGTAATAACTCGCCACTGACGTTAAGCGGGAAATGAACTCAGGTCACCGGGCTCAGAGCACAGTTCACTCATCACGACATGAACACATTCCTCAAGACAGCATATACACATGTAAATATCGTCCTCATGATGGCAAGGCTGAGCACCTGTTAGGGTTAGTACCCAACGGGCTGGGTCGTGGTGTCGACATGACGCTTGGCAGCTTTTGCCCACTGCTAATTGCACAACGTGCTTGGTGCTCACTTTAGCCTCAGGTGACATTGGACTCAGAATTTGTTTTCATCATTGCGTGTTCACTTCAACGCAACAATCCACTAATTTGCAGAGGCGTCACGGTGGCGCCCTACGCCAGGCTAAGTGCACTTCAGAGATCCCGTGGAGTGGTGAAAGCTCATTGGCAGGTCACAGGGCAGACCCAGGTCACAGGGCAGACCCAGATTGCCGTCATTGAACTCTGCACACTCACACCTTTTGTTGTAATAACCCAAGGGTTTATTCGCCGAGTGCAGCGGTACTTAGCGGTAGGCGGATGCACATACTGTATCTTATCAGGGAAATATTAGATTTTCTTTGCTTTGTTTGAAAAGACAGCTGCTCGCTGGACACAGTTTTCCCGAACGACTGAAACGTCAGACGGTGAGCAAGGATGCGCACTCGCACCCTTAAACGTGTAACGGTGGCTGTTCACCCGCATCGGTAATGAGCAGGCTGCACTGTGGTGATGTCTGCCTGTATTGCTGCGTGGCTACTGTGATAGCAGTGGTAAATTGCACCACGTGTTGTATTTTTTGGTAAACCGCTTTGCAAGTTCTGCATTTGCCGTCCTGTGCCACAAAAAGAGAACCGATGCCCTTCGCACGACGCCTCTCGGCGGGGTAAACGAAACCGTCATCGTGACGCTGTGTTTTTAAAGTTGCGGCCTTGTGCTGTCCGTGGTGCTTTAAAAAAAAAACACACACAATAATGCATAAAATGTTTATAGCTCAAGCGGCAACATTTGTTGGCCATAAATAGCCCTGGACACTTTCATTTTGATGCCCATGTGGATTCTCAAGTTAGCTCGAAAATCCCGACGGACTGTAACGCCGCCACCCTGAATTTCTCACCACAGGACCACCAACGGAGAACCAAGCGAGATCTTGCGCCTCATTAGGCAAGCGGGGAGGCAATCTTCGTAGATGCACCTCGACCACCGGTTAACATTTGCGCACACGGTGGAGCGAGGCAAGCGGCCGATAGGAGCATGAACCCGTTTATAACATCATTGTTGTCTCACAGTTTAATAACGTTAAGTTAAATCGCCGAGGTTCACGGTCTGCCATATAACGCCACTTTGGCGGAGTGAGTTCAAGCACGTCCAGGGCTGACCATTGATTTAGCACTTCAATTTGTGTTCGTTTCATGTCAGGGAAAAAGATTCGTAACGATCCAATAATTACACAATAGCCGCTTGTAATGTCAAGCATGCAAAGCATACGCTCTAAGGCACCGCTACTTGTGACATGGCCGTGTGGACCGGCTGGCCACAGCCCCCCACCTTGGTGCCAACGTTCGACATATGGAAAACATGGTGCCACCTGAGGGTCACAGCTAAAAACAGCGTTGTCTACGGCCTTTTTTAAATGAACCCTACAATCCAATATCCGAGACGGGGCTGGCGGGTCGCTCTGAGATGGAGCCTATTTGAGACAGCCATCTGCAAAAGGCAGTACCGTTGGGTAAAAAAAAAAAAAACTATTTTCTCCGCTATGACGAAGGACCATTCCCTGAAACGTCAGCTATTTAATATATATAGAACTAATTTCCTTCTAGGGAAATTCTTGACGAATGTGTGTCGAGTTCTTGTTGTACATTGAGAAGGATCGTGGAATATACATGTGGTATTTGTGTTATCTCCCTTGAATGTGCGGGTTTTCTGCAGGCACTCCGATTCCCTCCCACGTACAAGAATGTGTACAAAACAAATTGGTCCAATGTTCCCAACCAGCGCCCTCCATTGAGTATGTTCCGAGGCTCAGCGAGGCTTTCTTGGGTTACGTATACACATCATAACCCAAAGTGGCAGCCAAGGAATGGAACGTGTTTGAGGAAGCCATCCAGTGAAGGAAATGGAGCGATGAAAACAACCTATGAGCAGGTGCTCGACAGACTGTTACATCGTAGAACTACTTGGGTAGCCCTTCATCCAGCATTGGATTGATCTTGGCTGATGACGACTTTCCCTTCCCAATTCTCCACAACAGTGCAACAAAGTGAGTTTCTTCGCAGTGATATTGTCCTTCAATCGGCAGGCGCCATAGCTCACATGGCCCCTGCAAACAGCAGCAGAAAACTCCCCGCAGCATTCACCTCGCCGACGTGTTTCCCCCGATGTACCGCGCGCTCTTCGACACGGTGTCCGACGTTTCGCTTCACATGCCGCGAGTTTCTCGGCGGCCGAATTATTTAGTTTGTGAATTGCACCGCGTGCCGTTCCGCGCGACGTCCCGAGCAATTTCCTCTCGGCGCAGGGAGATTTTTTTTCAGGAACCGAATTCTTAATTCTTCAATTCCTGAAGAAGTCGGCATCACATGCAGAGAAACGTCGGTCACCGTGCTGAACATCACGCGGCACGACCCAACAACGCATCGGAGAGCTGTACAGCACGACCATGAAAAACCTACGCACTTAGTTTACCTGATGAACTCCACAACGACTAAACCAGTTCACAGTTTGCCTGCTTAAACCAATGCAATATTAGTCCAGAAGGACAAATTGGCTAATGGATTCGACAAAAAGATTTTTCATGCAGGGATGGAACCTTTGCAGATGCATTCATTCATCGCAAGTGTATTTCGACCAAGGCTAATAAAAGCCCACTCGTCAGCGTGTCGTTTCTCTGGCAGCGGCAGGAGTGCAGGAATGCTGTCAATAAAAACTGTTGTTGTGATTAACAGAGCAGAGTGCTGTGAAGACAGCACAGTGCCAATATGTGCAATTAAAGTCACAATAAAGCATTGATGGGCAACTTATCATAAATGTCAGTGTATCATTGGATCGATTTGCTCCTAGTACAAGGGCCAAAATGAGTTTTGATCAATAACAGCCCGCTTTTTAAATACCCATTGTAACAGTTAAATATAAATCTGGCTCCACGGATAATTGTTGGATTTTTTTCAGTTCAGGAATAGATGGAATTAGCGGTGCGTTCTCAAACCTTGTGCATCTACATTCTGTGGTTGACCATTCTCTCTCATCTCATCGCCTGGCAATGTAAGCGCACACGGCCTGTAACCCAGCAGGGTGTGTAGGCAGCGATGGTTGCTGGATCTCTCACAGAGGCTGTGAAACATCCCTTCCCGTGGACGTCGAGGTGCCATCCTTAGATTGAAAACGAATTTCTCTAGAACTGCTTTTAGTGTTTCGTTTGTTGTCCTTCCCCCGCACCTCAGATTGGAGCGGTTGGTTACGTACGACATAAAATAACATAACATATACATACCCCGGTTCGCCAGGCTAAAGCGGTACAGCAAATTGCTCACTGATATCATCCGTCCCTTCTATATGCAATTGTGTTGCCCCCCAATGCACGCGTGGGTTTACAGTTGCTCCCGCACGTATAAACACTCATTAATCGCCTGAACATATCTTAATGTATAGAGGACTGCAGAGCTTCGAGGATTGTTGGGCGTCGGCTTACTGCCTGGTTGCCTTCCTGCTCATCTGTGGCTCCTTGGCAATCGCGAGATGCAATTGGACTGAACGACGGCGCTCTATAAAAACTAAACAATGTTACGTTATCTCACACCCGCTCTATAAAAACCAAGCGACGTTATGTTATCTCACACCCGCGCTAATTTCCTGCGGGTCCCATAGCTCACCGCACGTGCTTCCATGAAACAGTGTCAGCTGTTGAAGTCGACGTGTCCTGTAAATGTAACCGCGGCTTATAGAAGATGCATACAAAAAACTTAAGTTTCGCTCTGACAGCCTTGCTCAAAACTGGCATCCTTATCGGCCAGTGTGAGTCAACATTGGCGCAGACAGCAAGCGAATGTAACCGATTGAGTAAGCAGCAGCAGCAAACAGCCCAAGTGTGGCATGTGCTGTTGACCAGTCCATAAGTTCCCTCTCAGCAAGTCATCTCTCACATTTTGAAGAGTCCTCAAGATTGCGAGTTACTGTAAAATGAGTGGGGAATGCAGTTGTGCATCGTTACTCATCCGCGCTCTTGGAATTTCCATTTGAACGTGTGCAGCGAGCCTTCCCTATTTGTCGTACAGCCCTCTCGTCTTCGCGTTATACGTGTGCGTGCGCTACCACGTGAATGCGTACTTTGCCGGTGTCCTAGATTAACGAGCACAGGGCTAATGCTGCAAACGCAGCGCTTGTTATTGATTGCCACCGCGACCCAGATACGCTCCGAATCTGCCTCGTGACTGTTTGAATCCAGGGCTGTCCAGAGAGGTGAGGGGACAGACTGGGCAAATTGCCATGGGCCTCACACAAAGGGGGGGGGGAGCAATGTTAAAGTAACAAAGAGGACCCAACGTGGCATTCCGCCCTGGGCCTCCAGGAACCTCTGCAGAGCCTTTTGGTTTGAGTCACAACGATCGCCGGCCCTCCAGCAGAGGTACGCTTCGCGGCCGGAATGCCTCCGTGAGTCATGACCCAAACATTTGATGCACTGCTCGTTGGCCAAAGAAATATGACATGTAAATGAAATAAATTAAGTGAATGTGCAGGAAGGGTGGGGGCATGGGAGGGGGGGGGCAGGCTGGATGTAGCGAGCACTCGACACGTGGCCTCCACTAGCTGGAGATTTGGCTGAGGTGCCCCCCCCCCCCCCAATGCACCCCCCTTCCCCCCCCCGGCTTCTGTATAAATACCGTAAAACTTCTTGAGTAAACTTGAGGGCACCGATTGAAGTGCCTCGCTTTGACCGATTGACGATCGGACAGATGATCAGCGACGATAACAAACCGAGCTGGCAGTGCGTTGGCCTCTTTTTCATTTGACCAAACTTTTATTTTATTACAGCTGGTACCACAGCTGCTGAAATTCAACTGAACAAAGAAAGCTCAGATTACTATAGTTTTTTTCCACACTTAATGGCATTCTTGGGGCCTCCATGAGGGATGAGGCTGTGGGTTCACATCGGACATTCCTTTACACTCAGACTTGATACCAATCCAATTTCAACACTTCTCTAAAATACATCTTAAATTGGACAGTTATAAACGCGAAAACAACCTAAATTTTTGTTCAAATCAGAATAAGTCGATGAAGCTTAGGGGAGGACCCGCACCAAATTGCGTCGAGCGGAGTCGGTTTGGGCCAATTGAAAAACATTACATTGGTTCCGTTTCGCTGGAATCCAATATTGTGGATCAACGTAAAGAAATAACTACAAGCGATTTTGTCGCTACAGTATTTCTGAATTGTGGGTTTATTTAGTTGTGGGAGGTAAAGTAGAAACAGTTTTTTGATATCAGGGCACGGACACTTTTTGGTTTTATTATTTTCTATAAAATTTTCACTTTTCTAATTTCCAACAAAGACCCAAAGAATATAGTTTCCAACACAACCGTTTGTCGATTTTTTTATTCACAAACACCAATTTATCTGCTTTTGCTCAACATTGCCTGCATATGCAAACGATATGATTCTCACCTCCTGTGCTGGCCTTACCCAGCATGTTTGCTTTTGATCATTACCCAGGATCAGTCTTAATGATCTGTACATTTATGAAGGTCACGTGACGTTCAGTGGCCCGATTGTGTTACTCATGGGATTTGTTTGATACAGGGTGTCCACACAGGTATCGTCCATTGTTAAAGATGTATACTTAGACAGCAGTCAGAGCTATAGGTCGATAAAGCTACAAAAGCACGCACAAACTCGGGTATGTGAAGATTTTACAGTACGAGTGTCGTCCCTCTGAACCTCCGCGTGTCTGCCTTGGCATTGGCGACACACGTCGTACTGAGATTTCAGAGTCCCCGGGGGTTTCCCCAACATCTCAGATTTCATTGTCTCGAATGCTTCTGTTCTGTGCTGTTGTTGATTTCTTTTGACATTTAAAAACCGTAAGCACATAAAGAATATGTTGCTTACATGTCCACCACACGGTTCAAACCGATGGCCAATCACATTTCTTTAACAATGTATGGTACACCTTCATGGACACCCTGTCATGTGTATTTGTACGGAAAGATGTGCTCTTGTAATGTATATAGTAGTTATTATATTGAGCTTGAGATATTGCACCTGTGCATTTTGAAGGCAAGTGATTTTGCACTCTTTGTGGAAGACATTCACATTGTTCGGGTATTTGTGGCAGGGGGTGTTGCCCTCCTGCCACCATAAAAATGCTGCCCCTTTGGGTCCTTTAACGATTTCCACGGAATCCAACGGTTCCTTAGAATTGTGAGAGATATTGTAACATCTCCAATCTTCTCTGCAAAGCCGTGTCTTTTAATTTCCTGGCATTCAAACCTACTTCCATGCCTGTGGATCACTTCATCTCTCTTGCCAATTCCCCTCCCAAATGTATTTTAGTATATAGATTTGCCAAATAGGAACCGAGTAGGTTTTCACGTTTGTGCTGCGTGGCTCTATGATGTGTTTTTCAGGTCGTACCGCGTGATGTTCGTCACAATGTCTGAAATTTCGCTCCACGTGCTGAGAGCTTCTCCAGTAACTGAATTCTTCAGGAACACTCCGTGCCTGAGAAGCTGCCAGCACGTCAGACATCGTGCCGAACTACATGCAACAGAGCCCAAAAAAAACACACGGCACTCATTACACACAAAGTGCTTGCCACAAATAAACCACAATACCTTGCTGATCTTGTCAAGGAGCGTAAACTCCGGTAATCGTCGCAGCAGCGGCTTTTAGTTAGCCATCGAACACACGCTTTCAGATGCGCTTCTGCTGCCGTCTGGAGCGCTCTTCCTTCTGACATTCGGAAGCCACTGGAGATATGCACTTTTAAATAAACTAGATTGAAAACTCACTTCTTGAGAACTGCTTTGTGGATTTAGTTTGTTGTCCTTCCCCCGCACCTCCGAATTAGCACAATTGGCCAAATACATCACGAAAGAAGTTCAACATACATACGTACATCTCTACAGCATGATACTACGTGTGTGCTTATATCGCCCGCCACCGTTAAGTGAAACCCACTTAACGGCTTGCTTTGTGGAATTGGAAAAATTCATGGCAACAAATTGAATTGATATTAGGTAACCAGTTGCGAAACTGAATTGTTTGGGTTAGAGGCTGTCATCAATACTCCACCACACTCCCCCCCCCCCCGCCCCCCAACTGTGCTGTGAGCTTCGCATACCCATAGTATAGTCACGGAGTAAAAATACGTCGGTAGGATCACCTACCTCGTGGTTCTCTCACGCGTGGCGCTGGTAGTTGACCAACGGCCCGTGCCCTGCTCATCGTTAACTTTGCAAGCACGCCATTTTCCCAGCAACATTTTTTTGGGGTTTGTCTCAGATGAGGCATCGCTGAGAATAATGTTCAACAAATGCCTTCACGCGGGGCTCAAGTCTGGTGTGCCCGTTTGTTTCGGTGCATCGTTCACGCGCTGGAACGCGCGAACGTCTAACCCCCGTGTGGCGAGGCTCAGGAGTCGGTGCCGCCTGCCTTTCCCTCGATTTATGTTGACGGTTGAGTCACTCCCCAAGCATAGCGAATTGATTTTATGAATAGCTTTGCATAAGGTCTTCAATCGTGCCAATTAGCCACGTCAAGCATGGACAATGAATATGGCGCATATACGTGCGGCCGTTCTGTCAACGGACTGCTGGATGAGGGCCTCCATACCACCCATGCAGGTCACGGGGGGTATTTGACCATACTTCACCACGCTGGTCAGTGTGGATTGTTGGTGAAGGCGTAGAGCATAGAATTGCAGATCAACAATTCGCCTGTCTGCATTGCCCTCTGCTGCCCAACCATGCTGCCCTGCAAGCCGTCTGTGCACGGTGACTACCGTGCAAGGTCCTGAAGCCAAGCGGCACAGAGACTGGAGAGTGCTTGCACGGTGACTACCATGCAAGGTCCTGAAGCCAAGCGGCACAGAGACTGGAGAGTGCTTGCACAGTGACTACCGTGCAAAGTCCTGAAGCCAAGCGGCACAGAGACTGGAGAGTGCTTGCACAGTGACTACCGTGCACAGGCGGTTTGCAGGGCCGCGTGGTTGGGCAGCAGCTCGACGCTGCTTGGCTTGAGGACCTGACAAGGTCGGGTGCATTCCAGGTTATTTTTCGATTAGGGTACAAGTCCATCAAGCAGGAGCCCAGCGAGATTCGAGCGTGAAGTTGTGCCCACTCAGATCCCACGGTCAGGATTATCCTGTTATGAGGGAGAATGAGCGCTGGAAAACTGTTTCTCACAGCTGGAAATTCTGCACTGCATGATATATGATTTCATTGCTATTATTATTTATTGCAAAGTGTGAAAAAACCATTTTGTGCTCATGACAAAATAAAACCATTGCAGATGACACAATGGTCCACAATAGCAACAAAAAAACATTTACTGTAACAATAACAAGGTAAAAAAACATTTACTATAACAATAACAAGGTTAAAAAAAACATGCATATTGCATGGATTCTGTAACGCTTTCTGACATGCGTTTTTCCTGGGAGGCATTAACTTAATGATCTGTTATGACGTTACCTACTAAACCGCACAACCAGATGACGTCATGCCTAATGATGTTGTGGGGATGCGACTGATGTCATTGCATTGACCCAAAGACCATGTCCATTGTCACAGATTTTTTGAATCACTAAGTTTTGGGGCAATCCTTTGGTGAATTTGGTCGATTTTCTAAAGGGTGAGTCCCAAATAGCAACACAACTTTATACTGAAATTGTATTTATAAATGGATCATCTTTACAACAGTTATTGTGACCCCTTTGTTACAGAGAGAGGGATATAGGGAGATTTATGCGTTTACATTTTCAACTTAGTTGGAAAGCATTAATAAGAATGATGTAGTAATGATAATGGAAGTTATTTACCCAGGAAAGCCTCACCGAGTCCCAATATTATCTCAGGACAAATATGCCTTCGAATGTTTAACTAATTGCTTGTAAGTATTGTTTGGTATGTGGGAAAGCAACTCGAGTTCTCAAGAGAAAACCCACCCACATGAAGGGATACAACTCAAAGGCCCGCACTGATGGGGTCATGAAACCCATTTCTGGACTACCCATCGATAGCCATCTCACAAGCCCTTGTGTCCAAAGCACGCGGAAACTTTTCTGGGAGTGTTATCTCTTCAAATGTACGGGGGTTTTCTCCTTGAACTCCGCGTTCCTCTCACATACTAAAAGTTCATCATCACCACCATCAGCCAAGATCAATCTACTGCTGCGTGAATGCCGCCCCAAGCCGTCACCACCTCTCACTGTTCTGCGCTGTAACAATCGAGCGCCTGATTTAATCACTCCATCTCCGTAGTGCCTGTCCGCACGGATCCATTCCGTTCCTTGGCTACCACTCCGTCACTATTCTTGACCATTAGCCATCATCCCTTCTTGCTAAGCATCCTGCTGAAAGCCCATTTACTTGTCTTAACATTTTTAAATTATAAAACGGACTGCGTTCTCTCACCAATGTGTTCCTCTTTTGGTCTCTCAGTGCAGTGAAATTAAAGTTACTGTACTTAAAAAAAAAACCCAGAGCAGGACTTGCATTAAAGTTTTGAGACTCCGTGAAGCATTCCTGGGTATAAAGAAATCATGTGATTCCATCTAAATGTTTTATTCCAGGAATACAGTGCAAAATAAGTTTATGTTGGACATGAAATCCACGTTCTTCTTTGACGTAATGACATGTAAACTGTCGCAGAAAAGTAACACTTTAAATGTGAAATATGAGGCATTGGACAAGTTAATTTGTATTAATAGACAACATCAGTTCCTCCCACAAAGAGGCAACATTTTAGAGTTGTATAAATGGCACAGGAATGGACCAGGACTATTTGACCATGTCAACATGAACAAGAACGCCTATTAATCATGCACCTCCTGTTGTACGCGAGTATTTTTTCCCAGACATGTGCTGATGTATGCACACTGAGATTAAGATATCTCTCCCTTTTTTGAATGAGAGAAAATGTATGGAACTTACTTAATTTTTTTTCGTGTTCATTTAAGTGCTATTTATTTATTAACGTAAGAAAATATTGAACTCTGAGCAAATGTTCATTTCGCTTGGCTGGGTAAAATTACATTACAGCTATTTGCACTCCAACACACATCCACCGTGAGTTTGTTATTATATTCTTAAGTATATATTAAGTTTATTTAAAGTTTTGCCAACAGTTATGTTTGCCGGCTGCAGTATGCAACCACTTTACACAACTAAAACATTCTGGGACTTAAAACTAAACAGCTTTTCCCACTATCTAATCGCAACAATTTTCCCATAATTCCAACAAACTTGTGCACCACGTTGTGTGCTGAATCTTTTGGCTAAATCAAGCACGAATTAACATCCCTTGGGAAATTGTGCATCAAATGGCAACCGGGCTGACCGACTTACGAGAACCCTTCCACGGCAGGGAAAGCGATGTACGGCTATTGCTTTGTCCCCAGTGCGAACTCGGACGATTGAGGGTGCTGGCTCACTTCCCTGACACGTAACCCGAGGCCTACAAGCCACCTCTGCATTCGCTTAATTCCATATTCATGAGATGGATTTGTATGCAAGATTTGGAGCGGACCTCACAGGTGTGTGTGTGTGTGATAGCAATGAGTTAATATGCCGTCACAAACATCAGCTGCCTAGAAACAATGCATTTAATTTAATATATATAAAACTTGCGGGTCGCTGCCACCTCTTCCAAGATGTGTGTCCAGCATGGGGCAGCAGGACAACGTATCCTCGAGAGCAGCGGTTCCCAGCCTTCTCGGTAGCGCGGACCCCTTTTCAACCTCCAAACATTTTGCAAACCACCACACGCTGTTTGAAATCGTTACATTTCCATGGTGAGGGTGACGTTATTTGCGATTTGTTATTTTTGTATTCCTTTCCCGCAGACCACCGGGCATCCGCGACCCACAGGTTAGGGACCTCTGCTCCAGAGCCCCCTCCTATGGAGGAGCAACCACCAGCAGTGGTGTGAACAAGGCATTCCACAGCAGACACGTTTGCCTCATATGTATTCACACATTTACGTTAGTTTATGTACTGTTTAAGGTAGCTCATGCAACTACCACAGATTTAGATTGTCATTTGTGAAGTGGAGCGATGTAGTCAGCTCGTGGCCTGCAGGTGCTGGTAGGTGGATGTTTACATTGCAGGACCATGAGAGATGGCTTGGCTAGGCCTTCATCCAGCAGTGGACTCACCATAACTGCCGATGATGATCTAGGAAGTACCTTGCCGTATACGTAGCACTGACCAGGATGGGGAAGTATGGTCAAACAACCCCCACTGACCAGCATGGTCAAACAACCCCCACTGACCAGGATGGTGAAGTATGGTCAAACAGCACCCACTGACCAGCATG
The DNA here is from genome assembly GCF_048934315.1 of Petromyzon marinus. Taxonomy (NCBI): domain Eukaryota; kingdom Metazoa; phylum Chordata; class Hyperoartia; order Petromyzontiformes; family Petromyzontidae; genus Petromyzon; species Petromyzon marinus. The sequence continues at coordinate 1,244,854 of NC_133695.1, read as the reverse complement.
GTCAAACAACTCCCACTGACCGGCATGGTGAAGTATGGTCAAACAACTCCCACTGACCAGGATGGTGAAGTATGGTCAAACAACTCCAACTGACCGGCATGGTGAAGTATGGTCAAACAAACCCCACTGACCAGCGTGGTGAAGTATGGTCAAACAACCCCCACTGACCGGCATGGTGAAGTATGGTCAAACAACTCCCACTGACCAGGATGGTGAAGTATGGTCAAACAACCCCTAAGACCGGCATGGTGAAGTATGGTCAAACAACCCCTAAGACCGGCATGGTGAAGTATGGTCAAACAACCCCCACTGACCAGCATGGTGAAGTATGGTCAAACAACCCCTAAGACCGGCATGGTGAAGTATGGTCAAACAACCCCTAAGACCGGCATGGTGAAGTATGGTCAAACAACCCCTAAGACCGGCATGGTGAAGTATGGTCAAACAACCCCTAAGACCGGCATGGTGAAGTATGGTCAAACAACTCCCACTGACCCGCATGGTGAAGTATGGTCAAACAACTCTCACTGACCAGGATGGTGAAGTATGGTCAAACAACTCCCAACGTAGTACAGCAGTCCGGCTGCTGCACACATCTCTGTGCTGTTTGTGAACACTAAAATGAATATTCCATAGAAAATGCTATGTTGTATTGTAATTCTAAATCAAAACCACATTCACAACACACTGGTGAGGCACTGTCTTTCTGCTGTAGAGGATGCAGTGGTCTTGATTGCATTAAAATACCCATCACGACGCTCAGGGTAATATTTACAATAACAGACAACACACAAACAGCCGTCTGCAAACAGCTGTCTGCAATGTTAATAGACACGAACAATGTTGCTCATATAAATAAACAGAGAAACTTAAGACGACATTGTGGATGAGACTAATCCGTTATAATCCGTCTGAATTACAACTGCGTTGCTTTGCTCTCCGAGGTGTTTTCAGAGTTGTAGTATCACGTGATGTTCGGCATGACGCCCGACGTTTCGCTCTGGGAGCTTCTCCACGAACCTATTTTCCCAAACGCTCCCCAATTGTCCAACGAGCAAAACATCAGACATCGTGCTAAAGAAGTTCCCGAAGAAGCTCCCATCACGTAGAGCGAAACGTTCGACATCACGACCGATCAATACGTCTACAAACGAAAACACATCTGAGTCTATAGATGTAGTAACAGCAACACAAGTTTTACTCTGTTGGATTGAGGGGATCTGGTATACATTATGAGATATCCAGAGAACATCCTTCATGTTTATACACCTCATTTTCATTTATAAGTTAAAAAAAAACCCAGCACCGCTTTGATGGGCATACAATCTCTAAGCTATGTTGCACAGGCGTTGTTGATGGGCCAGACATTCGCCATTATCTCTGGATTGCCTCACATCAGTCACCATCCACCATGTCGAGACACGGGAGACACGGCTCCAAATCCGTAGAGTTGGGTGCTTATCCACATCGCTGCCAATGACTGCGTGCACGCACTGTACGGGCCCACGCCATAATTACCATGAGTCACGCATTTATCCATGCGTGCCTCGTGGCGTCACCAGAAGCTCACAATGAAGTGCAGAGAGAGGAGGGGGGGGGGGGGGGAAAAATCATTTGGGTTTTTTTTGGTCTCTCTGAAAGCTTCCTGATGCAGTGGGAACTCAGGCACAACATGTGTGCGGCTGTTGAACAAAACATGCCTATGGATGATTTATATTCACGTGCATTCTTTCGCTTGCATTATTAAGAAAATATATATATTGCTGTCATGACATGGTTCAGAAACATGGTCATTCGTTTCACAATTTTTTTTTTTACTAAAAACTGAAAGAGAGTGCACAAAAAAGTGGCACGAAGAGATGCTCGCTTGGAATGACATCGCGAGGAGGAGGAGGAGGAGGAATGAATACGCGGATTAAGAATTGCACGCGGATTAATGACATTAAAAGTGTGATAAAAAATTAAGTGGGCTTAGGCAGGACGCAATGCAAGAAGGAACAATGGACGATGGTCAAGAATTATAATGCAATTTTCTTCTTCTCTCGTGTGGCTGCTGATGCAGATGCAGAGCAACAACTGAAATGTCACATTCAGGTGCTCGAGCCCAGATAACGGAGTCAGGAGCAGCAGCGTAGTTGTCTATTGCTGTGAAGTGGCTGCCAAGGAATGGGACGCGTCTGATGATGTTCACGAAGGCGATGGAGCGATAAAATAAGTTCGTGTGTAGGTGCTGGGGGGTTGATTGTTGCATCGCAGGATTGCGAGAAATGGAAGTGGTTTGGAAAGGCCTTCATTGAGCTGGCCGATGATTATTTCTTTGTTATTGGAAAGCAATCTGACAGTCAACACTGCCTTGAGGATTATTTTTAGGCACAATATAAATCAAGGCCTAGTTAATTACACCGTAGAGGCACAACCTCCTTCTTGATTCCACTGATTACCAACTGCAGTGAATGAGCAATTTAGAATATTTTAAGCAATGTCTATATTTATGTCGCTGTGAGACTGTGAAAATTGCCAGGCTTCGGGTGAATGACGGACAGCATTTTAATTGTTGGTGCTTCGGTAAGCCTCATGAAATAAATCGCAGTTGAAATAATAATGGGACTGTTAGAGTCAATGGAGATTAAACTGAATTGGCAATCATTGTTTGCTATGAAGGACAGCAGTACATTCGTACTCGGTGGAGCAGTGGCACAGTGGTTAGTGCGCTGCACTATGAACCCATGTCACGTGGGTTCAATTCCCAGCCATGGCCAACGCCAGTGACGGGTGATATCTTAACCAGTTCTGGGTGGCCTCCATCCCTTTACCAACCTGCACAGACCAACGTGGTGAAGTATTATCAACCACGACATGGCGTGGGAGAGGGCCTTCGTCCAACAGTAGATTGACAAAGAGCTATAAAATGTATTAGTACTGTTATGGTATAATTATCATTCTGACCGATACTATGCCTGCGTACTCACCACTCGCTTAGCTGAGCAGCGACGTCTATTATGCCACCCATGATGTAGCTTTCATACTAAACGATCAGACCCAAAAGCATACACGTGTTAAATTATGTAGTTTGCCGTGCCACTAAGTTGAACTTGTCTATCAGTCCACTGACCACCCCCCCCCCCCAAAAAAAAAAAATGCAGCCCTTTGCTTATACAACAAAAAAAAACCTCACCAAATGACCTGGGAATACCGAGCCAAGAGCGCGCACGGAGCGGAACCCGCTCGAAGCGCAGCACACAATAGGCTGGGGGTGCGCAGAGGAAGCTCACCTCTTCCTCCTTGCTGTCCTGCTCCACGGGTGGTGGGAGGACAGCCACAGCCACAGCTGCTGCTGCTGCTACAGCTGTGGATCCCGGTGCCTCCACTGCCTCCATCTCAGAGCGCGTCGTCTCTCCTCCGTGCACGGACGCAGCTCTTGAAAGCGAACAACGTAAACGATAATAAAGCGCAAGCCAAGCAGCAAAGTCAACGGGAGGGATTCATCAACAGACGCCGTGCGAGGTTCACGCAACAGGTATCCTGGACGCGTTCACCTCCATTGAATGGGGAACCGTATACTGCATACGTAGTGTCCACCTCGATTGACAAATTATAGGGCACTGTGCACGCTGGTTCCCCTATATGTAGTGTTCACCACTCTCTTGTTTAATGGAGCAATATAATGTGACTGCCTCGATCTAAAGGGACATTATATGATAAGCATTGGGTCTGCCTCGAGTGCCTGATTATAGGGCCCTACTAAACACGATAGTTTTGTAGGGATCAGTGATGCAGTGGTTGGACACACCAAGTTATAAACCCGAGTTCCATTCCAAGCCACGGCTAAGATCATTGGCGAATTATTGAGCTCAGTCAGTCCTGGGTGCCCCCATTCACCAACCCGCACTGACCAGCGTGGTGAAGTATGGCCAAACAACCCAGGCGTGGGGGAGGCCTTCATTCAGCAGTGAATCGACAATAGGGCTATATGAATGTAATACACAAACTTTGTTTGTGTCTCGTGCCCTCTGGTCTAATGGAGCAATGCAATGCCCACTATGAAGTGGGACACACGAGAAAAACAGACTGTCCACTTTTCTTTGTAATTGGACACTAAATATATATCGGCACCCTTATCACACGCGCTCTCTTTAATGGAGCACTATATTTTTCACCAACTCAATGATGGGCTGACATCGAAGCCTCATCTCCAAATACGAATCATCCCCACACACTACCAATCATCTCCACATACTACTAATCATCTCCACACACTACTAATCATCTCCACACACTACTAATCATCTCCAAATACGAATCATCCCCACACACTACCAATCATCTCCACATACTACTAATCATCTCCACATACTACTAATCATCTCCACGTACTGCTAATCATCTCCACATACTACTAATCATCTCCACATACTACTAATCATCTCCACATACTACTAATCATCTCCGCATACTACTAATCATCTCCACATACGAATCATCCCCACACACTACTAATCATCTCCACACACTACTAATCATCTCCACACACTACTAATCATCTCCACACACTACTAATCATCTCCACACACTACTAGTCATCTCCACACTACTAATCATCTCCACACTACTAATCATCTCCACGTACTGCTAATCATCTCCACGTACTGCTAATCATCTCCACATACTACTAATCATCTCCACATACTACTAATCATCTCCACATACTACTAATCATCTCCGCATACTACTAATCATCTCCACATACTACTAATCATCTCCACATACTACTAATCATCTCCGCATACTACTAATCATCTCCACATACGAATCATCCCCACACACTACTAATCATCCCCACACACTACTAATCATCTCCACACACTACTAATCATCTCCACACACTACTAATCATCTCCACACACTACTAATCATCTCCACACTACTAATCATCTCCACGTACTGCTAATCATCTCCACACACTACTAATCATCTCCACATACTACTAATCATCTCCGCATACTACTAATCATCTCCACATACTACTAATCATCTCCACATACTACTAATCATCTCCGCATACTACTAATCATCTCCGCATACTACTAATCATCTCCGCATACTACTAATCATCTCCGCATACTACTAATCATCTCCGCATACTACTAATCATCTCCGCATACTACTAATCATCTCCGCATACTACTAATCATCTCCGCATACTACTAATCATCTCCGCATACTACTAATCATCTCCACACACTACTAATCATCTCCACACACTACTAATCATCTCCACACACTACTAATCATCTCCACACACTATTAATCATCTCCACATACTACTCATCATCTTCACATACTACTAATCATCTCCACACACTACTCATCATCTCCACACACTACTAATCATCTCCACACACTACTAATCATCTTCACACACTACTAAGCATCTCCACATACTACTAATCATCTCCACATACTACTAATCATCTCCACATACTACTAATCATCTCCACATACTACTAATCATCTCCACATACTACTAATCATCTCCACATACTACTAATCATCTCCATATACTAATCATCTCCACACACTACCAATCATCTCCACATACTACCAATCATCTCCACATACTACTAATCATCTCCACATACTAATCATCTCCACACACTACTAATCATCTCCACATACTACTAATCATCTCCACATACTACTAATCATCTTCACATACTACTAATCATCTTCACATACTACTAATCATCTCCACATACTACTAATCATCTCCACATACTCATCTTACTGAAATCAACATATTACAATGCCTTCTCAAAACGTCGTGTGCATACATGAGTTAGTCCACGTGTTCTACACTCTCAACGATTATTTTAGAATGGAAAGATCTCACCTGGTTAAGCAAAAATACACTTAAAAATGTATATACTATGTTAGTGCTGATTTAAGAGCCATGTGCACAAACGTGATGCTTCAACTTGTATGGGACAATCACTGCGCATCACAACATTGCAACAACGCTCACATTCGTCAGTAACACTAACCGAGGCGACGTTTCGGACAACGGCCCTTCTTCAGAACACACAAGACAGGCCAGAGGTTCATGTTATAAGAATCCACACGAGCCACGCACGAATGCCCCAGTCGTGACATTGGCACCCAGGAGCGTGCCAGGCGCAGCCCTGCAATTGCCCACTCGCACCGCTGCCGGCGTAACGGACTGCACAGGAGACTTCGTCCATCTCAGTTTTGTTTTCGGTTTCATTTATTTGGTGTAGCCCTGTGAGCCATTCGGCTCTCGACTCGGGTGCAACCGCAACAAACAAAAAACATGAACAAGAGAACATCTTAAAGTGACTATGTGACTGATGCGCAAACAGAAAAATCCAGGAAACAAAAACAGCAAAATCTTCCAGAAAAGGCACCGTGTACACCAACACTGTGTGCAAAAATCCCAGTGGGATGCAAGTCAAACAACAACAACAACAACAACCACAAGACAACTTAGATTAAGGCCATCAGTCTAACTCCGTACGACAACAAACAAACATGGCCAAACCAAAAAAACGTTTTCGAAATCACCAACATAAATCCATAAAAGCAATGTAACAGTGATCATAAAAACTGTGACCGAAATTTCACAATAAACGACATAAACAACATGTACCACCAAAAAAACCCTGCAGCCATAGCTGGCTGCATGATTCACTCCACAACAGCAGGAGCATCAGTTGGAGTATCAACATTTTTCAATGCACCTTTACAGATCTGCACACTAAATCAGAGCGTTACCTCGGCCGACTCTTTACACGCTCACCACAGCGGATAGAGATGGGAGCACCACACACTTCTACCCCGCCACACCACAACGTACCCACCTGGATACTGACCCTGCCCTGGACATGGGCGCTGGTCCCTGGCTGGACGGAGTTTCGAGGTTTGGAAGTTAACAAAATAAAATAAAACTTGACCATTTTCTGGGTTCTTTCGGTAAAATCACGTAGAATTTAGATAACATAATACAAATACTAATAACATAATGATACAATTCTCACGACGTTTCGGCCACGACACAAGTAGCCTTCCTCAGGTGACTTTACCGAAAGAACCCAGAAGATGAATCCCTGCAGTCACGAAAGCTTTAAATCGAAATTTAACTTGACCATTGTTTCAACCGCCGCCCCTGGAGATCGAATCGAACCGGCGCACTCGTGGATTGCCAACAACCGGTTCGGTGCGCCAATAATAATAATAATCATCATCATGTGCACAGCACGGGGCTGCAAGCATAGTGCCTACTGGGGTTGCCACAAATCGAAAACTCCATCCGCGCCACCACGTGCTGCTTACCAGCCTGGGGGGAATGCGTGGAGCTCGCTCCTGCTGCTGCTGCTGGTCGTGGTGAGGGAGGGAGCTCACTGCTGCTCGTGGTGAGGAAGGGAGCCCGTGGTGAGGGAGTGAACTCACTGCTGGTCGTGGTGAGGGAGGGAGCCCGTGGTGAGGGAGTGAACTCACTGCTGGTCGTGGTGAGGGCGAGCGAGCGCGGAGCCTCCTCGATCCCACGCAGCCGCTCACTCCGAATGTGTGGCGAGGGCGTTTCGCGGTTTCCTGTCTCAAACTCCCTCACAACTCCATCCCTCCCAACACCACCCACAACCACCACCCAGCATCCCTCCCACCACCACCACCACCACCCACAACAACCACCACCCAGCATCCCTCCCACCACCACCCACAACCACCACCCAGCATCCCTCCCACCACCACCCACAACAACCACCACCCAGCATCCCTCCCACCACCACCACATCCACAAGTAACCACCCAGCACCCCACCACTCAGCCCCAACTACCCCCACCACCACAACCACCCAGAATTCTGAACAGCCGCGACTACCAACCCACCCCCACCCCCAGCAGACCACACCACTACCACCACCCCCCACCACTACCACCACCCCCCACCACTACCACCACCCCCCACCCCCACCACTACCACAACCCCCCACCACTACCACCACCCCCCACCCCCACCACTACCACCACCCCCCACCACTACCACAACCCCCCACCACTACCACAACCCCCCACCACTACCACCACCCCCCACCCCCACCACTACCACCACCCCCCACCACCCACCACTACCACAACCCCCACCACTACCACCACCCCCCACCACTACCACCACCCCCCACCACTACCACCACACCTCACCACTACCACCACCCCCCACCACTACCACCACCCCCCACCACTACCACCACCGCCCCCCCCTCCCCCCCAGCATCGCGACCCGCCCATCCTCAACAATCCCCCCACAACTCCCCCCCACCCCCCCCCCACCACCCCTCACCACTCCCCCACCATTCCCCCCCCACTCCCCCCCCACTCCCCCACCACCCCCCCACCACTCCCCCCACCACTCCACCGACAGACCTCTCCTTCTAACCCCAAGCTCAATAACCCCCGACATTAAAAAAAAACTCTCCCATCTCCCCTTCATACGAATCCAAACACAACAGCCCCATCCGGACAATCCTCCCCCTCCTCCCCCTCCTCCCCCTCCCTCCTCCTCCCCCCTCCTCCTCGCACTCGACTCGCACTTCACGGGTCCTCTCATCGGACTCCCAGACTCCCATCGCCCCATTACACCAAAGACAAAGATCACCCGTGTAGCCTGCACGGACTGTTGGGGCAAGTGACGTTAGCGAGCATCTCTTGAGGCTGGCATTGTGCGCGAGATGCGGTGGTGTGGCCGGGACTAGCACCACGCCCGACCGCCTTTGTCTTCTCGGTGCTGATGGTGGTTAGGGGCCGTCCATAAATGACGTCACGCGATTTTGGACGATTTTTGACCCCCCACCCTCGTCACACGGCGTCACAAAAAGTCAGACCCCCCCCCCTAAAATATGACGTCACAAAGCTCTGCCTCCCCCCCTCAAATATAAAACATGCATCAAATCGCTTTCATATATTGTCATTGTAGCGCGTATTTAATGTGGCGCTGCACTCTGATGTTGTAGGAGAAAACATTTATTAAAAAGTCTATTTCATTAAACAGAACGTGTTGTCTATATTTATTTAAAGTTGCGCATTTTGATGTGACGTCACATTTCTCAACCCCCCCCCCCCTCGTCACACATCGTCACAAATGTCTGACCCCCCCTCCCCCCAGGTGCGTGACGTCATTTATGGACGGCCCCTTAAACACTGCATGAGGTGCTCATTAAAGGCTGAGTCGACCCAAGGGAGGCCCAGCACCGGTTCAGATAATTATCACTGATCCAGAGTTGCTGTGGATCGGAAGCCGTTGTTTATGTGCGTCAGCAATTGGATTGTCTTTTATTACCATACTTCACCATGCTGGTCAGTGCGTGTCGGTGAAGGCGGAGAGGATAGATGTGGGCGCACAGGAGTGCAGTACAACGATGGCCTTTGCGTCACTAAGTAATTAATTATCATGAAATCATCAATAATTATGTCAATATCAGGAGAGAACCCTTTGATCTGTAACGAGGAATGAGAGACAGCTGGCGTTCTCATTCTTCCCACAATGCACCTGTACTTTTAAACGTGATAAAACTCCAAGATAACGTGTTTTTGTACTTTTTTTACATTCTCAAGGATTTAAAGAACATTCCGGTGAAAAAATTGCATGAACAGGAAGGCAATTGACAAGTTTGAGTATTTTTTAATAAACCGTGTCCGCCTGTTCTACTCCTTACTCCCACCTCTTCTACGGCACGAGATTCGTTGCTACATTTGATTCTTCACGCGTTTCAGTTTCATTTCAGTTTCATTTATTTGGTTTAGCCTTGAATCGGGTGCAACCGTAACAAACAAAAAACAAAAACATGAACAAGAAAACATCTTAAAGTGACTGTGTGTGACTTTGTGCAAACAGAAAATCCAGGAAAAAAACAGCAAAATATTCCTGAAAAAGCACCGTACACCAACACTGTGTGCAAAAATCCCAGTGGGATGCAAGTCAAACAACAACAACAACCACAAGACAACTTAGATTAAAGCCATCAGTTTAACTCCGTACTACAACAAACAAACATGGCCAAACCAAAAAACGTTTTCGAAATCACCAAAATAAATCCATAAAAGCAATGTAACAGTGATCATAGAAACTGTGACCGAAATTTCACAATAAACGACATAAACAACATGTACCACCAAACCCTGTAGCTATACAGTGAGGGAAAAAAAGTATTTGATCCCCTGCTGATTTTGTACGTTTGCCCACTGACAAAGAAATGATCAGTCTATAATTTTAATGGTAGGTTTATTTGAACAGTGAGAGATGTTAAGTTTGACCCAATGTAGAGATCACAGTGGTGGGTTCTATATGGGCAGTTCAATGCAAATCTTAAGGCCGAGTGATAAATTGAGTCAAGCTTCTTCAGTACAGTACTGGGGGCTGATTTATATACGATGTCATAGTAATCAAGTAGAGGCAGTATGGTAGCTTTTATCAATTCCAAACGGAACATAGCGGGGAAGCAGTACTTGTGTCGTTACATAAAACCAATTTTACTTTTTGTCTTTTTACCAATATAATCAATGTGATCTTAAAAATTCAGTTTTGAATCACGGATGACCCCAAGATACTTATAGATCTTGAGTTGCTCTATTTGATAATTATTTATGGAATGTAATTGGGGAAAAAATAACTTCCTGCTTTAGTCCTGGTGAGAAGCATAGCACCTTGGTTTTGGAGGTATTCAGGACTAGTTTAACTTATTTAATATATCCTCAATTACCGACGATATATTGCATTACTTTTTTCATGTATCCTCAATTATCGACAAAATATTCCAAATAATTGTAGAATAAAGAAAAATATTGTTGCAAATAATAATGTAACTTAGAATTCCTATGTTAGATTTTTTTTATAATATAAAGTAATTTCTGTTTGATTGTTAACAATATAAAATTAATCATATGTTTGATTAATGGCAATGTACAATAATTAATATATTCTTAGCTCTTTCGGTAAAGTCACGTTGAAGGGAAACAATAAAATAATAAAATATATATGAAACAATTAAAATTATCGCGACGTTTCGACCATAACACAAACGGTCGTCACCGAAAGAGCTAAGAATATGAATTACTGCAGTCACGAAAACTTTAAATCAAAATAATTAATGTTTAACAATCCCGGACACATCAAATGAAGAGCCATTAAACATGTTCAATGATCAAAATTATATAAATATGCTTCGTTTAAATATACTGCGGATTGTCCACTGCTCGTCCTTGCTAATTCGACAACACACGAAATACAGACATACCTCGCTGAACGCGGGAGTTACGTTCCTGGAAAATGCCGTTTTGAGCAAAACCGCGGTCGACAAATAATAGGTCCAAAATGATCACCCCCTCCCGCTTTGTAGAACTGACTCGACAAGATGTCCACCCTTGTGAGTGCACTAAGGGATGCTGAGTCGCACTCTATTGCTCGTGCAAGTAAACTCACTTGAGTTGTTAATGTCACCTCAACACAAACCCCACGTCGCCTTTCCTCTTCCCGCCCTGACGCCCGACGCTCGCCCCTGACATTGTCGCTTGAACGTTAATGGTTCGCCATCTGGGCGTCCTTAACTTGACGGCAAGATGCATGCGGCAATGTGAACATTGGCGATGTGCCGTTGTGTGCGCTGAGTGTGTGGTACATAATAACACAAAAGCGCGCTAGAAACGTACACACACAAAAAAACATTCGTGGTAAATCAGTCGCTCTCACAGTCGATTCATTCACTCCTTCCAACGGGTGCAGCAGCACTCTCACGGCACCACTTGTCGATTCAGAGATTTTAAAAAAATCTTCACCGCGTAGAGCCGAAACGTCACCCCCGTGTTTCGGAAAACAGACCTCGTTAGCTCAACCGCGAAGAGCCGAAACACGCGTTAGGTAAAGCTGCGTTGGGCAAGGTTTACCTGTACGCGGCTATTTTACATATGTTCATGTTCTGGTCGGATAGTGTGTGGGATGCATTGCTCTGGTCTTGCGGCCATAGCCCTCGTGCAGAGTTACCCACGCACAGAGACAGATGGGGAGGCAGGAGACTGCAGTCGACCGAGCAGGCCACTGAAATCCCGTGTAACTCAAATCAGGAAAACTGGCTGTAGACGTGGGTCTACACTGCCGCCACCGACATGAAATAATAAAGCCATCGGAAGCAAACAACCGTGATCATCTTTTGTTTTTTTCACTAAATGACCATTACATTATTTGGTCCATGAACGCAGGCGAATGTGTGTTTTGTTAATGATTTCGTTTCCCATACCCACACACACTGGTGCATCAACCGAGAAGACGTCATGGTTTGTGGAGGGAAGGTGAGTTATTGTCGGAGTAGACAGGAGCCCAGCCAGTAGGCAGCCAGGAAACTCGAGGCATATAAAATTATTATTAGATATTTTTCATAGAAGTTTGCTAATCTTGTGTATACTGTGCACATGGTGACACTTAAATATAATGCATACGAGTCACTTTGGAATTTTCTGTTTGCCGAATTTTACTTATGGCCTAACAGATGTTCATCTCCATAACTTGCACCTGTTGTTTGTGGAGCATTAATTTGATTTTTTTCAACCTTGCGCATATGCGTTTAATCCTGTGGATCTAATTCATGCTTGTGTTGCTGACTTCTGAGCGATGTAGCGTGTGACTGGCCATCCTGGTGGAAAGTGAGGGCCAGAGACAGCGGTGGCAAGTCATTTTTTTTTCAATATGACTGAAGGCTCCCTGAATGGATGGGCTTGGCAGGCTATGTTTATTTATTTTGTCGTTTTGCAGCGTTGCATGGCATGGTCATTGCCTCAAGAGGACACGCGCCAACGTGTCCTTGCCGCGTGTCAGAACGCATTCAAAGGCGATCACTCAAACACGTGCAAAGCTCTTTTGGTATGACCTGACCCACTCCTCATGACACGTGTGTCACCACCATTCTCGCAGGGCGGGGGGGGGGGCTGCATGATGTTGGTGGTGGGGGGTGGGGGCTGGGGGCTGGGGCTGGGGGGTGGGGGCTGGGGGGTGGGGCTGGGAGCTTGAGGGACGCGGGGGGGTGGGGGCTGGGGGGTGGGGGCTGGGGGGTGGGGGCTGGGGGTGGGGGCTGGGGGCTGGGGGGTGGGGCTGGGGGCCTGAGGGACGCGGGGGGGGCAGTGCTGAGGCAATGGCGCTGATGCTGAGTAGGAACCCGCTGTAGCTGTTAGTCACAACGAAAACGCAACAACAAATTCGTCAACAACACCGTGGCCTTAAGAGGCAGAAATAAATAATAGGTGACGTTTCGGGCAATTGCTCTTCTTCATAACACATAAATACGGAGGCCAAAGAGACAGAGTGTATAATGAGAGTTGGAGACTGACTGCATGTTACACTATGGGGGCCTGATGGAAATTACATTTTAATGTTTTCTGATTACCAGTTTTCAAGTTTGGCATATGAATAGGAACCTAATAATAGCTGCTGGGTAACACACGAATATTTGACATTCCGTAGTGACAAAGCGTGATAGTTTGTAAGCGCTTGTAGCCAAGTGAATATCACACGAGGCACGTGGGTGTCGTGTGCGACAACGATGCAGGCTGAAGGCGGCGTCTCGGGTGATGATTCCTGCACCCACTCCCGCGGCTACAGCATCTCTCCACTGAGAAATCATCCATCCACCCCCTTTTTAAAAAATCTGGAAAGAGGTTTGTCTTCAAAACAAATTATGAGTACCTCTTTTTTTAAACTCTCCCGTTGTGCCAAATTGATTCTAGCAGGGGGCAAAAGTCGATCTATCGTTCACCCCCTCAGCCTGACAAATGTGAGAGGCCCGGGTGGGAAGCCCCAAGTTCCCCTCCCCGAGTAAACATGCAACATTGGGGGCTCATGCTGGCCCAGCATTGATCCAACTTTCATTGTTTACTGAGCAATCGTCTGCAGGGCTACAGTGACACAAGCATGGTTTGGCTTTTGGGAAATGGGTAGGCGACCATGCTAAGACTCCTGCTGTGGGAGCACTGCAGTTTCAGAGTTTCCCCGTTTGTAGATGTTTATTTTCTTATACGTATTTGTTCTAATCTTTAACCTTTGCTCTGTCTCATCGGCATGTGACTATTTACACCTTAACAATTCCACATCGGTCATCCAGTGTCATGATCCTTTTTTATTCGGCATTCAATTAGTTTGTTGTCTAGCTTAACATCGTCTCATTCGTATTGTCCCTTGTTTTTATTGCGCCGTTGTATAGCGTTGTTCATTCTATTTGGCCAAATGTAAAATTATATAATCAATTCTGCAATTGACTCGAGGGAGCTCTACGGAGCCCCTCTAGAAGATATTTGGTCTTCTCTTCCAAGGTGGATAAACGTGTTGGAAGAGTGCGCATATAATTTTCAAAAATCGTGGCTAATAATTTTTCACTGGTACTGTTATTTGCAAAGGAATCCATTTTACAGAATGAAGCAATGCATCATTACATGAATTGTCATCCCACACTTGTGTTTGTAAAGGCAGAATGCCGCTATTTAAAAACCACAATTATTTTTTTGCCTGTTCCCTTTATACTTGTCGTGGTCTCCCCTGTCCACGTGTATGTACACCGTTTGATTTATTTTGTCACCATTGCTCAAGCTAATGTGGCCCAAAATTAAAATATGTTAGTGAAGCCACACCAGCCTCTGTGTGACTGTGCAAGTGTGAATAATTTAGCGTGGAACAGTCAGTCCGTTTGGTAAAGGTTTGGAATGAAATTTAAGCTGCCTGCTTGTTTTTTTTTACCTGGCACATTTAATTTATCTGTTCATTCGCTTCGACACGTGTTCATAACAACTTTGACATAATTGCGTTTGAAAGCACAGGGCTGCGTTTTTTTAAAAAAATGATTAATTTAATCAATTCATATTAAAATAAAAGCAGATTTAACATAAGAAAATAAATAGACAGAAGTGAGAGTGTACGCAAGGTCATTATGCTCCGTAATACTTGGGATTTGTCGGATATTTGAGATTCATTTAACATTCCTAAGCCTCAACGGTCAAACTGGAAACATAACGCAGCGCACCGCCGAGATAGCGGCGCCTCTGTCAGACCAAAGTGGGCCCTTCGCCTGCGCACGCCAGAGGGGCAGTCCGCCGAGGATGACGCCTGGCGTGCATCACGAGGTCGCAAGCAACAAGCGGTGGCAAGAGACATCGCTCTCAAGCGCAAGGGGAGGCCACGAACGGCGGCGGTAGGGAGGGTGTCGGGGCAGCACTGACGTGTGTTTAGGTCTGCAGGGACGCACGAGATTGCGTTCGAGACTTCCTCGACCTGCTCTAAGCAATGCGGACTATGTCTGCCTTGTGATCCCAATTAGGGAGCGCTCTTCTAGAAACCATCCGCGTGCCCTTTTTTTTATTTACTACCGCGTGTTTTCGTCATCCGCGTCCCGCAACAAAAATCCACCACAATCACTTAAGCTGCTCTGTGAGAGGACAGGCAAATGTAGTTGCCTTCACTTTCCTGCTAATTCCCCAAGTAGGTGCTGCATTACTGTTTTTTTGCTGGCCAATTAATACTTGGTTTATTGTCTTATTTGCAGACCTATGGGGTTAGCAGCAAGACCCACGCTGCTCCCATCAAAGTTTTCCGTCGGCGAAGCGGCAGGTCAAAGCTTTGCTACAACATTTGCTCTGTGAAGTCAAAGTATGAAGGACTAAGGCGGTGGAGTTTCAAGCTGTTCAGTGCCACTGAAATATATGTGCCGTGCAAAATAGCGATACTGGGCAGAACAAAAGGGTCCCGGGAGTCAGGCTGCCGAGATGATGGGAAAGCCTCCCCGAAACTTGAAAGCATATCCACCGCTGTGGCGTTCGTGCACAATAAAAGCTTCAGCGCGGTTGTTCACGAGCCAGAATTTGTAAGTGTTGCGTGGATTTGTGGAACAGTTGATGGTTCGCAATCAATAAATAACCAAAGTAAAATGAAAGCTGAAATTCTCTGTGTGGAAATATTTCTGAACAGCTGTAAACGCAGTCTTCAGGATGAAAACATCTTTTTGCACTTTTCAGAGTCCGCAAGGACTACTTTTAGATTTGTTGAAGCTTCTTAAACAGTGATTTTAAATTAATGTAATTGGAATACGATGTACACGTTCTGCACGTGTGAAACTGCTCTTCAAATGTTACATAAACTGTGATGTTTATATTATGTGCACGAGTGCTCTGTGAGTCCTGCGTGCTATGGGGGTACGGTAGTGCAGTGGTTAGCGCCTCGCTGCGATACGAACCTGGTCGATTCCCGCTCAGGGCCAACACCGGTGACGATTATCTGAGCCGTCCTGGGCCTCCCGTAGGTCGACTCAGCCTCAAATGAGTACCTGGTGCGGTGTGTAAACATCATCACAAGAGAGACAAAGGCGGCCGGGCGTTGTGCTGGCCACCCACCGCCATCGTTTGCCGTGCCGGCCTTCATAGGCGCTCGCTAACGGCACTTGCCCCAAGGGTCTGCTAAGGCTACACGGGGCATCTTTGTCTTAGCGTGCGTGTACTCTAGTCGCTTGTCATAACAAATGGGTCACGTCCTCCTCGGCCTGTTGAAGAGAGGCGCGCCCCTTGCCATAACGCTGGCGTGTAATTGAGGAACAGGATTTTCTCAAGGGCCACTTCGAGATGTTTTTAAGGGGGCATGTGAGTGCGTGTGTCAGGCGGGGAGTCTGATCGGTAACATTCCCAGCACGTGGCCCAGCTTCAGATCTCCGGGCCCTCTTTCAAGTGAGACCTCAGAGAGTGTGGGGGGGGGGGGTGGTTAGACGAGGGGGTGAGGTGGGGGGAGTGGACAGGGAGCTGCCTCAGTTATCATCAGCAGCAGCGGCAGGCATTGTCTATTCACTGCTGGATGAGGATGGTCTCCCCAAGCCATCGCCATCCCTTGCAGCTCCGCGATGCCACGATCCATCTCGCTCCTGTACACAAATTGGAGGCGTCCACATGCTAAAAGATAAAGGTGCAGCCCTGCAAAACGCTTGCTCATGCGAATACTGATGGAAGGGCCTCCACTCAATACATATCTAGAGGGTATTTTGCCTGGTATTTGAAGAGACTTGAGTACTCCGACTTTACCACACCATAAGCAATGTGCCAGTCATATGTGATGTACCCATTTACACTGCTGGGTGGACAGAGGCGGGGTGGATTTGTTTTTTAAATGCCCCATGTTTCAACGACCAGGACGGGGAATTAACCGGCTACCTTTGGAATGCAAGTCCAGTGTGCTAACCCGTTCCACCACGGCTGTTCGTGTCCTGTAATTATTATCACCGGCTACTCCATCTACCCAGGTGACACCATGGGTGGTGGATCCAGCGCTGCTGGGGATTGGTAGCTGTGGTTTATGTGCAACAGATATGGGAGAGTGTTTTTTTGACCATAAAATCCACCACACTGGCCAATGTGGTTTTGGCTGCCTCTTTCTACCCTCGTAACTATCCACAATCTTCCGTGAACATTTCTAGTTTTGGGACAACTGGGGAGAAACTACCTGCTGTGACAAAAATTTTCATCTCTACTGCTTCTCAATTCGAGGTGACACCCCGATCATTATTCGTAGACAGATCGCACGGTGGCCGGCGTGTCTACCGTTTACCACGGACTGTGGGTCTTCAATTGACGATCCTTTTTACCATTTTTGTTGAAAGTCACCTGCTGTGAATCGGACAATAAAAACCAAAGCGATATCACTTCCAAAGGTAGCCGATTAAAATCCATCTGCCATTGAGGAGCTATGAAGCTCTGATTTACGGATGTCCAGTTGGGGGCGGGTCAGAAAGCTACAACAAGAAACTTTACCCCCAAAAAAACAATAGGAGTGCAAGATAGAGAAAAGGTTAGCAAGTTAATAAAAATAAATACAAATAAATAATGTACGTATATAAGTAGAGATTGCACAAGTGCATCGATTCCTACCGATTTTTCAACGTTAAATGCAAGCTTGGGCAAGGCAGCAAAACAACAACAGTTCCAGACCACACCAAGACAACAACACACAGTCCCCTCAATAAAATAGCACATTCAATTTTAACTATCACATTCAATTTTAACTATCACATTCAATTTTAACTATCACATTCAATTTTAACTATCATATTCAATTTTAACTATCACATTCAATTTTAACTTTCACATTCAATGTTAACTTTCACATTCAATGTTAACTATCGATATACGGATAAGGATCAAGGTTCCAAATCACATTGGCAAATGTGGTTGTTGCCAGTACGAATCTTCTGCTTCAGGATCACCGAGAGTTGAGGTTTTAATCTGGGCAGCCACCTGTGATTAAACCGGGATCTCAAGTGTACAAAGTTGACAGTCTCAGCTGCCTCACCAAACACCGTAGAAGGAAAATGCATGTCAAATACGTTCTTTAACTTTATGGAGGGGGGGGGGGGGATATCCAGCTCTGGGAACTAATACATATTGAATGCACGTTTGAATACTATGCGACAAACATTGTGTATAGCAGGGTGGTGCCGGGGAAAGTAGAACCACCAGTGTGGGCACGAGGTCGCTTGAAGGGTTCGCAAAGTAGTTTTGATGTCATATCTGGACAAACCTTCAAGTGATAATAGCTTCCCTTGTTACGGCGATATGTAAATTGTCATTATTATAATAAAGTAATGCCAAGAGCACAGTTGGAATTTCATTGGGAGGGGAAGAATTTCATTTCACAATACTGAACCATATTACAGCTCAAATCCTCAAATAAACAATTTCAAATAACACAAGCAACGTACAACGAACGTAGTGAAAATATGTATCTCTGCGTAACAATTGTGATCAAGGTCTGCCTCTCTTGCAAAAGTATCAGAATCTTGATTTAGACTGGAGGAATCTGATGAGCTATGAAGCTCTTTTTCACGGATGTCCAGTTGGGGGCGGGTCAGAAAGTTACAACAAGAAACGAAACAACAACACGATAGGAGTGCAAAGTATAGGAAAGGGGAGAAAATCACTAAAGACAATTCAAATAAAAAGTTGAGCAAAACCGTGTGGCAACTTGAAATGACACGGCGGGGTATACGGTGCCGTGTCCCGCATGTGATGTGCCTGGGGAAGGGGTGGTTGGTTGGACATCCCTAAACATTTAAGGAAAGAAAACATTGGAAAAACGAAAAATCGCAAATCTTCAGCTCAAAAGTTGAAGAGCCATGCAAAGCGATGCTGACTTGTAGATCAGCGAGTCTCCAGGCTGAGCAGAAGCGTCACAAACCAGGCAGTCCCCGTTTAGCGCGACAGAACTGCACTAGTCGGGTCACGACTGTTGCAGTGCCTTCCAGAACGGCATTGCTATTTCAGTGGTTTTAGCGGT
This sequence comes from Petromyzon marinus, assembly GCF_048934315.1. Taxonomy (NCBI): domain Eukaryota; kingdom Metazoa; phylum Chordata; class Hyperoartia; order Petromyzontiformes; family Petromyzontidae; genus Petromyzon; species Petromyzon marinus. The sequence goes on along the minus strand of NC_133695.1, from coordinate 1,225,503 downwards.
AATTTTGCGTTACCTTTTTTCATTCCCAATTTGCATTTCTGTTATATATATAAAAAAAAATAACATCGCAAGCTTGACATTGCTCATTTCCGTCTTCCAGGGTGGTTATAAAAACAGACAGTCAGGGCTACCCCGCGAGAAGAACACACCGCGCATTTCACTGAGCTCTGCTCTGATTAATTCACTTAAACATAAACAATTTAAACATTATATTTAAGAGCCAACGTTAAGCTCAAGATAACCATGGCTTCCTCTTGTAACGCGACTCTCCGGGCATAACCCTGTGCCCGTCTTTCCCAGCGCCCCTCCCCCACCTATCTCCCTCTCTGCTGGAGGTGAACCTGTGGCATTGCGATTTGCTACGGGGGGAAGGGAGAAGTGAGTGGAGTCGGGAAGGCAATTCCCCAGTGCCGGCACCAACCAACACACGTTGCTGATGAGTGGATGAGCTTCGCTGTATTCGAGTTGACAGTCAGTCCGATGACTGGATCGGCACGCACTCACTCTGCAGCGAAGTCCACTGGCAACGCCTCACGTGCATGGGTGTGTGTGTTCTTATTGTTGTTGTTGTTGCAAATAAGGGGCCGTCCATAAATGACGTCACGCGATTTTGGACGATTTTTGACCCCCCCCCCCCCTCGTCACACGGCGTCACAAAGAGTCAGACCTCCCCTCAAATATGACGTCACAAAGCTCTGCCCCCCCCCCCCCCCCAAAATATATATAAAACATGCTTCAAATCACTTTAAACTATTGTCATTGTAGTGCGTATTTAATGTGGCGCTGCACTCTAATGTTGTAGGAGAAAAAAATATTAAAAAGTATATTTAATTAAGTAGAACGTATTGTCTATATTTATTTAAAGTTGCGCATTTTTACGTGACGTCACATTTCTCCTCCCCCCCTCGTCACACATCGTCACAAATGTCTGAACCCCCCCCCCCCCCCCAGGTGCGTGACGTCATTTATGGACGGCCCCTAATTACGTACAGCTATAACCGCTCACGGTGCAATGTCTCGCTTGGGTTTAGCCGAGCTGCCGCGTCTGTTGCTGGTATGAACCACGAGACAACAACAACCCAAATCAAGGATCAACCCGCGCCCCCAAGTCGTTCAATGAACCCCGGATGAATCATGGAAAACATGGGTGAACCAATAATAAACTCAAATGCCAATAAACAAGCTACAGTAATGAACACAAAACACCAATTCATCTCTCCCATCTCGATCTTGTCCGCATATCTTCCCTCCTGTCATCTTACTAAGATTTAGGTAATTGAAAGGGAGTGCCCCTCGCCTCCACACACGAAAACAAATCCGTAAGGCCTCGAAGTGGGCCAGTACCATGCTGGAACACAAACATCAAACCGCATGATCCTAAAAGTTTAAACAGAAAAAAACTAAAGGAGCAAAATGACTGACTTTTAACCAAACAAAAGCCCATTGCGATATAAAAACAGTATATGTAATATATAGAGTACAGTGCATACCCTTTCTGTAGTATGCATAGCGATATAAGGTGTTGATTTAAGTCGAAGCCAGAATGGCGGCTGAAGTCCCAGTTTATCATGAATTGGTACGTTCGCGATTGTTTCTAACCCACAAATGGGCGCTTAAGGGGCAATAAATGGCAACATTCATAACATTGTGTAACAATTTTTCTTTTGTTCCTGGGTAGTAAGTGTTATTTCCTAATTGCTTATGCCTCAAAAGTACAGAACATGGCTATTATTTTCCAAAAATTTTGCTTTTCTGACCAGGACATTGATATTTTGAAATTTACCTATATTCAGTGAGAAAACGGGCGAATTTGTGTACATTTCAAAATATCACTGTCCTAGTCACAAAAGCAAAGTTTGTGGGGAATAATAGCCATTTTCTATACTTTTTAGGCATAAGCAATTACGAAATAACACTTACTACCCAGGAACAAAAATTGTGTTGCATAGTATAACCGATGCCATGCCATTTCTTCTGAAAGCAACCCCTCGGTCTGTGTGGTGGGAGACTTCTGTGCCATCCTTGCACAGTGAAAATTCATCCAGCTCTCTTTTTTTTCTGTCACTTTAAGAGAAGCAACTTGTTTTCTCTCCGATGCGTTTTCCCGTTGTACCGTGCGTTCTTCGCGTCGGTGGATGACGTCTCACCACGTGTGCTGTGAAATTATTCACGAACTGAAATCAGTTCCTGAATTGTCAGACGTGTCACTCCTTCGTACTGGGAGCGTCTTCCGAAACTAAATTTAGGAATTGAACCAAACAACACACGGTATACAGCATAATGTCGAAAACCACAATCTCGCAGAAGTTAATTATTTGTGTGAGAACGTGGTGTCAACATCTCCCATGATTTTAGGTAGTCATTTAATAATTATGCTTGTTCGGTCAAAGTCATTAAATGTAACATGCTATCATTGCACTTCTTCTCTGAGTGCTAAACTTACTGGAAGTGAGCTCAGTGATACTCAAGTTAACTTTGACACATTGGCTTCAGAGAATAACGTCCCTAAGTCAATATTGTACAGTGGTAGCTCAGCACTGCTGAGCCTTGACATGTGCATGGCAGGGTAATACATCAATCTTACAAATTGGTAATCTCGACGCGCTGTACAGTACATCATAAGAAATGTGTTTCATATAGAAAATAAAACAGTGCCGCAAACAGTAAAATCCCAATCACAATACAATAAAACAAAAAAAAACATAAACAATGGACCTAAAACATCTGTCCGTCTGTAATGTGCAGACAAGTAAATACAAAGTCATCACACCAGAAGGGATGTACAGTGTTCTAGAAGACATAACACAGCACTGCTCCATAACACAGCTGTTACATTGCATTTATGGCTTTTATTTTGGTGATTTCGAAAACGTTTTTTTTGTTTTGGCCGTGTTTTTGTTTATTGTAGTACGGAGTTAGACTGATGGCCTTAATCTTAGTTGTCTTGTGGTGGTTGTTGTTATTTGACTTGCATCCCACTGGGATTTTTGCACACAGCGTTGGTGTACGGTGCTATTTCAGGAATATTTTGATAATTTTTCCTGTATTTTCTGTTTGCACAGTCACATAATCACTTTAAGATGTTTTTTGTTCATGTTTTTCGTTTGTTGCGGTTGCACCCGATTCAAGAGCCGAATGGCTCACAGGGCTACACCAAATAAATGGAACTATGAACTAACTATGAACTATGAAACCCGACAATTTGACAATAACACTGCTGCTATCCAGGCGACGTTTCAGGCAATGTGAACAGTGCAGTAATAAGCTAATGCGGGGCCTGTAGCACATGTTATAAAGGGGCCCTAAATAAATAAACACTTAAATGCTTAACTTGCATAGTAAAGTAATTGTACGTTTTAATTTGCTATACAGCCAGATAATACGACAAATCGCTAACCTTAAACACCCAGTCGTTCATAAATGTTGAAGGCAGTATAGTACTATAGTAATAGAGCAAGTGCAGAATCACTGAACCGGAATTGATAGCTTGAAAGCGTTTAGCGTGGGGCCCTTCACAGTGCGGGGCCCGTAGCTACTACATATGTAGCTACTGTTGCTCCTACGATAATCCGGCGCTGAATGTGAGCGCTATGGAGAAGGGATATTGCTCGAAATGTCACCTATTATATATATTTAGTTATTTTGCTGTTCAAGGCAATGTCGAAGATCTGCGGCATTTTTGTTATCTGTGCTTGTGCGTGCCACTGCCAATGCGGTACAAATCACCAACAAGTTTGTTTTTGTCCATGAAGACAACAAACAGGAACCAGTCCATGCCAAGGACAGCCGTGGCGTTCCCGCAACACGCGTGTTAGATTTTAAACTCGCCAGCCTTTCGTTTGAGACGCGATGCAATATATAACGCTCGCAACAACTACCTTTGGCTCAACACATTTTTTTTTTGCAAACAATTCACGTGCCACACTGGTCCAGATGAAACTTGCGACAATTGCCACAGAGCTGGAAGTTAACACCTGTTTAAAGGCGGAGGCTTTGGCTGTGGGGGCAATTGGCTTGCTGGGTTTGACGGAGCAGTGCAGGCAGACCTTCATGGGTGCTGCTTTGCCCACAGGACTAGTTATGTTTCTGTCAAGCCACATACGCGTGATAGCCTCAGACTGATGAGCTATTGACTGGTGTTTTTCGAGTTAGCCTAATTGGCAGCGCGGCGCTTAGCCTGGCAGAGCTCTGCTGTGGAATGTATTAAACATTACCAGCTGCACACACACAGAGAGAGAGAGATGGGTGGGGGGTGGGTTGATGGGTGATGAGCAGTGAATGCCCCTGCACGTTGTAATCTGACATTTGTACGGGGCCGTGCATTGCATTGTACGGAAGGCGTCGTGGAAGGGATCGGGTGAGGCTTTCGTGCGAACACCGTGAACGTGTCGGGCGCACCGCTGATGCCACTCTTCCTCGCCGTTTGGTGATATCGCGTGCCAATGTCGGAAGGGGGAGGCGCTTGCAACAATTGAGGTCACCGCTGCTGTGACTGCCACTGGCCGGTCCATTTGTTTGTCTGCACTGAATGCCCCCGGCATGCCGGCATTGTCAATACACGTGCTAACACTGCCACAGGAGTAAAATCCAGACCGTCCGTTGCGTTGTTTGGTACAACGCCAATGTAACGCGGCGAGAATGTTAATGGCTTAAACGGACAACCCATAAAAATCCACTGTCTAGGACTATACAGTTTTGTATTGAGAAATAATTTTGATAACGTTATGCTTGATAGTTGTATACTGTATCCTGTGTATATTGGGGGTTTCTTCTCTACAAGTTGCTGCTTCCAATGATTAAAAATAACAACGGCGCTTGCTTTTATGGTACCTTAGAGGAAAGGAAAATGTTGATGTTTTGGCTGACTGGCCTTATTGAGGAAATGTTGAGGTTTACAGAAGGGTTTTGTCATGCAAATGATTTATAGGGCAAACTTGATTTGAAGCTTTCGTGACTGCAGGGATTACTATTTGGTTATTTCGGTAAAGTCACGTAGAAAGAAAATAAATTCAATAATAGAGTACGACGTTTCGATTGCAACACAAGCAGCCGTCATCAGGTACAACTAAATTTGAGAGAGAGACAAAACACAGACACGGAGACACACAGACAGACACACAAGCAGAGAGAGACAACACAGAGACACAGTGAGAGACACACAACATAGACACACAGACAGACACACAAGCAGAGAGAGACAGCACATAGACACAGAGAGAGACACACAACATAGACACAGAGAGACACACAAGCGGAGAGAGACAACACAGAGACACAGAGAGAGACACACAACATAGACACAGACAGACACACAAGCAGAGAGAGACAACACAGAGACACACAGAGTGACACACAACATAGGCACAGACAGACACACAAGCACAGAGAGACAACACAGAGACACACAGAGAGAGAGACACACACAACATAGACACACAGACACACACAAGCAGAGAGAGACAACACAGAGACACAGAGAGAGACACACACAACATAGACACACAAAGAGACACACAAGCAGAGAGAGACAACACAGAGACACACAGAGAGACACACAATAGACACACAGACAGACACACAAGCAGAGAGAGACAACACAGAGACACAGAGAGACACACACAACATAGACACACAGACAAACACACAAGCAGAGAGAGACAACACAGAGACACAGAGAGACACACAACATAGACACACAGAGAGACACACAAGCAGAGAGAGACAACATAGAGACACACACAACGTACGACGTGACTTTACCGAAAGAACCAAAGCGTGATTTATAGGACATTAACCATGAAGACACTTTATTATTCGCCTGCAACAATATTTATACAAATGTCATAAATAGTCGTCAAAGTCATGATCGACTAAATTACCCAGAATACACCGTTGTAATGTGCTGCTTGTGTAATAACCAGCTTACAGACAGCATGGCGTCTGCTGAGATTGGGGCCCACTTCAAATGAATAATATTTCAGAATCGTTAACTCTGCTCAATCAAGTTAGCAGCTGTCGGAGATAGAAAACAGGCTCCCAGTGAATTCAGCTCACGGTAATTTCTCCGGAGAAAAATGTAAACTTTTAGTTCATGTAAAGGAAGAAAAACGTAAATGGTCAGCCTGCTCGTGCCAATGCTGACAGAAGCACGTCCATGAGAGAGACCTCCACAGAGCTCCTATGGAGGGTAATTTGGCCTACTCTTCCACATTGTCTCGTTCATTTGTAACTCGTGGCAGTGTCCACGCTTTTACCCCATCACACGCAACCTGTGGAGTTCCCATGTATACAGCTGTGTGGCTAGAGGAGGAGCGGTTAAGGAAACGTTCCCTTTGTTTCAAACCGCTTTGCCAGAAGGTTCAATGAAACCGGTGTCCTGACCATTACACCGGACGGCTGATGTAAAGAGCTGAAACATTCTGGGGGTACTAGCATATGTGAGATGAACAAATTCTTGTCCGTGAAAACAACAAAACATTATTTGAAGCGAATCCCGTTGTGTCCTTCGTCTTGCCCATTCAGCGGGAATCTGCTGGTGGTCAGCGCCAGTCCGTGATGTCATGGGGCATGTTGGACCAAGGTCATACAGCCCCGTAGAGCCAAACTTAGCCAGCAAAGATGGAATAGTTGCGTTGAAAGCAATGCACGCTGCAAGGCCGCTATTGTAATATTTTATACATGCTGTCATGCTACACTTAAAGCATGCCGGTCTCATTATTTCCATGCGCTTTGCCTTGGCAGCCATTCGGTGTTTGCAGACTGGTTCTTGAAAGGAGAACGGCCAGAAAAACTGCGGATTATTTTTACTCCACAAAACTCTGTGGCTATTTGTCATTGTTGTGAACGACAGCACTTGCCAAGTCCTTGACCCAGGATTGTTGCTTGCATGTGGAAGGTTTACCTTAATCATTACACGTAATAATAACAATAATACATGAATGGTTTTTCGTTTCTTATTATTTTTATTTTATTTGTATCATTTTAATTTTTATTAACTTTTTTTTTCTATCTACGTGACTTTACCGAAAGAACCAAAAAATAATAATCATTTACGGACAATTTGGCAATCCACTGATGGATTAAGGATTCTCACCACCCTGTCGGTTATTGTGGGTTGTTTGACCATACTTCATCACGGTGGTCAGTACGGATTGGTAAAGCGTGGAGGGGGGCCAGGACCGGTTTGGATATCACTCGCCACTCACGTGATCTTAGCCGTAGCCGACATTCGAACTTGGGTCGCCGAGTGCGCTAACCACTGTTCCACCGCTCCACCCGTTGTTATTTTTTCCCCTCTCGTACTTCATATTTTTTGCTGATAAAAAAATCAGCCGAAGAGTTTCGACTATTGTGTCCTGGGGCGACTGCGTAACAGTCATCTGTGTGTGAGTCACCGTGGCGGCGGTTTGCAGTGTGTGTGTGTCATTTGGTTCCTCCTCTTTGTGGTTCAGGGCCACGGGTGCTGTGGGTGTCCAATCACGCCCCACAATGTTGAGAGAAGGGGAAGATATACCCCACGCAAGTTTGGAGAAACTTACGGCATTTTTAGAGTCTTGAGATTTTCTCCCTTCGACAAAATATCACAATGTATATGCTGATGATGCTGATGGTGATGCTGATGGCAGTGGCCACAAACAACAGGAGGACTTCACACCGAGCCTGAAATGTGACGGAGTGCCGTATTATTCAAAGCATGCTGTCTGATGTGAAATCGTCATTCAAAGACCCAGCGACGTCATTTTCAAGAGAATGCCATTGTCCTGCAGTTTAACGTCCCAACGTCATACATTACGCGTCTTACGCTTCACCTCCCCATACTCCTCAGCGATTCCATTATTATGAATGGTTTTTCGTTTATTTTATTATTATTTTATTGTTTCCCTTCAACGTGACTTTACCGAAAGAACCGAGACTATAGTGTAGAGTGATCATTCTCTGTCGCGGCCGGATGAAGGCTCTACGAAGCTCGCACCATAGCTCACGGTCTCGCGATGTGACAATCCTTCTCGCTCCTGCACACACAAGCTGATTGCTGAATCCTCACAGCGGACGCCCACTCTCAGGCGTGTTTCCACCTTGGGCTGCCGCACTGTCCTGAGTCTCCACCACCGCCCCATCGTCCAGTCGAGCGACATGTCCTGTCCAAGCGCGCTTACTTTTCACACACAGACAATTACGACGCCTCGTAACCTGGGTATGGCGATTTCATGAGAGCATAAGTGTCACGTAATTTTCACAGGTCAAAAGTTATCAGAAAGAGTTGAACCTTTAGTGATTCGAGTCGGCAACAAAAAAACATTATTGGACGTAAAATTAATAATTATTAACACGTAATTATCTTCCATAAAACTGTTTTTTGGGGGGTTTGATCATGTAAATATATGAATGTGTCGTTAAACCCGCCACCACCCGACAGAGCCAATCAGTAAGGTTTGTCACGAAAACAGAACGTGCCAATTCGTTACTAGTACAGCACACCGGTGTGTTGGAGAGCAAAGCAACAACATTTACAAACTGAGAACGACGTTTCGCCAGTAATTACAACTAGCTTCATCAGGTGACAGCCAGATTTAATCATGGATAGAAAAATAACTAACTCCACTCATTTTTAAAACACTTTAAAATAAATAAATAGACGCGTTTTTCAGGGTTCTTTTTACCGATGTATTGAAAAGTTGGCTGAAAATCCTTCAGGAATAGAGCCGTCTAAGTATACATGTTAAAATAGTTTTAATGCTCTATGTAAATTCACATACAAATGTTATAGAGTATTACGTATGCATATGCAAACCATGTTCATTCTCAAAGCAGGGACTTGCATTTCCCACGTCTGAACTTAGGGAATGCAACATCATCCAAAACTCTGCAGCAACGTTATTGTAGCATATTACTCGCGATAAACGAACCTTACGGCGATTCTGAATGACTTTTTAAAAATATTTCCGTTCCATTTCAGTAATCACCTCAGATTTATTGCAACTGTGGATGTTCAACACATTTTATCGGTTTATATCTGGTTTTGGCAAATCGTAAAAAAAAAATCTATCTGGCACATGTTGAGACTCACAGATAGGAGTGGAAACATTTTACCGAAAAGTAAACAAAAAATTAAATCCCAAGAGCTAAATTCTTTGCATTCCGTGGCGTGTAATTTATGTTGTTTGCGTCATGGAGCAAGATAATGAGGGAGGAAAAGGTGTAGGAATCCCGTGACATGTGTAAGTGGCGGCTACTGGGCTCTGCTAAAGATGTATATGTAACCCCCACCGTGGCAACACAGCCCTTCCTGATTGGAACATCACGGCAGTTCACCTCCTTAATGACTTCCGGCTACTTAGTGACATACGAGAAGGGGAAAGGGTTTTGCATTATAATAACGTGCAACATTGCTTAACAGTTCGTATTATTGCATACACACCAGCAGCTATGCCTGCTGCTGAATATATACATCACAATATACATTGGGTGGGTAAAAAAAATACAAATGTTTATTATTTGTAAGGTTTTTTTTTCATGGGAAAAATGTCTGGAATGGTGCCAAATTTGGTTTTAAAGGAGAAGAAAAAAGTGTTGCTGATACTTCAACAATGCACTCTGGGAAAGGGGAGTGGTGGGTATGGTGGCAATTGATTGGTTGGTGCGAGCAGGAGCATTCGACAGTCATGCCATCATATTTTAAGCAGTTGTGTGTTTTGTGATAGGAGAGGCAACGTCTTATAGACCAATTTGTAGTAGCTATTGTAGCTATTGTAAGCAGGAGCCTCTTTTAAACAAACGGTGGTTCATTGGATCTATCAATTTGTTACAAGCTACAGATTGGTAATCCCAAGACAGTATATGATTATTGATAGATGTGTCTGTTACTCAGTAACCACGAGTACATTTTAAAATGCAACTTCTCATCAAGTTCCACGGTGTTAAGTCTAGTCCCCAACCCTTATTAACTCCATCTCCTCTAACCTCAATATTGATGTGCTATGCACAATGGCCACAGCCAAGCATATAACATATTACTGTATATTTATTCATTTATTTTAAGGCCACATTGTTATCGACGAATGTGTTGGGATTTTGTTGTTGTTATTATTTGTAAGCCACTACCACTAACACAGCAGCATCAACAAATAATTTGTTTCATTTAACAGCATCATTGGACGACTTCCACATTGTGCTATATTTTGAATGCTCCATGGAAGGGTCATGTCCTTTCTCTTGTGGTCTATTCAAAAGTGAAAGCGCTGAGGAACACTCATTTCTTTTTTACTGTCATCAAAATCAGACTCAACTGCCACGGGAATTCTCGGAAACTTTCGCCTCTTAAATTGCGTAAATCTCTCAATGTGTATAACCTTTCAATATTACTGCACAATATATGCAAAGCACATTTTCTCGTACTTGTATTATATATGTGAAAAAGCACAGCCCTTTATAAATCCACTGCTAGATGAAAACCTCCCCAAGTCATATCGTCATGGGGGTTGTTTGACCCTACCTCGCCATGCTGATAAGTGTGAGTTGGAGAATGTTTAGGAGGTGCATGACCAGTTGAGATATCACTCGCCAATGATGTTAACCGTGACCGGGAATTAAACTCAGATCACCAGGTTCAAGTCCACAATCTTTCCTGTACCTAGGGCATTTGACCCAAAATTCCAGCAGATTATTTCGTGATAAACCCTTAACCTCCTCTTCCTTTGCCTCTTTTCTCCAGTTCTCGTGAAGGATTTCCTCCTTCAAAAGTAGACCACTGACTGACGTGCCTTGGAATTTCTGGAGGGAGGAAGGCGTGGGTGGGGAGGATGGGGTCGGTACACCGAGATCTGAACACACACAATGCTGGGTCCTGGTCTCTTGAACTATGCGACGTTACCCCGTCCCCTCCCCCCACCGGTCTGGGATGCAGCCAGACTTTGGAAGTTGTGGGTGTCCTACTGGTTCGTGGTGGCCAGTCGTTATTGGTTGGATGCACCACAAGACCATGGGAGACTGTGGCAGCTTCGGGAGGCCTTGAAACCAGCAACCCAGTAAACATGCAAGGTTGGGCCAAATGTTGGCAGTGGCTGGAACCGCTGGGCCAACGTTGGCCCAATGTTTACTGGGAATGGATTGATCATGGCCGATGATGAAGAGTTGTACGTGTCACAGTTATTCGTGTACTGACCCTGGCCACCTGAGTTAAACTCCTGGCCATGGGTTACATTGGTGGTGAATTATTTATGAACTGGTCCTGGGTCCCAGCTTCACCAACCAGCACTGACCAGTGTGGTGAAGTATGGTTAAAATAACCCCCAATGACCGGCACGGCATCTGTTTTTTTGTTGCAGTAAATTAACAAAAGGCTTTGGGGGTGGCAGATTTGTGCCAGAATGGCAATAAATGTACTTGACTCATTGTGATTCATTAGATATAGATAAACATTAGTTTTAAAATTATTTGCACCAGTTCCCACATTCACGTGCAATGATATTAAACTGAAAACGTATAAAATGTGTCTTTAATTGTGCATTTGTACATAGGAGGCACCCTACTGCTGATACAAGTGGAATCCTAAGAATTTACTGAAGAGGTACACATTAACATTCCAGACACAGACATTCATTCATTAGTGGCCACATGGAAAACAATGAAACTTGTAACGTCTACTGTATTATTATTATGCCAGCACTGGCAAATCTTTATGTGAACAGTTCCCTATTATGAGCCAGCTACTGTACTTTGAAACCTTCAATAGTTAGAGGCATGCAAATAAAAAGTTAATGGTGCAAGCCCTGTAGTTTGCTGGCTCGCGCCGCTGATGGTGGAACGACATCCACTCACGGGAGCTAGAGAGGGTACACAGGATTTGGTATTTTATTCCTCCACGCTCGGCAAACGTGTTGGAAGAGGCCGGATTAAGCTAGCGCGGGGCCTGTAGCATATGTAATAAAGGGACCCTAATTAAAAAAAGACGTAAATATTAAAGCACACATTTTTGTTACTTGCATAATAAAGTAATTGTATTTTTTCATTTGCTTTACAGCCAGATAATACGATAAATCGCGAACCTTAAACACCCAGTCGTTCATAAAAAGTTGAAGGCGGTATAGTACTATAGTAATAGAGCAAGTGCAGAATCACTCAACCGGAATTGATAGCTTGAAAGCGTTAGCGCGGGACCCTTGAAAGTGCGGGGCCGTAGCTACTACTACACGTGTAGCTACTACTGCACGTGTAGTAGTAGCTACACGTGTAGTAGCAGCTACTACACGTGTAGTAGCTACTACATGTGTAGTAGCTACCACATGTGTAGTAGCTACCACATGTGTAGTAGCTACACCCATGTAACCCCGCCACTCACGACCTGCCGGATTATCCTAGTAGTACAAGTAGCTACTACACGTGTAGTAGCGTGTAGTAGCTACTACAACGTGTAGCAGCTACTTGTGCTACTAGGATAATCCGGCACTGGCCTGCCTATTCACTGAATGTGATGTTTTATACTGCTGGGTAGACAGAGGTGGGAGGGGGGTTAATATTTCAGAAGCTTGCAGCATTATCTCAACTGCCCCACCAAAAGATAGAATCAAACCAGTGGCCCACTGGATCAGTTTCATTTAATTTCGAAACACTCCGTGAGCTAAGAAACTCTTGAATCGGTCTGCATCAACCGAAACATCGGTTCCTTGGCAAACCTAACACACGTCATGGGTCGCAAGACCATTTAAAATAAATAAAACATATTTGTATTGAAGAAAAAATGGCAACAAATCTCGTAATGTAGAGTGTATTACAACATTATCTTTTAAATATTTAACTAAAGCGAGGATTAATATTTAAGAACATATTACAAATAAGGCATAAAACGCAAATGGTAAAATAGTTTCCCTAAGAAACATCAAATTTAAAGTTCCATGTAATGATTGCAACAATCACGATATTGCACTGTGTAAACTAACGCAGCATCTATAGAAAACAAAACATTATGAAAAAAGGCATAGAAAATATAACAGGTCACTTACAGGCAAAAAAACATTCACAAATCATCAAATTTTTTATGCAGTGGCAGCTTGGCAGGAATTCACTTTAAAGGAGTTATTATTTAAGGTGATTGAGTGACGGTAGCGACTGTAGATCAAGTCTTGTGGCAATATTCAATATTATTATATTGGTAGGAACCTCCTGGTTACACCACCAGCCCACAGGGGATTATTGTGTCCGTCCGTCCGTCGTGCATCCAAAAATGGGAGGGGTGGGGCTGGGTGGGCAGGGTGGGGAGGGTGGGGCTGGGTGGGGGGTGGGAGGGGTGGGGCTGGGTGGGGAGGGGCTGGTCACCCCGTGGTGCCCTTATCAAACTCAACGTGTAACCTACTCACGCCGGCTTGTGCCCGCCCTCACAGTCGGGCATATTGTGCGGAATACACCACATGGTGCCGCCGTTGACCCTGGCCATTGACCGAGCAACCCAACGTTCCTACCAGCTCCCTCCGCAGGAGAATGTGTTTTTACGGATGGAAAATTCACTGCGCTAACCATTACACCACGACAGCACCCTGGATTCATGGAAAGCAATGGAAATTGTCATGTGGGTGGATATATACATTACAAATTCAATTAGCAAAGCACAATCAACTGGTTCTATGTAATGGATTGGAATCGCACCCGCAGCCTCTCGAGGATCATTGTTCATACATGAATATGTAGCATAATGTCTCAAGCGTGACTCAGAGAGACAACTCGTGAAAATACTCAGGAGAGGAAGGATGTATTAATCCGCCACACTGTACAAAGACAAATGTCCCCCGTGTAGCCTTAACAGACTGTAGGGGCAAGTGCTGTTAGCGAGTAGCACCTGTGAAGGCCGGCACGGCATACGAGGGGATGGGTGGCCAGCACCACGCCCGGCCGCCTTTGTTTCCCCAGTGGCGATGCTTACGCACCGCACCAGGTACTCATTCGAGGCTGAGTCGACCTAGGGGAGGCCCAGGACCGGTTCATATAATCGTCGCTGGTGTTGACCGTGAGCGGGAATCTAACTCGGGTCACCGGGTTCGTATCGCAGCGTAGTGCTAACCACTGCGCCACCGCTCCCCAAGGCGCACTCGCACACACGCGCACATTTTACAAAATCTGTTTCTCTTCCAACTTCCTCCGAACAGCATCAAAGTTTGTTTAAACAAATACAGTGCTGTAAATGGGGGAGGCACTCTTGTTTCGTGCGAGTTTCAGATGGTTTCTCCTTTGACAGAGAATGTGTTTTGTAAACATTTTGATACTAAATTACGCTTGTAATTTTTTAATACGAAAAATATATCCCAGCAGGAACACTTGTTATCGTCACCATCGAAAGCTGTTGAATATAATCAAAGTAAACAGGACGGAGTTTAGTATGAAACGCACTCACGACTTTCAATCTTGATACGCACGATACATGGGGACTCATGCATGCGACACTATCAACCCCGCAACTCCTCTTAGATACAGGAGCTGCAGGGGGTCAACTTCAACTCTTATTACTCATGGCACCACTTTTTCATAATCGTCATTATCCGTGGATCATATGCCAACTCATGACATGCCCATTTTCCCGAAATGCACTTTGGATATTATTTCAGAACTATTAAACACCAATCTTTCCACAGCTAAGATGAGTCATGAAGAATATTCACTTATTTATCTGCGATTGCTTGCACATTTTTTTGGAGTACATTTGCAGACAAATCCCATGGATAATAAGATCCGCGATGTTCGCCCCCCACAGCACCGGAGATAAGGGAGGGTAAGGGAAGTTCTGTATGTGTAGGTTTGTATTGCTATCCATCTTGATCAGAAGGCGGGATAATTTTGATAAATATTATTAGTCAACGTCAAAGTTATTTCCTGTTCAAATGGGCAAAGACGGTGTTCATCTCCTGTTTACATCCCTAAACCAATGTTGAAACTTCCACATTCCTATGGCAGGGGTGAGTATATCCGAATGACTATTGTTGACTTCGCAACAAAGTGGCACAACGTTGGGTCACCGTTAGCATGTGGTTGTAACCGTTGCACTAACAACGTTGGCTCAACGTTGGCTTAACGTTGGCCCAACAGTCCATGTTTACTGAGCTCCCTGGCCGGTTTTATACTGGATCTACTGAGAAATATCACATGGTCATGACAACATAGCAACACAACAGCTTGTACAGCAGTGAGTAGTACTATGTGCGAGCATTATTAAAGAGACTGCGTTTAATGTAAGTCCCACAAAACTGCTCAGTGAACATGCAACGTGGCCCAACATTGCATTGACGTGTTGCATGCCAACCAACGTTGGAAGAACGTTGCCCGCTTACTCGGGGGTCAACTTTTTTTAATGCTTGCTTTTTTCACAGCTGCAGAGTGCTTATCTTATAGTGTCTTTAGAGCAATAAACCAGTTTTAATAATATATTTTAAAAAATAATTTTTAAACAGGATATGTACGTGATGCATTCTCTCAGTGAATACACGTTATTTTTCTATTCATTTATTAAATATTGTACCACGTTCATAATAATTATTTATGAAAGATTTAAACATGTTACACGAGCCGGCTATGGGATATGACCTGTGATGGTTGTGTTTTGATGAAGGCCAACTGTATATACAGTGTACTATATACAAAGAGGCAATAGAAGGCAAAGCCATTGAGCCTTGTAGCCCGACTAAGTGCAGTACCATTAATAATAATCATTTACAGCCCTTGGCAATCCACTGCTGGATGAAGGCCTCCTCATTTCCCTTCCCGGGAGTTGCTTGACCCTGCTTCACCAGACTGGTGGAGGTGGCAGTGCTGACGAGGGTCATCCCCTCGTGGACGCGCGGTTTGGGTGTCTCATTCTACTCGGCCGATGGAATTGGGCGAACGTCTTAATGTAGGACCACTATGAGAATCGTTTTTTTTTAAGACTCATTGAGACTCTTCTGGGTAAGTAAGTGTCATTTATTACGCGCACTTTCTCCTTGCACAGCAAAGTATGCAGCCTTGTAGCGCTGACAATGTTGCATATTGTGGAAGTTCTGCTCGAGAAAAACCCCACGTTTAGAGTTAGCTGCACACACTGCTGTTCACAATGTAATATTGTTTTTATACATTCAGGGGATTTCTGGGTGAGTAGGTTAAGGTTAAGAGCCAAAAAAAGGCATAAGCAGCAATTTCTTGTATTTCACGTTTCATTCTCATTCTGTGTTCTTCTTATAACCGCTCCGAGTGGCATCAGCAGCAGCGGTGAATAATAAACGACACCGAGTGGGGGGAGCAGTCCCTGCTTGAGTGCAGGCGGCTTGACCCCGCGGTAAATCTGCCTCTGCACGCCGCCTGTCCATACCGAGCCCTTCCGCACTGCGCGACTTGCCTTCCTCTCGCCGGAGAGGGACCCGCAGCCTCCCCACAGGCACGGCAACGAAAGGTCACCCGGTCCAAGGCACCACTCCCCCACCAGCCACCCACCCACCCATCAACCACCACCACCACTGTTCCCCCCACTTCACTCCTCCATTCATGATCATCATCAATGTTGTGTGTCGCTCGGGGAGGAGGCGAAGCCAGCTGCCGCCGTGGGCCCTCTCGCTGCGCAGCGAGAGGGCCCACGGCGCCGTGGCCAAGCCGCCCACCTGCTCCTCGAGGCGTTCGCACCCGACACAAGCAGGGCATTCTTCTCCTGTGGCTGCGCACCAGCGTGCTGCGTTGGTGCTGCTGGCTCGCGGTCGGCGTTCCCGTGGTCTCGATGCGTTTATGTCAGCACAACAAGTGAGACCCTCAGGTGATGTAAACATGTCTTGCCCGGTGTGCAATACTCGCCGACATGAATAAATAAACACGCTTTCATAGCTATGGTGTGACGGTACCAATGAGGCGCACGCTGCCATGGAGGCAATTGATCGCACGCTGTGGACTTGCAATCCAAAGGCGCTGCCGATTCGATTCGCGACCCGAGGCAAGTTGAAACAACGGTTCAGGTTTCTGGAATCCCTCCCACCCCGTCCGCCTCTGTCCATCAGCCGTGTGAATGTGTCGTGCAACCGCGGGTGGTTAGTGGGTAGGTCGCGTCTGATGGGGGTAAAGCGTGGATGATCCCACCTCTTGCAAGGCCGTCTGGCCAGCGAGGAAGAGTAGGCCAAATACAGTACCCTATTGAGAAAACCCTCCCGCGCTCCATCTAGCGGGGCCCTGCCGCCTCAAGTGACGTGAGCAAGAAAGTAACTTTGCCTTTAATATAATTTGAACAATTTAGCAATCTCAAGGAAATCTAAAATTTATGACATTTCTCGACGGTGTCCTTGCACTTGTTATTGCCAAGACATGGTTTGTATTAACTGCTAAAGGAGAATATTGATAACGTGTGATGGATGACAATTCTGATTTTGTACGTTTACCCACTGACAAACAAATGATCAGTCTATCATTTTAATGGTAGGTTTATTTGAACAGTGAGAGACAGAATAACAACAAAATCCAGAAAAACGCATGTCATAAATGTTATAAATTGATTTGCATTTTAATGAGGGAAATAAGTATTTGACCCCCTCTCAATCAGAAAGATTTCTGGCTCCCAGGTGTCTTTTATACAGGTAACGAGCGGAGATTAGGAGCACACTCTTAAAGGGAGTGCTCCTAATCTCAGCTTGTTACCTGTATAAAAGACACCTGTCCACAGAAGCAATCAATCAGATTCCAAACTCTCCATCACGGCCAAGACCAAAGAGCTCTCCAAGGATGTCAGGGACAAGATTGTAGACCTACACAAGGCTGGAATGGGCTACACGACCATTGCCAAGCAGCTTGGTGAGAAGGTGACAACAGTTGGTGCGATTATTCGCAAATGGAAGAAACACAAAAGAACTGTCAATCTCCCTCGGCCTGGGGCTCCATGCAAGATCTCACCTCGTGGAGTTGCAATGATCATGAGGACGGTGAGGAATCAACCCATAACTACACGGGAGGATCTTGTCAATGATCTCAAGGCAGCTGGGACCATAGTCACCAAGAAAACAATTGGTAACACACTATGCCGTGAAGGACTGAAATCCTGCAGCGCCCGCAAGGTCCCCCTGCTCAAGAAACCACATATACATGCCTGTCTGAAGTTTGCCAATGAACATCTGAATAATTCAGAGGACAACTGGGTGAAAGTGTTGTGGTCAGATGAGACCAAAATGGAGCTCTTTGGCATCAACTCAACTCGCCGTGTTTGGAGGAGGAGGAATGCTGCCTATGACCCCAAGAACACCATCCCCACCGTCAAACATGGAGGTGGAAACATTTTGCTTTGGGGGTGTTTTTCTGCTAAGGGGACAGGACAACTTCACCGCATCAAAGGAACGATGGACGGGGCCATGTACCGTCAAATCTTGGGTGAGAACCTCCTTCCCTCAGCCAAGGCATTGAAAATGGGTCGTGGATGGGTATTGCAGCATGACAATGACCCAAAACACACGGCCAAGGCAATACAGGAGTGGCTCAAGAAGAAGCACATTAAGGTCCTGGAGTGGCCTAGCTAGTCTCCAGACCTTAATCCCATAGAAAATCTGTGGATGGAGCTGAAGGTTCGAGTTTGCCAAACGTAAGCCTCGAAACCTTTATGACTTGGAGAAGATCTGGAAAGAGGAGTGGGACAAAATCCCTCCTGAGATGTGTGCAAACCTGGTGGCCAACTACAAGAAACGTCTAACCTCTGTGATTGCCAACAAAGGTTTTGCCACCAAGTACTAAGTCATGTTTTGCAGAGGGTCAAATACTTATTTCCCTCATTAAAATGCAAATCAATTTATAACATTTTTGACATGCGTTTTTCTGGATTTTTTTGTTGTTATTCTGTCTCTCACTGTTCAAATAAACCTACTATTAAAATTATAGACTGATCATTTCTTTGTCAGTGGGCAAACGTACAAAATGAGCAGGGGATCAAATACTTTTTTCCCTCACTGTATATATAACTTACATTCGGTTGACTTTAGGAATGTTGAGCACTTTTTTTGGTTAACGTACGTATTGTAATCACGTGATTTTACACTACATTTTTGGAGATGCGTCTCAGTACATTCCAAATAGTTCAGCCCCTCGAAGACGCCAAACAGCCTTGTCCAACACATGTAACCCAACACGGAATATACACTTTTGCAGTTTTTAATTTTATTCATGAGATGTTCAGCACAGTATAATTTCCATATTGTTTTTATTTAAACACAGCTATTTAACATTGCAAAGGTGTCTTCCGTACCTCTTAAAGAGCTTATGTAAAGGTTGATTTTTCCCCCGAGATAGACCGACGCAGAGTAAAATTCTGATTTATTTATACAGTATAACACCGTTAAAGAGGTCACCAGATGGTCACCCCCCCCACCCCCATGTTATTCGTTCATTAATTTAAAGTTACTGGTCACAATGTGGAAACAAATTCCAAATAGGGTATAGTAAGTCAACTCCTTGTACCTGTAATGAATTAAAGGAAGCTGGACTTGCAATCCAGAGCTCACTGGTTGGGTTTGAGCTCCCGGCACGCCAATTGTCACAATCCCTCAAACTCTGTCCACCCAGCAATATAAATTGGTATACTGTACTACGGTGAGTTCATGGGTAGGTCACGTGTGGTGTGGTGAAGCGTGGGTGATCCCACATCTTCCAAGACGTCTGGCCAGTGTGGAAGAGTAGGCCAAATACTTTCTAGAGCGGCTGTATATGAAGCTCCCTCTATTGGAGGCCCTCCCGCCGGCAGTGGTGTGAGAAAATATTGGCAGGGCTGCTGCGCCTTTACCTTCTAACATTTGATGACTACAGCATTTAAAAACGTCACCATTCGTTTAAAGTAACTGCCGTCAAATGTGTAGACAACATCTTATCGCAGCGAAGTGAAATAATTCCTTGTATCCATAATAATAATAATTTTTAAAAACACCATTGAAATGTTTAACAAAAATAACGCGAGTAAAATATTTTTAAAAAATATATTGTTATTTCATAAATACGATCGTATCCGATGCCCATTTGCCTCCTCCCCTGTGAGCCAAGACTGCCATCTTCACGTGTTTCCTGTTTGCCTCTCTCCCGCAGCGCATCAGCCAGCACAACATCTGGCCAGCGCTCGTTGCCAAGTGCAGGGCAGAATAAAAAATAAATCCCCCCGGAAAGTCCGCCTTGAACAACATCCCACCCGCTTCAAGAGCAAGTGACACGTCCTCTCCCAGATTTCCATTTCAGATGATATCAACTCTACATTTCACTGCTTTCATGCAGGAAGTACTGCAGTCAACGGAGGAGTGCTTTTTTTCTGATATGATGCTAGTCCCCGCGAGGATTTCTGCACGCCGAAGCTGTGTCTTTGTATAAGTGCTGATTTGACAGCTTCTGTTATGAATGACCACACACTTCAAAGCCGCGCGTTTGAATGGGCAGCTTGGTCCACTTAAAGGAACCCCTTTTTCTGTTTTACATTATACTTCACAAGGCCAAAGGACTGGCATACCGATGAGTGTTCACTTGAGTAACATGTGTTCGACATGTTCATGTTTTCAATGTAAAGTTGTAACACAGATCATGCCGACACCAAACCTTGATGTGCAAAGTAGAGGCATCCAAATTCTCCAAAAGTAGGTGATGGAAAATGTGTTCATAGAATACGGTTATCAGGAGTTAAAGGGCTTTCAATTATTATTTTTCTACATCACTATTACTGAGCACAGGCTCAAAATGGCAAGTGGCCAGTAACAAACATCACGACTGAAGGAGAGTTGGTGCAGGTGTAGTAGATGATAGTTGGTGCAGGTGTAGTAGATGATAGTTGGTGCAGGTGTTGGAGATGAGAGTTGATAAGGTGAAGTAGATGATAGTTGATACAGGTGTTGGAGATGAGAGTTGATACAGGTGTAGTAGATGATAGTTGATACAGGTGTAGTAGATGAGAGTTGATACAGGTGTAGTAGATGAGAGTTGATACAGGTGTAATAGATTAGAGTTGGTGCAGGTGCAATAGATTAGAGTTGGTGTAGTAGATGAGAGTTGGTGCAGGTGTAGTAGATGAGAGTTGGTGCAGGTGTAACAGATGAGAGTTGATGCATTTCTTGAATTGGAAAACAGACGAAGAGAGGGAATTCCAAAGTCGAGCAGTGCGAGGGAAGACGCAGAATGAGCAGCGTGGTAGATGGACACTGTGTGGATGATGCGAAACAGTCAGTTTGCTCCATCCAGACTCTGACACGAGTGGATGAATCATTGAGGGATGTCTGGTGGAACAGTCACCATGGCAGGAGCGATAGAAGAGTGATAAGGAGGCGACTGATCGACACTGAGCGAGTGATTGGATTGAATCAACCTAATTGCTTAGTGGTAGATGTATGTACAGTGAGGGAAAAAAGTATTTGATCCCCTGTTGATTTTGTACGTTTGCCTACTGACAAAGAAATGATCAGTCTATAATTTTAATGGTAGGTTTATTTGAACCGTGAGAGACAGAATAACAATAAAAAATCCAGAAAAACGCATGTCAAAAATGTTATATATATGATTTGCATTTTAATGAGGGAAATAAGTATTTGACCCCCTCTCAATCAGAAAGATTCCTGGCTCCCAGGTGTATTTTATACAGGTAACGAGCTGAGATTAGGAGCACACTCTTAAAGGGAGTGCTAATCTCAACTTGTTACCTCTATAAAAGGCACCTGTCCACAGAAGCAATCAATCTATCAATCAGATTTCAAACTCTCCACCATGGCCAAGACCAAAGAGCTCTCCAAGGATGTCAGGGACAAGATTGTAGACCTACACAAGGCTGGAATGGGCTACAAGACCATTGCCAAGTAGCTTGGTGAGAAGGTGACAACAGTTGGTGCGATTATTCGCAAATGGAAGAAACACAAAAGAACTGCCAATCTCCCTCGGCCTGGGGCTCCATGCAAGATCTCACCTCGTCGAGTTGCAATGATCATGAGAACGGTGAGGAATCAACCCAGAACTACACGGGAGGATCTTGTCAATGATCTCAAGGCAGCTGGGACCATAGTCACCAAGAAAACAATTGGTAACACACTACGCCGTGAAGGACTGAAATCCTGCGGCGCCCGCAAGGTCCCCCTGCTCAAGAAAGCACATATATGTAGTGGAGTAAACAATACGCATAGGAATTAGCCACATACAGTACATACAGACAGACAAGGAGAACGGGTCACATGAGGTCGAACAGGTGGTCGAGTCACGAGTGGCGTAAACAACCCGAAGTAATTAAGGGAGTCGTGGCACGAGGGCTGTGATTGGTCGAGAGGCTGTTAGTGTTAAGTGGTGGCGTCTCGATGTCTGCCCGAGGGGACAGGTGCGAGCTGGCGGAAAACGGCCAGCGAGCCACGTGCCAATTAATTAAGGCTAATGCGAAAGGGGATAAAACGCGAGGTGATTTGAACAGAGAGAGAGTGGTTGCTGGGCAGTTGTTGGCGAGAGGTGGAGAGATACGAAGAGGACAGCTGGCAATGTTAGGGAACAATAGATAGAGAGCCAAACCCCAAAGACAGTAAATAGCGATAGGGAGAGTTAGCGTTAGCGGAGATAGATAGAGTCACTGTGTGTGAATAGATAGATGGAGTCACTGTGTGTGAATAGATAGATGGAGTCACTGTGTGTGAATAGACAGACAGGCTACTGTGTGTGAATAGATAGAGGAAGAACCACTGTGTGTGGAAGGGAAGTCACTGTGTGTGAAGAGATAGCGGCGATACTGTGTGTGAGGAGATAGAAGACGAACCACTGTGTGTGGAAGGGAAGACACTGTGTGTGAAGAGATAGAGGAAGAAACACTGTGTGTGGAAGGGGATGCACGGACGATGTTGAAGTAAATCGGAGTGTCCGGGTTGGCGGAGCGCGAAGAGAATTACTGTGTGTACGGAACGATGGAATAAAAGTGACGGCGGAAAAAGAGACGGTTGTCGTCCGAGTTAATTCACGGCACTACATTTGGTGTCAGAAAAAGTACGGAACACGCCACGATGTCAAGGAAAGCGGCAAAGAAAAGAAATGTGCAAGTGGACTCGGGCGGCGACAGCGACAACGACGATTTGCAGCCCGGCCAGATGGCCGGCAGTACTCTGGACGGTGACAGCGGTTCGGGTGGTGCTGAAGGCCCGGGATCGCCAGAGGATTGGCGAGTCCTAATGACCCAGTGGGAGGCCAGGATGGAGAAGTTGTCGGAGGAATTCCAGAACTTCTTGACGGAGAACCGCATTCAACTACCCGTACCGGGTCCACCGCCGGAGGTTGCCGCTCAGCCGGAGCGGTTGGAAGATTCTGACGACGAAGACGACCAGTCGGAGGGACCGCCACGACGGCTACACATCCAACGATTTGAGGCCAAAGTGGGAGATTGGACGGCATTCATACGAAGATTCCGTGCAGCTTACGAGTCCCTGAATTGGACGGAGAGTGCCGCGTTACGAGCACTGCCGACGGCATTGGATGATGACTCCTTGGCGACTTTTAACGGACTCCCTGCCGCTGTCAGAAAAACATTGGACGGTGCTATTGCGGCAATGAGGAAGGTCTACGAGCCGCGGACGGTCGCCAATCGTCGATTACAACAGAGGAAATGGGAGGCCACGGAGTCCCCTCTGGCATTCCGCAGCGCCTTGCTGGCCCTCGCCCAAGTTGTGTACCCGGCGATGGACGAGGAGGGCTGGGACTCCCTGCTGCAAGAAAATATGTTACAGCTGGCGAAGGAACTGAAAGTCGTCTTGTCGCTCCCGGACAAGGATGATGACGACGACGTGTCATCGTTGCTGATCGCCAGGAACATACAAGTCAACCTTGATATACGAGACGAACCAGCGGCGGCGGTAGCGCAGCCGGGGCTGCGAGCACGGTGGCGGTGGTGGTGGATGAGACGCCGCCGATGGCAGCGGCGGCCGGGGTGTCAACCGGAGAACGACGGCGTCGTCCCAGGGTATATGGAGACGGCGTGCATCGGACATGCTACGAGTACGGGCGGAGGGGTCATCTCGCCCGCGACTGCTGGAGACGAAGAGGTGGTCCTCTGTGGGCGCCGAAAAACTACAGCGGGCGGTTCCCCCAAGACCAAGGATCCCGGGTGAGTCGAGATGCATTCAATACACGGCCGCCCTAACCACATCACTCATCCGCGTCATCTCAACCGTATTCATCGGGTTCGGATAGTACGCATGGCCGGGATATGTGGGGCGCATTGGTACATCGTGTGTTGGGGGCCGCGCCGGGATTGTCGGATGTGATGGCATGTATTCAGGGTGTTATGGTACGGGTTATTGTAGATACTGGGGCGTCGGCAACTCTCATTTCGTTGCAAACTTTTCGGTCGCTGCCGACGTCGCCTGGATCGTTAGCGCCAGTGGAAGGGCCATGTGTAGCGGCAAACGGGGGTAGTTTGGGCATTATGGGCTGCGTGGTTGCGACAATTAAAATTGGGGAGGTTATTGTGACAGGAAGTGTTTTGGTTTCAACGACCTTGGCGGTACCGTGTTTGTTGGGCATGGATTTTTTTGCAAAAGATGCCAATTAAGATTTCAGTGGAAAAAGGTTGTTTGGAATTACCGTCGGGGAGATGTATGAAATTTTTCGGGACGCCTTCGAAATTTGCGGTGGCGAACGCTGTGGTGCAGGCCGTGGTGAGCCGCACCGTGCTTGTCCCGCCTGCATCGCAAATATTGGTACCGCAACGGTTAAAGAAGGAATTGCCTTGGGATGAGCTACAGGAGGGAGTGCTGTTGACACCCTCAAATGCTGTGTCGAGAATGCCCACCGTGGTAGGAGCTTTGACCATAATACCAACTTATTGTGATCCCTTCATGCAAATTGTAAACGCGGGGCACGAAGAGGTTGTTATTCAAGGTGGCACTACGTTGGCGCACGCAAGGGGTGCGCCGGGTCCAGAAACAAAAACATGTTTTGCTACGGGACAGGATGAAATGTTGTCAAGGGAGGAGGATGATCCGGAATGGTTAAGGGATCTTTACAAACAAAACCCAGAGTTATCGCCTGTGCAACGGTCGAGTTTGCATGCATTGCTAGTGAAATTTAAGGATGTGTTCAGTTCAGGGAAATACGACGTGGGTCGAACGACGTTGTTGCAGCATCGTATTGACACGGGGAACGCACCCCCGATCAGGCTAAATTCGCATCGTGTAGGTTCTCTTGAGAAAGAATGTATTCGGCGATCTGTTGATGAAATGCTAGAGCAGGATATTATCGCCCCATTGTCCAGCCCGTGGGGAGCCCCTATTGTCCTCGTTAAAAAACGTGACAGAACCATGCGATTTTGTGTTGACTATCGGAAATTGAATAAAGTTTCGGTGGCAGAAGCGTACCCGCTTCCACGAATTGATTATTCACTGGACGCCCTGTCCGGCGCCAGAATCTTTTCAACCCTCTATTTGTTGTCGGGCTTTTGGCAATTGCCCCTGGATAAGGAGTCAAGACCTAAAACGGCATTTCGGACACCACAAGGATTGTATCAATTTAACGTGCTCCCGATGGGACTCCACTCAGCGCCGGCGACCTTCCAGCGATGAATGGAACTCGTGTTGTAGGGCCTGCAGTTCGAGTCATGCTTGATATATTTAGATGATGTGATTGTTTTCAGTAGGAATTTCGATGAACATTTGCAACGGCTGCGCGCCGTTTTTGGCAGAGTGTGGCGCGCTGGATTGAAATTTAAACCACAGAAGTGCCAATTGTTAAGAACATCAGTGAAGTATTTGGGGCACGTCGTTAGCGCGTCAGGAGTGGCCACTGATCCGGAAAAGACGAGTTGTGTGCGTACATGGCCAGTGCCGAAAACAGCAGGGGAAGTGCGTAGCTTTGTGGGCTTTGCGTCGTATTATCGGCGGTTCGTTAAGGATTTTGCCACGATTGCTCGACCATTGCATATGCTGACCGGGAAAGGTGTGAAGTTTCAATGGGGGATTGCTGAACAAAAATCGTTTGAAGCGTTGCAGGCCGCACTGCTGGACGCACCGCCATTGGGATACCCGGATTTTACGAAGCGATTTATACTTGACACGGATGCCTGTGATACGGGCATAGGCGCGGTTTTGTCACAAATGGTTGATGGCGTCGAGAGAGTGGTGGCATATGGCAGCCGGGTGTTATCGCCGGCGGAGCAAAAATACTGTGTGACGCATAGGGAATTATTGGCGATTGTCCATTTTGTGCGCCAGTACCGACCGTATCTATACGGCAGGGAATTTTTGATCCGCACTGATCACGCGGCGCTACAGTACTCGCTGCGCGTGGATCAGCCGTCGGGGCAAATGGCTCACTGGATTGAGACCCTCCACGAGTATTATTTCACGATCCAGCATAGGAAAGGAACGCACCATGTAAACGCAGATGCTTTGTCGAGGTTGCCGCGACCGGCTGAGACGTGTCGGTGCACAGAGGGCTCGCTGCGTTGCGGCCCGCCGCTGCAGGAGGTTCCGCAAACGGTCACTGCAGCGGGTTCGGGGGTGCCAGGGATAATCCCTGGAGCAGAAATTGGACTGTTGGGGTTGTCATTGAAGCAGTGGAAGCAACTGCAGGTGGAAGATTCCTCGCTGACCAGGATGAGGCTGCGTGCCTCTCATTCAAGGGGATCGGCCATTTTTGATGTTAACGGAGGGGTTGCTTGTTCGCTGGGATGTGGAAGCACACAAATTTTGTATTGTTGTCCCGAAGGTGTTGCGGGGGAAACTGATTAACGAGATACATGAGAAATTGATGCATCTGGGGGAGAAGAAGACCGCGTTGACGGTGGGGAGTGAATTTTACTGGCCGGGAATGTTTAACGATGTGAAACAGCATGTAAAAGCGTGCCAGGAATGTGCATGGAGGAAAGCGCCGGCACGGCCATATCGTGTCCCTTTGCAATTGATTCAAGTTTTGAGAGTGAACGAAATTGTGGCACTAGATATTTTGGGTCCGTTCCCCGTCACCCCCCGAGGGCACAGATATTTGCTCGTCGGGGTGGAATACTTAACTCGTTGGCCGATGGCATGGCCGCTAGTAGACCAGTCAGTGACGTCGATCGCTGAGGCTTTCTTGAATGGATACGTATTAGATAAGGGGGCCCCGGAACAATTGCTTACTGACCAAGGCAGAAATTTTTCATCGAAATTGATTAAGGACGTGTGTGACTCGCTGGGGACCAAAAAGATCCGGACGTCCCCGTACCACCCGCAGACTGACGGGATGGTTGAGCGGCTGCATAGGACGCTGACGTCCATGCTTTGTCACCAAGTAAACACCGCTCAAGATGATTGGGATCTGCATGTTGCAGCGACGCTGGCCGCGTATAGATTGGCCCCACATGCCTCAACGGGGTACTCGCCATTTTTTCTGATGTATGGACGGGAACCGGAAGCGCCGGCTATTGTAAAATTGGGGATTTGAAAATGGGAGAAATCTACGACGGTGCCTGCTCCGATGCAGGTAGCTTTGGACCGTCTAAGGGAAGCCCGAGAGGCTGCATTGCAAAATACGGCACGACGACAAGCCGCTAACGAAAGATTGTTCGGCAGGCAGAGGCCACGAGAGCCGTGGAGTGTTGGAGATAAAGCCTGGTTGCACTGCCCCATGGTGCCGGTGGGAACGTCCCCGAAGTTTCACCACCCCTGGCAGGGGCCCGTTGATATTGTGGAGGTTTTACGGGATCAGAGTGTGCGAATAAAATTCGGTCGTCGGACATGGTTTGTTCACCCGTCGCGCCTGAAGAAATTTGTGTTACCGTATGATGCGTCATCCCCCATCCGAGAGCGGCCTGTATTGGTTGTGTCCGACGAATCTGTGGGGAGGTCACAAGTGCGCGTGTGCCTGCAGGATCGCCCTTTTTGGGCAGGGTTACCGACCGGACGCCGATTGAACGGCCACAGATCCGGACCAATGGCCGTCCCGACCGTGAACGACGGACAGCCCCGCCAGCTGAGTGTCGCTGGGACAGGGATGGGCGCAGGGTTCATTGGCAAGACGAGCGAGGCCCTCCCTTACCGCAGGGTATCCCGTGCAGGGGAGATGGACCGGCAGCGGGAACCCGTTCCAGGAGGAATACAATACATTGACTTTGGGGGTTGGGAATTCTGTATAAAGGTGTTGTGTGCGTGTCGTTGTGTGATTGTACAAAATGGTTGTGTATTGCAAATGCGTTATGTATATATGTTGTCATCGTTCCGTCCACTTTACTCCACTACTCCAATTCGAGTATGTCGTAGCCGGGGACGGCTAGGTTCTTTCATCACGGGGGGGGGGTGATGTAGTGGAGTAAACAATACGCATAGGAATTGGCCACATACAGTACATACAGACAGACAAGGAGAACGGGTCATGTGAGGTCGAACAGGTGGTCGAGTCTCGATATCTGACGGAGGGGACAGGTGCGAGCTGGCGGAAAACGGCCAGCGAGCCACGTGGCAATTAATTAAGGGTAATGCGAAAGGTGATAAAACGCGAGGTGATTTGAACAGAGGGGGAGTTGTTGCTGGGCAGTTGTTGGCGAGAGGTGGAGAGATACGAAGAGGACAGCTGGCAATGTTAGGGAAGAATAGATAGAGAGCCGAACCCCAAAGAGAGTAAATAGCGATAGGGAGAGTTAGCGTTAGCGGAGATAGATAGAGTCACTGTGTGTGAATAGATACATGGAGTCACTGTGTGTGAATAGATAGATGGAGTCACTGTGTGTGAATAGACAGACAGGCTACTGTGTGTGAATAGATAGAAGAAGAACCACTGTGTGTGGAAGGGAAGTCACTGCGTGTGAAGAGATAGTGGCGATACTGTGTGTGAGGAGATAGAAGACGAACCACTGTGTGTGGAAGGGAAGACACTGTGTGTGAAGTGATAGAGGAAGAAACACTGTGTGTGGAAGGGGATGCACGGACGATGCCGAAGTACATCGGAGTGTCCGAGTTGGCGGAGCGCGAAGAGAATTACTGTGTGTACGGAACGATGGAATAAAGGTGACGGCGGAAAAAGAGACGCTTGTCGTCCGAGTGAATTCACAGCACTACATATACATGCCCATCTGAAGTTTGCCAATGAACATCTGAATGATTCAGAGGACAACTGGGTGAAAGTGTTGTGGTCAGATGAGACCAAAATGGAGCTCTTTGGCATCAACTCAACCCGCCGTGTTTGGAGGAGGAGGAATGCTGCCTATGACCCTAAGAACACCATCCCCACCGTCAAACATGGAGTTGGAAACATTATGCTTTGGGGGTGTTTTTCTGCTAAGGGGACAGGACAACTTCACCACATCAAAGGGACGATGGACGGGGCCATGTACCGTCAAATCTTGAGTGAGAACCTCCTTCCATCAGCCAGGGCATTGAAAATGGGTCGTGGATGGGTATTCCAGCATGATAATGACCCAAAATACACGGCCAAGGCGACAAAGGAGTGGCTCAAGAAGAAGCACATTAAGGTCCTGGAGTGGCCTAGCCAGTCTCCAGACCTTAATCCCATAGAAAATCTGTGGAAGGAGCTGAAGGTTCGAGTTGCCAAACGTCAGCCTCGAAATTTTAAAGACTTGGAGAAGATCTGCTAAGAGGAGTGGGACAAAATCCCTCCTGAGATGTGTGCAAACCTGGTGGCCAATTTCAAGAAACGTCTGACCTCTGTGATTTAAGAGTGTGCTCCTAATCTCAGCTCGTTACCTGTATAAAAGACACCTGGGAGCCAGAAATCTTTCTGATTGAGAGGGGGTCAAATACTTATTTCCCTCATTAAAATGCCAATCAATGTATAACATTTTTGACATGCGTTTTTCTGGATTTTTTTGTTGTTATTCTGTCTCTCACTGTTCAAATACACCTACCATTACAATTATAGACTGAGCAATTCTTTGTCAGTGGGCAAACGTACAAAATCAGCAGGGGATCAAATACTTTTTTTCCCTCACTGTATGTTGAATTTATTTCGCACCGTACGTTTGGAACGTCTGGAACTATTTGTACAAAAATATGTGGAACTAAAAAAAATGTAACTATTATTGAATTTTGCAAGTTTTCCAAAATTGCATCACAGTTTTTATTTTCCAAAGCCGTCGCGAAGTTGCACAATGTTGAAATAAACAAGGGCCCTGCTGAGAAACAAGACAGTGCTGAGACAAGGAGGGTGACGGATACGTGAGCTCGTGGAGTAGAGGGAAGTGGTGAAGAAGAAGTTTCTAGAATTCTGGGGGTGAATATTGCAATGGTTGGCCTCACAAAATTACATTCTTTGTCGACCATTGCATAACTGAGCATCTTGATCTGACTCTGGGCTGATTCCCAATTGCACTGACATTTGCTAAACTACTGCCACATTTTTCATCGTATGATATGATATCGGTGTTAAATACGCACACCTACAGCATTAATAATGGCAGTAAGCCACTACCTTTGGTGTCAGGTAAATTGGGAAAATAAATCACCTTCACTGTTGAATAATCAAACTGCATTGTGAAGCAGGTTAAGGCGCATAACTGCAACTGTTTGTTCAGGCCACTGCTGGCAGAGAGACCTCCACCCTAAGGTGGCTCTAAAGAATCCCTCTAAGTGGGAATTTGGCCCACTTTGCAATGCAGGCCAGACATCTTGAGAGAGGTGGGAGCGCTCACATTTCATCCCACCAGGAGCAACTTGCTCCCGGCAACTTGCTAATCGATTAACAGTGGGGGTGCAGTATCCATTTATGCTGCTGGGTATTTAAAAACAAAAAATAAACTTTCCCATCCATCTAAGAAATTGCCCACGCTGTGAGGTTGAACCACCAATCACTGCATTGCAAGTCCGATGAGCGAACCATTGCACTATGTCAATATTTGCTCTCTCTCTCTCTCTGTCGCTGCTTCTCCTTGTGCTTAACCCACGCTTTCTCTCTCTCCTCGCTCCCCTTCACTGGAACAAACATTCCCCTCCACATTAAGGGGTCACCGTCGCTCACGAGTTTCAGGTCCTCATTCAAAACTCATTCTTTGTTCCCTAGGTCACCCCACGACCCCTTCATATCCCCCCTCACAACCGCCACCGTTGTTGTTCCCTCTTCATATTCTCATTACGTGCCGATCACTCATTCCCCGTGCATTGTATCCAATCATCATCATCATCATCATCTACTTGCATCCATTTCTCTTTCACCGATTTCACGTATCACGGATTCGCTCATTGCTTCCTCTCATCTATTTCATTCATCTCACCTCCACCGGGACATTCACACGCGCGTCCAACCGCTCTTCATTTCTCTGTAAAGCGCCTTAGTTAAGGCGCCTTAGTTAAGGCGCTTTTTACTTTACGGTGAGATAAGCATGCGGAGTATTTTTTTTTCTTCTGAAGACAACCGCTTGTGTTGCGATCAAAACGTCGTAGTTTTTTTTGTTATTTTTGTATTTTCTTTGAACTATCTACGTGACTTTACCGAAAGACCCAAGAATATGCGGAAGATGGTGATTTATATTTTGACTTGAAGCCAAGTGCAACGTTTTATTTTTATTAGTATTATCGCCTGAAGGTGATGACATATTTAAACCCCACAGAGTATTGATTTATTTGTAACATTCACATACACCACGACATCCAGGAGACGTGTAACGCAAGCCGAGGGGTGACATTCACGCAGTCGTCTGAGTAACCGCATTTAGATGGCACTTTTCGTTGTTGTTGCTGCTGCAATCCTGCATGGCAAAAGGCATGAACCGTATACTTGACGTTTAAACACTGCAGTACAGCCACGTGACAGACAGCAGTGCGTGCCGCCGCACACGAGCCACGGGAGCCTCGCCTGTGCTCGGCCTCTGTGATTTGTGGCGAGGCAGTCGGTGGCGCTTTGGTGCGAATTAAAGCGGCATGCCTGCCGGACGTGCGAACTGTCGGCAGGGGAGATGCTACGCATTCTGGAGAGCCCTGTTGCGATAACTGATAGGACCCCCCTCCCCCCACCCACCGCCGCACACACGAACCACATGCACTGCCAGCCCAGGCAGCTCCGGTCAGAGGGGGCATGGGGAGAGGGACTGGAGGGGTCGAGAAGGAGGGGGGGTACCTCCGTTGGCATCCCAGAGCCAGTGGTTGAAAGTCTAAATTCCTGTACCAGGGATCAGCCTTTCCATCGGGCTACGTGGACTACCACTAGTGACTTTCCCACACCGTGATACTAATACCGTTGACACCCAGAGGGAGGATGGGATTGTGAACTATTGATTTACTCTGGGGGTGAAACGGCGGCACGGCGGTTTCGCGCACGGTGCTGTGGACCAGGCGGCCTGAGTTGAGATCGCAGCTGCGGCTAACATCATTCGTGAGTGATGCGATAACCGGTGCTGGACATTGGCCTACACCAAACCGCAATGACCACTACTGTGAAATCAAACTGACCCCTTGGCTGACACAGCATCAGAAGCCCTTCATCCAGCAGTGGATTTGACAATTGATTTAAATAATAATATTATGACTACTTAACTGATATTTGTTTCCTTCATCAGCTACACACACGATACATTTGGGAATATGTTCTTCCTGTTTCTAAGTCATAGACCCACGACTGTCGGGACGCCGCTGAAGTATCCAGTTGTGATGATGGGTGGTCCTGCAGCCTGCCGTGCAACATAGCAGACAGTGGTGCGCGAAGCCAGGCGGCCCGGTGGTGTAGTCAACAATCTCCATATAACGGATGCACTTAATGTTATTTGTGGTACTCTGCAGTTACATTTATCAAGTGGATAAATAAATATGTGAATGTGCTTTACTGTGTATAAAATCAACCTTGGGGGTGGAACGGGAGTACAGTGGTTAGCACGCTAACCACTGTACTCCCGTTCTGTGAACTTCGAGGATCGAGGTTCGAGTCCCAGGCTACGGTTAACATCAGAGGCGGGTAACATTTGAACAGGTCCTGCAACCTTTCCCTGCATCAACCCCGACTGACCAGTATAGTGAAGTATGTAAAAATAATCGCTCATGACTGACATGGCATCGGGAGTCCGTCATCCACTGGTCTATTGCGAATGGCCAGGGCTAAATCAAAATCGACACGAAATATTTTCCAGCTAAACTTTAAAATAAGAATGTGTTTATATAATTTTTCTATTAAAACTTTAACAATTGTAAAATGTTTTGTTGGTAGCAGTGGAATATTTAGGTTGGCCCTACTTTAACTCCCATGAGGTGTTTGTAGGTCTGGTGAAAAGTCATGGGCTACAACATACATTAAAAGTGTACGCGCGATTATAATTTTCTGCCAAGTTAATTTAGCAAGAAATAGTTTTAGAACTTCTGTTGAGCAAATATTAGTTCACATATCAATGTGTTGTCCTTATTTGTTATCTGTTGTGCTCTCCCTACCCTAAACAGGCCTCAGCACTAAGGATGAAAAGTAAATTTCTGGGAAGGATATTCTGGTTTAAATTATGGCATAAAATAGCTTGGGTCGCTTTTGTTATTCTGATGAAATACCATCCCATGACTCTGCTCATGTGACCGTCTTAAAAAACAAAAGATATTAAAAGTAGCAAAACAGATTCCAACAAACGGACGAGAAATTCCTTCTTAGCAGTTGCAATAGAGCAACTCAGGATTGCAAAGGCCACACTATGGTCTGATTTAGTCATCCTTCATTCAACATTGTATGGTGAGCTTTACAGTTAACGCTTAACTCCGAATCAAATTGAATTGCGTAAGCTTTCTTAATACCCTAATTCGTTGACATACATTACATTCTCAATTAAAATACTCTTTATGACCTAAGCTTAATCACATTTATATTTTACTTGGAATATGTAGGCACAGTATTTCCAATCATCGTGCAGTATAGTGATACATTTGAAACATTATTTTGAATAACTTGGCTGGGAAAATAAAGACTAGTAACTCCCACATAGCCGTATTTAACACGCTTTTGGAGCAAGCATTGTTAGCGAGTACATATTAAGGCCAACACAGCAGTCGAATGGCCAGTACTACACCGCACAAGGTATTCATACATTTTAGGCTGAGTTGACCTAGGAGAGGCCCAGTACCAGTTGAGATATGACTCATCACCGACGTTAGCCGTCGCAGGGCATCGAAGTTGTGTCCCCAGGTCTGTGGAGCAGTGCGCTAACCACTCTGCCACCGCTCCCCACATACACACAGCCACTCACTGATGGAAACGTTTTGAGCACAGGATGTTAAAAGTACGCACGGACTCACACATAATCGAGTACAGTGATTTATATCTTTAAAATAATACCATAAATTAATTTGCAGTATTACAAAGTTCAGTACATCAGGATACGCTGCAATAAAAGCACCGATATTATATCCTCGTGATTTTTTTTGTTTAGTTTCCAGTTTCAAAAGCATTTTCATATCATTTGTTTGTTTGTGTTCGCAGTTGAGTGTAAATGAATCAGTTTCACATGTTTCACAAAGTATGCACAGGAGCAAGCAAATCGGTGCCATTCCCAGATTTATGTTACCTGTCAAGTGGTAATTAAGGACCAAAGCCCCTTTGCACGTTTACGGAACAAAGCTCTGACAAATAATTTATTTTAACTTGAAAAGTAAACACCAATTTGCAACAACAACAAAAAATTGTGTTCGTCCGCGCAGTTTTAGTGGACCACAACCACGGCGTGGGTGATTCGTTACCAAGCAGCTGTGAACCGGGCACATCGCTGGAGCCAGTCGTATTCATAACAGAGGCGCGACCACCACCTCGATATTGACTGATTTTTGGCTTTTGTACTCTACACACTTGACATGGAACCACAGAAATGTATTCAAATGACCATTGTGAAAAATATTATAAATTGATAATATATTATTTGTGTTAAACGTGGATTGCGTTGTCAAATGCATCATAATCTTTGTTTTCAATAAATATATTCCACAACCTATCCAACTTTAACTCGTTATTGCAGTATTATTTCACAAATCAACGTTCACTTTTCACGTATATTGTGCAAATATTGCCACTGTTTCTGTACTGCACAGACACTTTAGACTGCTTATATGAGATCCATAGGGATAAAACCCGGTACAGAGTTTGCTCGCTTAAACAAATATTGGCCTGGAAAGGCAAGAGGCTTGTAAACGAAACCATTCCTATTTATATGTGGCGACACAATGAGAGTTCTGTTTATGGAAACTCTTAAAACGAAAGAAGTCGCACGGCTCCAGGGCTTTAGCAGCGTGCCACCTATTGGTGGAACATCTCACATCGCTTGGCCTTCATGCCAGTAGTGTCCTGGCTCAAAATGTAGTAGATGCACGTCTGTGTGTGTATATACTGTATATTTAGCTATGTTATTTAATTGTTTGGGCAATTTTATCAGTGGAAAATATTAATAATGTCGGTGAAGAATCTAGGTGTTTCTTGAGTATGTGATCAGCACAGTGGACTTGTAAGGGCAGGGGACCTAGACGATTTCTTTAACATATACAAGCCAAGTGATAAGTTAACACAAAGTGGAAGAGGGACACATTAAATACACATTCGACTCGTGCTCTCTGAAAATTGTGTTGTCACGACATTCGAGGTTGCCACCTACTTTTCCCAGGTCGTCCTCGCATTGAGGAAGCTTGCTTGTCCTGAAACATCTGTAAGTCTTCCAGGGGCAGTATAAGTCCTGAGTTTGTTTATTTACACCACTCAAGAGAATGGATTTATATGTACAGAAGTAATCTATTCCGGTGTTGTGAGATATCTAAGATGTGGTAAAGCCCAGAGTAAAAAAAGAAAATCACGACGTTTCGGCCACAACACAAGTGGCCTTCATCAGGTCAAGGGACCGGACTGTCCAGAGGACAGCGTTGGAGTGAAGACAGCCAAGCCCAGGTCGCGTCCTTTAAGCTTGTGGTCGCGGCATCTTTTGAGGAAGGTCAGCGTCTCGATGAGCTGACTTCTTGTCCCGTTGTCTGTTGAAAGCTCTAACAGATAGGTGAAAGCCCTCCCCGTAGAGGTTATCAATTCTAGATTTGAAGCTTTCGTGACTGCAAGGATCCATACTCTTTGGTTCTATTCGGTAAAGTCACGTAGGTAAAAAAAAACACAAAGAGTATGGATCCTTGCAGTCACGAAAGCTTCAAATCTAGAACATTCTTAGAGTGTCTGTGGAATACATGTACAGTACTGTATCGCACTGATCTATACATTTCCACAAGATGAGCCACTTCACTGAGCTATCATTTGTGGCCAGGTCGCTTATGAACATTTAAGCTATGGAGCTCAGTGTGTTTTTACCTGGTAAAATGAAAAAAACGTTTTCGTCATACCACTGTGTGTAGTTGTGCCCTGCTGCTCATAAAGCAACGCTATAGCAGCCAGTTGCCACTTGGGGGCGCCCGCAGAGCGAACTTGAAGATGCAGAATCCTGTGAGCTCGTGATGACGACTGCTGCAGCTGATGAGTTTTAATTCTAGCTGTGGGATGTCCGACTGCTGTGTTGAAGTGAGAGTTCACAGTCTACCGAGCATCGGTGCGATGCACTCGGCTAATAGGGTAGCATGCCAATAAGTGGGTATTCAAGTCTTACCTCCGTTCCCACATGTGCCGCTGGACGGGAGGTTATGCGTGGGACTTGGTGACGCCGTTGACATCACCGGAGGTGTCGCGATCGGCGTGGCTTGTGGGGGGTTTCCCACCTTCAGAAGGCACAGCATGTGGGGACGGCTGCCATAGATTTAAAGTGGTCCAAGCCATCACGAAATAACGCACACGACTGTCGTTTTGTTGTTAACGAATCGACTAAATCACTGCAGTAACTGTCCCATCCATTGAGACGTTTATACTCATGAGCCACAGCAGATTTTAGCAAGGTAGGCTCCCATTGTTCAAGACTGCTAAAGAAAGGATGCCAGTGTTCAATCAAGTTAGCTATGGTCAGTGGCCGAAATGTAAAACTGTGCAGTGTGCGACTATGGTCATCCAGAACATAGAACGACACTGCCCGATCCACAAATACGAAGGAGACACCACAGCGATGCAGGGCTCCGCTGCTCTGGACGCGGTTATCACCTGAATGTGGCGTTGTAGTCGTTCCTCCGCATCGACATCAGCAGCCACACGAACGAAGAAGAAGAATCTGATGGAGCAGCCAAAGTCTTCCAGTCGACTGGCTGTATCAAGAGGACTGCTGCAAACGTGCATGTACATACGACTATGTATAATTATCTTATACATTAAGTCTATTTTATAGAGCATATAATTATTCTGTACTTTATAACGTGTTCTGTCACTTTCTTCAGAAATCTTTTTAATGGCATAGATATTCCCACACACTACCAAATCCCATAGTTTCATAACATATTTTGGCATATTGTTCTACGTACTCCTAAATACAACGGTAGAATTTTTTTTCCTATATTTATTTTACACAAGTTTGAATAATTTCAGTTCCTATCTAGAGCATGCATTTTATCTCGAAGTTGCTGTACGTTGAGACACACGAGTACTTGACCCTTTGTCAGATCAACGTGACATGCTTTGTCACCTCTGTAGAGCGATCACGGTGGATTATCAATCATTTTTCTGCTTTTTCTACAAGTATATTGTTTTAGCTAATACGATGTCACTGGTATTGGTCAAACATTCCAGCGATGAAATATGACCTGCAAATCACTCAATCGGGATCACACTCAGCAGCATCATTGCCCCCCCATCTGTAACAAAAACAAACCTTGGCAGGACCCGCCTGAAAGAAGAGTATTGAGACTCAGGCCTTCTTGCCTAAACAAGCATGACCATACTAATACTACTAATAATAGGTCATTAAAATATGCTCGCTGTCACAACTGAGTGAAGTATAAACACTATTTTTTGGCGATACTGAATTGGCAGTGGTGCATAAGCACAAATAACCATAATAACTCAACAGATTAATAACAAACCACTTTTTGGACACATGTATTTGTGTAGCTATTGGGAGCTCTGATGAGGCTGGAAGCTGTAATCTCATGGAATTAAGATACATCTAACATTTGTTTTGCATGGAACAAGGCGGTGGAGGCACGCTACTCCCCTTGCATGGGAATGATGATCCTTCAGAGCCACCTCTAGACTTGTTATTTGAAGGTAATTATGTATGCAACTAAGGTACTCCAGCACATACATTTCCACGGTAATAGCCATAGTCGCGATAATTATACCAAGGGAATGAATACTGGCAGTTTTTTTTTATTATAAATTAAGGTTTGAGGATAAAACTATCCTATTCCGTGACAGTACAATGTTGATACAGAATGTTTTTTTAACATTACTCTTTGGTTCTTTCGGTAAAGTCACGTAGGTAGAAAAATAAAATAAAACAAAAAATAATATATCACGACGTTTCGATCGCAACACAAGCGGTCGTCCTCGGGCATAAAACAAAATAATCCAGCAGTGAAACTGCTGAGCCAGCGGGATTATTACATTCATATTGCGTTGTTTATGAAAATTGCATCTCAGATCAGCTGTAAGGCAGCCAGGCGGTGAGCCGTTGACAAAACTTGTCCAAGCTTTACAGTCCTCAAGGCTTAAATACCGATTCTGATTCAATATCTGCGGCAGATATCCCCTTGGGCACGTTCGCCACTCCACTGGTATTCATCGACCATTGCCCACCATCCCTTCATTACAACATTTTGGAATTCTAAACACGACAATTGATTCGAAATAATGGATTCTTGCCACACTCCTAAGTGAAACTAAATATACGAAATGTTGTTTAAAATGTATTTTCGTTTCTGCCAGAGAAAAGGGAAAATGTGCTGGAAGAGGAACGTGGGACCAAGCCACAAAATACAAAAGGTCAATCTAACACGACACTCGGTTCAAATGGAAATTGTTTTAATGTGTTCAGAAACATTGAAGCACTGTAATTAGATGGGCAGGGACCCAGCTAATCCGTAAGCCGTTTTAGTAGATACCATTATTAATGTGTGTTGGTGTGTTTTTCTTATTAGAACCTCTAGTGAAAACTTATCCTGGATTTTTTTTATTTACACAGAAAACTTCATGATAAATCGGCCTGCAGTTTGTTAGTTGGCAACACAATTAATGTAAGCTATAATTTAAATTTGTATTAAATCCGGCCAGGTGCCTCGATGGTAGAGTGAGCGGTTCGCAACAGGAAGGCCACGAGTTTCAATTCTGCTTGTGGATTTCACTCGGCGCCTCATCCTTCAGTCAGTACTGTATCGTAAATGTAGCCAAAGGTGGTTGTGCAGTCAGTACTGTATCGTAAAGGTAGCCAAAGGTGGTTGTGCAGTCAGTACTGTATCGTAAAGGTAGCCAAAGGTGGTTGTGCAGGTCAATACTGTATCGTAAAGGTAGCCAAAGGTGGTTGTGCAGGTCAGTACTGTATCGTAAATGTAGCCAAAGGTGGTTGTGCAGTCAGTACTGTATCGTAAAGGTAGCCAAAGGTGGTTGTGCTATGCATCTATTTACCCCGACCATGGGAATGTGGAATTTACACAGCTGGTTCAGGGGTTGTAAACAGAATGTGGGCACCACCTCAATGCTCTGTTGAACAAGAAAACAGAGGCTTTTGAAAGAGAAGTGTAATGCTTAAATCATGTTTCGTTTCTGAAGAATGTAGGCTACTCTTGGTACTTTTATCATCAGGTTTGTTTGGGAACAGTGTAATTGGCAATACTAAAATATTATTATTCAGTGTTCATCACAAATCGTCCAAGCGTTTTCCGATACAAAAGTTCTACCCAACTCCGTTGTGAACTGCGACCAGGATATCGGCAGTGCTACATTGTAGCCACATGGTGGTGTAATGTCATTTCAAGGCTCTGACGATCGTTCCTCAAGTCACTCTGCTGCCCCTGTCCCAAGTGTAAACATGTCCAGTCAACCTCCCAGTTAGAGATGACACGATTCTGTGTGAATTCTTCCATGTATCCGAGAGACGTGGCCATCGAAATATCCGGGGTCCAGACCAAATAGCAAGAGTTATTTGGCAAATACTTCCAAATACTCACATTTCCCACACCTCAATATTAGCACAGTTGGATATATACGGTGCAAAAGAAGTTCAACATACATACATCTTCATGCAGTGGCGAGATGTGAACTACCTCGCCTGGTATGCAGGCTATCGTGGGTTTGATCCCGACCCTGACGCCTGTATATTTGGAGCTTGCATGTTCTCCCTGTGGTCGCGTGGATTTTTCTCTGGGTCCTCCGGGTTTCTCTCCACGTTTAAAAACATGCGTTTTGAGTATTTGGCTGCTATACATTTCAAAATGAAAAGCCATGATAAGCCACTTCGTTGAGCTGTCATTTGTTGCCAGGTCGCTTCTGAAAAAGAGCGACATGGCTCAGTGGACCTTACCTGGTAAAATAAATAAAAGTTTAGTTTATGAATAAATTGAGTTATTCATAGGACCTGCCAATTCTGATGCAGCACTTTCTGCACTGCATCGTTGAGATGCGATCCTCCGGGGCCTCTGCTCACATCGCGTCAAGCCAGCTGCCTTTCCCCTGCCCACCGCCCTCGGAAGCAAGTGGCCAATTTCAGCGGAACTCGCATTTCATCAATTGAAGCTCTGTCGTCCCGACAGTTCTGCTCTTTCACCTGAAGAAGGCTGCTTGAGTTGTGGCCGAAACGCCGTGAGAATTTTATTGTTTTATTTTATTATTTTATTCTCATTCTACGTGACTTTACCGAAAGAATCAAAGAAGATGAACTCACATTTCCATACACGCAGTGCTGTCTGGCACCTGGGAGCGAATCTCTGGGTGGGACTCCGGATATTTGGAAGCGTGGTACCCATTCCCCCCGTGTATCCCAGATAAACAGAGTTCGTATTGTGTTGCTAAAAACAATGAGATGTAGAGTCCATTTGTAGATTTCACAGCGCAGTTATTACCATGTTTTGCGTCTCAGAGAACTGATGAGAAGTTGCACAGTACCCCTCCCAAATCATCCTTCAAGTGGACATTTTATCCTTTGCACTGTAGATTTCACATTTTATCACATTCTGCCATGAGATTGTCATAAGTGAGTGGGCTGAGATCATCCACTCACCACACTTGAGAACCCGGTTTAATCTGGTGACTTTCCAGATTTAAACTGACCACCTCAGCAGTGCAGGCCCATGGTTCAGACCTCAAAGAGACATCCAGCCACCTCTTCTCAACCTTTTTTGGTGATGCTTTGTTGGCAGTAGTGTACAAGCAAAATTTAACAAAATAACTCCACACGTTCGTCAATAACACTGCCTTGAAAAAAGAAATAACCGCAACGTTTCGGGCAATGGTCCTCCTTCACAGCAAATAGAGAGGCCAGGGAAGTGGAGCGACTCGTGTTATTGACTCACGTGTTGAGATTTCTTCTAAGCTTGCATGTACCACATCACAGTACAGTAAATACACACTGTCCACACACAAGTTGTGTTTTACACTCTGCCCAGCATCCACAAAAAGACAACAACGACGCAATCCGCATGATCAACTAACATTTATTTGTTACTGAAAAATATTGAATTCGTCATTGGTAAAAAAGCGAACAATTACGAAGTGATTAGCATGTGAGTGGTGTCAGTGAATATTACGCAATCCATATTTGTTGTAAAGAGGATTTTGAGTTTATGCTTTTATCATAATGCTTTGGTCGTTCTGCGTCGCAGTGATGTGTGTTGAAAAGGGAGCTTTCCCCAGCGGTCTCTTCAGAATATATGGGCGATCGTTGTCTTTGCTGCGAAGAGAAATGGTCGTGTAATGCTTAGCACACTGTTGTATAAACCCAGCATCCTGGGTCTGATTCCCAGCGATGGATGGTATCTGAACTTGTCCTGGGCCTTCCCCGCGCTCAACTTAGCTGTACACGGAGTAGCTCATTCCGTGTTGAGAGCGTCAGCAAAGTGGAGACGAAGTCAACCGGGCAAGCTTTTGGCATCGCTTAACACCTCAGAGGATTATATGAAGGGCCTTTGTCTAGGCGTGAGGATTGCATGTTCTTTGGCTCAGACTTCTGTATGGTGTGAAGCAGTGGTGTGAAATGTGAGTGCATGATTCACTACGGTTAGTGTGCGGTGTATTTGCCACAGGTTGTTGCTTGATAGACGCAGGAAATTGCGTTGATCTTCAAGAATTCCACCCAGGGCTGGCTCCAGATGTCGAGTGTGCACTTGGCAGCCGGCAACAATAAATATGGCTCTTACGTTAAATGTACAAGCAGCTTAGGCTGGCGAACTTTACATTGCAGGTGGTGCAGCTTTGCAGGGATTAAACACGATTTGCAGAAATGGAAAACTTTGCAAATTATGAGCTATCTCCATGCATTTATGTAATGTGTACAGACGTACACGTACAGCACGTTTATCAATCAACTGGTGGATGAGGTTCTCTCCACAGCGTGCATGCTCTGAGTAGTATTTGAAAATACTTCACCAGAAAAAAATCTGGGTTCACACCACTCTTATTGTTTACCATCACCTTGCCATGGGACA
Source organism: Petromyzon marinus (assembly GCF_048934315.1). NCBI lineage: Eukaryota > Metazoa > Chordata > Hyperoartia > Petromyzontiformes > Petromyzontidae > Petromyzon > Petromyzon marinus. Next base: position 1,183,132 of record NC_133695.1, on the reverse strand, counting down.
CGTCATTGTAGGTTATGCATTTCTCTACGGTCTTCTCTTTTGGGGCAGTCGGTCTCTCTCATGGATACCGTGACCAGGTAGCGAACGCCTCTGACGACTTGATGGCAAATACATAAACCTAGCCCTTTTGGACGTGCGTGCGCGCACACAGACAATCACAAGTATGAGTAGCTTAATTTTCACTGAATGTGCAGAGCTATTGTCCACGTGTTAAATAAATCATTAATTAATTGAAACGTGAGATGGGTTGATAATAAAGTGGGTAAAAACTGTGAATGCTTGACGTGGAAAATATCACTCTTAAGTTTGAGCATTTATCTTAAATGAACCAAAATTGCCTTGTAAAAATGCGGGTACACATTTTGACTACTGCAACACATCAATACATAAATAGAGTCTTGATTAAAGCAGAATAAATGTAAACATGAATCAGTATTCATGTCCATGTACAGCTCTTGTGTCAATCCACTGGTGGATGAAGGCCTCCCAGTGCCAAGTGCGTGATGCTGGTGGTTAAAGTCCCATAATGCACCACGCAGGACAGTGCAGGTTGTTGGTAAAGCGGCAAGCACAGATGTTGGAGCACAGCAGTACAATACAACAATTGGAGAGTTCAGCACTTCCCTATCTTACCAAAAACATGGTGCAGGAGAATTCCACTTATCCGTGGTGATGTGTGGAACCAATATCGCGAATTCTATTATCCGAGGTTTTACTTATCCGCAAATAAATAATTGTGGATAATCACAGAAAACAGAAAGTATAAGGCGGTTAACATAGGAGGGGTTATCCTGTACATACCATTATTTGTTCATGGTGTATGCATATATACACATATGTATAACATACACCGTTATCACTTTAAAAAACGCATTCAAATGCTTTGTGTAAATTTTGAAAGAGCCCAGCTTCATGCGAACACACCTGCGAATGCGCCTTCGCAATGTCATCGGCCTTGATCCAGTCAGCTTTGCTGGATCCTTGGCTGATCTTTGCCATGGCATGGTCCACGATGGCCGTGTACCTCCGAGCTGTCGGGGTCGTGCGGGACGAGGGCCGCCCGTCATCGCGCCGCCAAAGGCGGGCAGCTCACCTGCCATCAGGCACAGCAGCGGCAACACTCGCATCACAGATGACGCTTCTTCTCTCAAGCAGGTGCAGAGCGGAGTGAAGCTGTGCAACGGATACGGCCAGGCTTTTAAAGGAAAGTATTCCAGCCACTTGCACCAACCACGTAAATGTCAACCCACACGGTTTAGACCGTATTCTTGTACAGGATAATTGAGTCTTTCAGGTCCATAAGGCGGACAGCCGTTTCAATACGGGCAAAATAAAATGTCTGTTTGTGTTTCTCCCTTGTGATGGGACTTTGTAGGATGAACGTTGAGATTTATAGGGGCACGGGGTGACCAATAAGGTCTGAATTGGCCTGTAGTAAGGTACAGTGAGGGAAAAAAGTATTTGATCCCCTGCTGATTTAGTACGTTTGCCCACTGACAAAAAAATGATCAGTCTATAATTTTAATGGTAGGTTTATTTGAACAGTGAGAGACAGAATAACAACAACAAAATCCGTAAAAACGCATGTCAAAAATGTTATAAATTCATTTGCATTTTAATGAGGGAAATAAGTATTTGACCCCTCTGCAAAACATGACTTAGTACTTGGTGGCAAAACCCTTGTTGGCAATCACAGAGGTCAGACGTTTCTTGTATTTGGCCACCAGATTTGCACACATCTCAGGAGGGAATTTGTCCCACTGCTCTTTGCAGATCTTCTCCAAGTCATTAAGGTTTCAAGGCTGACGTTTGGCAACTCGAACCTTCAGCTCCCTCCACAGATTTTCTATGGGATTAAGGTATGGAGACTGGCTAGGCCACTCCAGGACCTTAATGTGCTTCTTCTTGAGCCACTCCTTTGTTGCCTTGGCGGTGTGTTATGGGTCATTGCCATGCTGGAATACCCATCCACGACCCATTTTCAATGCCCTGGCTGAGGGAAGGAGGTTCTCACCCAAGATTTGACGGTACATGGCCCCGTCCATCGTCCCTTTGATGCGGTGAAGTTGTCTTGTCCCCTTAGCAGAAAAACACCCCCAAAGCATAATGTTTCCAACTCCATGTTTGACGGTGGGGATGGTGTTCTTGGGGTCATAGGCAGCATTCCTCCTTCTCCAAATAAGGCGAGTTGAGTTGATGCCAAAGAGCTCCATTTTGGTCTCATCTGACCACAACACTTTCACCCAGTTGTCCTCTGAATCATTCAGATGTTCATTGGCAAACTTCAGACGGGCATATATATGTGCTTTCTTGAGCAGGGGGACCTTGCGGGCGCTGCAGGATTTCAGTCCTTCACGGCGTAGTGTGTTACCAATTGTTTTCTTGGTGACTATGGTCCCAGCTGCCTTGAGATCATTGACAAGATCCTCCCGTGTAGTTCTGGGCTGATTCCTCACCGTTCTCATGATCATTGCAACTCCACGAGGTGAGATCTTGCATGGAGCCCCAGGCCGAGGGAGATTGACAGTTCTTTTGTGTTTCTTCCATTTGCGAATAATCGCACCAACTGTTGTAACCTTAAATTTTGATTTAAAGCTTTCGTGACTGCAGTAATTAATATTCTTAGTTATTTCGGTAAAGTCACGTTGAAGGGAAACAACAATATATTTTATTATTTTGTTGTTTCCCTTCAACGTGACTTTACCGAAAGAACTAAGAATGTTGTCACCTTCTCACCAAGCTGCTTGGCAAAGGTCTTGTAGCCCAATCCAGCCTTGTGTAGGTCTACAATCTTGTCCCCGACATCCTTGGAGAGCTCTTTGGTCTTGGCCATGGTGGAGAGTTTGGAATCTGATTGATTGCTTCTGTGGACAGGTGTCTTTTATACCGGTAACAAGCTGAGATTAGGAGCACTCCCTTTAAGAGTGTGCTCTTAATCTCAGCTCGTTACCTGTATAAAAGACACCTGGGAGCCAGAAATCTTTCTGATTGAGAGGGGGTCAAATACTTATTGCCCTCATTAAAATGCAAATCAATTTATAACATTTTTGACATGCGTTTTTCCGGATTTTTTGTTGTTATTGTCTCTCACTATTCAAATAAACCTAACATTAAAATTATAGACTGATCATTTCTTTGTCAGTCGGCAAACGTACAAAATCAGCAGGGGATCAAATACTTTTTTCCCTCACTGTAGGTAGCACTGATAAGGGGTTGACAGATATGAGACAGCATAGACTCACTCGTCCGCTTCGCTCGGCTGACCTGGCCTCCTCCGCACCCCATGCCCACTGCGGCTCATTGCCCAGTAAACTTGCGGCGTTGATCCAACATTGGCCCGATGTTCCGTGTTGACTGGGTATCGGTGGTCAATCCTTCACTCACTCCCCCACTCATCTTTGACTCTCCCCTTCCTCCTCTCTTCTCACCTTCAAACCGCGGTTCCTGTAATGTAATGTTGGCAAGAAGTTAACTACCTCGTCTGGTATACCAGAGGTCGTAGGTTCAATCCTGACACCTTTATATTTGGAGTTTGCATGTTCTCTTCACGGTCACGTGGATTTTCCTGTTTTTTTCCCTCCACATTTAGAAAGATCCGTTTAGAGCATTTGGCTGCTATACAATTCCATGCGATAAGCCACTTTGTTGAGTGGTCATTTGTGGCCAGGTTGCTTCTGAAAAAGATCTATATGGCTGTGGGCCTTACCTGGCCTTACCTGGTTAAATAAAAGGTTTAGTTTATCGTTAGTTTAGCCATGTCAATCCTTGATACTGGGAGAAAATTTGATTGGCCGGACGCTTGGAATTGGAAGTCATGGATGGATGTGAGGGCAATGGATGATAAGTCTCACTGTATTTGTGACCCTTTAACAAACTGTACCAAAAAATATTACTCGAACAGAAAAATAAGATCAACATTTTATTTCAAATTCAGAATTATTAGTGTAAAATACTGCCTAAGAACGGAGCAAAATGCATGCAAATTATAGTATTTTAGCAAAATACAGTTACACAACACCATGTTAGATATATGCTTGCAATGCTTGTGTTTGTATTAAGAAGATAGCTCTAAGTGAGTTGGGTGACAGATCATTTTCAGGAAACAAGGATAAGATGGGAACAGAACTGAGGGTATAGACCAGCTTTACGAATCATTTAGAACTACAAAGACCACACATTGTTACGAGGTCAAGCGGTTTCGTGATTTACATAGGATGGATGCCACATTCTTCACTGAGGGCATTTCTTGAGAACTCTCAGAAAATCCATCCAGGGTTGGCTCCAGATGTCCAGTTCACAGACCAGAGACTGGGACACGCAAAAAACAAACGAGTTTTAACCACGGATGGCAAATGCAACATGAATACCTGCATATGTTGAATGAAATTTGTTCTGCCCAGGATGCTGACCTGGTGTAATGGTTAGCACAGTGGACTTGCAATCCAACAATATCCCAGCGCAGCAGTTTTTAAAAAAGTGAAAGTTGCTTGCATCCCCCTCACCTCTGACCACCCAGCAATATAAATGGGTGCACCACAGTTCGTAAATGGGCAGGACGGGTGTGGAAGAGTAGGCCAAAAATACTCTCGGGGAGTTCTCTAGAGCTTTCTCCAGTAGAGGCACATTCACCAGCAATGGCATAAGCAAGAAGTTGCAGGGCTGAATCTTTACCTTTTGTTGTGAATAATTGCAATACTCCGAATATTTAACATAAATCTGGTGCATAATTCCCTTCCCATTTTAGTTGCTTTTTTACTGCCGTCATTAAATGTTACCCTTCCATTCTGTGCACAATAATATAACATTGTGCAGTCTACTGCTGAGGTGGACTTGAGGTGAAGTGTTAAAATAAATATGCTATATATAAGCCCAGCAACCTGATTTTTATTCCTGTCTGTGGCTAACATCAGTGGCACGTGACATCTGAACTGGTTTTGGGGTCACATTTACCAACTGGCACTGACCAGTGGTGAAGCAAGGCCAAACAACATTCGTAACTGACAATGCATGGCCTTCATCCAACTGTGGCTTGACTAGTACTCTGGTGCTATTTATTAAAATACATATTTTAGTGAATGTATCTTTTTATGTCGTTAATGTATTCGTATTCCTATACTTAAGCTGTAAAAAAAAATCACGTTTATGAGTGATAAATGTGTATTTGTGTATTTTTAATATTGATGTTTACAAAAACACTTTGGCAGTGAATATGTACGGTGCTACTGAATCCCACGTTCATTAAATGTAGATTGCTCCACTGATGATTACCTTGCCAGCGTTGACCGAGTTGTACGTGGAGCAGTTGTCAGGGCTCTGAGATTTGGGGCAGTAAGTTTCTCTCAGCTTCACTGTGATTAAGTAACGTACGCCACTGACAATCTGAATAAAATGCACACATAAGAGACAAACACACAGGTAGAAACTAAAATATCAGAGCCAACATCACAAGTTTAAAATACACGAAGCAGAATTACTGCAGAGCACTGCAGAAGCATCACAACACAACAGCGCCTCCTATTATAATCTTAGTTCTTTCGGTAAAGTCACGTTGAAGGGAAACAATAAAATAATAAAAAAATATATATATAAAACAATAAAAATTCTCACGACGTTTCGACCATAACACAAACAGTCGTCTCCTATTGTTTACCATCACAACAGCGCCTCCTATTGTTTACCATCACAACAGCGCCTCCTATTGTTTACCATCACAACAGCGCCTCCTATTGTTCACCATCACAACACAACAGCGCCTCCTATTCTTAGCTCTTTCAGTAAAGTCACGTTGAAGGGAAATAATAAAATATATATATAAAACAATAACAATTCTCACGACGTTTCGACCACACCTGATGACGACCGTTTGTGTTATGGTCGAAACGTCGTGAGAATTTTTTATTGTTTTATATATATTTCATTATTTTATTGTTTCCCTTCAACGTGCTTTTACCGAAAGAACTAAGAATATGAATTACTGCAGTCACGAAAGCTTTAAATCAAAAGCGCCTCCTATTGTTCACCATCAGAACAGCGCCTCCTATTGTTCACCATCACAACACAACAGTGCCTCCTATTGTTCACCATCACAACAGCGCCTCCTATTGTTCACCATCACAACAGCGCCTATTGTTCACCATCACAACAGTGCCTATTGTTCACCATCACAACAGCGCCTCCTATTGTTCACCATCACAACACAACAGCGCCTCCTATTGTTCACCATCACAACACAACAGCGCCTCCTATTGTTCACCATCACAACACAACAGCGCCTCCTATTGTTCACCATCACAACACAACAACATTGTTCCGCGAGACCAGGGCTCGGGCAAACCAAAACAGCAAAAAAATTCTAATTCACTTTAAAAACAAAACAACTCAATACATGAAGAGCCGCAATGCACGTTGTGAATACTATAAGTGAATACTATACGTTGTGAATACTATAAGTGAATACTATACGTTGTGAATACTATAAGTGAATACTAGACGTTGTGAATACTAGACGTTGTGAATACTAGACGTGAATACTAGACGTTGTGAATACTATATGTGAATACTAGACGTTGTGAATACTAGACGTGAATACTAGACGTTGTGAATACTATAAGTGAATACTAGACGTTGTGAATACTCTATGTGAATACTATAAGTGAATACTAGACGTTGTGAATACTAGACGTTGTGAATACTAGACGTTGTGAATACTAGACGTGAATACTAGACGTTGTGAATACTATAAGTGAATACTAGACGTTGTGAATACTCTATGTGAATACTATAAGTGAATACTAGACGTTGTGAATACTATAAGTGAATACTATAAGTGAATACTAGACATTGTAAATACTATAAGTGAATACTAGACGTTGTGAATACTATAAGTGAATACTAGACGTTGTGAATACTATAAGTGAATACTAGACGTTGTGAATACTCTATGTGAATACTATAAGTGAATACTAGACGTTGTGAATACTATAAGTGAATACTAGACGTTGTGAATACTATATGTGAATACTATAAGTGAATACTAGACGTTGTGAATACTATAAGTGCATACTATAAGTGAATACTATATGTGAATACTATAAGTGAATACTGAACGTTGTGAATAATATAAGTGAATACTAGACGTTGTGAACACTATAAGTGAATACTATAAGTGAATACTATACGTTGTGAATACTATAAGTGAATACTATAAGTGAATACTATAAGTGAATACTAGACGTTGTGAACACTATAAGTGAATACTAGACGTTGTGAATACTATAAGTGAATGCTATAAGTGAATACTAGACGGTGGTGGTTTCTTCATAAACAACTGTTAAGAAGCAGCGGCAGCTCGCTCAAGACGCATTAAACTCGCCACACGTGACCATCTGTTAAACTTCTTTCGCACCATACGTAGCCATGCGTGCTGTTCGCACAGCAACGTAACCCATTACGCGTGATCTGTACGGCTCCACGAGAAAACAACGACAAGAGAAAACGTGCCTCTCTTAAAGAGACATTCTCACACACACAACCGGCCTTGGCGATATTGAAGAGCACAGAGAGAGGGGAACAACTCCTCGTTGCCCTACCTGAGACTTGGCTCTGACAACTCTGTCGGCCTTCTGCCAGTTGGGGCTATCCGATTCGTCGTTGAGCTTCTGCATGGCTTGGGCGACGATCTCCTGCACCTCTGCGTTGTTGCGGTTCAGCTTCTGGAAGCCTCCCACCATTCTCTCTCCCCGCACCACCGACACCACCACCACCGACGCCACCACGCACAGCAGCACGGCACGAGCGCTCGGAATCATCTCGGATCGGCTCGGACGTCCTTCAACTTGACTGCCTTCGCTCTTTACAAACCTGGCCCCAACTTCTCGAGCGAGACGCAGGCGACGTGCGAGAGAGAGAGAGAGCGAGCGAGTAGCTCGTTGTGTATTATAAAGCCACCGGCTGATGCGGTACAACAGCGACACACGGTGCACTTGTTTGTGTGCACGTCCGGACACAACAGGGCCCCCCCCCCCTTTCTCCTTCCGGGGCAGTGGCAGGGGCGGGTTACATAGCGGTCACTTTTTTAATATTAATATTTAAAGAGGATTTCGCACATGTGGCACTTTTTTTTGTCATCATTTACTGGAATTGCTCACGCTGGCGAAGAGAAAGTGCGTGTGTGCAAAACTGATCAAAACAAAGTTTACTTGTACTGTGTAAATTATTGCCCAAATGTGCAACTTTGAGTAAACGTTGCCATGCAATTGGAAACCATCGGACTAGCATAGGCTAAATGTTCAATGTTTGCTGGGTTGTCTACCCCTCCAACGCCATTTCCACCACCATAAAGCTTCTCTAATACAGTATGTATATACTGTAGCAGTTATAATATAATGGATTGTATCTATGGTATTTGCTCGACAATAGTCGTTATGTACATTTGAAAATTAGTTTTTAATGTCACTGGTTATAGGAATTGATTCAACGATATTGTTTTTTTGTGCCAAATTTCAGCTTTTAACTATTCTGGAAGTGAAAGTTCATTTATCCCCTCCCCCATATTATGGGGGCCCAAATGGCTCATTTGTTTCAAGGTGGCATTTTTGACCATCTAAAACTGGGGAACTATAGTGGCCTCACATACTCTTTGGTACAAGTGCCATCTAAATCAGTTGATCATGGATGCTATAGAACTGACAGACATGGGAATTGTCATACCCTTAGCTTTATTGCAGTATATTCAATTCCAAAATGAAGAAATATCAAGTAGAGTAACGTATAAACCAGAGAAGAATTTTGCAGGTAAATCAATCGCAAAGTAAAACCACTGTCTGAGTCTGCACACATTGTCATGAATGTTTACATTTGTTTGTGTGGAGTGTCACTAGCAGTATTATTTAGCAAAACCAAAATAACACAAAGCCAACAAAAATACAGAGAGAAGAAAATCACAAAGTCAGTAAATAAGCAACCTCATGATGGCTGGTTTAGTCATGTACAAATTGATCATTTCAGCAATGAAAACACATTCTGATGTGGCAGGGTGGCTCATTTCCAAGTACTGAGATGATGCCGCTGAGATCCTGGGATCGAATCCAGTCAGTCGGGATTCTTGAGGGAAATGAGTTGCTGGTCTCAATCTGGTCACTTCGGTGAAATGTCTACCAGGTTTGTCCAAGTCAGTAACTCGGATATTCTGCAATCAGCACACCACATCCAGTATACCTCTGGCAATACTCGTCACACGCTTAGTAGTGACCCAGAAAATATTGAGAACTTAAGCGATACCGGTCACCAATGACTGCCTACATGCAAAAAACCCATCAAATCAAACTTGGTTTTGCACTTAATTTGGATAAATTCTAGATCTGAGAATAGAATTGAAATACTGTAGAATATATCGGCTTGACTGTCATGATAAACATTATTCTCGTATGGGAGAGTGGTGAGAAAGAGCTCTACTCTGTGGATCAGTTAAAATGAAGGGATCTCAAAGATAGCTCTATATCCACTTCCATGGGATGTTTTGAAACAATATGGGTTACAATGCTCTGCGAGAAATCCAACAGGACACTTCATATTCTTAGTTCTTTCGGTAAAGTCACGTTGAAGGGAAACAATAAAATAACATGATGCCAATCAAGTTGTGGGAAAAACGCATTTTTAAGTACATTCTTGCATTTATACTCACAATATTTTCAATTTTCAAGCAGCCCCCAAAACTAACATGTCATGGGGCATTCATCCAGCAGTGGATTAACAAAGGGTTGTAAGACATTTTGGATTTTTTTTCATATGGCCCCTACAGCCATTGAAGATTCCACATGCTCCACAATATTAGTACTTTTGGTATTTGCACCATATACTGTAGACACAGTACTGTCCAAACGCCTCTGGTGTTATGTTTTGGACAAGATTTTTGATTTCACAGCCCTTTGTCTGTTCGCTTCTGGAAGAAGGCTTCCGCATTCTGGATGAAGTATGATTACACAAAAATTACAGGATACAATAAGTACAGCACAATTAAAACCAATATTTATATTTTCATCAAGTTCCTGCCACTATGCACGATATGGTGGCGTATCAGTCAGCAGCATCATCAGCCATGATCAATGCACTGCTGAAGGCATCCCCACAACCGAAGTTACCATACCACTTAAAATAACAAAAATGTTTAAGCATCAGAGTTTAATTTAAAAGTGAATCAAATTTGTATTATTACTGATAAGGAAGACCCTTATAATGTTGTCGGGGTAATGGTACAAAATGTTCAGAAATTGCAATTGGAATATAAAGCATGTGATTATCATAGCCTGTGCAGTGGTGTATGGCTCATGAAGTCATGATGCCGACAGAATGCAAGTTAATTCATGTTGTCTAAATTACACATCTTCTCAACTTCCAGTTCCGGATCCCATGGTCGGTCAACCATTTCCACAATACAGATGGAGGTCTGGAACAATACACACACAAAAGTTAAAATGTATGTTCAATTGCAGGACAAGATCACAATCAATTTGACAATGTTCGCCACTACCATTTCCTTTAAATAGAAATATATACTTTACAGCGGTAGGTTGTTTTCAACAATGACCACAAATACAGTTCATTTTAAGAGTTATGTTTGAGATGTTTCCCTGTTACAATACACTATATAATGTATTGCCTTATAATAAACCTAGTTCCATTATGAAAGGTAGAGGTGGACCTCTGAAACTGCTTGCTCGTGCTCCTGCTGGTGGAAGGACCTCTAAGATGGAGCTCTGGACAGTATCCCAAGGGGGTAATTACCCTACTCGCTATACACTGGCCAAACGCCTTGACAGGTGTGGGAGTACCCACACTTTACCCCACCACATGGGAAACTGTGGAGTACCCATTCATATTGGACATCCGTGAAGAGAAAAACAGCTTTATAGCTCATCGGATTCCTCCAGTAAAAAAATAAAGGTGCTGATTCTGATATTGCTGGGAAAGAGAGGCGGGGGGTGCATTTAAGTAGCATGCACCTCTGGCTTAACTGCCACGCGGGGAGATCGAAACCAGCGACCTCTACATTTGCATTGGCACGGCGACCGCATCTCCCCCACCTCCCCTGTTCTACTGTCATGCAGTGCGAATGACAAATGTGGAATTTGTTTAATTGTCTAATACGTGACCCGTTATGCATTTTTACATGGCAGTTGATGCTACTGTTGTATTGGAAACATCGGTGGTAACGTATTCACCACCTAAATTAAACTTGAGTGTATTTATTTATTTAGTAATGCAATGGAATTGTGCCGTACTTGCACTTTAGTTATACAAAATGACTGCACCTTTCCGATGTTGGTGTCAGTGGCGGTCTCGCAGATTTCCAGGGCTTCAGATTTGGGGCATTTTGTTTCTCTCAGCTGGACTTTGACCGCATAGCGGATTCCGTTGATAACCTGGTAAAAAAATAAATATGGTTTAGAGGTAATGCATCGATAGACTTATACTGGAGCATGCTACTGGCACACTGCACCTCCGATTAGCGCGGTAGGGGTACGTACGGTGCGAAAGAAGTTCAACATACAGTACATGGTGGTCCAGGTGTCTTGTGACCCTCCCCCCATTGCATTCTCTAGAACTTAACATTTTAAGGTTCATTTAAAAGAGACATTAATATGCAAAGGAAAAATGTTAGGGGTCAAATAATTGGAGAGGTCACAATACATCTGAGCCACCCTGTACACATGTACATACTGCAGAGCCACATGCACACCAGCAACCACTCCACTCACACATTCACTTTACCGTAACATACAAAACACATGACACATTGAGTGCATTGTATGTAGTAAAGAACGTCCATAATGCAACAGCATGCAAAGAGTAATGCGGCCATTACGACCCATTGAGCCGCCTTTGATGGGCCCTTCCATTAAGTTATTGGAACATTGCAGTACTGTACGGTCTCATAAAAGGCACAATTATGGCTGACACAGCTTTAATGAAGTTATTGTGATTGTCTCTTAATTATTACAGTGACACGTCAGTCACTAATATACTCGAGAGGTTATATAGGGTGTGGTGTTGATCGGAGGTAGGCCCAGTCCAAATTCCTGTACATTCATATTCAAAATACCAGACGATACAATCATGCAGTATACAGTTCAGTACGCGTAAAAACACACCGGTTAATCTGATCGTATATCAAAACACTTCTCTATCTCGGGTTCCCACCATTCTCACTGTAACACAAACGCAGATATATAAATACATCACGCTAATAAGGCTGGGCCTCTCAATACTGTTAGAGTACGTAGACGAATACCACAAAGGTTCAACGCAATACCGGGACAAGAGGTGGTGGGCACAAATCAACTCCCTGCCCACCCCTGCACGCACAGATGCCGAAATCCCGTGCAACAACAACAACCACCATTCGCTAGGTGCACGTTGAGGCCCCGCAAGTGCTACGGGTCGACCGACTGAGACGACTGAGATGACTGGCTGATGCACCACCTGTGTCCCCTACTGTGCCAACTTGTTGTGCTTTAGCCACCCGGCGCTCCGCTCGTTGTTGTGAGCGTCGCTCCTCCGCCCTCCGTTGTTGTTGGAGGGCGACTGCCTCCAACTGCCCAGTAGCGTCCTTCACGAGCCTCCTCCTGCACAGAGGCCGATCTTGACACCGCTGGTACCAGTCATCGGCAAGTCCACTCAGCTCCACGTCCTCCTGTACCACATCACTCCATTTCTTCTCTAGCCCGTGCCACGCCCATTTAGCCCCCTCGATCCGGCCGAACAAAAGCTGTTTCGGCATGCGGTGGCTAGGCATGCGGGCTACATGACCCAGCCAACGCAGCCTTGCCTGCCGGAGGAGCTCACCGACGGGACCTTGCCCAGATCTTTCAAGGATTTGTGAGCTCTTCACACAATCCAGCCTGGTTAAACCCAGGATGGACCGTAAGCAGGCCAGCCTAAATGTTTCCAACCGGCGAAGATGCTCCATTAAGGGGGTCCACGTTTCGCAAGCGTATAGAAGGGAGGGAATGACCGTGGCCGAGAAGACCTGAAGCTTAGTGCGGAGTGACAGACCAGGTAGCTTCCACACAGCGTTACGCAACCGATGAAAAGATATTGCCGCTCGACTGATTCGGAGTGAGACCTCTGCTGTTAAACTGGAGCCGGTCATAAGCACACTGCCCAGGTATGGGAAACTCTCCACTCTCTCCACAACTGCCCCATCACCGATTGGGAGTTGTGGGGGTGGAGTGTCCGATGGTTCAAAATACCCAGGCAGGTGCTTAGTTTGGGTGGGGCTGATGGTAAGGCCCCATCTCTTAGTGGCACGCTCCAGTCTCAGCAGCAGCGTCTCCAACTCCTCCTCTGAATGAGCAGCTATTACCAAATCATCGGCATACATAACGTGGTTGAGCAATAGGGAGCCATCCCTTGACCGCACCCAGGCATCGATCAGCCTCCCATTATATCTGTACCAAATGGAGATTCCCCCGGTACAGCTATTGAAGGCTTCACGAACTACGTGGTCAAAATAGATGTTAAATAATGTGGGAGCCAGAGGACATGCCTGTCGCACCCCAAGGTGTACAGGGAATGGCTCTGACTCCCGGCCACGTAGTTTTACCCGGGCCCGCTCACCATCATGAAGGTCCTTAATGATCGTGAGCAGAGGGTCAGGGACTCCAAAAGCACGAAGAACAACCCAGAGCCCAGGCCTACAGATGGTATCATAGGCCTTGACCAGGTCAATAAAGCAGAGATGTAGGTCTTGTTGGAATTCCCTACACCTCTGCTGCAGCAGACGGACAGAAAATATGGCATTTGTGCAGGACCGCCCTTTCCTGAAACCGCATTGTGGCTCCGCAAGCCTCTCCTCAGCGTGCCTGGCAAGGCGATGTTGAATAATCCTTGCCAGGACCTTTCCCGGCACACTGAGGAGTGAGATGCCCCTATAGTTGTTACAGTCTGTGCGGTCCCCCTTCTTAAAGAGGGGGACCACCAGGGCATCCTTCCAATCCTGCGGAACCCGTCCAGTGGTCCAGACTGTTGTTGTGATGTCATATAGGGCAGACTGTGCACAAACGCCACCCTCCCTAAGCATTTCGCTTGGGAGATCATCTCTGCCCGCTGCCTTTCCTGGTCTCAAACTCCGGATCGCCTTCAGTACTTCCTCAACAGATGGTACTTCAGCCAGCCACTCACATGGGGTGATTTCTTCCAATATTTGAGGCACCGCAGCCTCAGCAGGGTCATCCTCACTTTGTGCCACAATGTTTTCCTGGCTGAGGGATTTTCCCTCCCCCAGGACTTCACAGAAATGCTCAGCAAATCTGCAAACCTGTTCCTGGGGGTCGGAGATTGGATCACCGTTTTTTCCCCTAATGATGGTAATAGGTGTGGCGCTGCAGGTTACTTTTTTGATGGAGTTAAATAGAGTTTTGTGATCGCGGGCCACTGAGGAGACTCCACCTCCTCAGCAACCCGCGACCACCACCCATCCTTGCAGCACCTCACGGCTCTCCGAACCTCCGAGCGAAGGCTGCGGTAAGCCTCCTCATTCTCTGACGTGGGATTCTGTAGCCGATGACAGTGGGCCTGTCGCTTTTTCTCAACCATCCTGAACACCTCCTCTGTCAGCCATGGTCTCTGGGTAGGTCTGGACCGCGTACCCAAAGCAGCCATTTTAGCTGCATGAGTCACAGTCCTAAACCTCGCCCATTTACCCTCGACATCAGGAGGAGTGGGGGACGATGCCAACCACAGCCGCAAGCGATGATGAAATTCTCGCTTGCAACTTTCATCAGATAACTGAGACCAGGCCACTTTAGGTTGGAATGGGGTCCTGGGAGTACACCCACCGCTGGAGTGGAAGAATGGCAGGCGCATCTTACAGATGACTAGTCGATGGTCAGAGGGCAGGTCAGCTCCACGGTAGGTCCTGGTGTCAAGGACATGGGCTCGCATCCGCTGGTCCGTCACTATGTAGTCCAGCAGATGTTCTTGCTTGGACCCGGCATGCATCCATGATGTTGTGTGGATGCGCCGATGCCGGAACAGCGTGTTGGTAATTACAAGCCCATGGGCTGCACAAAAATCTAGCAGCCTCCTACCGTTGTTATTGAGCTGATCTGGCCCATGCCCTCTAATCACCCCAGACCAGGTGCCAGCATCATGACCAACTCGGGCATTAAAGTCACCCAACAAGATGACTCTATCCCGAGGGGCCACTTTAGCCAGCACCTGTGACAGGAGGTCATAGAAGGCATCTGACTCATCGGCTTTGCCTCCCTCCACGGATGTTCGTCTTTGGTGGGGGCATAAGTAACCACGACCACCACTCCTCGCCTCTGGTTGATGGGAAGACGAGCCCAAAGTAGCTTGGGGCTTACAGCTTCCCACACCTCACTGCCACGCTCCCACGCCCCCTTCATTCTTTTGTTCAAAAAAAGAGCCACACCCTGTTGTTTGGCAGTCTCCTGCCCCGAGTAGAGGACTGTCCACCCCTCATGGTGGCAGGAGCCAGAACCGGTCCACCGGACCTCCTGAATGCCACAGAGATCCGGACGGTACCGGTCCAGCTCCCGACAGAGCAGTGGCAGCCTCTCCTCCGCAGTGAGCGTTCGAACATTCCACGTGGCCATCCGTAGTGGCTTTTCGTTTTTTCTGGAGGAGACCCGAGGGTAGAGATTCAATCTCCTGGCTCTGCCAAATGGGGTTTGGCCAGGAGACATCATAGACGCCTGTCCCCCCGGGGCCTCCGGCACAAGCTTATTAGTTACATATTGTATTCGTGGTTTAGTGGTAATTTATTGAAGGTGGAGGGGTTACCAGCCCCTCGCTCCCGTCCAGAGACCCTGTTTAGCCCCTGTGGCGGTTACAGACGCCATGAGGGGAGGAGGAGCCAATCGGAATCGGAATTGGCTCCTCCCCCCACAGCACTGTCCACGACAGAGTTGCCCGTCCGGCACCGCGAGGAGGTAGCGGGTTGTTTTGCACACATGTACACACATAGACACACATGTACACACATAGACACACATGCACACACATAGACACACATGCACACACATAGACACACATGCACACACATGTACACACACACATAGACACACAGACACATGTACACACACAGACACACGCCTGTCGATGTGCACATATACACACCCATAGACACACAGACACACACACATGTACACACATAGACACACGCGCCTGTCCATGTACACACATAGACACACAGACGCACACGTGTGTACACACACATAGACACACGCGCCTGTCAATGTACACACATAGACACAGACACACACGTGTGTACACACACATAGACACACGCGCCTGTCCATGTACACACATAGACACACAGACGCACACGTGTGTACACACACATAGACACACGCGCCTGTCAATGTACACACATAGACACAGACACACACGTGTGTACACACACACAGACACACGCGCCTGTCCATGTACACACATAGACACACAGACGCACACGTGTGTACACACACATAGACACACGCGCCTGTCAATGTACACACATAGACACAGACACACACGTGTGTACACACACAGACACACGCGCCTGGCAATGTACACAATCTCTCTCCAACCAACCAGCCGACGTGTGTCGGCATCACGAACCTGCCTCTCCGCCGCCAAGATCTCGTCCACAGTCTCCCACGTGTCGCCGTCGCTCTCTGCGTTGATCTTCGCCAGGGCCTTGTCCAGCAGCATCATCATTTCGGCGTTGTCCACGCCGATGGGCAGGATGCCTCCAAGCAGCTGTGGCTGCTGCTCTACAGAGACGTCCTGCTGCTCTACAGAGACGTCCTGCTGCTCTACAGAGACGTCCTGCTGCTCTACAGAGACGTCCTGCTGCTGTGTGGAGGCGCCCTGCTGCTGCTGTGTTAAGTCGGGGACGAATGCGGCCACCGTGAAGCAAAGCAGCATCACGCGAGCGAGCGAAGGCATCTCGGGCGGATTGTTCGCTCGCCTTTGCTGGGCTCGTGGTGTGTTTTGGTCGTCGTCGTGTTATTACAGGAAATGAAAGAGCCCCTTTTTTAAAGTGCGGAGCGCGAGCCCGTGGGGGTTTTAGTGCTCTAAAGCCACGGAGCCTTCCTGGAACAGCGCCGCGTCGTAGGCGCACGTCAGCCGGTTGACTTTGCCGAGTCTGATAACATCAAGACGCCCAGTAACAAATATGTGGACGGACGAGGTGTGACATTACAAAAAGCCACCCGCGTTTGCTCAAACTTTTCAAACCCGTGGGACTTGTTTTTTGTCAAACGTAACCAGGAAGGCTTTGACCGGTGAAATTAACTCTTGTCAAATGAATGTGTCTGCTTGTGCTCACGGCGCGTACGATTCGCATCTAATAGCGGCATAGAAGTGCTGAAGACAACTCCGGTTTACCACGCAGTACTTTCTCAGTAGCGCAAGTACCCCGCAGAGAAAGACGAGACATACTGCAGTTAACTTTGGCCTAAAATTATGTTACATAATTATTCAATAGTTGGCAGCATATTTTAAAAACATAGTTTCGGGCCCAACACGTTGTGCTATTACATTACTTTACAAATACAGTAAAAGAGGTGTATTATGAAGGTAAACACGGCATGAACTAGACGGAGTGACAGCGCAACATCAGAAAATCACAGATTGATCACAAAAATATCCACTTAACTGTTTTCATAACTTTCATAAGTTTTCATTGCGTTACAGAAATCGTTCTTTTGACCTCAACGTTACATTAAAGTGTGTCTTTCGTTGAAAATCTCAGCTCTTCTAGAAATGCGAGTTACCTCACCTCCCCCGTTTTTTTTTTTTGGGGGGGGGACAAGTTAAATACAAATTAAGACGCTAAAGTAAAAGCATGAACCCCCACCACATTTGTAACACATTTCAGCTTTCTAAAGCTTCACCCTACCCCGATTTTGGTGGGGCCATTTTATTTGAATATGCAGAATGTGTCTGCTTAATGGGTATGTTAGAAGCCTGACATGTTTAGTTCATGTCAGTATCAGAAATTGCGGCTGCAAGAGTGTTGACAGAGGGAATTGTGATCCTATCAGCTTCGTTATCAATTAACAAAACATTTTGAAAGTACGAGCAGAATGATGTAGAGTAGTGAAAACCATAGAATAACTTTCCGGCTAAACGAATAGGTAAAGTCACAGCACGTTACCGCTTACATGTGTTCGTTTAGCATCATAGAGTACAGTACTGTAGTATATGTGTACAATACTGGTACATTTTATTGTGCAAGATATAACAATATCACAACCCTGCTACAACACACACAAACACGTCAATGTGTTCCCCAGCCACTAATGTACACTAATGTGATGATGTACAATTGTGTATTTGTAAAACCCTCTCTGCTGTCAATATTTAGGGCCACCTTTTCCCAGTCGAGACCGTTGCTAAAATGAATGTAATCTTTTCCATGGGTTTCACCAAGAATATCTTAATTGCAGCGTTGCTAACACCACCAGGCAATTGTGTAAATCCGGAAGAATGGCGACAGTCATCAAACTTTACAGCACTCGGGTAAGTGAAGACATTTCGATTTTTGACCTTTTTGACCTTTTGTTCCAAAATGGAGGCATGCCTCCTGACACTGCACCAAAATGAATGAAGCGCAACTTCTATGGGAGGAGTCTTGCTTTCAAAGTCAAACCTCCCCGTCAAGTACACACGCACACACCTACGTCATTCAGCTTAACATGAATGTCGGATGCAATTAAAATGGTCAAAGTTATTACCCTGTAAGTGGTCAAGCCGTAATTACACTGTAAGTGGTCAAGCCGATAATGACCTTATAAATAGGTATCTGAATTTGCTGAAACATTTCAGCACGTTCCACTTGTTATGCATTTGCTATTTTAAGTTGAGAGGCACATTCAAATCAATGTGTCTCCATGTGCTAGAGTGAATACAGTTTACAATCGTACAATACAAGTACTTACCACAGACATTACAGGACAATATTTTTCATCAGCCTGGAAGTGGTGGTGCACACCTTTAAATCCAGCACTGACCAGTGTAATGAGTATAGTTTAAAAACTATGTGGTATTATTTATTAGCTTGCAGCACTTTTTATGTTGTACAGTGGTATCAAATCTATTAGTTTTGTGTTACTTAATCACAGTAATGTACCAAAAAAACTAAAGCTACTAGTGGGGAAATAACTGCACACTTTGGCACGGATTTATATTTTTAGGCAAATATTTTATAAGCATTGTCGGTAGCAAGAGTTTTGGTACGAATTTATGGCTAGGACGTGTCATGAGAAAGAAAAACAGCATCAGATACAAGGTGATGCACAAGGAAACGTCAGGGTGGAGACCGAGAGGCCGAAGTGGAAAGGGGCTGTTTGAAGTGGTGAACCCAGGGCACATGCAGGACTTGAGAAGATGTGGAGATGGCCCAGGACAGGCACGAGTGGATAGAGAGGGCCCAGGAAGGCATACCCAAAATAAGTGGAGAAAATTCCAGGAAAAAGAAGACTTACATGCAAAGAATTAAATACACTGTCATGCAATAAATTCCAAAACAGCAACATACTTCATGTAATATTACTACTAGCAGATAGCAATTATATACATTTAAATATACTACACGTGGCCTCACCATTTTAAGCATCGGCTTCATATTTTTGGCACATTTGCCGAGCTGTTAACGTTCAAGATTTTTATAATTTTGTCCCCTTTCCGTCAAGGTGCTAGCAGGCTTTATAAACATTGCTGCAGGCGTCTATATCACGGACATAGAATCCTTGGAATGCTGTAGTTGAAAGGTACCTTTGTTGTATATTTGCGCAGAAGTATTTGGGAAGGGCGCTGTTGGAAAATGGCAAGAAATGGTTGACACAGTTACCTATGGGTATCACAAGGACTTGTACCCTGGCGTATTGTTACGAACTTTTATTGAGGGTTGGTGGGTCGTGCAGAGATGGAGTTATGGGCATGCACGATACTGCATTGCGTTTGATAACCTGCACTAGCAGGGCAACGAGGTGCCTGTGTGGAAGAACGACAATTTGACTGCTTTCCCCTCACTTGCATTGCTTTTTCTTTATTCACACTGGTTTCCTTCCACGTAAAAAAAAAACAAAAGTTTGGCCAAATATCGAAGGTGTTACCTCTGAGGTACAAAACAACGAGAAAATATGTAGAAAATAATATCTCGCTACACTGTTATCAGGATAGAAGTAGATCTAAATGCATTGTCTTGAGTTGTGTATTATTAGTTGTGTATTATTAGCTGTGTATGATTAGTTGTGTATTAATACACAAAGGAGTAGAAAGGTCTTGGAAAAGTCAAGACAGGTGGTAACACTACGCGCATCCTAAGCAAGACCCTCCTGATATGAGTCTCTACTCGGTAACACTTCGTAGCACTGTGCACCATATCCATTACATTTGTATTTATACTTTTAAGTTATTCATGGCAGGTGGACGAAACTAACAACAGAGTGACATGTTTAATTAAAACATTTTCTAAAACATTTTCTGAAGAACCCTTGTTTGTGTTTAGAGATGTGAGCTCCATCAAAAAGATTGTTAATTGTTAATAATTTTATAATCTACAGCCCTTTGTCAAACGATTGGTGGATTATGGCCTCCCCACGTCGTGTGTCGGGTCATGAGTCTTGTTTGACCATACTTCACCACGCTGGTCAGAGCAGGCTGGTGATGGAGGATGCAGCGTTTCCGTGACTGGTTCAGATTTTGGGAGAGCAACTCTACAGATACTGGACTTTATATGGTCAATAAGAGTTTTACAATAACTAGGAAATTAATAAGTAATAGGTTCTAATCATGTCACAGATTTTGTAAGAATAGAAAGATGCAGCACAAATATTCACAAGCGTGCATTAATGCATCTCCAGATATGAAGCAAAACTTTGTTTTATGACCTTGGCCGTTTGTATTTATGCTGTACACAAACTTGCAACGTCACATACAGTAATACCCTTAAGGTTATTAGGCAAGCTGTGAGATGAAGTGCCTATAGAATTAATTTCTCTGTGGTTAAGGATTATTCAACACTTTTACAGTTCCAATAAGTAATTTAATTACAGAGAAATATATTGTATGTCTTTAACTTTGCATTTTAATGAATAGTTTGAGATTAAATGCATTCATTTAAATAATAAATTTAGACATAAATATTATGAAGCAACATAATGACTTGCTTAAGTAAATGCAGATCGTTTGATTTTTTTAAAGCTAAACCTCAATGTAATTACTTATTACATGTGCATCCTTCCAGAACAATATTATTTATTTATAATCCTGCATCTTGCCATAACCTTCCATAGCACGAACATACACTTTGAATGCAATATATTTGAATGCAATACAATTGCATTCAAATATAAAGTGCAAAGGCAGAAAAACATGTCGTGCACTGCCATTGGCAAAGTATTTATCATCGTTTCCAGCAGACACATAAGCGAGAGTGATTATTGTTTTTGACACGTAACTTACACAAAAAGGCACATTTATCACTCCGCTTGAAATTACTTTGAGGGAATCGGTGTGGCTCCAGCTTGAAACATGTGGCGTGGCTGCCACAGAGATAAATCACGACCTTGGTGGAATACATCAAATAACGAATCCTCCTCGGGTGCTTGTTTTTCCATTTTTCGTGATCAAAGTTGCAACATTTGGATCACAGAGTCCCTTCATTCGTGCATCAACATGCAGTGCCCCCCCCCCCCCCCCCCCGAAAATAAATAACATCCCGAATGATTGCACAATGTATTCATTGCAAGTGCTGTCCAGACCAGTGTCCTCTATTCATTTTCACCGATGACGAAATCTCAGAAACGAGAGTAAGTACGGTTGAGCTTGGATAGGTGACTACCATCTATAAAAAACGCAAGTTGTCATAGACTACGGGGCTAGATGGTGGACAGCAGAGGGTAGTGCGACAAAATACGTTGGACTACACTTCTATGTTCCCAGGTCCACACTGCACTGACCAACATTGGCAAGTACTGTACAGCATGGTAAAATGACCGCCACGACTTGCTCAGCACGATGAGGTCCCTAACCAGCAGTTAATTGATATGCAGTATTACGATCAGTTCTACGTTGACGCTTTAAAACCTTTGTCAATCCACTGCTGGACGAAGGCCTATCTTGGGTGTTGTTTGACAATACACTATACGTGCAGTACTTCGTGACAATGGTCAGTGTGGGCTAGTGGACAGGGGCCCAGGACCAGTTCAGATAGCACTCTCCACTGACGTTTGCCATGGGCAGGAATTAAAATCAGGGTGCCGGGTTCATAGTGAAGTGCACGAATGAATGTGTTACCCGCTATACTTAACATATGCCTGGTGATTTAAAGCTTTCGTGACTGCAGTGATTCATATTCTTGGTTCTTTCGATAAAGTCACGTTGAAGGGAAACAATAAAATAATTAAATATATATAAAACAATAAAATTCTCACGACGTTTCGACTGCAACACGAACACCCGATGATGACTGCTTGTGTTGCAGTCGAAACGTCGTGAGAATTGTATTGTTTTATATATTTTTTATTGTTTCCCTTCAACGTGACTTTGCCGAAAGAACCAAGAATATATGACTGGTGGTTAAAATAAAATTTTAAAAAACCTGAAAGACATCTTTAAGAATGTGTGTGTTTAATCATTGCAAAAGGATATATGTAAAAGGTTGAACTACAGTATTCATTTATATTCCATGACAATCCAATAGCACAATTGTAATGACACTAAAAAAGACCAAACATTTTTTTATCTATGCACAATAATCAACCTTTCATTTTCATGATAATTTAGCAAGTTAAACCAGTTTAAGTGATGGCTGCTTTTTGTCCTACTTTTGTTATTTTCTTTGAACCTATCTACGTAACTTTACCGAAAGACCCAAGAATATCCTGCAAAATTGTTTGTAATGTACTCGATTACGTTAGAGCAGTAATAAATTAGTCGCTCTAAGTTAAGATATTTCTCAAAATGAATATTTTTTTGGAAAACTAAAGTATAGTAAATGGAATTGAGAAACAGTTTTTGTATTTTCAGATTTATTTTGTAAAAATGCATGTATGTGAATGTTGAGCGTTGTGTCATAAGTGTATTAGTAAATTTTTGCTTCACATTTCCCCCCATAAACATTTACAGTACTGTATAGAAAGAACAAAATTTGTACATATACACACCTAATTCCTACACGATGCATGGACATTCTAGCTTTGTTTAGTGCATGGCTTGCTACAACAATTGCAACAATTTCACAAACAATTTACATAAAACTTAACACACCCATATATTCGATATATATTGTATATGCTTAGCATAATGCTTTTGGTCTTAAACGTCGCCTATTACATATTTTCGTCTTTAGAGCGGCGTTCATTAACGTGTCGATTTTTTTCTTGAACAAATATATGGGTATGTGTGTTTTTTTGTAATATCAGTAATCTGCAATGTTTCAGACAATGAGCCTCCTTCATAGCTTAACATCCATCGCCTAAAATGTCACCTTGTCCGTCACTGCTAATCCTCAGTAACACAAGGAAAATCATATGTGGTAGGTCATTTGTCATTAAAACCACATTACAACTAGCACAAAACCATGCTTTTAGGCTGGCTAGGTATAAATAGTGATTTAATCAAAATGCCAGACCCAGCTATAATAGTTAATTTAATGAAAATTGTATTTTTTAAAACACACTGAACTCCCTTGGTTATGCCAAATAATATTTTTTTAAAACTCACAATTGATCTTAACGTATCTGGCTTTCTGTTCACTCTTTAACGCTTGGAGTACATTTTTATTGCACATTCTCAGAATTAATTTCATTGCATCGTCTCTATTCCCTAATTTCATGAGGAATTAATCGTTGGTGAAATACAAAAAAACAAACATCTTGCAGACTAATCGCAATGGTTTGCTTATCTGTATCGTTCTCCGGTCAAGAAGTCACTTGGAGGTTTCGCAGGGGGTTGACTTAGATATTCTTTCGGTTTGGTCATACTATGCATGTGGAGAATGACCTGTAGTCACAGACATCTACACAGTCATTACTTTCGTCCAATGGATTGCAAAGAGGACAGAGCAGCTTTGCTGGGTCGGCAGATTTGTTGGTTTGCTCAGTTAATTTCAATTCAAACTTGTATTACTCTTCCTCTTCTTTTAATTGTTTTAAAGATTCTTCTTTAAGTCCCCGAGGTAATGTTGTGTCAGTATGGAACAATTTGGCATACTGTAGCTGGTCGCCCAGTTATAGTAAATTGAACTATTGGTCTGGCATGGAAGACTTCAAAGAGCACGTGCAACTAGCATGTATAAACTAATATAGTAAAGTAGTAGACCTTTACACCAGGTATGAACCCATTGAGAGCAGGAGTCTATTTCAAGGGAGACCTCTTCCAGTAAAATGAGCAGTGATGACGCAGTGAGCAGCCCAGGCTAATGATGCTGTCTCATGAGTTACCATACTAAGCGCGTTTAATAGCAGGACTTGGAAAATGAGAAATAGTTTTTCCATGGCATCAAGATGATATCCAGGTCGCAGATGTAGGACTGAAAAAGCAATAAAGAGATTGTTTATATGAACATGTTCTGCAAGTTACACACACTTGCATATTTTGTTGACAGGTAAGAGCTCATTGAGACCAACATTCTCTTGTGAGGGAGATCTGGGTTTAAACAGATATGGCAAACGGGCAAAACATCATAGCGTATAAACAAAACCGATATAGAACATGTAGAAGAACACCATTTACAATTTTTACAACGCTATTTTAGTGAAGGTGCTCTACAAATATCATATTAGATTAAGATTTGTCGAAGTGTTAAGGCGGGTCGAACTCCAGATCAATCAGGTGCGTAACTCGCATGCAACTGTATCCCTTATACTTGGACATCTCAGTCATCAAAGATCTCCACAGATGAGCAGGCAATTAATTCGCACAATTTGGTTGGGTAACTCCTCTCAACTCTGGTGTGGGCCCACCTTAAGTCAAATTCAAAAGGTGTTCAGAGTATTTTAAGATATTTTCCAAAAGCATTTGCATTCATATCAGATAACTAAATTAGTCAAACATGAATCACAACGAATGTTTGCGAAATACAACAATTATGCAATTTCATTCCACGTGTGCGGAACATCTGACAAATTAAAATTGACAAAAAATTGATAGCATTAAAATGTGAAGGGTTTTTTTTGTTTCTGTAGGGTTGGCAACTTAGTTACCTGGGGTCGTTGGGTTTTAGTTTTGCTTTTTAGACAAACTTGGGCAAGTGCAATTTTTCTCTTATGAATATCAGAAGAAATCCAGTACAATTATAACCTCAACATTGATGGACAAACTAATTCTGATCAAGGTTATACATTAGGCTGAATGGTAAATGGAGTCTAGATTGTTTCAATGTGTAGTTGTGCCGATGTGTACACAATGGTGCTTGTGTTTTTTTCTGGGATCCGAGTGATAGAATGTATGTTGTCTATGGAAGATCAATCATTCTTTTCTAAATTCATCTTCCTCACACGGCTGGTTGACTTCTAATGTGGCCATTATGCATCTCCTCATAATGTTCCTAAATAAGTTATATGCGTGTCATAGGAGGCTCATGGTTTTCAAAATCGTCTCCCTTTTTTAATGAAAGGATTGAGGAATTTAGTGTTGAGATGTTTCATTTCCATGTAAAAAGTGAGTAAATATCATAGGTCTCTTTTCCGAGGTATTCTTGAATTCTAAAACTATGTTTGATTCCCAGAGAGACCAAAAATCCACTCATCTATAATTACTCTCATCTCTCCCTTTGTGACAGAAAAGATTACCACTGTTTAATGGCTATATCCCAGATTATATTACTCAATGATATCTCCAGTTTCACAAGATTTTAATTGTCAGTAATTAGATGGAGCTAAATTATCAACACCCTCTAATCCTTCAACATTCCTTCCGACATCATGATTTTGTGAAACCAAAGTTGTAGGCTGTTAAGGGCGGTGGTTCCTGCTGCGCTACGATTGTGGAACTTTTTTTTACCCTACTTATCTATGCTGGCTAATTTAGGTTTGTAGAATATTCCTACCTGACAGGAAAATGTACCATGACCACACAGATGAGCCTCCAAAAATAAACAAAGAAATACATATGTAACTATTTACAGATTATATTCTTTGATTCTTATAAAAACCATCATCAGGCGCCTGATGTTTATATTTTTTAATGTTTTTTTTTCTCTCTAAGTGACTTTACCGAAAGAAACAAAGAATATGAATTCCTGCAGTCACGAAAGTTTAAAATCAATATTTATAGATTCATTTAATTCTCTGTGAAATGAATTGTTTGCCAATATGTTGTGCAGGATTATTAATAAATAATCGAATATTCTAGAAGTATTCCCATATATTAATTAATTACATTGAGTTTAGCTTTTAACGTAAAAAACATCCAGCGATCTGCATTTATTGAAGCAATGCATTATTTAGCTTAATAATATGTTTGTATCCCAGGATATTATTTAAATGAATGAATTTAACCTCTAGAACTATAAATTAAAATGCAAAGTTAAAGACAACATATTTGCTCTATGATGAAATATGGTTAATTTGAACTGTAAAAGTGTTTAATGATCCTTAACCACAGACACATTAATTATTTAGACACTTCATCTCAAAGCCTGCTTCATAGCATTCCGGGTGTCGCTGTATGTTATGCTCGTGTCGTTGCAAGTTTTGTGTACATCTTTGATGGTATTTGTTCATTTCAAATTAGGCAAAATTGATTTCTGATCTGTTACGTAAAATGAAAGGTTGCAAATGAATGTTGCATCGATGCTCAAAGGAGCACTGTGTGGTTCTTGTTTATCGACATCGGTGGCCCTGGGCGAGTGCTGTGTTTACGATGTTGTAGATGGAGACCATGCCCACGGGATACAATCAAACGCGAAACCTGAAATTCTAATTGTTACCTTGCCAACATTTGTTTTATTGTAGGTGGCACAATAAGTTGTCGCTTTGGTTTTCGGGCATTCTGTCTCACGCCATCTGACTGTGGCCTTGTAGTGAATTTCATAGATGAACTGTGAAAAGGTGCACACACACACACAAACACACGCGCACACACATACACACGCGCACACATATACACATACACACATGCATGCATGTTTACGAGCTCGCAATAACCATCATTATCTACTTGCGCAGCACGTCACAACCCCATAAATGGTCTCTATTGAGCCGAATTAGGACATTGAACAGCAGATCCAGCTAACACCAATGGGAAGTTAATAGTCCACAGTACCACTGTGCTCACCATTCACAAATCACGGGCCACATAGTGACACCGCTGCATACGAGTCGATGAATGTCTGTGTATGTCGATGTGTGTATCATAACATAGGAACGCCACTGGCCTGCTTCTATCATTTGCTGGCAGCATTTCTGAAGCTGTCCATTTCTCCCCATGCTGTCCACTGGCTCACTCACCAACCACGACTCGACATGAACATATACACGTTTCTGATCAACTCTCCCCCATACCAAATAACGATAATAATAATACATTTTACAGCCACCACAAAGTGTAGCATTCAGAAAGAGCAGGAGTGGCTGTTGGCAATTTTAGCACACGTAGAGAATAATCATGCCTAGTGGGCATTGTACAAAGACACGCTTATACATGCACTGACATTTACAGAAGATTACAACACAGAGGGCAATAAGCACAAACACGATTTATCTTTTGATTTAAAGCTTTCGTGACTGCAGGGATTCATATTCTTGGTTCTTTCGGTAAAGTCACGTAGAAGGGAAACAATAAAATCAGAAAAATATAAAACAATAAAATTCTCACGACGTTTCGACTGCAACACAAGCAATCATCATCAGGTGTGAAAACCAATTTTCTTGCTGTGGTTTTCACACCTGATGATGATTGCTTGTGTTGCAGTCGAAACGTCGTGAGAATTTTATTGTTTTATTTTATTGTTTCCCTTCGACGTGACTTTACCGAAAGAACCAAGAATACGATTTATCCTAATAGCTGCAACAATCTACGTACCCTCTTGTCGTTTACGAGTTTTGTAGACATTTAGTTACACGCGCTACTTCATTTATAAACATACTTTGGCTGAAATAAACATGCGTTAGCGCATCACATTTTGAGAATAATTTTGAAGCTACGGGTGCAAGTGCCACCGCAGTGCAGGCCAAAACACTTCTAGTTTCTCAGCTTATCTCTGGCACTGCGCTCCGTTTGCATGGCCTTGCTCAACTGCACAAACACGTGACCTATGAATCTGTTAAAGCTTTAACAGTGCTGGTTGTTGCAGAGCCCATCAGCATCTTTCGAGGTGGGGATGGCATACACCTACAGCACCAGCAATCCGGCGATTTGTATAATATCATGTACAGTACTTATGTATCCATCCAGGAAAGCCAAACTGAGTCATCGGACTCTGTTTCAGGAGGGTCCTCGATTGGGGTTTTTATATCGAGATGTT
This sequence comes from Petromyzon marinus, assembly GCF_048934315.1. Taxonomy (NCBI): domain Eukaryota; kingdom Metazoa; phylum Chordata; class Hyperoartia; order Petromyzontiformes; family Petromyzontidae; genus Petromyzon; species Petromyzon marinus. The sequence continues at coordinate 1,154,646 of NC_133695.1, read as the reverse complement.
TTCAGCCAATTAATGACGAGTGTTTATTATACGTGTGGGCGGAAACCAGATGACTCTGAGACAACGCCCTCTCACCATACAGATGGAAACAGATGGCGATTAGTCCACTTGTTGCACTGCCTTCTCCTGGCGAGCCAGGGTATGGCGCCTCCTTGACGCTCACAAAGCGTCACAACATCTTTCTATGATCCACCAACCCTCGCTGCTGTCTCCACAGTGGTGTGTATGTATGTTGCCCTTGTTTAGTACCATAAGTAGCCAACCGTGCTAATCGGAGGTGCAGATCATTATTTTACAGGCGTGTGCCACCACATGCATGAGACGTCAACTTGCAGTGAGCTTGCAGTGCAACAGGTGGGCTGCTGATCTACACCCACGTGATGAGAATTCTCACAACGGAATTGGACAAACAACCCAAGTAGGATGTTTGCTGCGAATAGGAATAATTTTGAGAGGTGTCCTTTTGTGGTTTAATTATTCTGGGTTTTCTCATCATTTACACGTGAATTAACTTTCAAGCCGATTATTAGAAGTGCTGTTTTATATATATATAAAAAGCTCAAAAACTTGATTTCCTACAAAAGTATTGGACAGTATCAAACATTGGTTATTTGTTAATTAGGCAGAGCAACAAAATATTTTATTTAAAACAATGTACAGTAAGGTCGATCATTGTCACTCCCTACATTCGACCACCGAATAAACTTTTGATTTAAATCTGTTTTTATTTTTTTATAATAAAACATATTTTTATTGTTTCCCTTCTACGTGACTTCACCGAAGAAACCTCAAGTTTCCACTTTTAAACACCTGAGGATATGTCTCAGATATCGCTGTGGCGGTGTCATCGAATACACGGTCCCCTCTTGTTCTCTCTCGACCTGACTCCTTCACGCGAACCTTGCCACACAACCCTTCATCCATTAGCCGCTACTATTCGTATCCCTCTTTCCCCCCCCCCCATCCTCCCACCAACCCTTTCACTTATTTTCCGAGATTGTGGCTTGGGAAATATAGTGGGAAAATCTTTGATGACCAACCTCCCTTTTCTGTATTTGATGGTCCTGTGTTGGTGATGAAAACATAAATAAATGTTTAGAACGTAATACATCATCTAATCAACATTTAGTTTATTTCCCCCGCCCCCAACGTTCTGATATTCAACCACAACCACGCAGAAACATATTTACCTCTCTCTTCACTTTGAAGATCGTGTCTATCTTCTCCCAGTTTGGGTTTTCAGATTCTTCATTTGTCTTCTCAATAAATTCATCCAGCACATCTTTGACGTCTTGACTTTTAGGGTTCAGATCGGTAAAGCCACCCATGGGTGGGTAAAAAGGGAAAGCTGCAACATATCCTGCTGTCAGGTACAGCACCAACAATGTTGGCGTGAACGAGGCCATTTCTGCCCTGTTGTCGGACGGGGCCTCAATCAAAACTGTAGCTTTCAGCGATGTGATGCATGGCGTGAACCGCGGTGGGTATATATATTCCACTGACGCAGCCATACGACAGAGAGGAGATGTACGCAGTTCACTTGCGTCACTGAACATGAGAGTGGTCATGGGGTCACAGCAACCATATTTTTTAGAGTGGGATCAAAAACCCAGGTCTCTTCGATAATGGGTATATTCGTTTACACAACGTCTTTGCATGACTGCCGCTGATTTTTATTTATGTGTCTAACCAAACTCGTACAGTGTTCGTACTGCTTGTGACAATATCGCCGTGTTTGCGCCCGTGTTTACACAGAATACTTAGTTTAGGTCACTTGCTGACATATTCGAGAAGGCACCGAGTGTGGTTGGTTTGGAATGCATTATTGTGAGTCTTTGTTTGCAGAACATACTCCTAAATAATGTAATAATGCATTATCATCTACAGCCCTTTGTCAATCCACTGCTGAATGAAGCTTCGCACTGTGATATCGGCCATGGGGGTGGTTTGACCATACTTCACCATGCTGGTGAGTGCAGGTTGGTGATGGATGAGCCCAAGATATGTTTAGATGTTACTTATCGTTGATGTTAGCCATGGTCACGAATCGAATTCAGATCGCCGTGTTCATAGCGCAGTGCGCTAACTACTACACCACTGCGCAACACCTTCACATATGTGATCGCGTGATACGATTTTTATTTTAAAAACATTATAATGTGCACAACATTTCATTTTACAAATGCTGACGAAGTTTAATGCATCATATTTCTGCTGTAAAATGTTACAATGTACAAAATTCACGGTACGAATGTACATTTTAAAGTAACGATTGACTGATTGCGCAGAGCGGAATTTCATGCGATCGATGTTGTTGTAGTCAGTTTATTTTTTGTAAAGTCAGTCGGTTTATTTCAGCTAAGGCCCATTTGAGCAAAAACAGCTACTTTTCAAGCTTGTTGCATGGCAAGCAAGGGTTGGCCGGACTGCCATCAGTCAACTCTCTACAATCGAGAACCTGTTTTAATCACAGCCAGCTGCACGGATTGGATCCCAGAAATCTGAGTGGTGCCAGCACTTTGCTAGCCGAGCGACGTTTTAACGATTGCATGCTGCCTCGCCCCCACCCACAACGGAATGTATTGTGGATGTCACAGCCTCGGCGGAGTACATTGCGGAACATTTCAGAATCAGTGTCGGTCATTATGGCCGACACTTGGAAGCGATATCTCCAAAATGTTCCTTCGGGGTGAAAAAAAAAATACGCCGAAGCAATGAACACAATTGTAATGCTTCACAAGTAGGAGACCACGCATCAGCACATATCTAAATGCCAGTCAAGTGAAATAAAATTACATGATGAGCAATGGCCCATTTTTTTCTCTTGTATGAAGTGCAAATAGTGTGTTCAGTTAAGGTTTCAAAAAGCAGTGATCCTAGCCAATTGTAAGCAGTCTCTGTTCAGGTGATGGCATAGGACTGATGAGAACAATGGAATAGGTTATATTGATCACTCAAACGATAGAATAAGTAGGACACCAATAGAACAATGATAATGATCTATGATATATATTTTAAAATGTACTGCAATCTGTATTTAAGCAACCTTAACATTTGGAATCATTTTCTCAGGTTTCTGTTAATAGATGCACATAGTGTATTAGCGCTCTGTTAAATTGCACGAAGTCGCGAGAGTTTAAATAAAAAAAATAGATAATATATCTTATTCTCCACATTATAACACACTTCAGGAAGTAAGACGCACCCCAAACCTATGCCCGGTGTCAATAAAGTTACACAAATCCGGTCCCACACAACTGCCGGATTATAAGACGCGCACACAAGTTTTGCTTTTAAAATACAGGGAAATAAGTGCATCTTATAATGCATAAAATACATAATTAGTGCAGTGGTTTATAAACTGGGATCTGAAGTTGAGGGAACCGTGTTCCCCTCGGGTGGAGCAGCCTGCCAGGGGATCTGAGGGCTTTGCAATCATTAAGCAATTTTAAGTTAAATTTAAAAACTCATCTTTTTAAACTTGCTTTTACTTAAGATAATTTAATAGTGTTAGTTGTTATATTCCTTCGACAGAAATGTATTAAAATGCAATTTAGTTTTGTATGGAAATGTATTTTATTCTTCTTGTGATTTCGTCTTTTAACATTTTTTTTGTTAATCTGTACAACACTTTGAATGGCATCCTTTGCACGAAATAGTGCTATAGAAATAAAGACTTGATTGATTGAGTGAGTCAATATATTGCCGTGATTTAGGAACTATGATTAGATTGAGTATGTTTTTGTATCTCCTATTATCTACATAGCTCTTCTTCCTATCATACGCAACAACAACAAAATTTCTGCAGCATGTAAGTGGCGTAAAATCTCGGAGAACCGCGTGGATAACATAATCTGCAATCCCTCTCGCCCCCCCCCCCCCATCAACACAGTTTAGAGGCGTTTTTCTGTTTCTTTTACGGTGTAAATGCGCACTTGTTGAGAAAGGAAAGAGCCTGCACGAGGTGCCAGTGACGAGGATGTATTCGCGTGGCTGGCTCCGTCACTGTAATCCGTAACGCGGGTGGCAGCTGGTGACCCCAGGCTTGTGGGACGTGGCAGTGGAGCTTGTTTGAACGCTTTTCGTGGCAACGTGCATTTCGGCATTTTTCGATACGGCATATACATTCAAATGGTCGGACGTGTTCAGTTACCTAAGCATGCGCGTATGCCTTTTACAATTCACTGTTTGCATGTTGCTGAAATGTAAACAGACGGATCACAGTCATGGACCTTTAGAATATTTCATTATATATTGTAAATTATGGGCGTAGGAGAGGCGCAGAGGTTAGTTCTGGGATGTTTTAAAACGGCCACATGAGTTAAATTCCTGGCCAAGGTTAACATCAGTGGCTAATGCTATCTGCATCAGTCCTGGCTCTCTGCCCTTCAATTTGAACTAACCAGTATGGTGAAGTATGGTCAAACAACTCCCATAACCGACAGTGTCCATGCAGACTCCTTCATCCAGCAAGTCGATTGATAAAGGCTGTATACATTTTTTTAGTGTGAATTCTACACACAGACTCCACAAAATTTCAGTTGCAGACGAATCGATACCACAGGACATTATATACATGACAGTAAAACCTCGAAGCCAGACTCCAGTAAACTGGAATTTAGTCAGAAAGACTAGCAGAAATCATGAATGCAAGGACTGCACCTTTACATACAGTGAGGGAAAAACGTATTTGAGCCCCTGCTGATTTTGTACGTTTGACCACTGACAAAGAAATGATCAGTCTATAATTTTAATAGTAGGGTTATTTGAACAGTGAGAGACAGAATAACAACAACAAAATCCAGAAAAACGCGTGTCAAAAAATGTTATAAATTGATTGGCATTTTTATGAGGGAAAAAGTATTTGACCCCTCTGCAAAACATGACTTGTACTTGGTGGCAAAACCCTTGTTGGCAATCACAGAGGTCAGACGTTTCTTGTAGTTGGCCACCAGGTTTGCACACATCTCAGGAGGGATTTTGTCCCACTCTTCTTTGCAGATCTTCCTCAAGTCATTAAGGTTTCGAGGCTGACGTTTGGCAACTCAAACCTTCAGCTCCCTCCACAGATTTTCTATGGGATTAAGGTCTGGAGACTGGCTAGGCCACTCCATGACCTTAATGTGCTTCTTCTTGAGCCACTCCTTTGTTGCCTTGGTCGTGTGTTTTGGGTCATTGTCATGCTGGAATACCCATCCACGACCCATGTTCAATGCCCTGGCTAAGGGAAGGAGGTTCTCACCCAAGATTTGACGGTACATGGCCCCGTCCATCGTCCCTTTGATGCGGTGAAGTTGTCCTGTCCCCTTAGCAAAAAAACACCCCCAAAGCATAATGTTTCCACCTCCATGTTTGACGGTGGGGATGGTGTTCTTGGTGTCATAGGCAGCATTCCTCCTCTAAACACGGCGAGTTGAGTTGATGCCATAGAGCTCAATTTTGGTCTCATCTGACCACAACACTTTCACCCAGTTGTCCTCTGAATCATTCAGATGTTCATTGGCAAACTTCAGACGGGCATGTATATGTGCTTTCTTGAGCAGGGGGACCTTGCGGGCGCTGCAGGATTTCAGTCCTTCACGGTGTAGTGTGTTACCAATTGTTTTCTTGGTGACTATGGTCCCAGCTGCCTTGAGATCATTGACAAGATCCTGCCGTGTAGTTCTGGGCTGATTCCTCACCGTTCTCATGATCATTGCAACTCCACGAGGTGAGATCTTGCATGGAGCCCCAGGCCGAGGGAGATTGACAGTTCTTTTGTGTTTATTCCATTTGCGAATAATCGCACCAACTGTTGTCACCTTCTCACCAAGCTGCTTGGCAATGGTCTTGTAGCCCATTCCAGCCTTGTGTAGGTCTACAATCTTGTCCCTGACATCCTTGGAGAGCTCTTTGGTCTTGGCCATGGTGAAGAGTTTGGAATCTGATTGATTGATTGCTTCTGTGGACAGGTGTCTTTTATACAGGTAACAAGCTGAGATTAGGAGCACTCCCTTTAAGAGTGTGCTCCTAATCTCAGCTCATTACCTGTATAAAAGACACCTGGGAGCCAGAAATCTTTCTGATTGAGAGGGGGTCAAATACTTTTTTCCCTCATTAAAATGCAAATCAATTTATAACATTTTTGACTTGCGTTTTTTCGGATTTTGTTGTTGTTATTCTGTCTCTCACTGTTCAAATAAACCTACCATTAAAATTATAGACTGATCATTTCTTCGTCAGTGGGCAAACGTACAAAATCAGCAGGGGATCAAATACTTTTTTCCCTCACTGTATGCATACCAATTTTGACTTAAAACCTTTTTGTCAATCGATTTCTAAATGAAGGTCACGCCACGCTGTGTCGGTCATGGTGGCTGTTTGTCCATACTTCACCATTCTGGTCAATGTGAATTTGTGACGAAGTGTGGCAGCCAAGTCTGGTTCAGATACCATCCGTGGCCAGGAAACAAACCCAGGGAGTGGGGTTCATAGTGCGCTCTACCACTGCCCTTGTATTCCACTATGAGTCTTGTATTTGAGGGTGTTATTGTGTATCTTTAAAATGGAAAATGTTTACCAGCCTATTGCATGAGCTACCGTCCTATCACCCTTCCATCTGTGCTGGGCACATTTATTTCCCAACGTGCATGTCTGGCTGCTTGTCCCCACTTTTGCCCCCACCAAGCGCGCTTCGCAGGGGGTCGCCCCACCTGCTCCCTGAACCACAAAGACAAAGAAATCCTCCTTATAGCCATACCAGACTGCTGGGGCAAGTGCTGTGAGCGAGCAGCACCGATGAAGGCCACCACGGCACACGAGGGGGTGGTGTGGCCAGCACCACGCCCGGCCGCCTTTGTCTGCCCAGTAGCGATGTTTACAGTGCACCAGGTAACTCATTTGAGGCTGAGTCGACCTAGGGGAGGCCCAGTACCGGTTCAGATAATCGTCACCGGTGTTGGCCGTAAGCGGGAACTGAACTCGGGTCGCCAGGTTCGTGGCGCAGCGTAGCGCTGACCGCCGTGCCAGCGCTCCCCTCTATGAACTACAACCGGAGGTCAACCGGAGGTCAACCGAACCCCACGTACGCCGCCTCCAATCTGGAAATGTCTCCGAGTAGGGGGCACACCGGAGCCACTCGCCACTTGGTGGCCTGCCGCTTCGGCGCTAGGCCCACCAGGGAGAGCGTCGGGCAAGAGCTGTCCCGACCGTTTCGGCAGGGAGGCGTGTTAGAGCCATCCCTTCGCCTTGCCTGGCTATCGACTCCTTGACGGGTCGAGTTGCGCTCCACCACGGAGTGTCCGTCGGCACAGCACGATTTACCACCCACTGCGACTCCGTCGACCGTGTCCGCACTGCTCGCCAGCGACCCGGTGGCGCACTTCCATCCTGGGCATCGACCGCGTGGAGACCTGCAGGGTCATTCGATGGCCAAGATCAAGATGCAGGACGTGCCAGGGGGTCCGAGGGACCGTGCGGGGAAATCTGGCGATGAGTTGGCATGGCCTCCTCCTTCGCCTCTCTCAACATCTGTCAACGGGGTCAGACTCGACCTCGACACAAAGCGATGCATCTGCAAGGCTGGCATCCTGCCGCTTGTGCCCTCGAATTGCTCAGAAACCTCGACACGCTGCTGGCTGGCGTCTGGTGACACAAAGCGTCTGGAGGCTTTTCATTCGCGCTGTCACCAGCGCACAATCTTGGGACCAGGTGGTCTGACTCCGTCGAAAAATGTCACCGGGTGACATCTCTCACCGCAAGCCCCCACCCTGCCCCCCCCCCCCCCCCCCCCCGGCTGGGCATATTCGGGCTCGCATCCAACCAATCGTTCCCCATGAGCTCGCCCTGAGGCTCGGCGTCGACATCGGATGACGGAACCAAATCCGCCCGTGCGCCGTTTCGCCCAAGGGGACTCCCACGCTCGGCCTGGCGGCTGCTCACGGGCCGACGGTGCGGACCACACGCTTCTCCAGGAGGCCCCGGCTCGGGGCTGTGGATCGCGACGAGTGGAGGAACGTTCTAAACGGCGCATTGGTGGCTTATCGACTACTTCTACCGCCCCCCCCCTCGCCCCCCATGTTTTGTATCGCATCACTGTACAGGTCATTTGCTCACGGGCGACAGTTCGGGGCTGTGGTGACGCTGGGTGGTTCTTCACGTCAAGAAGGGCCTTGGTTCGATTCCCATCTCGGGATCCTCTCTCTGCTGAGTGTGTGTGTGTCCCCGATGCTCCTGCCACTTTCACCTCTACAACATTCACAAAGTCTGTCCGCTCACCCACAACTACGGCCGCAACACCTCTAATTCACTCCCTCGTTTTCACTCGACTCCATAACGACAACTCCCTCGGGTTTCCATGCGATGCGTTTAAACAGCACCGACAAATCCAAAATGCCGCTGCCCGGATGAACTTTTTTTTTAAATCTTCCTGTTCCACTCCCACGCAGAACCTCTCCTCGTCCAGCTGCACCACATTCACGTCGACTGCGGGTGCCTTTTAGAACCCCTCAGCCGAGTCCACACGTCTCTCCGTGCTCTCGCCCCGACCTGTGATCATCATCATCTCGCTTCCCTCAGTTCGTGCTACGCTCCTTCCCCCTCCTCAATCCCAGCTGTCTCGCTGTCCCCCCTGTGCCCAATCACCATTCTGTTCTTTCTCGCTCTTGGCCGCCTCACCACTGGAACACGCTGCCCCTACACGTGCAACAATCAGCCTCACTCGCCAGGTTTCTACCCTTTAAACACGCTCACGGATTGTCCCTTGCTTGCCCCAACCCCCTTCCCTAGCATTAGCTCCATCCCTCTTCCCAAATCGCCTACCCATCCATCACACTCGCTCATCATTCACCACTCACTCATTGTCACGGACAGCAGCGTTTATGTCCCGCAATGCTATATTCAATCACGTCGGACAACCCTTCTCATCAACTAATCCCATCACACTATTGGGCTGTACAAATAGCGAATTCAATGTTCAGCGCCTTAGTCAAGGCGTCGTAGTCAACGCGCTCTCTACATTAAAATAAGATGTTCTGCACGCGTTTCCTCTCTGGGTTTCCGTTTTCTCTGATGTCTACACTTTGCTTGAACTGATATTGGAAAAACATTCCAATGCTGAAAATGTGTGTGCAAGTGACTGAATTGGGATTGCAGAGCCTTGGAAGGAGGCCTTGCCGAAACAAAAAGACAGTACAGTATTAAAACTCATGAAGTCGTTCCTGCTTTTGAAGCTTCATGCCTTTCCATCCTTTCGCATGAGAATATGATGGTAAACTAGCACCCTCTGCTGGGAATATCATATAAGCATGCCCCTCAGCGTGGGATATTGTAACTGAGAAATGCAGGTTGTACAGTACACATTCACAGAGAACGATTTTAGATTTGTATGAATTAACGTTACTCATGGGCAGTAAACCTGAACTGCTTAAATGTTAACTGTAAAGCACTTTCATGTGCTCCACATTAGGTAATGTATGTGTGCCTCTCCCCCACCACCGCCAAGCCTTTAGATTAATTAGAAGTCTTACATTTTGTGACAATTTGATGACCAGGTCAAAACATTGGAAATTGACTTCTCACCGGGGCCAAACATTGGGGCAAAGAGCCGTGGAACAATTTGTGAGACCCCTGGCCTCTCCCTCTGCACTCTGCCCTCATCTTAGTGGCCCACAATTATTTTTAAAACAGCCAACGATTGACCTGAACCATAAGAAGAGGCCCACTTTACATTTCATCTTTCCTGTAATGTTACTCAATAGTTGTTGTTTCAGCGGTGCCTTATATCTCTCTGTGACGAAGCCAATATTGTCTGGCTTCCATGAAACGTCAGCAGCAGCCAGCAACTTCATATATTGGAGGAAGAGCATGAGCTGTTTCATTCAGTTTCTGAAGAAGCTCCCAGCACGTGGAGCGAAACGCCTTGCATCGTGCCGAACAACACGTGGTATATTCTCCTAAGTGTTTGTTTTTGTATTCGTATCAGCTGATTCTTGATTCCTCTCCGTGAACTCATCTGCAAAAAATTACAAAGCCTTTAATGATGTTGTCTTTGCCCAAGGGAAGTAATATCCTTTTGTAAACTCCCCAACCAGTACAGCACACGCAGAGACCACTCGCGATAGAATGCAGCACTTGAATGCCTCTTCTGACAAGCCAAGGTCAATGAGAGGCACATATGCCAACACTTTGAAAGTAATGTTTTAAATGCTTACCACCTGGTGCAGTGTTTATGTGGCTTTCCACTTTGCAGACAACTGCACAAAAGTTTGCTTCAAATCATGTCCAGGGTGATCACTGGAGTCCATGATGTGTGATGAAGCCAGTTGAGATGTTCAATGCAGATCTTTGTGTATTCTCCTCGTTATCATGATGCCAGGTGTGTTGCCTGTCGCAAGACAAATGGATGTTTTTTATCGCTGAGACGACGACTAAAACATGAAATAGAGGCCACTCCCACATCCTTGCCTCCTGAAGGCAGGAAACCCCCTCCATGCCCCACCCAGCACGATGCAACCGATAATGGCAATGTAATCCTTCCTATCACCTCCCGTCCAGCGGCACACATGGGAACAGTGGTTGCGATTAGTCAAGTAATCGAACCGGTCATCGGTAGAGTAATCTATTATATAAATAATCAGATATCCCAGCTCGAGAAGTGTTATTCTCATGATTGATCAACCAGTGGTCTATCAACAAGCCACACACAGCAATACAGCATTAATCTTTAGTTGGGCGGTATTTAAATTTATCCATACCGCATTTTTTGTTTAAACATGAAACGTGTGTTCATGCTGGGCATGGTCACGAGCTGACATTGCCTCTCATCTCAATCCCGAGTACCACCGTGGGCCATAGTGTTTGAAGAAACATTTCTCTTCATTGGAATGCCCAAAGCTGGCAACTTCCTCTTCACACATCTGCTCTTATAAACAATGCCGACACTTTTCATCTTAAAAAAAAGAAGTTAAGTTTTTATGCCTTTGGGTAGCTCTATAAATCGTGTTTCTGCGTCGAATTATTAAATTAATATTGTGCGTTTGCAAAATGTTTCGTGCAAAGTTATTGTTAGAATTTCTTTCGTTGAAAACTAACATTTTAAGCCGAATAAATATAAAGTGTACATGCATACGTATATGCGTGTGTGTGTATGCATGCATTGTTCATGGTGGAACAGCGGCGAATTGCTGAACAGACTTTGATATGAATCCAAAGAGTTAAACCCACGGCCACTGTCACTATCAGTGGGGAGTGATATCTAAACCAGTCCTACCACTCATCCCACATTCATGATGTGACACTGACCAGCGTGGTGAAGTCTGGTCAAACAAACCCCACTGACCTACATGGAGTAGGGAGGCCTTCACTCAAGAGTGGATTAAGAACATAATAATAAACAAATATTTTATTTTACATTCAGTATTTATTTTCATACTCCAGTTTTATAGAAAGGAGGGGGAAAGCGTTGGCACTGTGGTTGTGAACCTGCTACACTAAGCCTGCTACACTAAGCCTGCTGCACTAAGCCTGCTGTACTTAGCCTGCTACACTACACTAAGCCTGCTACACTACACTAAGCCTGTTACACTAAGCCTGCTACACTACACTAAGCCTGTTACACTAAGCCTGCTACACTACACTAAGCCTGCTACACTACACTAAGCCTGTTACACTAAGCCTGCTACACTACACTAAGCCTGTTACACTAAGCCTGCTACACTACACTAAGCCTGCTACACTACACTAAGCCTGCTACACAAAGTCTGCTACACTACACTAAGCCTGCTACACTAAGCCTGCTACACTAAGCCTGCTACACTACACTAAGCCTGCTACACTAAGCCTGCTACACTAAGCCTGCTACACTACACTAAGCCTGCTACACTAAGCCTGCTACACTACACTAAGCCTGCTACACTAAGCCTGCTGCACTAAGCCTGCTGTACTAAGCCTGCTACACTAAACTAAGCCTGCTACACTACACTAAACCTGTTACACTAAGCCTGCTACACTACACTAAGCCTGCTACACTACACTAAGCCTGCTACACTAAGCCTGCTACACTAAGCCTGCTACACTACACTAAGCCTGCTACACTACACTAAGCCTGCTACACTAAGCCTGCTACACTAAGCCTGCTACACTACACTAAGCCTGCTACACAAAGTCTGCTACACTACACTAAGCCTGCTACACTAAGCCTGCTACACTAAGCCTGCTACACTAAGCCTGCTACACTAAGCCTGCTACACTACACGAAGCCTGCTACTCTATGAACCCAGCTACCTGAGTTTAATCCCAAGGGTTTCTTTCATTAAACAATTCTTTTTTTTATATTTAGTTGTCTGCGGACAAGATACACACATCAGTTCACCGCATACTCCAGCTTGTAACGCCAGTTGTGAAAGAATGAGGCTCGTAGCGAAGTCCACGCTCTTCTGGTACAGCCCCCGCATGGAGGCAGTGAATGGGGCAAGTGACGCGAACTTCTGGGATGCATTCATGCGTTTGCTTTGTATAGGGGTGGTCCATGTACAGACACTCCACTAGCTCGTAGTGGCCCTCTTATTTCCTTCTCAACAGCTGATTGGATATTGTGAAAGCGATGGCTCCGTATCTCACAGGGCAGAGCGATACAATATTTAATCATTCTCTTTGGGTCTTTCGGAAAAGGCACGTAGATAGAAAAATAATAATAAAATATCACGACGTTTCGATCGCAACACAAGCAATCGTCTTCAGGTGAAACAATACAGTGCATTTTTAAAATAATAATATTTAATAAGTGCATTGCCATCGGTGGAAGACACTTAGAGGCTTTGACAAAGAATGTTGTTTTGGTCTCTCCAATAGTTTCTCGCCATTGTTTAATGTAGTGGAGTATTCATAGATAGATCGTCACGTGTATTCCTGGCATGGCATACAAACAGTGATTCGTCATGTCATCATATGTATTATGTCGGTATGCTCTATGTCATCTTTCATTGGTGTATCTGGAGATCAGGGACATGCTTGTATTTTTTTGACCAACCCAATTTAAATTGTTTCTGCTTTGTCGACTGTAAACACATTCATCATGGGCAGAGTAAGAGCTGCCTGTAGTAAATGTTGGCCAGGCGTGGCCCGAGAGGGTTCGCAAAACCACAGAGGCCCCCTACTGGCTGCTTCTTTGTCTGATGAAAAATGTTGCCACTGTGTTCGACAGCACAACAGATGGCATCGGAGGAGAGGAAAAGTCCAACAACATTTTCTAGATCACTTCCTTCCGCTATTGTTGGATATCGATGGAGTGAGCGTCCCTTGCTTGACACTGCACTCACAAAATTGTTCCGGCAACAACACAAATCCTACGCAAATAATACATCGGTAAAGGTGCGTCCCTGCAATTGCCTGTTTATGCCGCTGGTGGCTCGAGAGAAGCAAGTGCCTCGAGGCGGTATTTGGCCTACTCTTCCACGCTCGCCTGCCCATCGCCTATTTGTGGGGTACCCATCCATTCTGCTGGCAGCGACAGAGGCGGTGAGGGGGATTCAGGGAACTTGGACCACTCGGTCACTCTGGACTGCAGGTCTAGCGTGATGATCGTGACACCTGGGCACATTCCCAACGCAATAGTATCGCCCTCAAAATTGGTTTGCTTGACCCGCTGAATCTGAAGCTCGAATGCTCTCGTTTCTCAAAAAGGCAATTAAAGTTGACTTGCCTCACCAACACAGCGCGTGAAGATACCCTCGAAGCTTCAGGCATCTCTGAGAATATATTCAATGCCAAAAAATGTATCTGGCAACGACCACGATACCCCACCTGTCCAGTAAATGTCAATTAACTGTAGGCATGGCACTGTGCATTAAAGCGAATTATGGCTAACTCTCTGACGTGTTTATGAGTTGTACCGTGTGTTTCTTGGCATGATGTCTAACGTTCCGCACCACGTGCTGGAAACTTCTTCGGGAATTGAATCTAAGAAGCTCCCATCAGGCTTAGGGAAACGTCAGACATGGCGCCTGAAGAAGACTCGGTAACAACCCGAAAACCGCACCGGAGAGACATGCGGAGCAACCCTCAAAACCTTCCTCCACAGTGCGTGGAAGCTGTAGCTCATGGGCCCAGACGAGATCGTTTACGTGTGGGCACCACCTGATTTGGCAAAGCTTCAGCAGTTCCAATTTATCTACGTGGCCAATACCAGTGACTTACGTGATAACTGCTTGATATGGGTGGCTTATCACGTAATTAACTTTGCTGTACTCGACAGTCAATTGGTGCTGATTAAATGTTGCTACCTTACTTGGTACTAACTTCTGCTGTGGCCCATGGATTAAGAAGATGTATTTGCTCAGAGCCTGCAATTGCATTGGCAACGCTAACAACAGGGTGGTGGCAATGTTCTCACTTTAACACTTGTTGTTACATGCAGGCATCGAACGCTTCACGCGTAATAAATGTAACGTTAACATCTAAACCGCATCATGAGCATCACAACGTATGTTAATACATTGGTGAGTCGAAACATCGGTACGTACTTGCGGTCACCCATAGAGAACTTTAAAAAGTCACGGAAAGTATGTAACTATTTCGAAAAGTGTTGTCTCTGCGTATCGTTAGGAGTACTATTAGTGATACAGTACTGTTAGAATATATTTTATTGCGGTGCTATCTAATGTGGAAGAGCCTATCTACTGTTTCAATAGAGCATGAAATACAATTTCAAATGTGTTAAAGAATTGCGTAAATAAAACACTGAAAAAAAGACAATCCAATAAAGAAGCAGTATTAAATAATAACATTACCAACAAAAACTAGCAATGTGCGTAAGATGCATTGATTTGGCAATGTAGTGTGCTGTTTAATTGCGTACACTTCACCCTTTAAACTGCATTGTTTGAACAAATTGTGCTTACTTTTTATCTTCCATAGGTTACTTATTTTTTTATTTCAATATAAAATGTCTGTATAATTAATAGCATCATCATTCTAATGAACCATGATCAAATCCACTGCTGGATGAAAATCTCCCCAAGCCGACCGCCGCCATCCTCCACAACCCCACGATGGAAGAATCCACCGAGCGACCTGCGCACGATTTCATTTCATCGCTCCATCTCCTACGGTGGAGACGTCCTCAATACGTATAATTGCAGCACTTTTATTTATACTTTTGTTACCAAAGTTCGTTGTTGTCGTTGAGATTTCACTGAAAAGGTTCACTGAGAATTCTCAGCGCTGCACTTTTTTTTAATTCGCTGAATGTTTTTTTTAAAACATTGGCAGTAAAACTCATGCTTTTGGTCGCTAATGAATCCCATATTCCACCTCCCCATACGGGGTACAGGCACACACCCCCAAAGGGCGACTCCCGCCATGAGACCAGGGGTACGCACACGGCGTCTTATGTGGAGCGCATTAAATTATCAATCGATTATTGACAGCCTGTGGTCTACTAAACTGGCGTCGTAATTTAGTCACGCCGGGTAATAGCTGTTTCTCTTTCTTTTTTATGAGTCTGCATTGTATTATGGAAGCCAGTGTGGGTTAAAGTCATTGTTATGATAAAGGTTATAAACATTAACATTTACCACTTGCGTGTGTTGCACGAGTTCTACCACTCCTGGCCCACAAATTGTTGCCCTGCCATAGCGGCAGTCCACAGGAGAGGTCACGTGTCCCCTGCATATGAGCAGTGCAATGATGCAAGTACGTTGGCCATTGTCACGTGTGCATGTACAAGCCATGTGGGGCAATCCATTTCCGAATGCAGCCAGCGATGGCTCTAGGATTTGGTGTTACATGTTATTTATGTAGTTTATTGTAAAAATTCGGTCACAGTCCCTGTGATCACTGTTACGTTGCAATTATGGCTTTATTTTTTGGTGATTTCGAAAACGTTTTTTGATTTGGACATGTTTGTTTTGTTGTAGTACGGAGTTAGACTGATGGCCTTAATCTAAGTTTTTGTTGTTTGACTTGCATCCCACTGGGATTTTTTGCACACAGCGTTGGTGTACGGTGCTTTTTTCAGGAATATTTTGCTGTTTTTTTTCATGGATTTTCTGTTTGCACAGTCACATAGTCACTTTAAGATGTTTTTCTTGTTCGTTTTTTTATTGTTGTGGTTGCATCCGATTCAAGAGCCGAATGGCTCACAGGGCTATACCAAAATAAATTAACTGAAAACTGAAATTGAATAAGAGCCTCCCAACGCCGTGTGAGTTTAGGTTATTTGAACATACTTCGCCATGCTGGTCAGTGTGGGATGGTTAAGGCCGGGAGCATAGAATAACAGTACAATAATGGATGTATCTACACTGCTCTCTGCTCCCCACAGTGTGGTAATCTGGTGATTTATTCATTAATAAATCACAATCGAATGCACGCCAACCTTCTGTATTGAACACGTTTCACACGTGCTTGGGACAGCCAGAGAGCCTATTACAGTACTGTGGCGAAAGACTCACTTCGAGACCAACTCGATGGCAATTCCATGAATTGTCACAAATTAGATTCACAATTGTATTTAAAAAAATCCGTTATCTTTTTCACGTTGCCGTGAATTTGTATCGGCTGAGCAACGACAAGGACAGCATGAACCCTTCACATACTGTACCAGCGTCTTAAAATATTAAGTCTGATGCAAGTAACTTTCGGCCTAAAAGTCGCCGTTAATAGATGCAAAGTTACACCCGTAATCTACTACTGCAGTCAATATATTCGCCAATGTGCCACTTTGAGGTTATTGAATCAACAATGGTCCAGTTACCACTCTCGCAATGACTGTGGCACACAATGGTTTGTATGGTATTTGTTTTTAATTAAGCGAATTATGAGAACTCATTGCAGTTGTTGCATTACACGTTCTATGTTCCTGTATATGCCCATTGCTGAAAGATGGTTCAAGGTCCACTGAGAAGTTCTGAGCAGACAGGTGCTACACATGGCACGCATGCCACGGTAATTTGAGTCATGTTGTGAGTCTCCATAAGCAAATAAAAATTGAGGAAGTTAGATAGTTAAATATTTGCAAGTGCCAAATGAGACTTGACATCACAGTAGTTACTACAGTTCAGAGAAACATTAAATATTTTAATGAAATTGTTCGTTATTTCGAGAGAGTATTTTAGAGTAGGCTGTCAATTTGTCAGATTATACGTTTTGTTTTAATATTCAATTCCTCTTATATTGCCCACTGCTGAGATAGAAGTGATTCAATCAGCGGCTGTGCAGGTGCGAGGTGCATTATTACATTGCAAGGCCGTGAGATATAGCAACAATGAGAGATGGTGAGGACTTCATCCAGCATTGGAGAGATCGTGATTGATAATGACTGTATTATAGTGATCAATCCATAATTATCTGGACGGTAATTGTATTGTAACTTTATCACCCGCCCCTTCTAGAAATCTGTGAAAAAGAGCTTCATAGCTCAACGGATTTTTCCTGCAGTCGACATTAATATTCTGAGTCTGATTGTGGTGTTCATTTGTAAAAAAAAAAATTCAGTTTGAATTGTTATATTGCTTAACAACAACGCATTCATTTTCTGTAAGTTGTTATTTCACAGCCAATTCTGGAAAAAAATATATATATAAACTGTGTAAATATATTAATAAAATGTATTTTTAATGATACCGGCGTATTGAAGTGGATAATCTCACTGCGTCTGAATGTAAAAAAACGCATTTCAAAATAAAACATGTTTCTTCATAATAAAGGTTTTTGGGTTAGATCGCGTTTTGTTTCCCCTTTCCCCAATTTTATTAGAATTGTGCTACGAGCATCATATGATGAGATGCAGTGTAATTTTAGAAAACTTACAATGGTGCATCATCTCGTAACAAAATGGTCAGTGGAAGCTGATATCAAAGAGCTACTTCTGAAATTACTTCCACTGTGCTCTTTAAACGCTTTATCACTTGATTGTAATTTGTGGTAGTCAACCACTTTTCTCCCCATTGCATTTGTTTACTTTCTTTGGATAACTTGAGTATAATTCCCATCTTTGTATTGAATTTACTGAAATGAATTGGCCAAATAGCATCCCAGTTGGCCAAACATCCTGCTACAAGCACCCACAACTGTTACACATTTGACACTTGATCTCTCAGATCTGCTATTGCAATGTCCCGCCATCTGGCTGTTTAAACCCTCTCTTGGTTGCCAACGTCTGGTGCCATTCCACCTCCCATCGCAATCACCTTGCCCTCCTCCACCCTACTCACTGATGTCCTGCCCATCATGACCCCCTTCTCCCTGATCACAGCTGCGTCGCTTTCATGTTGCAATTGGATTAACTACGAAAACAAATTCTGACCATTTTGCATAAGTCAAATAAATGGATGCCCCTAATGCATTTGTAGTCCACAATGACAGTCGGCTGGCAAATGTGACCCTCACAGCTCATGCTGCCGTAATCCTGGCCAGTGTGCAGTGCTTACTTAGTCATCGCTCGTGATTGAAGTCATCGTCAGTCCAGATGATGGCAACCTGTGGGATCGTCGTCGAGTGATAGTCTGCTGACTTCACACCTGTCAACCCCTTATCAGTGCTGCCTACCTTATTACAGATTAATACAGACCTTATTGGTCACCCCGTGCGCCTTATAAATCTCAATGTTCATCCTACAAAGTCCCATCCCAAGGGAGAAACACAAACAAATAGACATTGTTTTTGCGCTGTATTGAAACGGCTGTACGCCGTATGGACCTGAACACTCAACTTTCCTGTAAACGAATACAAGTAAACCGTATGGGTTGACAGGTATGTGACTTCATTTCATCATTCTCTTAGCTAAGTGGAATAAAGTATCATTAGACCTCCTTTGCCAGTACCAAAATATAATAATAGGGGTTTCCCCTTTTTTCTGGCAGCAAAACTGAACCCTTTTTACGAAGATTCATGTCTGCATTAACCACAATACCTGCAGTCAAAATGCAAACAAAAACCATACTATGATAATATATGCATTGTCCTTGAAACTGATTGGTCCACACCAAGGGAAGGCTTTCTTTTGAGCCTCGACCCAATTGGTGCTCGACCAGATGACGCCAAAAGGCGTACAGCTCAAAGACAATGCACTATCAAAGTAATGAGGGCTCGGGGTGAGCATCTACATCATTAGACCTCCTTTGCCAGTACCAAAATGTAATAATAGGGTTTTCTCCTTTTTTCTGGCAACAAAACTGAACCCTTTTTACAAGGATTCATGTTACTGCATTAACCACAATACCTGTAGTCAAAATGCAAACAAAAAACATACTATGATAATATATGCATTGTCCTTGAAACTGATTGGTCCACACCAAGGGACGGCTTTCTTTTGAGCCTCGACCCAATTGGTGCTCGACCAGATGCAGACATGAATCCTTGTAAAAAGGTTTCAGTTTTGTTGCCAGAAAAAACGGCAAAACCCCTATTATTATTATCGAATAAAGTAGTAAAAAATAATCCACTCCAGGCGATTAGTTCACTCTAGGCGATTAAATGCTCGTGTGAGGGGAGCACAATTTTAGTAGATTCAGTAAATGTCCGACTGACTGTATTCACACATATCGCCAATGCCCATGTTTGCCTTTTCTCAGTGCACTGCAGTCTCTGATAATGTCACGAAACGAGCAGACTGTGCACCTTCATTCACTCAGATCTGTTCGTTTCATCTCGTCATCGTCATGCTTTGCTATTTGTTGGGTCCTCGTAATCATCACCATGCTCGATGATTTTCGTCCGCTCAGAATTACCATGAACTAAAATAAAATAAAAACCACTTCGCTGGGGAATATTTTCATTACTAATTTCGTAAATAAAACCTACCACTGCTAGCGTGCAATAGATTTCAGTGCCACAAACACAACGATGGGAAAGTGTCGCTGAGCCGAATAATTTCCTCGCTTATTGATTGAACGCGCAATCACTTCCAGGGGCTTAAGCATGCGAATAATCTTTTGCTTCACATTGATTCTGACAATCAGCAGTCTCCCTCTGAAAATAGTATCTCATGCTGGGTTCATTATTGAGGCTGTTCCATTTTCTTTTTCTCCAGTCACGATCAATGGACGCCACGAGTATCTCTCTCTCTTGCAGCTGTGATCATTGACATGGCCTCGGGGCAACGAGACAGCTGTGATCATTGACATGGCCTCGTGGCAACGAGACAGCATGCCGCGGGTCCCTGGCAATACATTATCTTAGCTAAGCCTAATTAACGAAAACGTAACACATTCGTCAATAACACTGCCATATGATTGGTGGTATTTCACGCAATGACCCTTCGTCCTAGGGCCAAAGTAATACAAATATATATCGTGAGTGGAATTTCGTCACTTATTATATATTTGTGCTTCCTTTAGGGCAACGTAATCGATTAATGTGTAGTGTTCGTGTTATTTGTGATGATGTACCACTGTCGATGCAGTGCTGTGTCACAATACCGTTTTTCATTACCAAAGAATAAGTCATTAGATGTGTATCCGCATGGACGTAAATGTGTGTTGAACTGGTTTCTATAAATGATACAAAGTCGTATGGAAATCATGGGACCTCGCTTGCCAGTAATCAAAATATAAGAATAAGTTTGACCCTTTCTGGCAATAAAACAGTTGTGTTAAGATACTAAAACATTGAAACTCTTTTTGTATTCCTTGCAAAAGGTTTAAGTTTGGTGTTTTAACATCTTAACACCTGTTTTATTGCCAGAAAGGGTAAAACCTATTCTTATATCGCATGGAAATGTGTCTAAAATAATTGTTATAACACCAGCTTTCTGTGGCTCCATAAATGTATAAACTTATAGCCCCATGTGGCTCTGCAGTGATTCTGGAAATCCATTGTCGTGTACAAAAATGAGCGTTGGAAATTCGTGAACAGAAACGGACGAATGCAGATCATGAATTCAGAATTTTCTTCCCTATTATTTATTACTCCAGTGTGGGAGCGGTGGCACAACGTTGAGCGCACTATGCTATGAACCCAGTGAGCCGAGTTGGAATCCCAGCCACTGTGAACAATCAGTGGCAAGTGGGATCTCAGAATTGATTCTAAGCCTCACACGACCACCCCACTAACCCGCACTGAGCAGGGTGGTAACATTTATTCATGGTCAAACAACCCCATGAATTGTGGGGAGACGTTCATCCAGCAGTGGATTTACAGAGGGTTGTATAAGTATTATAATATTCGTCAACGTCAATATGTTATCTATAATTGACATGCAAATGCCAGTATTCCACTGTAAGTGGTGTCCATTAATGATGTTTGAACAACTGTTTGTAATTTGGTTTACATACCCAAACCCTTAAACATTCGGCAACTCCCCAAAAAACTAATTAAATAACACGTTTTAGCATACAGTATACTCTACATTCACATATTTGTTTTTTGTTAAAGCTGTTACTGACGACAATTTATTTTCACGTCTCAAAATTGCATGCAAATCATAATTTAATATTTCAAGCGAAGACTTGATGACTTGTACGCAATCGGAGGTTGTGTTGAAATTGTGTTTTGTTTTCATTTCACCGTGACTGCATTGCCCAGGAGCACGTGCTTCCCTGCATCATCCTCTGTAGTGTGAATCCATTCCTCTCTTGCAGTCAACGCTTTGTATTTTATTTTGATGAGGGGTCATTTTCCTTTCTGGACCTTCATAACCACTTCAGTGTGTACTGATGTACATTGAGAATTCCATCTCTCTTTGAGGGGACCTTTTAGCGTACCCTTGGGTACAGCAACGTTAATAACTCACCCACACTGCCACATGCTTATAAGCCTTGTTGTTTATGGCAAGGGATTTGGCAGGCTCTTCTTGTTGGTGGTGATGTATGGCCTGCAGTCGTTGGACAATGCATCCTGGACTCACCGGCTCCACATAATACTGTTGTGCTAGTTAGCATACATGCAGAATGCACTTTGAAGTAGAACGATTATAATAACCAAACAGCTGCTTTGTTATTCTTGGTTCTTTCGGTAAAGTCACGTAGAAGAGAAACAATAAAATAATAAAAATATAAACAATAATTCTCACGACGTTTCGATTGTAACACAAGCAATCATCATCAGGTGTGAAAATTTGAACTTTTCTTGCTGTGGTTTTCACACCAGATGATGATTGCTTGTGTTGCAGTCGAAACGTCGTGAGAATTTTGTTGTTTTATATTTTTATTATTGTATTGCTTTTCTTCTACGTGACTTTACCGAAAGAACCAAGAATATTAATCCATGCAGTCACGAAAGCTTTAAATCAAAATATAGCTGCTTTGTTTATATGTGTGCAGATAAAGACAGACATACTTATATAAGATTTATCTTTTGCAGTTGTGTTAGTACGAATATCTCAAGCACTTTGTATCTTTTCCACTTTGTTCATTCTCAATTATTGTATTTACCTGTGATTCCGCATCGTAATGTTACTGTTATTGAACATTGTATGCTATTACATTCTGACGGAGTAACTATGTCAAATACGGTTTCATACTGGTGCCGTGAGGTGCACTGCATGCGAGGCATGGACGGTGGTGACTCACGTGGCCTGTAATCCAGCACTGTGGAGGCAGCGAAGGTTGGTGGATCACACAAATGTTGTGAAACTCCCTTCCCCTCGACGTCAAGGTGCCATACCCTAGGTCACCGGAGTAAATGGAACAGCAAGCGGATTAATATTTCCATCTGTATGGTGATATTCTCCATGCACTCCGGTTTCCTCCCACGTGAATATAACTAACTCATAGATTGTCTGAAAACATATTTACCCTTTCCCGCTCCGATGACGTACGTGTACCGGTACGTCTTCAGGTCACAAGACCTGAAGACGAGGCTCCCACAAGTCCATGCAGGAGGGCGCGTGGCACAGTTTGGCGCCAGCTATCATAGAGTGCGGTCATGTTGCTATGGTTCTCTGCGATGAGTACAATGTATTTATAAACAACGGCGCTATGCCTCTCTAAATAAAATGAACGCTGAACCGTTTGCTTGCGCGTTCCGAGATTCAGCAGTGAACGGGACCCACAGGCCCTGCAACTTGCAGACGTCTCGGGAAACAGGAACAGGGTTAAAAATAAAAACCCAATGTAGCGGCCCGGACCCTCCTGGAAGAAGAGTCCGTGGACTCGGCGTGGCCTTCCAGGAGATGTTGCCCCCTCACACTCGTGGGATTTTCTCCAGGTGCTCCAATTTCCTCCTACATGTAAAGACTCATTAATCGGCCAATAACGCCACGATACATAGAGCACAGCAGAGCTTGGGTGAGAATTTGGCACCGACTGCATTTCCCGTTTGTCTGCCGTTCCTCCTCGTGCCTCTGAGTCGTTTTCTCTCTTTTAGGATGAGCGGATACCGTTTGTGTTTACAGAAAGGCGTTTCTTATCTGTAACCCTATTAGCTATTCTTCCTATTATAACAAAAGAGACGTGTAAAATGTAATGCTAATATCCGTATCCGTAGGTACCGGTGGTCTCTTTGGGAGCTAAGCTCATCATGCTTTCTATCATTTTTTGTGGATAAGAGGAACCAAATGAATCCAGTTAGCTGCAGATATATTGTAATTGTAGTAGCTTAGCATTTGATTGAATTCTTCTCGACTACCATCGCTCACCACATTCTGGAAACTGGCTGGGGTCGTCAGCACTTCAGGATTTGATGCTAAAAAACTTTGGAGGCAACTCCAGGTAAACAGCATGGACATGACTCATGGGATCCACACAAGCCACCATGCCAGATCCATTCCGCACCATCACAAGTGTAAAATCAAAGGAGCCCAGAACGTGACTACGGAGACCCTGACTAGGCCATAGAGCGAATTGTGAATCGCTGCCAACTTTGTAAATTTAACGAGGCACACTTTTCCCATACTTTGCACTCCTATCGTGTTTTTGTACTGTTTGTTGTAACTGTCTTACCCAGTGCCCCTACTGGACATTTGTGAAAAAGAGCTTCATAGCTTATCGGATTCCTCCGGTATAAATAACGATTCTGATTTAAAATAAATTCAGCCTTACCTGAAGCCATCGTGTGGCTTTCCAGCGTGGATATAGCTCTTTTAAATGGATATTTACTGTGCCATAAACAAGACGAAGTTGCATGTACGTTAGCATGAGCACGTGTACTCACTCATGCTCTTATAGCTGTTCCATCTGTGTCGGTCAGGTCTCCATTCCGGCCATCCTGGGTTTAGAGCCAGAAACACATTTTAAGTCCCTCTTCTTGCTTCTGGGTCAGCTATTACCTCCTGTGTTATGAACTCCGTGGGCCCATAGGCCACAGACAGTTCTGAATGTGCATTAATTGGGTTCTGAAGGGCACGTCTCACTGGAGTCTGCCCCTGGCCTCATCATGCTGAGATGGGGGGTAGCCTTCAAGCTGGTCCACTGTGGGCCCCCTGGAGAGATGGGCCCTTTGCCACTGCTTACAACGCAGAATGGATTCTCTTGGCTTCACGTTGGTTAAGTTTCACAAGCGCAGTAAGTGGTAATTGGGAAATATACAGTACCACTATTTGAAAGAATATAGATAGTTCCTGCAAAGGAATATGACTTTGCAGATATCTTAAACTTGATTAAATTTGATAAATCAGCTCGTGTGCAGGAACGACGTGGATTGTTACATTGCAGAAACCTTGACAGATGGCGACAGTTTAGGGAGGTTTCAGCAGTTGATTATGTATGATGATGATGATATAGAAGACTTATTTATCAACTGGAAAACTTTCCATCCAATGTAAAATATCTTTGCAAGGCATCATTACAATGTACAAATGTACATTGTAATGATGCCTTGCAAAGACATCATTACAATGTACAATGTCGGAGGTGGGGGCATAAATGAACGGAATTGCCATGCCATGTGGCAAGGAACGTCGAAAGAAATATAAAGCCGCAGATTACGGCAGAATACGACTGAAAAAAAGATGTTGGATCCATGCGAATTGCAATTGGGCCATGATAACTGCGTGTGATGATAAAATAACAGAAGGCTCAGCACCATAGTGTTGAGTAATTGGATATAGACGAGGGGGCACATCCAGATGGCGAGCTTTGGACCTCGCTGCTGAAATGTCTTCCCTACAATGATTGATTGGCTCTGGCTGTAGGACCTGCCAAGCAAATCTTAAACAAGACGCCACAGGCACATGAAAGCGTGGGCAAAGATCAACGTTTCACGTTACCATCAATGACCACCAGACTATGGCGTGATAGTACAAATCAGGCGCTCCCCTTCCTAAATGTCCAAGTGTACCCTTTCCCGTCTCAAGATAATGCCGTTCAAGCGAATTGTGATCCATTGATCAATTGGTAGCTTCGCATCACGTGAAGGTGTTCGACGTCAAGTAGCAGCACTGCGATCCCTTTGGAGCAGCCTCTGCTCGAGGCAGCTCTGTTGAGTCTCTCTCGGCCTGGGGTCGGCCACCTGCGGGTCGGGAGCTGCGTGTGGCGGCGGCTCTTTGGCTGCCCACCAACCCCTGCCGTTAAAAGAAGAAAAAAAACATCTTAAACGTAATTTTACGTAAAGATAATTTTTAAATACAGCGGGGAATTGGTGACTATGGAATGCCTTGGTGGTGACAACAAAATGTACAAACTGTTTTGTTAAAGACTAACGAAAGGGGGTGAAACTGAATAGACAGACGCAGTTTATCACATCACCTATTTTTGTTCAAGTCCGAATGTGCGTTGCCATCTGCTGTTTACCTGCTGCTGCTGTGTGTTATGCTGTGTTGTGCTGTGTGTTATGCTGTGTGTTGTGCTGTGTGTTGTGTTATGCTGTGTGTTGTGCTGTATTTTGTACCATCGGACACTCCACCCCCACAACTCCCAATAGGTGATGGGGCAGTTGTGGAGAGAGTGGAGAGTTTCCCATACCTGGGCAGTGTGCTTATGACTGGCTCCAGTTTAACAGCAGAGGTCTCACTCCGAATCAGTCGAGCGGCAATATCTTTTCATCGGTTGCGTAACGCTGTATGGAAGCTACCTGGTCTGTCGCTCCGCACTAAGCTTCAGGTCTTCTCGGCCACGGTCATTCCCTCCCTTCTCTACGCTTGCGAAACGTGGACCCCCCTAATGGAACATCTTCGCCGGTTAGAAACATTTAGGCTGGCCTGCCTACGATCCATCCTGGGTTTAACCAGACTGGATTGTGTGAGGAGCTCACAAATCCTTGAAAGATCTGGGCAAGGTCCCATCGGTGAGCTCCTCCGGCAGGCAAGGCTACGTTGGCTGGGTCATGTAGCCCCCATGCCCAGCCACCGCATGCCGAAACAGCTTTTGTTCGGCCGGATTGAGGGGGCTAAGCGGGCGCGGCACAGGCTAGAGAAGAGATGGAGTGATGTGGTACAGGAGGACGTGGAGCTGAGTGGACTTGCCGATGACTGGTACCAGCGGTGTCAAGATCGGCCTCTGTGGAGGAGGCTCGTGAAGGACGCTACTGGGCAGTTGGAGGCAGTCGCCCTCCAACAACAACGGAGGGCGGAGGAGCGACGCTCACAACGACGAGCGGAGCGCCGGGTGGCTAAAGCACAGCAGGTTGGCACAGTAGGGGGCACAGGTGGTGCATCAGCCACTCATCTCAGTCATCTCAGTCAGGCGACCCGTGGCACCTGGGTCTGCCCCGTGACCTGCCCGCGGGCGTTCGACACTTCACGTGGCCTCAGGGTGCACATAGCCTGGTACAAGCGTCGTGGTGACGTCACCGCTAGTTAGTGGCGAATGGCGGTTGTTGTTGTGTGCTGTGTGTTGTGCTGTGTTGTGTGTTATGCTGTGTTGTGCTGTGTGCTGTGTGTTGTGCTGTGTGTCGTGCTGTGTTGTGTGTTATGCTGTGTGTTGTGCTGTGTGTTGTGTTGTGTGGTGTGCTGTGTGTCGTGCTGTGTGTTGTGTTATGCTGTGTTGTGCTGTGTGTTGTGCTGTGTGTTGTGTGGTGTGCTGTGTGTTGTGTGTTATGGTGTGTGTTGTGCTGTGTGTTGTGCTGTGTGTTGTGTGGTGTGCTGTGTGTTGTGCTGTGTGTTGTGTGCTGTGTGATGTGCTGTGTTATGTGTTGTGCTGTGTGTTGTGCTGCGTGTTGTGTTGTGCTGTGTGTTGTGTACAAGCAGCCCTGCGCGCGAATCCGGCCCGCCTGGTCTAGATGTAGCTCTAGAGAGCCACCCTAGAGCAGACTGTGGCCTACTCTTCCACTCTGGACAGATGTGTTGGAAGGCGTGCATGCCCAACACTGTTCTCCTTCCACTGGAGGAGGGCACTGCCGCCGGTACCCTTCACTGCGCCAAACACATGCACGGCGTGCTTTGGTATAGCTACAGTAAATATTCATGAATGCAATTGATTAACTATTTTATTTTAATATTCTGAGTTTATAATGGTGCTAGTGTCTTCATGTGTTAATATCCATTGTTTAAATATTATAAAGTACGTTTTGGGGGGTAAAAAAGGGCAACTCGATGCTTATCGGAACGTTCTAAGCCTTTAACATGTTGAGTTCAGTTTATTTTGAATTACCCTCTGAACCAATAAGCTCTTAAATCGAGTTTCATCAACAACAACAACAAAACAACACCACCACCACCACCGCTTCTCCGACATAGTAACATTTCCCACACTCGCTCATCGACCAAATCACTCCACGGCCTGCCTTGGTGAGACCAATCTCCTGCACGTGGCTGGGCGCAGCAGAGACAGCGGGGGGAGTCTCAAGGAGCGTGCCCATTGCTTCACCTACCGTGACACTGGCGCTCCTGGATGTGTCAGCCCAGCGTTCCCAATAGTTCGTGAGCCACGCAGAGTTTCACTATGCACGACAAGACGCACGTGCGCGCGCGTGTGTGCGCATATTTTTTTCACTGGATTCAGTCGTAATAAATTACATTGCCTTGGGCTCTTAAGCACAGCAAGCCCGGGTCGGTGAGCGGTGTGATGAGCCTTGTGTCCGTGAGCACTGGGGTGAGTCGATCTGGGAGGCTCTGACTTACAAGCCACGTGTCTGTAAAGTTGTTTTTAATCTTGATTTGAAGTGTAAAGTTATTTTTTATTGAGATACGAGACAACACTGTATTGTGGATACACGTCTCCACACTGTTTATTCGTGAAACATTTTAATCGAGAGGCCTTTAATAATAAAATAGCGTATGTTGTAATTAAATATAACTAACAACGAGAAACCGTAAAGTATTGCCATATACAAGTACTGTACTGTATACCATGCGTTACACTACATAACGATGTCATTCACTGTACTGTAATACAAATTGACATTTCGATATGGATGACGCAGTAGGGGTTACATTTAAACAAATGCACTTGCTCACTAAAATGTGTCGGATTCGTAACATGCACCTGTACATAAGGTAACCAAGGAGACTAACGTTAATTGTTTGATAACAGCAGCTTCAACTTGCGAGTGTCAGTGCATTACTGTGGCATATTAACAGTGGTTTAACCACAGGGGAGGTTTTTTTTTAAATCTCCCCAACCCTATTCCTTCCTCCACCTGCTCCCCATACCCCACTAAAATTGGCCACACAATTAGCCTTGATCTGTTGGCAGCGGTAACTGCATGGCACTGCCATGTTTATAAATACCTGCATAAGCCACTGTGTAATGTGGACCCCACTGCTATTTGTGGTACACTTGGCATCTGCTTGTGTTCGTACCCACGATGTAGCGTCGAGAACACTTCTTTTGAGTTCAATTTACAAAAACGGGTGTTGTCACGCTCCATGATGAGGTGCAATCTAAATGCCTCCTCTACGCTATCCTGTATTTTTATTTAATTCCAAACAATGTGGAGGATGAGGGTACATTTTTGTTGGGTGACATGGGAGTATCCTAGGATTTAGTAACGACGAAAATAGACATTGTGTGGCATGCCAATGTTGAGCACGGGATTTAAAAGCTTTATACGGAAATATCACAGCATCAGCATGATTCAAATCCACATTGTCTAAGCTGCCTTGACACCGATTCGGCTCAAACGCACCCTGCCGAGCCGTTCTAATATAAGGAGTACTGTAGGCCCATCCAGTTGTATTACTACTACGCGGTTATTATGTTTTCAAATGTTATTGTAGAAGAAAAAAATAATTCAAAATAAATTTCACTGGACACACCAACACAACACCCTAGGGTACCACGACCAGAGTGGGATTGCGTGTCCCACATCTCAAGCACATAACATCCATCGAGCGATCCGTTTATAGATACCCCTGCTAAAATACTAGCAATTATAGCAAAAACTACGTTACTGAATTTCAAAGCCTCTGCATACCGCGCACCAATCTTTGATCACTTTGCTGATGCACTTTTTTTCTGGAATATTATCGCCGCCGCTTTCACAATATTCAGTCGTCTATCGAGGGTCATGAGAAATCAGCGAGGTATCTATCAATTGATCACCCTGGATAGACGTTGTTCGTACCGCGTAACTAAATTCATGGGACAGAGCAATATCATCAGTCCATCGGCAGTGCTACACTCGCTGTACTGCCAGGGCTCCCGGCCCCACTCTTCATCCCTGGATGCGGTCGTCCTTCCCCCTCTGCCGTGGCAGCTGCCAAGGTTCAACGCTTCTAAGGAATCCCTCGGTCGAATCGTGGATTGTCGAGCACGTGCTTGCGGCAGTCGTTCCCAAGCATCTTTCGTCTGTGGCCCATGGCAGTGCAATCCTCCGTTGCGTCTCAATCATTCTAAAAACGTCTCCGGTGAGTATTTGGGGCCATGTTGTCGCGTCTCGTTCGTCAACAATGTCCCACGTTTGTCTCCGCGTGCTGGGATGGTTCTTCAAGAACTGAATTCAAAGCGATGTCCGACATTTCGCTTCAAGTGTCCGGGAAGAAGCTGTCAGCACGTGGAGTGAAACGTTGCACGCCGTGACGCACAACGCTGAGTGCAACGCGAAAAGACACAGCTATCAGAGCTAAAGATCACTTTACGTTAAAGCCTGGGTTTCTTAAAGTGTTTTAACTGTATGCTTATGATTTAAAGCTTTCGTGACTGCACATATTCTTGGTTCTTTCGGTAAAGTCACGTAGAAGGGAAACAAGAAAATAATAAAAAATATTAAACATTATGCATCACAAGCAATCATCATGATGATTGCTTGTGATGCATTCGAAACGTCGTGAGAATTTTAATGTTTTTATTGTTTCCCTTCTACGTGACTTTACCGAAAGAATCAAGAATATGGATACTTATGCTTTAGTTACATGACAACCCTCAAGAGTATTCTTCATTGGAAAATATTTAAACATGTCCCCAATGTTTATCGTTTTGATTTATACCTATTCTAACTTTTTTAAAATCATTAAATAAGTGCATAATTCCAGATTTATGGTTATAAAAAATATACAAAGTAATCAGATACAATAACAACATAAAACGAGTCCTACAATAGCCCGAGCATGTTGCAGATAACTACAATCAAGTCCTATTTATACAAAGAACACGAGCTACTTTTTAAAATGCAGTTCGGCTAAAATAATGTTGCATGCACGCACGCTGAACTTCTTTCGCACCGTGCGTAGCCAACCGTGCTCATCGCTGGTGCTCCAACAGCGTTGGGAAGGGGGGTTGGAGGGGGATGTTAACCCCCCCCCACCACTGCTGAAATAATGAAAGCTAAATCCCCCTTCTAAATTCTTTGAGCCAAGTGAATAAAATGTCAGCCCAATATTCACATAGGGAGCGAGAGCCCCAGCAGAACGCACAATAGACAAAAGCAGGCCCCATATAATTCCTCATTCTGTTCCGCGTTTAACATTTAATGATTAACATTGCCTGTGCGGTGTCCCCCTAAGTTTTTGTATGCCCCCCGCCCTCTGCATTAAACAGTGTCACACTACAGGACTAATATCTTAAAATAAGCAAAAGATGGAAATTTAAATCGTCGAATGCATTATTGCCATGTGTGAACAAAAAAACACGAGCAAGCATGCTTTCTACAATGTCCAGAACTTCTATTAGATTGTGGTTGGCACATGCTTCATGGCCGCATTACTCCCGCTGTGTTGTGATGTAGTGCACCGTTATGCTAAAGACTCAGTGGACCAGTTATAGTAGGGTGACTTATTCCAATAGTAAAAGAGGGCCTGTAATTGTAATGAATAAACAGTATTTCAATGTAGATGCCTCGCACGAATGGTTTAGACCTCCCAGCAGTGGCATAAAAGTAGGACACGTGGAGGTCGCTGGCTTCGTTTAATTAACCGATGCAAAAAATAAAATCCAGACCATCAAAAAAATGTAACACCTCATTGTGAAATTGCTGCTGGGACCAATCATGCACAAGTGCTATTTAGATTTTTTTGGCAATCTAATTACATTTTATCCCATGTCAAATTCTGAACAATCTCTAAATGCTATTCACTCGTGTGCACTCTCACCACATAGAACCACGTGTTTAAAGGTATGTACAGCAAAATTATACCCGTGTATGTACAGGAATCTTCCTTAGCCACCGTGTGTAGGAATATGCGAGCGAATGAAAACTTTGTATATACGGAAAATACTGTCTGCAATCTGAGAGGGCTGCTCTGTGGCATTGATCTACATTTTGCATTAAGGAATCAATAATGTATAACGATACTGAGGTTTTTCAACCTTCAATAAAAAAAAAATTGCAGCGAGGAGCTCTGTGTAATGAGCGACTCATTGCTGAAAAACAATTAGATATGCCCGCATCTTATCGAAATTCATGACTGGTATTGATATGAAGAACTATAACTGTTAGGGTTTCCCTGTAATGGGGAATTTGGCCAAACATCAATTTGTTTTTATGTCAGAAGCAAAAAGTGAGTTCAGGTTGTACAATTTATGCAGGTCTTGTCAATGTAAATTACTTACCAACCGTGCTATGCATGTAAAAAATATAATTCCAGGATTATAATAGGTTAATCTGAAGCTAAAGTTTTTGAATACTTGAATTGTGTCTCGGTTCTCGTGAACATGAACTCAAAGGAGCTGAAATTCGAAGTAAAACTAAAATCTGTGCGATTACAATTACGGCCAAAATCTCTGCTGTGTGCATTATTAAACGGCAAACGATGTACTTGGCCAGCAATGGGTACATTTTATACAGTTTCAGCCTTTCGTCTGACACGCATTGATCTGCTCATGTGTTCTACGCATGGGTCGTGGTCGTCTTCAGGGCGACAGGCAGATGGTGGTAGCGATGAGGTGACACAGGGTGATGAGAATTGCTGCAAACTGCTGAGGCCTGTGACCTCCATTATCATCGTTACCATTCAGCTTCGCATCTCTCCCTCCAACCGACTGCAGGATCTTGGTTGAGCCCTTTAAAAAAATGCAAAAAGGAAAAGTCAATATATTAATATTAAAATAAGTCAATCTCTATTTGTACAGTAAACAAGTAAATATGACGCATTCTCCCCATATTCGTCTCTCCACATTACTGAAAAATACTTTTTACACATCCAATTAGCCGCAGAACCTTCCGTGAGTGTGTAAGAGCCCAGAGTTGTCGTATAAAATGTTTTACGTGGAGAAACAGCCATTGGAAGGAGGCGTTTTGCGTGTTTTTAAATAAATATTCTCCACAAAAATGCTCAATGATTACTCTGCTTATTTTATGTAACGCACTTACAATCGATAAAGGCGTATCAGAGCGCTTTACACAAAGTAAAATGGATATGAATACTCAATACTTATAATATATACGAGTGTAAAATGAACAAATCAATTTATTATACAAAATGTCATAGTAAAATCACTGTTACTTGTTCTCTCATTTGATCATTAACACCATGATCATAAAACAGCCACGATCATCAGTTTCTACCACCAGTTTCTTGGACCAGCAGTTACGGAATAACAAACTTAAATCAATGGGCAATGTAGCCAAAAACAGTTGAACAGGACAAGCAAC
The DNA here is from genome assembly GCF_048934315.1 of Petromyzon marinus. NCBI lineage: Eukaryota > Metazoa > Chordata > Hyperoartia > Petromyzontiformes > Petromyzontidae > Petromyzon > Petromyzon marinus. The sequence goes on along the minus strand of NC_133695.1, from coordinate 1,121,823 downwards.
GTTACAGCTGCTGAGGAGCCAAATAGCACAGCTGTTAATTGACAAAGCCATACGACTGTGAACTGGGGCAGTGAAACACCCACGATTAACTGCCAAAATAGCACAGGCTACAAATTTGTTATGAATACTACCATTGTTATTATTTAAATATGACTGTAATTGCGATGTGTTACTTAGAACGCGATCTACCACTGGGTGCGCGCTATGTACGAATTAGTAGTGACGTCGCATCTGGCAGGGCAGCAGGGTCAGTGCTCACGAGCGACTCATCGGCTGCCGAGGTTAGAGTTTTAAATGTTCAATGTCACTCTTCAAAAAAGTGCCCACGTAATGGGCCATCACCCTGCATGTGTTGGGTAATTCAACACCCCGACTCGCAAAAATCTGCCAGCCAGAGGGTTTTCAACACCTGCAAATCTAAATCGAGTTTTGGAAAAGAAGTACACAGCATAACAGTAGAATTTCTACTGCTTGTGCTTTTTTTTCTGTCGCAGTAACGCTGTATAACTCTTTGACGGGTTTTCAGGATATACCGTGTGTTGTTGGGCATGAGGTCTAACGTTTCACTCCACATTGCGGGACCTTCTTCAGGAACTGAATTGTACGTGTTTGGAGCTACTGCAATAACTGTTGATGAAGAAGCTCCCAGCACGTGGAGTGAAACGTTGGACATCATGCTGAGCAACACGCGGTACAACCTGAAAACACATCAGAGAACAATAAGATAATAACTTATTTTTATTTGTAATATATTTAATCAACGAGGATTTCATGGTAGGCACTGCTTTTGAGGGATACTAGTAAAACATAAGCTAAATACAAACCCTACATTCAGGGATCAATATATGAGATGCAGCTATTCTCGTTGTCACGGTATGATACCTGAAGAGAATATTCATTTTATCTTCATGAGGGACGTGCCAGGGTTACAGCAGGGTTCGAATGCGAGAGTGAGTGAGAGCTGAATTATCCATTTGTCCATAGCGAGGGCCAAAAGCCGGTGCTTCTTTTAAATTTAACGTCGTATGTTAACATTGCTCGATTGGCAACAGTTAAAGCCAGAACTCAACACCATTGAGGTGAACAGCGGTTTCCATCGAACGCTTGTTTAAATAAAGTGCACCTCGCATCGATTGAGGAAAAAGAATTATGAAAAAACATTGATTTCTATATGAATCAGTTACATCGATTTTCTGCCTGGCAGTGGTGGGTTGGGGGTGGGGGGGGACAAAGCAGCCCCCAGTCTGGGGAGTCAGCCAAGTCCACGGGATGTGGACACCAGCGACTGGCCCCTAGCACTACGACTCTTCATTGCCACCACTGCATCCGCCTAGTGACCATTCCTCCTGCTGTTAGCTAGTTGTTAATATACTTCGTGTACCGCTGTACTGTATGTCACATTTTGTTGAGATCACATTACACAACACCACAGCTCGTCGGTTTATCTGGTCTCGTGTGGTGGAAGAAAGAGTGGAAGAGTAGGCCAAAACACCCTCTCTCAGGGGGCAGGCGGGGCTCCGTAGAGAGATCCTCAAGTGGAGGTATTTCCTCCATTTGGGTGAACAGGCAATTATGTGGCTGCGCATCTTGAATTAAAGCTTTCGTGACTGCAGGAATTCAAATTCTTGGGTGTTTCGGTAAAGTCACGTAGAAGGAAGACGACCGTTTGTGTTGCGATCGAAACGTCGTAGTTTTTTGTTTGTTATTTTTTGTTATTTTCTTTGAACCTATCGACGTGACTTTACCGAAAGACCCAAGAATATCTGGCCGCACTTTTATCTTTTTACTGTTTGGAGGACTGTAGTTTGACTTTTATCTGTTCACAAAAAAATCACCTCCACCATAAATATGTTTGAGCGTTTTTAAATGTATATACAGTATGGTAAACATTGCTTTGAACGATCACAGATGTGAATATTCGTATGTATTAAACTACAAAGGAAAGCTCCTATTTACGATTCAGTTGACAACCTGCGTCAGGCTGCAGAACACAAACACGCAGCTCCATCGTCGTTGTGATCGTTCACTTGGTAATATTTCATCTCCCGGCGTCCGTTTAACGTTTTTGATTCCCCTCACCGCGGGGGGAGAAAAAAAACAATAAAGGCTGACATTGCGAACCGTAAAACTTGCCATATAAGCAGATGTGTCGGGCCTCCCTAGCACTCTAATGATAGATTAAGGGGTAAATCCACATGATACCGTGGACCTCACAGACGCTTGTCTCTCTCGGACTTCTCGCATTGCTCCTTGGAGAGAACCCCCTTTGTGCGGCGCTGATACACACGGGAGAAGCTGCCCTGTCGCCCGCCAAGTGACAGGCGCGAGTCTCGGCACCACGGCGCTTGGGTTTGGAAGCAGGCAGCTGAATAGATCGGGGCAGCGGTGGGAGCGAGAATGGGGGCCGGGAAATTAAATCAAACTTTTGCAGAGTTGCGAAACAAAACATCTAAATTACCCTCGCAGAGAACGCCGACAGAGGCGTGATTGCACAGAATGTGCAATTTTTTTTTATGTGTTTGTGCTTGTACCAAAAACAAAAATAGAAGGAGGAGTGGTGTCCTAGTGGTTAGCGCCATGCGCTATGAACCCAGCGACCCCAGTTGGAACACCTCTCACAATAAAACAGGGTTACATAGATTTCAACCGTGCTTGGGTCTCCCTTAGATGGACTGAAGTCTTAAATAAGTACCGTGCGCAGTGTTAATCACCAACACTGGGGAGACAAAGGTGGCCACGCCATCTCGTGCAGCTGTGCCAGCGTTTATGAGGTGCTACCCGACAGCACTTGCCCCCGACAGCCCGCCTAGGATAGGATAATATTGTTGTAGACTGTATAACACTGAACAAACCATTGCCAACCATTCCCTATCTATTGTTGAATCAAGGCCTCTCCGTGTTGATGCGAATTCCTCTAATGATGTGCAGAAACAATCAATTCCATGCTTACAGATTGCTCTGATTTTATTGCTCTGTTTCCTAGTCGGAGTTTTCTCTCTTGGCAGCCATTTTCATCACCAGTATCACAAGGGATGCATATTGTATGTTATTTATACAAGAGCATTTTGCATTATATAAAAAAAAAATGTATGAGCTGGGCTCTTTGACTCACCTGTTAAGGTATTTTAGCTTGCAAATTGAACACGTGACAGAACTTGGTTTTGCCTCTTGGCCAGATGACGAACCAAATGCATGGAACTCAAATGCCACTAAATTCCCCAAGTTCCGATCCACTGTGGAAACAATCTACATCCTTCAGTCCATGGATGTCGTTCTATATTGACCTTGGAGATTAATCACACAACTCCTCCAATCACATATCCCTCAATGCACATTCGCATGGGTAAACGGACAGAATTCGTCTAAGAGCTGGGAACGAACACCAATTGTTTTATTACAATTTGGGAAGATTTCCAATCGTTTTACTATATCAAAGTCAATCATTAAGAAAAGAGAGTAGTCCAAGTAAAATATGCGAGGACAGCTCGGTGATTTACTCAAGTGTCACGCGAATTTGAGTTTTTTTGCCAAATTCATCGCAAAAATGCATTCCCCAATAACAAGAGACAGCACATCTCAGATGTGTGTTTCGGGTTATTGCACATGCTGCTTGGCTTGACGCCTGACATTTCAGTTCTGAAGAAGCTACTAGCATTGGGAAGTGAAACGTCGGACATCATGGTCGGAGCACGGACACAGCACATCGGAGAGCTACTCAGCACTACCGCAAAAACCTAGGGGCAGCAGTAGAACACACACACTCATGATGTAATAAGACAAGCCATGTCACATCTCTCACCAAACCCTACCATCAAATACTACTATGGATTTTCAAAATCGTATTATTCATTGCATGTCTTACAATGAAAATACACATCTGTTTTTTTTATATACTGCACTTCACAATGGCTTAAACAAATTTTTGTTTAACTGAAAGCGATTATGTATGTAGAACTTCTTTCGCACCATACGTATCGAGATATACAACGCCATTGAATGCTACTAAAATAATAACAAAAGGCTTTAATAACTTTAGCATAATACACCGATCCTAATTCCCATGTTGACATTTACTTTCAGAGAGATTTTAGATGCAAAAAGAAAAAAAAAACTCATCACATCAATATATATTCAGTAATCTTAAACAAGGACTGCTCTATACTTTATTTTACGCTTATAAAACATTCTCATTCTACTCTAAACATCGCCCGAGTAATAAATGCACTCCGCTAATGCGAAACACATTTTACTGTTTTATTGTTAATCCGTGGTTGATTGATTAATAAAACCCAGGTCAGAGAATACTCATGTTGGCTTTGCGATGCTAACTCCATGGATACCCAAGGTTTACCAACACACTGCTTTTGCATGTGAGGAAACCCCATCTGTTAGACGAATAACTTGCTTCACTCATCACGTGACCTTTACAAACTCTTTGTACCCAGTGAGCACACTTACACAATAACTATCCGCAATTATTACGCCAACGCGATGCTCTTATGAACGCATTCCTGTCGTGCTGGATGGACAATGTAGTCAGTTTCTGTCTTGCATAATAAAACCAAGCGAAAGCTTCGAGCCACAAGCAGCTAAAGGAACCCCAGATTTATGAACAAATAGAAGTACAATACATCAAATAATATCAGCTCGCATTCAAATCCTCATAAACAATCTCACTCACAGAAAACACTGATTCATCTTTTTCATCCCTATCTTGTCTCCATCTCTCATCTCACTACATATGTATTTTTGTCTAAATGAACCTTCTATTTCATGTGCGATGAAGAGGGCCCATTGCCCATAACGTCGCCTATTTTTATTTATTTAAGGCCACAGCGTTTTTGACGAATCTGTTGAGTTTTTTTTGTAATTGTTTGTCCACCACTGCCAACGCAGCATCACCAAATAATGTTTTTTTTTCACTACATATTGTATATAGACATCTCTCTCTTGTCTATGTCTCTACTCATCTCACAACAATGTTACAAGCTGAAGGAGTTGGGAGGACCCCTAAAAATGTTTCCTGCTTTGGGCCCCCAGTGGGCTAACACCACCACCAAAATTCCTGGAACAAGAGGGTGCTGTGTTTTTGATTACAGCATTGAATGGTTGTCCAAACGGCATTGTCCTGATTTCCATTTGCCCCTCTAGGGATCCGCGGTCCACCAGAGCCGGGCCCTCTTTGTAAACAGAGGCGACTCAGCTCCTGTTTCTCTCTCAAGATCAAAGTGGGCCGGCCCTACGAGGCACGTTTTCAGGGGGCTTTGCACAAAGAGAAGAAAGGGGCACCTGATGAGAATGTTTCTCAGAGTCGTCGCCCCTTATTCTCATTATTCTTGTTCGCCCGCTGGTCTCGCTCCACTGCCCCACGACAACCCCAGTATCCTCTCACAGTTCTATTGGCAGCCAAATCCTCTCCCAGGTAACCCGCAACAATGTATAACAGCTATTTACCACACTACAGATTCCGTTGATTTAATAACAAATGTACACATTTCGATGTAATTTCGCATCCCCGTGTTGAGGGCTGGGTCGACCAGACTGTCTTGTTTCAACAAGACCTGACTGTGTTCACCCACCACATTCCGGGCCAAACATTTATCTCTCTCATTTTGACTCACATTGCTCGACTTTGGAATTCCCGCAATCGTCTCTTTTCCCAGTTCGTTAGAACCTCGCTCGGCTCAAGGCACGTATTAACTCATATATTGTACCTTCAATAATGCTGTTTGTTGCTGGCTGCTTATTGTTGAGGACCTTTGCTCAGCAACCACAACACTGAGAAGCAACCCTTGAGAACGCTACAATCATGTTGAGGTGTTACTGCAGACAATCGCAAAAACATTCTCAGAACTTGCGCATGCAGTAATTATGCCGGGACTCTTGTTATTGCATTTTAAACATTCCTCAAGAAATTACAAGTGACCTTTAATAAGGTCTTCAACCACTGACCAGCACATACCACGTACACATGTGGAGGAATCTGTCATGGCTCTTGGTTTAGAATAAATCGCTGGTGCTTGCTTACAGATTTCTTGAGCTGGACTCTCCGATTAATTACGTTATCAATTACTCGACTGATAATCCGTTTGATTACTAAATCACAAAAAAAGTTTCACTTCCGTTCCTACGTCTGCCACTGGATGGAGGGGGGTGATGGACCGGGATGTGACGCTGGGCGTCGCTTCGAGCGGGGGTTTCCCACCTTCGACACACACGTTGTCAGCACCGGCACGCTTTTACAAGGGGCTCGACTCGTCGACCGCGAAACACGAAGCCGATTACAGCCCTTAGTCGACCAAGAGATTTCATCTTCCAAATGTTAACATTTTACTTAAATTTTTCTGCTGCGTTGACTGTTACACCATGTGTGTTAAGTTATTATATATGTGTTTTTTCCCCTCTCTTTATTTTTGTTGGTAAAAGAATGTAGTCAAGTTTATTTTTTTACGTTTTCCACTGGTTCCCTATTCCTGAAACATAAAGAGTGCGTGCCAATACATGCCGTTTGTATCGCGACCTTTGTAGCCATGATTGCAACTGAGAGCTGTACTGTGCAATGCCATCCGTACCGTCGCAGGACGCCGCCGTTAAAATAGAGCCGGACAGCTCAAAGGACCCTTCTTGCTGAAATAAATGTAATCTAAAAAAAACACACACACACATCTAAAGAACCCAATCCTTCTTGCTCATACATTGTAGCACTCCCTGAATGCGGAGGTAGAGTCGAGGGATTTAGGTGTGAGAATAGTCACGTCAACCTTTTGACGTGACCCTTTAAATGAGTATAAGATTGCACACACACACACACGTGTTCTGGACGTTGTGTCCCAGCCCTATCGTGCACACACAGGAGAGTGAGGCCCTGCGCACCACAGACCGTCTGACTATTCAGCCAAAGGCGTCTACATTTGGCATTGCGGGGCGAAAACCTAGCACGGACGGTGTGTGTCTGGACTAGTAGCAGAGTTGTATAATCATCTATCCAGGGGCATGCAGTTGATGAGCGCGATGTACCTGCTGTGTAACCCAATACCAGCGACCTCCCCATGTTCCACATACGAGAACAAAAATGTAATATATAAAAAAGAAACACACAAGGATCCACATCTGACACTCGACCACATTAAAGCAATGCCATCATATCAAAGCAAACAGGGCGCTTTGTAATATAGCCATGAGGTTGAGATGCACTCTGATGTAAACGTAGCAATGGATTTGAAGTTAGCTGTGTGAACGTGACCCAAAAAGAGATGATTAAAAAAAATATTTAACAATTATGCGTTGAGGCTGGCGTTGATAGGATGTTAAAGAGTTGCTTTGGTTGTAGCGTAAAAATCAAATACGGTTGTATATGTATGCATTTATAGTTGTTTCCGTGTGTGGCAGTTGATACAATGGTGGTGGTGTCGTGAATACCACCTACCCCTCAAGCCACCCTGCAGTATACATGGCCACACCACGGTCGGTCACTCGGCAGGTGACCTGTGGCGGGGTGAAGTGTTGGGGTTCTCCCACCTCTTGTAAGACGCCTGGCCAGCATGGAAGAGTAGGCCAAATACAGTCTAGAGGGCCTCTCCAGAGCTCCCTCTGGTGGAGGAGGCCCTTTTTCCAGTAATGGCGTGAGCAAGCAATTGCAGGGCTGCACCTTGAACTTTTACCTTATAATACCGTAGTGGACAAGTTTAGGCCTTTTCCTGAAGTTGTACATTTGCATATATATGGTACCGTAAAACACGTCACATACTGTGTACGCAATATGAACACAGTACGTAGCGGTGACACATTTTACCCACCGTTAAATTATACTAAACTGTCGTAGCAAATCAACATTAAACGTTACAAAATACAGCTGAACATTTTAGTTGATATTTTAATGTTGGAGTATACAAATTCCGTCTAAAAAAACCATTGTGAACCCTAAAAAACGAAAGCCGAGGCACTGTACTAGAACTTTAAACGAGCCCATTACGCAAGGTCGCCCATTCTCCTCGGGGACCTCGCCCCGAAAGCCCTCGTTGCGTTTGCCCAATGGGTTCCGGCTGATCCTATTACGACTTCCAATGACTTTGCTAAAAGGGGGCCCGGGTCCGCTTTAGCCCCCCCCCCACCCTTCCTTCGGCCTGAGCCCTCCATAGAACTCCCCGTTGTGCTTCTACTACATAACACTGCCAGGGTCTCTGCAGGGGCTTCCAAGAGAAGCACTGGCGAGTTGGACACCCACTTGGGCGATCTCCCATGGCCACAAGTTGCAAAATAGTCGCATTGGCTTGAGAAAAACATATTGTTTCAAGTGCTTGTGTGGGTAACCAGTGTTGGTTTATAGTCTGCGGTGTTTTCTAATAAATGTGGTCTGAGGCTTTCTGAGTCAATGGCAACCTGTTGCATTTTTCATCGAGTTTTTTCGTTTGTAAATGAAATTTTCTCATTCTCTCGTCGACTAAAACAGTCACAAATGTAGTCCATCTTTGGTTATTAGCTATCGGTAATGAGGGATGTGTAATCCCCATACTACACCAAAATATCATCAGGTCAGCTAATCGGTGAACTTGGGAAAACTTTTTACATAAATGCTGTGTCTAGCCAATGTATCCCTTTGCTCTTCCTCAGGGCATTACAATCTGGGAGTTGTGGTCAATGCCACGCTTGATGATTTCTGTCCACTCAGAGTCATCGTCGCGTCAAATAAATAAATTACTTTTCGTAGGTATTCTGTGGGTCTTTCGGCAGAGCCAAGTAGATAGAAAAATAAGAATAAAAACATCACGACGTTTCGATCGCAACACAAGCGATCGTCTTCAGGTGAGGGCTTCCACGTGCCATATAATGAATCATCATCTCTTCCACACGAGAGCTGAGCTTTGTTAACACCTGATTATGCTGGATGTTATCGCTGGCGAAACGTCGTTCAAAGCTGTCTGCATTTTTCTGGCCTTTCAACATTCCGATTTGATAACTTGATTTGACTGGTTTGATAACTTGATTTGACTGGTTTGATAACTTGATTTGACTGGTTTGATAACTTGATTTGACTGGTTTGATAACTTGATTTGACTGGTTTGATAACTTGATTTGACTGGTTTGATAACTTGATTTGACTGGTTTGATAACTTGATTTGACTGGTTTGATAACTTGATTTGACTGGCTCTGTCGGGTGGTGGAGGGTTATTGTTAAAAAAGTGACGTCATACCTACACGATCTAACCCAAAACAAACGAATAATACGATGACATTTTCGTCACTAATTTCTAAAACAAATATTAACATTTGTGGCCGACTGAGCGGCAGACACATTTGAACTCTTTAGACACAATAACAATGAGCATGGCACGGGTGCATGAGCAGCTTTACTCCTCACTCCCATCAGCTCTCCCACTGCACTCGTATACCCCTCAATAATGGCCCTTTCGCATGGCTCAGTCAATTCTAAAATGAAGACATAAAAACCCTTGTAAATTATGCAAAATGCCATTCAACTTATTTAGCGCATGCTTAGAAATGCAGTCTTTCCCCACAGGGGCAAAGCTTGCAAATCACGGTTAAAACAATATTACAACCAAGCACTGCCTTCCACTCATTTATGATTACTGAAACGTTTAAACCTCATTTCTGAAGCTCATGGCGCGTTGATTGAGCTGCTTACAAAACATCCTCTTTGAGGTTTATTGTACTCACATTGTACCAAACAGCATGAGCATCTTCGCATGAGCAACATAAAACATTGTTCTGAGATTGAAATTATTGTGAGCCATGCTCGTTATTCCATACCCATACAGCTTTAGTATTTTGTGGAAACCTGGGAGGAATGGTGGCTCAGTGAATAACGGACTGCGCTATGAACCCAGTAACCTGAGTTTGAGTCCCGATATTATGAACCAGTCCAGGCTGCTCACCCTTAACCAACTCCCACTAACCAGCACGGTGAGGTATGGCCAAACAACAACCCGTGACCGATTATCACGGTCGGCTATGTACGGTGTGAAAGAAGTTCAACATGCAGTCTGTTCTCCTATAACGGCGCATGATTTCATAACGAGAATTGGATAGAACGCGATTAATGCATTAGGATACAACACGATCGAGTGAACGGAACTACGTCGCAGCACGAGTAGGAATAAGCGGTCGTACGGCTGCCTCGGTGTAGCGTCATCGCAACAAGGCGGTGGGATGCTGCTGGATGCTTCTAGATCCTACTCACGAGCCTCAGTCTTTGTTCAGCCTGCGTACACATCTCATGCGTTATCTCGGTTAATTCGCGTTGTCACATATTATTTATTAAAATAGATTTGTCCATAAGGCGATGTTCTTCAGGAACGCAACTACCGCCGCGTTATAGGAGAACGGACTGCACACACACGTACGGGAGGCCTTCATCCAACAGTGCAATGGCAAAGACCCGCAATTTAGTCGTTATTCTAATATAACTGTTGACACACTGACCTGTTGTGTGTCATTATTGACGGTGGTAATGACCATCACCTTGGCCACTGTCGAGGTTTCGTTTTCGTTGATGGCCGCGAAGCGTTCGGAGTTGTGCGGGTTTGGTGTTGCACAGTTGTGGTTTCCCATCACGCCGTGGTCGCCGCTTGCAGTGAACAGGGAGATGGCGCTTTCTGATGGCGTTACAACATTTTTAGACGTTAATAAATACAGCACGCAGACCGGTTGTCTTTGATCACTGCACATATGCATGCAATCCTTTTGATCAAAAGTTCAAGTCAAAATAACGGGTCATTCATTTCAAATCAACTGTTCAACTTAATCTCGCACATTCCACAGTCCCATTATCACTAGCAGTACCATTCCAAGAATGTCACCATATTTTCCATTTTAAAGCACATCATGAAACACATTCAATTAAATTTGTTTTGTTATAGTCTGCAAAGGGACATTGTTTTAAATAGAACAATAATTACAACGCATTGCCGTACACATCCCTTTATGGAAATGTTTGTCATTTTCCAATTTGAGCAGCCAAAATAGGCATGTTAGTCACAATTACATCAGTTGTTATCAAGATACGTGTAATTATGGCGTGCGTATGGTTTGTTGACATTCGACTGTTTGCTACCTTTTGGTAAATGTCACCAGCTGAAATGGCATCGTACAACCCAGATTCTTTGGTCAATCCAATATAATTCCCGTAAACCATTACATGCCCTGTGCATTTGAGTAAATAATTGTTTTAGCCGATTAAGGACTTGGATCCTCATTAAATGCTAAACCTCCATTCGCCTAGCCAGAGGAGGATTCATGTTATCAGTTGAAACATCGAACGGCATGAGGCTGTTCAACTCTCATTCCCTGTAACTTGATTGTATGCATAAATAACTGCTGTATAGCAATTTTACTGAAATAGCTGAGCTGAAATGCTCCCTTATCTGTTAGATGTAATAAGGGCTAAACTTAGGCTGCAGATGAGTGGTGGTGTAGTGGTTCGCATACTGTGTGAAATCAGCAACCTGGCAGAACCTCTATGGGGGTGATATCTGAACGGTTTGTGACCTCGGCTACTCGACCACTCCAACTCAGAAATCCACATTCACCAGTGTGGTGAAGTATGGCGAAAACAACTCCCATTGACAGACAGCGTGAAGAGGCCTTTATCCAGCAGTGGATTAACAACGGATTGTTAATTATGATGAATCATCAGGCCACACGCTATTTGGAGGTCTGCATTCCTTCCTTCATTTTATGAGTATTCAAGTGATATATCATCTTCACAGTTTGTCTTGGACTTCATGTTGTTTTCGGGTTTTCCCATGGAATTACACACACACTGCCGTAGCAATGCCGTGTGGACCAATTCGACTCAATAAACATTTTGTTTTGATGGATGAGACATTGTGCACCTCTGGCAAGCACGGTCCATCTGTATGAGAGCGTGCACGTTGCGGAGCACTGCCACTTGCCAACCTTCTGTGCTACGGTAACCATTGCGCATCCTGGTTCCCTGGATCCTGCACCTCTCACCACAGCCTCTCCTCACTCGTCTCTCTCACCACAGCCTCTACTTACTAACCTCTCACCACAGCCTCTACTGACTCGTCTCTCACCACAGCCTCTCCTCACTCGTCTCTCTCACCACAGCCTCTCCTCACTCACCTCTCTCACCACAGCCTCTACTGACTCGTCTCTCTCACCACAGCCTCTCCTCACTCACCTCTCTCACCACAGCCTCTACTGACTCGTCTCTCTCACCACAGCCTCTCCTCACTCACCTCTCTCACCACAGCCTCTACTTACTCGCCTCTCACCACAGCCTCTCCTCACTCGTCTCTCTCACCACAGCCTCTACTTACTAACCTCTCACCACAGCCTCTACTGACTCGTCTCTCACCACAGCCTCTCCTCACTCGTCTCTCTCACCACAGCCTCTACTTACTAACCTCTCACCACAGCCTCTCCTCACTCCTCTCTCACCACAGCCTCTCCTCACTCACCTCTCTCACCACAGCCTCTACTGACTCGTCTCCCTCACCACAGCCTCTCCTCACTCACCTCTCTCACCACAGCCTCTACTGACTCGTCTCTCTCACCACAGTCTCTCCTCACCTCTCTCACCACAGCCTCTACTGACTCGTCTCTCACCACAGCCTCTCCTCACTCACCTCTCTCACCACAGCCTCTACTTACTCACCTCTCACCACAGCCTCTACTTACTCGTCTCTCACCACAGCCTCTCCTCACTCACCTCTCTCACCACAGCCTCTACTTACTCACCTCTCACCACAGCCTCTCCTCACTCCTCTCTCACCACAGCCTCTCCTCACTCACCTCTCTCACCACAGCCTCTCCTCACTCACCTCTCACCACGCTGCAGTGCCATTGGCTGCTGGCCGCTTGGTGCTTTGGGCCCCCTGGGCCTTTGCTCGCCAGCTGTGATTTAACCTCTGCCAGAAACCAAGTTGTTCAACCTCCTCCTCAGCCCCTGCTCTTTGGAACACCATTCTCTTGGCCGATGCTGGGTGATGATCAATTATCTCGACTCTGAAGCCCACCCTGGTTGTACTCTATTCGAGTGTAGTTTGCTCTCCTACCACCTCCCAGCACGGAACTTTTTATTTCCCTTCCGATGCTGCTGTGGCATAACAGCACACTCACCGGACTTGCAATCCCAAGGTCGCCCGTTTGATCTCACGGGCATATGGAAGTTTATGTTTTTCCAATAGCCCTTGCCTCTGTCTACCCAGCATTATAACTGGGTACACCGCGGTTAGTCGACCAGGAGGAAGCATCCAGGAGGGTGGCATTAAGTGTGGGTAATCGTACCCCTTAAAAGATGTCTGACCAGCGTGGAAGGATAGGCCAAAACATCCTCTATTGGGAGTTCTTGCATCTAAACTGGACCCAAAGATGATGTAAGAAAAAGGTTGCACATAGAGGAAGACTTGATGCAGGCAGTGATGAGAAGGAAACTGTCATTGTTTGGACACATATGTAGGATGGAGAACAACAGGAGAATTAAAAGTGTGTCGTTGTTGTTGTTGTTGTTCGGAGAAATGGAAGGAACCGGAAAGAGAGGAAGACCTCACAGAGAGTGGCTTGACGACAATGACGACAGCACAAGATCGGTACCAGCAAGATGTGACACTTCTTGAGCATATTGGCACCAGAAGAGAGAGAGGAAAGTGGAAACAAATGACGAAATATGCAGTGGACACCGACTGCGGGCTATGCCTCATGGATCGTGATGATGATGACAGGGAGTTCTATGGAGCTGCCTTCTGTCAGCAGTGGTGTGAACACGAAGTTGCAGGGTCCCCAGCTATTCAGAGCCTCGCTCATGTCGTATAGACGGCAGGCTTGAGTGGGACTCACTCAGGCAGGGGTTGTCCGTGAAGAGGCCCAGCAGGTACTGGCACTGATCCAGCTTGTTCCCACTGCCGTCACACGTGCACCACGGCGACACCGCCAGGCTGGTGTTGATGTAGTTGGGAGTCATGACCGTGCCTGTGAACGCACAACAACAAAAGGTGCAGCAGCGCAGCAGCGTGGTTGGCGCGTGCCCTGCCCAGGCACAAGGAATGAAACGGAGCCCTCTGTCAGCTTTGCTGCCTTCTTCATAACCCGGTGCCTGGGCCACGGGACAGCTGCACCTCCCGCACACCCAACAATAGCGACGCCACTGCCCTGAAGGGTAATGCATGCCTCTCACGACTGCCTGCATCGCGAAGACAACACAGATTAATAGCGTGTCGCAGTTCATTTTGAAGCGTCCATCATCCGTCATTAGCGTTGCACAAAACACATTTCGCCATTACACAATAAAATGCTGCTTACAACTGAAGCCTATTGATTTTTTTTTGCATTTGTTAATTATTTAAGGCAGACGTTCCGAGAGACACTTGATTCTTACGCGTGCCTTTCCTTGCAGTTATCAATTATAAATGTATTACTGCAGCACGTGTTTTCGAGATACTATCATGTCAACAATGTTCCTTGCAATTTGTCATTGCAGTGACTCATCCAGAACGTGGCGGTGTTCCGGCGTTACGTACCGATGAGGCCAGTGTAGGCGTAGAGGCATCGTTTGTAGTTCTCTGTCTCACAGCCAGCCCTGCAGTAGCTCACTGGTGCACAGTTCATCCGGAAGTCATCCAACCGAGATCTGGAAAAAGGAGGCAAAAAAACCGCAAATTTGAAAACGAGGACATGAAGTCCATAATAAAGTTAAACTGCATCTATATTTCTTGTCTTAAATCGCGTAAATATAAATGTGTCGTTAAACCCGCCACGACCCGAAACGGCCAATTAGTAAGATTTGTCACGTAAATAAAAAGTGCCAATTAGTTACTACTTCAGCACACCGGTGCGTTGCTGAGTTAACCCACAACATTTACAATTCGAGTACGACTGTGGATTGGACTATCGAAGGTAAAGGATCCAGGGGCACAGTCTGTGTAACACGACAATGTTATCTTGAGCCACGCTGTTCCATTACCATGGTCAACACTCAACGAATCATCCTGAGAGCCATGATTCTCTCATCACTTCGTAGCCGTCTTAGATGGCTGCAGTAATAGCTCTTTCGACAATGTGCAAGCCAGGCGCTTGCTGCTGCGAGTGAATGGTTCCCGGTGCTTACTGGGTAGATTACAGACCACATCCATGGTCCGTTTGTCCTGGAAAAGAGGAGTTCTGCTATATTGCAACGATATAAAATCGATCAAACCAGTGGATACTGACTCGCCACTGAGTCGACTGTGCATGCACTACTGTGTAATTAACGGTTCGATCATCATCATAATCAGCATTCATGTCACCTTGTTGAAAGACGAAAATCGTGGACTAAAAAACACACACGTGTGATTTTTGCCCAAAATCTTGTGGATAAGCCATAATTCAACATGTGGTGGGTGTCTGGACACCCACGACATGCACCGTAGCTGCGCCCTTCAGGCTCAGGACAGCAATGAATGGAGAAAGGGCCAGGATGGCAGAAGCCACAAGTGTGGGGGGGAAATGTCAAGAAACAGCTAAATAAAAAACACACACAAGAGACCGGCTGTAAGGTGGCTGATTCATCACTTGCGGTGTAATGATGCATCGATTCTTATAATAAAGACGTTTAACATTAACAATGCATTTGTAAGACTCAATGTTATTCCATCGCTATATTGTATATAATGGGTTCAAGTGATCGGTGCCATAAAAACAAATAAATGGAATGTAATCTTGAATATAATCGTGTCCCTGAATTGTGCCAATGCATCGACTCGTCGGGATGGTGAATCAGTCCACCCCTATTCACCGGTCTACCCCACGACGCTGAGATAGCGTTTATTGGGTAGTATCTTGGCCGTCAAGGCCGCTATGCCCCAGCTATGAACCCAGCAGCAGCAGCAGACCCCAGGGCTCCAGGGCCCCACTGAAGAGGGCTATGGGCTACATGCAGTTTAAACAACTCAAAGGTGCTCATCAGACGTGCAATGATTCGCTGACCTCTTGGTTCTATGAATTTTAATGATTTCGGGTGACAATTTGATCACTAAAATTATTCGTCGTTTAACATTGCGATGAATGTCGTGCATCTAACGTTCACTTGCCAACCCGACTGATGTAAGTGATAGGCTGCAAGTTTTCAAACCGATTTTCAAAATGAATCGCGGCTTAACACCATTTCTTTTCTCCAAAATGTTCACAAATCTGTACGATTTCCTTTGTAAGTTGTTATGCGTTTAAAGGGTTTACTGATTGTCAGCCTACCGCTTCAGTCAGTCGGACTGGTAAGTATGCTCAGGCGACAGGGCTCACCTGAACGATAAACGAAACATCAATAAGCGATCCGTGCATGTGCAATTCGATGGATGTGTCATGAGAGTGAGGATCAAATGTAATTGATGAATCAGGGCTTAGTTGATGCACAGTGGCAATTCAGTTTCTCACAATGCAGCTATTCCCAAAACTTCAGGACAGTCCTGCTGTGTCTGCTTGCAAATGAGCTTAATGCTAAACTATTTAATACAAAAATATATTTTTATTTGACCAGGTAAGGCCCACTGAGCCATGTAGCTCTTTTTCAGAAGCGATCTGCCCACAAATGATAGCTCAACAAAGTGGCTTATCACGTGAAAATTTACATCAGCCAAATACTCTAAACGCATGTTTCTAAATGTGGAGGGGAAAGCCGGAGGGCCCGGAGAAGAAAATCCGACCACGGGGAGAGAGAGAGACACGCAAACTCCAAATATACAGCAGGTATCAGGGTCGGAATCGAATCCACGACCACGATGTGCATCACCACGTGTGCTGAACGGCAAGCGGCGCAACGCGAAAACACCATCGCAGCGTCCGTAATGAAGCTGCCGAATCAAAACGGCAACCAGATTAAGCACTCTGCAAGTTGTTCTCAGTGGGCTTGGTCAGCTGAAACTCTAACGGCGTTAGACGTTCCAATGCATGCTGATTGACACTGCTCTCCGCAGCTGGCTTGCACCTCGCAGAGTCCGCGTGAGGTTAGTGTTCCCCACAGCTAACGATGTATTTTGTGCCAAAGTCAACATGCAGCGGCATTCAGCGCGGCGTAGATATCGGAGAGATAAATAGTACGTTACTTGTGTGTGTGTGTGTACTCAACGACAAACTTAGTTCTAGTAAGCTACAACCCAGGCACGTTGGTAGTACTGCGATAGTGAATAGCAACCTTCCGCTTTTGTCTTGCGAAAATGTTACTTTAAAAAAAAACCGTTCAAGTCGTTGCTGTTGAAGTGTCGGAACGAGGATCGGTCGTGCCAGACCGACCTGCACACGCGGTCATGGAGGCACTTGGCGTGGACGTTGAGGCAATTGGGGCGCTCCTTCTGCTTGTACGAACACTCGGGCATGATGGTGAGGCGGCGGCGGTCCTCGCAGTTCTCCGTGCTGCAGGTGCAGAACAGCAGGCTGCGGCTCCGCACCACCGCCACGTTGTCGTAGAAGCGCCGCAGGGCCACGTGGCACGACTCGCGGTCGCACGGACTCTCCGAGGGCCGCATGCACTTCATGAAGAACTCGGTGCGGTGCGACTGGCACGAGGCGTTCTTGTTGCAGGCCGACGTGGCCTCCACGCAGTCCATGCGATCGTCGGCCGCCAGGCCCGTCTCGCCCTCTGTCGGGACGGTCAGCGGTGACACACACGCGGGTTGGGTGGGGGGGGGTATGGTATAGTCTGCTTTTTTAGATTGTTCGTACTTCGCCCCCCTCTGCGCACCTCCGGTTAGCACGGTTGGCTGCGTACGGTGCGAAAGAAGTTCAGCGTGCGTATGCATCAATCAGAGCGGGAGTTTGCAAATGATAACTACAAAATGGGATATTTTTTCCAGTATCAAAGAATGAAAAAAAATTATGATCGGTTTTCCCCTTTCTGGAGCTCCATCAAATAGAGATCCCTCTGCCAGCAATGACGTGAGCAAGGCATTGCAGGGCTGCACCTTTACACCTTTTGCTTACAAGGTTCCACCATGGTTTTTTTGCTATACCTAAAATTAACTAAATGCGTCGTGTCCAGCACATACTATACGTGAACTTTGATATTGCTGCTATGTAACGTGAATGCCAGATATAAACTTTCATAGTGTTTGTTGAATAAGAATTTGATATGAAGATCAATAATAGATGGGCAATACGAGATTTAACAAAATGCTGTTCACGACATTTCGCTCGTTAGATGTCTTTAAAAGAGGCCGAACTGTATGCAAGGCTCGTAACTTAACGAGTGAGGCCGAAGGCTACATCCGATGTATCCTTCACAGATGTGCTGCCAAGACAAACACATTCTGTCATAGTCGCTTTGATATGTATGAGTGCGTCTCCTCCAGGCTGGGTGGAGAGCGTGCCCCCCTTGCTCTGTCCTGTTCCCGTACGTGGAGAGTGTGGCCCCCCTTGCTCTGTCCTGTAGCTGTCCCCGTACGTGGAGAGTGTGGCCCCCCCTTGCTCTGTCCTGTAGCTGTCCCCGTACGTGGAGAGTGTGGCCCCCCCTTGCTCTGTCCTGTAGCTGTCCCCGTACGTGGAGAGTGTGGCCCCCCATTGCTCTGTCCTGTAGCTGTCCCCGTACGTGGAGAGTGTGGCCCCCCCTTGCTCTGTCCTGTCCCCGTACGTGGAGAGTGTGGCCCCCCATTGCTCTGTCCTGTAGCTGTCTCCGTACGTAGAGAGCGTGGCCCCCCCTTGCTATGTCCTGTAGCTGTCCCCGTACGTGGAGAGTCTGCCCCCCCCTTGCTCTGTCCTGTAGCTGTCCCCGTACGTAGAGAGTGTGGCCCCCCTTGCTCTGTCCTGTCCCCGTACGTGGAGAGTGTGGCCCCCCCTTGCTCTGTCCTGTAGCTGTCCCCGTACGTGGAGAGTGTGGCCCCCCCTTGCTCTGTCCTGTAGCTGTCCCCGTACGTGGAGAGTGTGGCCCCCCTTGCTCTGTCCTGTAGCTGTCCCCGTACGTGGAGAGTGTGGCCCCCTTTGCTCTGTCCTGTAGCTGTCCCCGTACGTGGAGAGTGTGGCCCCCCCTTGCTCTGTCCTGTAGCTGTCCCCGTACGTGGAGAGTGTGCCCCCCCTTGCTCTGTCCTGTAGCTGTCCCCGTACGTGGAGAGTGTGGCCCCCTTTGCTATGTCCTGTCGCTGTTCCCGTACGTGGAGAGCGTGGCCCCCCCTTGCTCTGTCCTGTAGCTGTCCCCGTACGTAGAGAGCGTGGCCCCCTTTGCTATGTCCTGTAGCTGTTCCCGTACGCCTTGCCGTGGCATTCAGGGGCCAACCCCACTTTGTTTTTGATAACCGAAGCGCTATACGCAATATGATTAAAATAAACATTCTCTCCCATAGGGAATGTAACTAATAGCCTGTTAGCCTAATTGAAAGTAACAAGGAATATAATGGGGGTACAGTATTTATTTATAGGGGATGTTTTGTTTTAATTCAGAGGGTTGTATTCGTGCGCATAGCATTGCATACTGGATATGAATTATGCATATACAGTGCATGTACGAAATTGTCTGATTAGCAATACCCGTACACACACTCCAAAAATAAAACCCTAGACAAATGTTGATGTTGTTCAAGTGCATCCTCGTCTTTTTTTCCTGCTGCGAGCTCCTACAGGACCTGTGAGTACTCCATCATATCGATCACCGATGATCCCTCCCCAGGGCATCTTTGGTCCCAACTGAAACGCGACCCGGCCAGACGGAACGCGCCCCCCACTACTGCGAGAAGCGTCGCCGATCGCTCCTGCTGGACGTCTGTGAAAAAGAGCTTCACAGCTCATCGGATTCCTCCTGCAGTCGAAGTAAATATTCTGATTCTGCTTCCGCGCACGTCCTCCAGCATCGCCTTGGTAAATATCCAGCACGCGATGAGTTCTCCACGCATCCACGGCAAACAGCATTCAGCAAAGCTCGTACCAAATCTGGCAACTGAATTTAAAACTCATTTGTTTAGAGCTTATTTTTGTGTTTAGTTTGTTGTTTCCTCCCCCGCACCGCCGATTAGCGCGGTTGGCTACGTACGGTGCGAAAGAAGTTCAACATACGTACATGAAGTTCAACATACGTACATGAAGTTCAACATACGTACATGAAGTTCAGCATACGTACAATGCCAGTGATGATGATCTGATTTATTGAATCGGCTATACAACTCCTGGCTCTCAGCTCAAGAATTAGCATCGTAGCCTCTTGTCTCTTCGAGCCATCTGCGTTGAACAGCTCACGTAAGGCTGGCCCATCCAAGTGTGGAGGTGACAATCAAAAACTAGAAGGTGATGTGAAGTTGAGAGCAAAGAAATGTGGCGAGGACGAAACCCGTCATCTTGAAATAAAAGAGTTCCAAAAGCGTACAGTGGAGAGCATGCATAAACTACATCCAGACATAACCTGTTAGTTTCGTACACCAAGTGTCTGCCATGCCGTATTGATTTTGTGATGTGAGATATTTTCTCAAGTAGATTGTGAAGGATTTTAGCTCAGTTCAGGCGTGCGAGTGAGGCAGGATTCCATCAAAAGAGTCCATCGAGTGTAACATGCGAGAGGCTGGCTCAGAGTTAAAGCGATTGCAGATGTCCACATGACCCTGGCAAATGTTTTTTTACTCATTCTTTTTTTTCGGTAAAGTCACGTATGTAGAAATACCATAATTTCTACATACGTGACTTTACCGAAAAATAACCAATGAGTAATTTATGCAGTCACGAAAGCTTTAATTCTTTATTAAATGTTTTGTTGTTGTTGCATAAGTCATTCAAATTGTGAAGGAAAACAACTATATGTATTTTGGAAAGACCAGCCATTAATAGTCCATCGAACCAAGTATATCATGTTGGTTTTTTTAAATCTGAACTGTAATCCACTGCATCATCACCAGCCATGTTCAATCCACTGCTGGATGAAGGCCTCTCCTAACTACCGCTACCTCTCTTGATCTGGCGATGTCGGAATCTACCCAGCGCCTGCACATGAACTGAATTCATCGCTCAATCTTCTCGCTAGTGTCCTATCCGACGGATTACATTCCTTGGCTGCCCCTCTGTTATTATTCTTGAACATCGGCCATTCTATAAGTGATCTGTGTTGCCCAAACCCACGTATCTTTCTGAACAGTTAATAAGTCACTAAGCTGCCTGCGCATATTCTCCAATCCACATATTCCTCTTTCTGTCTCTCCATGCTTCTAAACTTTAAAAGTGTACTTCTTTGCACACTTTTAAAGTTTAGTTCCATATATTTCATGAATGACTATACGTTTGCGTATTGACACATACACAAACCGTCAATGTAGTGCGCAGATGGATACTAATATTACAGGACTTGAGCAGAGACATGGCAGGGCTCTTGTAACATGGACATCCTTAGTCAGGACCTTTAATTTGAACAGCTCCATGACAGCAATAATCAATTAATAGCATAGTTCCATTATTCAGCCGTTTTCACAGTAATGACTTTGCATCCAATTAATTAAGAGAACAGCAAATAATAACTCTTCATGAAACGTGGCGATATTTCCATTTGCTGCGAAAGTAAAATTATCTTTGCACAGAATACTAATAAGAAGACACTTTACAGTATCGTGCCATTTCTTTGTGTGTACGATATACATTGCACTGAGCAATAAGAGCAGATTGCAACTTGGCATCTACATTGTGATTAGTTTAAAAGGTTTGCATTATTGTGTGTATTACAGAAAATTGCATACGTATGTTTTTTTTGTATGTACGTGACTGGCTTCAACTTGTGAAGAGTTTAGAGTTTTTCACGTGGATCGAGGGTAGTTTCAGAGATGATTGTGCGGCGGAGCTCAGTGGATAGTCGTGCCATGAGTCAATGAGTGATGGCGATTTGGTTGGGGAGGCCTTCAACCAGCAGTGCATTGATCATGGATGATGATGATGATGCAGCTGATACCTGAAATACCAAATATGAAAACAATATTCCCCAAAGCAATTTCTCAGGTTCCCATTTGGCCACTGCCACTTTCCACCTGGTTCTGAGTGTTGACATCGATTCTCCTCTAGGATTTGCAACGCATAAGGAGACGCAACTATCGTCCAAGCGGGATGATTGATTTGTTACTTACAACTCAGTGCTCATGATAACAACAACAATAGCCAAAGATTCCTGTGGGTGACTGGAACTGTATGACTTACCCAACTGAAGTGGGATGTAAGGCGTATCCTGCAATTTTGCGAATATGTCGTCATCTGCAAAGAATATGGCTTAACGTTAGTCAAAGGCAACATTCCAAAATACTAATTAATCACACTGTCAAGAGCACAACCTCAGCAACCTTAATTGTAACAATGTAGCTGAATAACATTTTTCAAAAGCAAACAACAAGATGTTATTTCCACGTGCTGCTGTGTCTTACCGTCTGTTTAATTCCATCTATATACCTGCATGCATGCCTTCATAAATCATTATGTCAAAATATAGGTCTGACATGCACACAAGACAGCTCATTTATTGTACAGGCAGGTGAGAGAACCCATCAAGTCTATTCATCAAGGGGTTCCTGACTTATAAAGGCGAATACAATAATGAAGACAACTGCACGAAGACTGACAAATAATTGCTAAACATCCTAACCAAGAATAACAAGCACATCTAAAATACTCGTTTAGAACGTATGTGGTACATATACGTGGTACATACGCGGTACTGTACCCTACCTCATCCTCCCGTGGAAGCTAAATTGGGTTCAGCCTGGATCCTGCATGGATGCGCAATCACTTAGGAACCAACAGTTGCTATAGGCTTCTGCATGACTACGTTATGGCCAGCAGAGGGCAGTGCTGTGCTCTGTGTATGCCACATCTATGCTCCTTACCTTGACCAAGCCATGGGGTGGGGGGTGTTAACTACCTCGCCTGGTATACAGGAGGTCGTGGGTTCGATCTCGACCCTGACGCCTGCTGCTGTATATTTGGAGTTTGCGTGTCTCCCTCCCCGTGTTCGCGTGGATTTTTCTCGGGATCGTCTGGTTTTTCCCTCCACATTTAGAATCAGCATCACGCGTTTAGAGTATTTGGCTGCTATAAATGTCATCGTGATACGGAACTTCATCGGGCTATCATTTGCGATAGCCAGGTCGCTTCTGAAAAAGAGCTGTATAACTCAGTGGACCTTTACCTGGTAACAATAAAAAATATATAGTTTTAGTTTAGTATGATAAAATAATCCCTACAACCCACACAACGTGGGGAGGCCCCCAACCAGCGGTACGTTGACACAATTGGCTCTACCATGCACGCGTGGCATTCACAGCACACTTGCATATTTCATACAGCGCTGTCTAGAAGCCTCAATGTCTCTCCGTGTTGGTGGCGACTTCTCTTCTGGGAATCTGCTCATTGGCAGGAACGGGCACGAAGCCTCCCGAGGCCTGAGTGCGTCCCACTGTCGTTACCCACCAGCTGGACTTGGGATACACATCCACGCGAAGGCAGCGTATGGCAACAATTTGAGAAACATCTTTAAACGCTTTGGATTGAGATACAGGTCCAAAATCAGAGGGCCGCACAACGTGTTCTTCTGACCACAGGGACTTTGTGCAACTGGAAACCTACACTCGTGTACTATAATTAAACCCCGCTGTTGTAAAACAACGGGCTCGTCACAGTAGCAGTGCAGGTAAGTCACGCAGGAAGGAAACGGATAACAACCACAATCAGTGGAGACGCAAACGTGTCCACGAGATCTACCGTGTGTATAATTACGTCACACTAACGTGGCAACACTTTGTTTCTCCATTGGTCTTAAGTGTCTTGGGAGTGTGGTGCGGTGGCTCGCCCGCTGCCCTACACATACAGCATACCTGAGTTGGATTCCCAGCCACGGTTATCATTAGCACGGTTGCCTAGGTATGGTGCGAAAGAAGTTCAACGCAGCCTTAAGTGAGCACCTGGTGTGAAGGCAGTCGGGTTGCCACCTGTCCTGATTTTCTGACAAAAAAAATCTAGAACTTAAAAAACACCGTGTTTGACAGATGCTAATAACACAACACTCAAGACAACGCATTTGCAGGCAGTTCTTCCATCTGCAGGTCTTGTGAGAAATTCATTTTCTTCCCATGAAAAATCCCGGGTAGTTGTGTCTCGCAGGTGGCAACCCTTGGTGCAAGTCAAACCACCCCCTCTCGTGCGCCATGCCGGCTTCATTCTGTACAGCGCTTGCCCCAACAATCTATGTAGGTAGCTACACAGGCCATCTTTTGCCTGTGTTTCTTCGTGCAAATGCACAACAACAGCCGCCGTTCGCAATTACATGGCGGTGATGTCACCACAACGTTCGTGCCAGGCTAGGTGTGCTTTGAGGCCACGCAAAATGTCGAAAGAGGTTACGTGGCAGAGGGTTGACTGAGACAACGAGCAGATGCACGAGCTGTGTTCCCCACTCTTACCTGCACACGGAGACAAGGATGCCCCATGGAGCCGTCAAAAGACTTTTGTTAGCGAGCACCTATGAAGGCCGGCACGGCGCATGAGGGGGTGGCGTGGCAACACCATGCCCGGCCACCTTTGTCTCCCCAGTACATTGTCTCTCCAGCCACCTTTGTCTCCCATGGTTTACACATTCCACCAGGTACTCATTTAAAGCTTCCGATATTCGTCACTGACGTTTGATTGCGACAGGGAATCGAACTCTGGTCGCTGGGCTCGTAGCGCAGTGACAGACGAAGACAAAGGTCCCCCATGTAGCCTTATAGACTCTAGGGACAAGTGCTGCTAGCGAGCACCTATAAAGGCCTGTTACGGCACACGAGGGCGTGGGTGGCCAACACCATGCCCGGCCACCTTTGTCTCCCTAGTGACAATGTTGTTACACATCGCACTAGGTACTAAATTGAGGCCGAGTCGACCTAGGGGAGCCCCAGGACCGGTTCAAATAATCGTCACCGGTGTTGGCCATGAGCGGGTTTCGAACTCGGTTCGCCGGGTTCGTAGCGCAGCGTAGCGCTAACCGCCACACCACCGCTCCCCCAGTGTCACACGCACACGCCGGTGGGTGGGTGCGCGTGGGTGGGTGGGTGCGTGCACACGTGGGTGGGTGGGTGGGTGCGCGCACACGCGGGTGGGTGGGCGCGTGCGCGCGCAACCTTGCTCGAAGCTGCTGTGCATGGTCCAGTAAATCTTGAGGCAGCGCTGCTCGTTCTTCTCGGCGCGCTTGCACTTGCAGCCGTAGATGGGCTGCGACTGCAGCGCCATGAGCGCGTCCATGCAGTCGGCGCCCGCGCGCCCCGGCGAGCCGTGCACGCACGCGTCCAGGCTGCGGAACGACTGGTTGCACGCCGCCTCCGCCTTGCACAGCCGCAGCGCCGCCGAGCACTCCACCCAGTCCTGCCGTGGCTGCTGCTGCTGCTGCTGGTGGCTCGCGCCGACGCTGCACACTGCGGGCAGAGCGTGGCCACGGACATCGTTGCGGACAAGCGGCGGCGTGGCCCGGGGGAGGCCTCGCGCATAGCCTCAAGGCCCTTTCCGTCAGGGGGGTCCCTGCCGAGGTTTTCGTAGTCGGGGGGGGGGGCGGGGGAAGGGGGGGTGCTGTGCGTAATCCCGTTTGAGTACATTTGCAGGTAATTGCTGTGAGCACTGGGGATGATTTGGCCAACACCAGCGAACATTGTGTGGGGTTTCTTATGAGAACCTAGAGGAAGCCCATGCAGAACAAGGTGAGAACGTGCGCGCACACGTGGGTGCGTGCACGTTCTCACCTTGTACACGGCTTCGGGAGGCCTTCATCCAGCAGTGGATTGATCACGGCAGATGAGGGTGATGGTTTGAAACATAATCGTTGCCTGGCTCATGGGTGGCTGAGATGTCCTCGTGGTCGGAGCGCCCAACACTGCGCCTGGTCTCTGCTTTCGTGCACTCAATGGGTTGATTCATTCCGTTGCGGGGTAATTGTCGCGTGGAATTGCTCCTAAAGTGCACCATCTGCCATGAAATGGATGTGAAGGTCTACGTGACATAAGTTGCGAGTTTTCTGGTGCCATGGCCTGAACAATCCACAACTGCCAAATATATGCCGTGTAGATTAATGTGTGTGTGTGTAATGTTACGTCACTTTGGTATTTCATTTATGACACTATCCTGAAGTTTAAAATTAACTGCTTGTTTGAAAAATATGTGCTGCTCTTAAATAATGTGTTACCATGTGGCCGTGTTCCTAATATATAGATGGATACTGCAATGTGGCTGACAGCATTTAAATGTCTAAACTGTTTACATACAAAATCACGGGGATTTGTTTGTTTTGTATTCTAAATATATTTGGCGTGGAGGCGAAGGCTCAGCAGCTGACTCCAAATACAGGACACGGGAAGTCAGACACAGCCATCTCTTATGAGAGTTCGCTTAATCTCTCGGATTTTCAATCAAAACTATGGAAAATTATCTGCAGCTCAAATGAGGAAGAATGTAAATGATTGTGTGCCTTAAAACGTACAGCTGTACCTCGGTTGATGATGTTGACATTTGCACCAATCAATCAACTCTAAATGGACAAGCGCAATCTGCTGTTCTCCCAACACCCAGTAAGGTGGTTTTCATCATCATCATCTCAAAGCATGTATTGCTTTGTGCCAGTTTTGAAATCAGACAGATAATTCCCAGACTCAATACTGGGGTGCCTCGCCACAGAAAACATTCGGGACTATTTATATTGTCCCAGTCTTCTAATTAAATAATCGCAGCTTTTATCCATATTTGGCCACTGATAATATAACACTGGCAGTTAGAGGGCTGCTCAGGGTAAGGTGCTAATGCTACATTTGAGCTGAAAAACACCCGAGTCCCTTAGACAAAAAGGCTAATATCACGGCCAGCACCGTCCACTCTATAGCCAAGTAATAGGATGTGAATGTGTGTTACAGATTGATGTGTGCAGGGTGGAGCAGTCGGCACTGCTTAGCATACTGCACTCTGCACCTGGTGACCTGAATTTGATTCCCAGCCACGGCTAACATAATTGGAAAGTGATATCTGTACCGGAGTGGGACCCCCCTTCACGCAACTTCAAAGCGCAGCATGATGAAGTATGTTCAAACAACCCTCTGTGACTACATGGCATGGGGTAGGGAGGGGTACTCCTCATCCAGTAGTAGATTGACAACATAATGACAATGTACTGTATTAACAATCCAGAGAGTATTCGAGAATAAAATACTGTTAAATAAAATCCACATTTAAAGAAATGCTCTTCTGATCAACTGCTGCACACCCACACACACGCAAAACAATTCACCATCTCAAAATAGCGGATGGCCATCCTGCAGCCTTGGCAGTAGTTCAAGTATTAGTAGGCAGCCCTTTCAGATCTCACGGAAATTGCTATATCCTGGATTTTTGCCATGGCGAAGCTATGGATAAAAATGCTGGTGCCCGCACTGCCCAATTGAATTCTCTCCGTCCGAGGCCACAACTGCGACTGCTGAAACTAAACAGGACACCCTCTCGTGCACAACGCTTGACACGCGTGTGCTCGAGGCAACACCCTCGGTTAATAATGTATGGGTACGGCACCAGTGACTCCCCGATATTCATCAGGCCACTTATATGTGACTCACTGGTTAACGATGCGCTGCTATGTCACGTGCGGCTTTCAGTTGAGAACTCTTCTGTTCTGGAGCTTGTGATTACCCTCGGGATTTTGTGTAAAACTGGTGGTGTTGGAGGGAATAAACTGGCGTGACATATAAATCACTGTCTTTGCTTAGCCGGTGGCTGAAGGGGAAATACGAGCTAATTGGGTGGAATGTGAAATAATTGTTATCTGGAGCACATGCAGCGCATTCTCAGAATTTGTAATTGTCTGAGAAATTATTAAGTAATTGGTAGAAGACATTTATATTTTTTTACGTAAAATAGGTTGGGGCAGAACATGTCGCTAGGAAGCACAATGGCAGACGGTCAAGAATTCTGACTGAGTGGCCAAGGAATGGAACGCGTCAAAAAGAACAACAGTTGAAGGAGATGGAGCAATGAAATCAGCTCGTGTGCTGCAGGTGCCGGATGTAGGATCGCATCGCAGGGTCATGAGAGACGGTGGAGGTTTATCAGGATCTTCATCCAGCAGTGGATTATGATGGTGATTTTTTTAATTTCTGCTTGTACAATATATGGCACGTAGCTAAACGATGCTTATTGAAGCAATGCACGTTACACAGTAACGCATATATGTGGGTCCTATCGAGGAGAGAATAAGTCCACACAAAGGACCGAAATATTTCCCTAATACTACACTTGACATTGTGAAAAGCCCCGAGCGGTAACACGTCACCCTATACGCGATTTGTGCCGATATCATGTTTCTTAAAAAAAACAATACATTCTTGGAATAAGAAGTGCTATAAGGGACATTTGTTTTAGTTATTCAATGGGGTATTAGCCTACTACAACAGAGCATTTACTAACGGCGACTTAAATTGTGTTATAGCTATTGTATAAAGTACATGCATAATCAAATCATTCGAGGTTAAAAATAAAATTCTACGAGGTATAATACACGAGATTGATTTTTTTTTAAAAACAACGTAGCCTGCGAGTAAGTTTACATTAAAATTAACTCGTTAAATTATATTACCATCACGACCATCGTGAGTATATGGCATTTACATGTCATGTCGAAAACACTAAAAGACTCAATAAAACAACAACAGACTGCAGAGTTGATCGAGAACGTGTGCATACCATTAATTACTCCTTTAGAGCATTTTTAAATCATGTTGCAGTCCTTGGTTAATTCACTGCTGAATGAAGACCAACTTCACACTGGTTAGTGCTGGTTGGTAGAGTTGTGGGTGGGCAGGACTAGTTGCGATGTCACTCGCCACTGATGTGAGCCGGGGTCGGGAATCGAACTGAGACGGCTGTGTTCACGGCACAGTGCGCGAACGATGTGCGCGCCGCCGCTCCCTCTGGCGCGAGAGTTAGAACGTCATCTTTGCATGAGTTATAGGGAATGATACCATTGCGAGAGTGAAGTTCGCCAGTAGCCCCCCCCCCCCATGCTTACGTCTTCTGACAAGCAATTTAAATTGCTCCGTATATGAGCACAGAAAACTGCTGCGTTTAAGTGCAAACAAAAACACATTCGAATGGATCAATGAAAAAAAACATAAGGGAGGATAAGACAGAAGTAGGAATAGATGGATAGACATATGGGTGAATAGATGAACGAATAGTCTCATTGGCCGGTGGATTAACAGACTGGTTTATAGACATGTGTATAGACGGATGGATACACTGATTAATAGACAGACGGATGGGTAGACAGATGGACAGCATTTATTGACACTGCATTCACATACAGACGGATGATTAGCCGCATGTATGAACATATTTTATGAACAGGAACATGAATAGACGGGTGAATTGACTATCACACAAAGAGATTGGATGGATTTCGCCCACAGCACAAACATTGGGGGTTGAACACATTTTGTGAACAGACGATTGAATTGACAGTCGGATGAATAGAGGAATGGGAAGATTTTATAAATCCGTTTAAATTAATAGACAGATGAATAGCTCGATGGCTGGTATAGACAGCTTTGGTGAATAGACACTTGCATCCATAGACACGCCTGAATGAATAGACAGACGTGAACAGATATCAAGAACGGCTGTGAAGTCAGACAAACTGAATAGGCAGCTGTGAGTGAAAGGGAATGCGTGGGATAGGACAGAGATACTCACGCACTGAGGCGAACGCGAGCAGGGCACAGGCGACAGCGCACATCATCATCATCCTCGTCATCCTCGTCCTGCTTGCGACGAGCGGCCAAAGTGAACCACCAACGTGGACCACCAACGTGGACCACCGGTAACCAGCACCAGCGAACAACTGCGCGCCAGCGACTTTCACTTTGTGCTGTGCCCGCTCGCTGGGAGCAGCACGCACTGGATGGAGCACGCCTTTGTCGCAGTCAGCGGCTACAAGTCAACTCCAAACCAAAGCAACAAGGCAACACAAATAATTGCACAAGCAATCAACGAACAACGCAAGGGGCAGCGGGCCCGTTGGTTAGACCGGCGAAAAGAGAAAGAATCTTGGTTTTGTAAATTTGAGTGACTTGCTGCTGCTGCTGTAGCAGCTGTCTGCCCCAGTTCGTAGAGCAGCAGATCTGAGCTGTCGGTGGTCAGGATCCGCACACTCTCAGCCCTGGCACCCAGGGTACATGCGGCAGATTCCTGTGCGGCGCTGTGTTATAACGGAGCGGGCTTTGGCAGGAGGAGTCGCGTTTTATATACCGGGGTGTGCGTGTGTGCGCGTACGTACGCACGTGTATATATATACACACGTGTACATGTCAATATGCGCATTGGCTCTTGCACGGCATCATCGCTCCGCTACGCCACCTTGAGTCGGCCTTCTCTTGCAAGTCACAGCTGCTGCTGCTGCGTCACTTGGCTCTTCACGTGCGCGTGACTCCGTCAGTCGTGACTCATTGCTGGTGATTTGTGATCGATATTGTTTTATTATCTTAAGTGTGTGTGTGCTGAAATGTCAGGTTGGACTCCGGGAAAGCGTGGCTCGGAGTCATGAAGTAATTGTCGAGAAAAGAACAATGATACGCCACTGCATGCTGCGGAGTATAAGACGCACGTGTACTGTAGCGTGTGTCAAGGGGAGCGGTGGTGTAGTGGTTAGCGCTGCGCTGCGCTACGACCCTGGCGACCCGGGTTCGATTCCCGCTCACGGCCAATACCGGTGACGATTATCTGAACCGGTCCTGGGCCTCCCCTAGGTCGACTTAGCCTCAAATGAGTTGCCCGGTGCGGTGTATAAACATCGCCACTGGGGCGATAAAGGCGACCGTGCGTAGTGCTGGCCACCCTTTCGTGTACCGTGCCGGCCTTCATAGGTGCTCGCTGACAGCACTTGTCCCAACAGTGTTACAGGCCACACGGGGGATCTTTGTCTCTGTAAGCAAAGACGAGCTGGGGATGGGTCTTGACAATTGGGTAAAATAAATCGCTTGGCGATGTTACGTCGGCAGTGATGCACGATCACAACCAATTAACAACAACAAAAACTACTTACAACGTTTTCGTCAATGCTCCTTCTTTAGAGCACCCCGTAGCGAGTAAAGCGTGTGCCTTGACTTCATTGCGACTGGACGCAGCTTTGCCGTGCCTCTTGTCATCACGGTGAATGTACGAATGGTGGAAACGTAAGTTTCGATTGCGCCCGCGTTACCATCGTAACTGCTTCATCAAGCCAAGGTTCTCCTGGGCTTTGTTGGACCATACTTCACCAATTTGGTCAGCACTCACTGGTGAAGAGACGACTGCCAGGCGCAATGTGCGGACCGCTACTTCTCACAACTCCCCTACACAGTCCTGATGGATATAACATCATTACAGCGGACTACACGTTGCATACAGTAGTAATATGACATTATTACAGTGAAGAATCACAACATTTATTTATACTATCGCACATATATATTATATATGCAGCTTTGTGTTTAGCCACGCCAATGTTTAGAAAGTGACAATGACCAAGAGCAAACACGGGAGCGCAGGGAGAATTATTTTCGGGAACCTAAACCGAAATTGGAGGGGGGGGGGGGAATCTGTGTACGTGTTAGATAACACGTGTTAGATAACACGTACACATCACGTACAAGGGATGACATCGGCTCGTGAGATCGGGGCGCATCGGTGGCAAGATGTTAACTTCCTTGCCCGGTGGACAGGAGGTCGCGGGTTCGATCCCTGACCCTGACGTCTGGTGCTGTATATTTTGAGTTTGCGCGTTCTCCCCTAGTCGCGTGCCTCCACATTTCAAATCAACATCACGCGTTTAGAATGTTGGGCTGCTATACATTTCCAAACGATAAGCAACTTTGTTGAGCTGTCATTTGTGACCAGGTCGCTTCTGAAATAGAGCTCTATAGCTTAGTGGGCCTTACCTGGTAAAATACAATTGTGTGCAGATGCGAGGTGGATCACAGGATCGTGAGCGATGGTGATGGCTGATGATGATGATGATAACGATGAAGACTATAATTGTTTTGCCGTTCTGCATTGTTTTTTCTGTGTTTTACTACGCGGATATAGTGCGCTGTAGTGAGTTACTTTGCAAAAGTATATCTTGTCTCTGAAAATATGAAACAACTTCAAATCTAATGATATTGGGGTGGGTAGATTGATGACAGTGGTTAACGGGCAATCCTCCATCACTAAACCACACTGACCTGCATGGTGAAGAATGGTCAAACAATACCCATGACCCACGCTGCATGGAAGAGGCCTTCATCGAGCTATACATTAACGAAGAATTTCAAGTTTTTTGTCAATACTTTTTTTTTGTTAATGATAGCGAATGTCATTAGTGATTTATAATTTAAATGCTAATGCCCATCTGCATGCCATTGTGGTTGGTGTTTTGTAATAATAGTGATGTTTAAACAACCGTAATTTGTTCAGCATGATGTCTCAGAGTTGGCAGCTCCTGGCGAAGTTGCCCGCATGCGGAGTAAAACCTTCCGCACATCACGTGACTGACGCAAAGTGCAACCCGACGATGCAGAGCAGTGCAGCACAATCTCGACAAACTTACGCCGTCTGCAATTTGGTTTGCACACCGAATATATGAGCCACATTCATTTATTACTCAAAACTGTCGTCATATATTTGTTTACGAGTCTATTTTAAATGGGTTGTTGTTTTATCCTCCCCAAAGCTGTTATTGGCAATCATTTTTCATTTTCCATTATTGGATGCAATTAATAATTCCAAATCACGGCTGCATGTCTTGTTAAGAACAAAAAAAAGTGTACACCGGGAACATAAAAATAAGTCATAGTCTGGTTATAGTTTTACAAACATGGGCTTTTAAATAAATTACACCAATCCACGACATAATTTCATGCACAGCAGATTGGAAAATATTGGCAGCTCACTGCAAAGGAAGGGGATAAAACACCATGGCTTTGGTGATCGATGAGAAAAAGAAAAGAAACAACCTCTTCCCAGAAGACCAGCTGAGTTGTATTCGGCAAGTAACTGATTACGCTGTTTGCCAAAAGCACTTTGCTGCCTATTGCCAAAGACTTGCCAGGCAAGGAGTGGTTTTTCCAGCAGAACCAGTGTATGGCAGTCAGGAGGGATTATTGGCCCTCTGGCGAGCTTGAGAGCTTCGCTTTTTAGACATCACGCCTTTGCATTCCTACACTTGACTCAGCTTGGAATTTTGAATAAACGTGTAAGTCTCGAGCATTAATGGTTTTTAAAAAGGTGCTTGATGGCAGGCAAGTGAAGCATACGTTGTGCGCTGGAGAGCGAACGCGCACATCTCCGTAGGGGTGCTTGTTATATCGCATTATTTAGGTCGCTGTAAAAAATAAATGTCTGTACAACGTCTGAACATGGTTTTAAAGCAAAACAGTCAAAGCTGCAAAATAACTAGCCGTGTTTAGCATAATTTGTATTTCATAAACTTGGAACAACAATGGTTAGAGAAATTACAAGGCAGGTTTAAATGCCACAGTTTATATTTGTTCATTTCCATCTGTACAGCTGTAGTAAAAGACGGCACGGGAGGATGTAGCCCGCAGGTTGGAATGCGAGCGATTTGGGCAGTCTGCGCAGCTGATAGTTTCATTCCAAAGCAACATGGTCATTGTTGAAATGTACATTGCAGACCCCATACAATAGTACAGCCTAAATTCAAACATTTTAATATTACTTTAATAACTTATACAGTCAACAAAGTGCTTTCGCAAAAAGATAATCTCACAAAATTGATTAAATATCGCATTAATTAGTAAACAGTGATTGTGGATTTATTGTGGATTATGAACTACAACTTTGTTTTGTTAATAGCTATATTGTGCATTATTATTTTGTAGTTCAATGGTCAATATGAAATTAAGTGATTAATGGTGATACAGTATGATATTAAGAATTAACGTAACCACCAATCGCATGAAACATATATTAATTTAAATTTATGTAAGAGCACACGCATAATATGATGCGTTTATCATATTACGCATCTATCAACCAATGCATAATTCTTGTGTAATTTATAATTTAACCAAAAAATCTGATGTCCTAATATTTATGCTTAAAACACAGACAAATGTTACAATTTGGATTGAAACTCGTGAGCAGTGAATGAGGCATGCTACATTTAGTACACTGAATAAACACGGGAAAGTTATAATTATATTTTTGGTCATGTCTTGAAAAAATACCAAAATATAGTCTCGCTGCTACCACTTTCTGCCGAATTGTTCATATTCTTAATTGTTCACATTCGTAATTGTTCATATTTCTAATTGTTTATATTCCTAATTGTTCATATTCATAATTGTTCATATTCCTAATTGTTCATATTCCTAATTGTTCATATTCCCAATTGTTCATATTCCTAATTGTTCATATTCCTAATTGTTCATATTCCTAATTGTTCATATTCCTAATTGTTCAAATTCCTAATTGTTCATATTCCTAATTGTTCATATTCTTAATTGTTCATATTCCTAATTGTTCATATTCCTAATTGTTCGTATTCCTAATTGCTCATATTGCACTGCCATGTGCTTGGTGCTGCTCTCCCACCTTCTCTTCAGAAGCCATTTGGCTGTAGACAACAGCCTTCTGTTGTTGTTGTTGTTGGGTGATTGGGCCCTGACGGATTGGTCTTAACTAGAACCCCAATTCCGTCGTCTTCACCAGCAGCGAAGGGGCCGAAACGTTCGCGCCGTGCAGCTGCTGTGGGTCCCACTGGAAGCTCTGCCTCGTCACGCGGCTTATCTCCGATGGTATGGCCACTCAGACCTGGTAACAACGATGCACAAATATGAGTGTTCATCAGTAATATGAGTGCAAGGAAAAGCAACTGAGTTATGGGCCACAGTCCACTGAGTTGTTTAGTTGCCAATTAAGGTCGAGGCAGAGCCCAGCAATTACCTGGGTGGAAGGGCCTCCAAGTCGCGGGAGGTCTAAGAGAAGCCGTCCAGGAGAGGGCATGTGGCCTACTCTGAGGCTGATCGGACGTCTCGGAAGAGGTGGAAGTACCCGGACTTTACCAACCACACGTGACCTGCCAATTGACTGTGGTGGACCCATACATACTCATGGGTAGAAAAAGGTGGATACACTTCACTGAAATCAGTTCATGTAAAACACAAGTTGCTTTGAATCAATGATAATCATCAACACCGTGAAAAACATGGCATTTGAAAATGATTTTTGTTTATCACCCTGTGTCAATCCACTGCTGAGAAAAGTCGTCCCCACACTGTCAGCCATGGGATCTGTTTAACCATACTTCACCACGCTGGTCGGTTTGGGTTTGTGGAGGGGGGTGCTGGAGCCGGTTCCAATACCACTCATAACTCATGTTAGCCGTGGCTGGAAATCGAACTCAGGTCGTTGGGGTCATAGCGCAGTGTGGGTACCACGGTGGTGAGATGTTAACTAACTCAATACCACTCGTAATTCATGTTAGCCGTGGCTGGGAATCGAACTCAGGACTTTGGGTTCATAGTGCAGTGTGGGTACCACGGTGGTGAGATGTTAACTAACTCACCGCATATACAGGAGGTTGAGGATTTCATCCCGACCTTGACGCCTGCTGTATATTTGGAGTTTGCGTGTCATCTCCGTGGTCGCGTGGTTTTTTCTCCAGGTCCTCCGGTGTTTCCCTCCACATTTAGAAAAATGCCTTTAAAGTGTTTTGCTACTTTTAATTTTCACACGATGATAAGCCACTTCGTTGAGCTATCATTTGTAGCCACGCTTAAGGGCCTTAACTGGTAAAATAAATCAAAAGTTGTATTAGTTTAGTGTACTGACCTCTGCACGGCCTTTCCTCTCGTAGGCAATGCCGCAAGTATATGTCTGGTAAAGGCTTTTGATTCAGAATGTAATGATTAATGAAGTCATACACTCACAAGACACCCTTGGAATCCTGTGTTTAAAAAAAAAATTCCGTGCTGACAATTTACAGTAGTCGTGTTGCATTAGACGAATGGAGCAGCAGACAAAAACTGTACAAACGCCACGGAAAAACAAAAACGGTGAAACGAAAACCCAGACAAGAATTGACTCTGGATTTGCTTCGCGACCCCTGATCATGATAATCAAATCGCTCGAGGTGAGCGAATCAATACGCGGCCCCGTGACCATACCCGTATTTCTCGCACTGCTGTGCATGTCGAGGTCTGCCTCCTCTAAGAACTGGCCTGGCAACATGGATGCAGTGAGAGTTCGCCCGACATATCTACCCGCGGGACCTTTTTGCCAGGATAAAAAAAATTATGAAAACGTAATAATAGGTTTTAAACCGTTTCTGGCAATAAAACAGTTGTGTTAAGATGTTCTAACACCGAATAGAAACATTTTGCAAGGATTCGTGTCTGCATTAACCACACGTACGTGTGGCAAAACATGAAAATAAACATGCTATGATAATATTTGTATTGTCTTTAAAACCGACTGGCCTCCACCGGAGACAGCTTTCTTTATGGCCTTGTCTCACCACCAGTGTTGGACCAGAGAACGCCAAAAGGCGAACTGTACGGAGAGAATGCACGCGTATCATAGCACGTCTAGCCCGGGTCGAGCAGGTATATCTATGGGAACTTTTTAGTGCCAGTATCAAAAATTATGAAAATATAAGAATAGATTTTAGCCTTTCTGGCAATAAAACAGGTAGTTCATCACCTGTATGTCACCTTCAGGGCATGCACACGCCTCTGTGAGACACACAAAACCGGTGGATAGTTTTGCATAATCACAGAAAACTGTTTGCAATGTTCCACAATGCCAACATTAACCTTGCTACTCACAAACATTACAATCTCCCCACTCTGCCAAGTTTTCGCAACCTACAACACCGTAATATCCAAACATTAACGCCACCACCCGCTACTAAGAGCTGCATGAACACTCTCGAGTCAAGACGCCGATGAACAAAACGAATCATTACGCTGTGTGGTTGGGTGTTCGTTATTGATGAGCTGCACGCGATTGACTTTCTACGCAAATAAACAGATTCTGTGGAGCTGCGTGGATCGCTGCAACGCCACAGCCTGTGACTAGCAGAGTAACAACTGCATGTGCTTCCCTACCCAAATGAATTGTCCACACTGCAGCTTAACCGCTGTATACTTGTCACTGCCGTATTCAGCATTGCAATGAAGTTGCGGGTATAGCTGTAAATGGGTATGTTTGACAGTAGACAGATTTATATATATATGAAACCTTGGAAACAAATGACGAAAGGTGAAGTGGACACCTACGGGTTATCTGCCCATGGATCGTGATGATGATGATATGAAAGCTGTCGTACTTATACAGTACTCTGCGTAATGCATGATTCCCATGAAATGCGTTTACATTGCATATATACTCTGCTGAAGATATCATTATACAACATGTATGATGATTATTATGGTTTACCACAGCCGTTGGTTTTCACACCTGATGATGACTGCTTGTGTTGCAGTCGAAACGTCGTGAGAATTGTATTGTTTTATATATATTTTATTATTTTATTGTTTCCCTTCAACGTGACTTTACCGAAAGAACCAAGAATATGAATCACTGCAGTCACGAAAGCTTTAAATCAAAATTTCACAGCGTAGTACTTAGACTAAATTAATACCTAATGAGAATGATCCGAAGCTATGTTGTCTGGTGTCCATTGGTCATCAACTATTAGCGCACACTCTGACCTCTGGTGCCCTCTTGAAAAAGTTCTTGCTGGCGCAGATGTGACATTGACGCGATACTAAAAGCTTCTTTGTAAATGAACGCAGGGCATGCATGCACTGAATCAATACCCCTGTTTTAAGGTCACATAAAATACAACTGGAAGCTTATTTGAGCTTTGTTTTTAGAATGTAAGGGAGAGTTTAGGTGGTGACAATTAAAACTGGAATTTTGTCCAGAACCTAACAAGAAATGGGATGCATTGTGACCGTAACAGCACGTGTTTTCCGTGAACTGTATGCTAAGTGCTATCGCAGGCATGTAAATGTCATAGCTGTGGAACTACCCTTCAAGCATACATAGACGAGATAACACAACCCCCTTCAAGCACTTTCACACACAACTGTCCGTCAGTTGCTGTACCCGCCCCTGCCATCCAGGTATTTTCCATCGATCAAATAGTGGATATTGTCTTCCTTGATGTCATTATGGGCCTGTTTAACCCAGCCATGACCCTGTATAATGAGGTCCCTGTATAATGAGGTCCAAGTAAGGGCAGCCTTATTGACCGAAGACGAAGGGGTAGCAGAAAGGAGTGATCGGACACAATATATCAACGAGTCATTTAGGAAAATGGGAGAGCACCTGGGAAATTGCCAAGGGGCGCTATAGGTTGCAGTCAATCAGGAGCGGGAGCATCTGGATGCACTCTGCCCCGTGGTATTGAACCTTGGAAAATCGTATCGA
Organism: Petromyzon marinus; assembly: GCF_048934315.1. NCBI lineage: Eukaryota > Metazoa > Chordata > Hyperoartia > Petromyzontiformes > Petromyzontidae > Petromyzon > Petromyzon marinus. Next base: position 1,083,455 of record NC_133695.1, on the reverse strand, counting down.
ATTAATCGACTTAATTATTAGGAGGACGGTGTTCAAAGCGCTGGCCCCGTACATTATAAAACAGCGCGGTACAGCTCTTTGGCTTGGCAGCGTACTTTTCCAATGCTTTGTATTTTCATAAATAATTCTGCTGACTCTTGTACTCAGCTTTATTGTTATTGTAACTGTGCTGGTTAAAGAAGACAATTCTCTTCATGGGGAAATGATGCTAATGAATTAAATCGTGCATCACGTAAACAGGCGAACCATAAATAGCGCAGGAATTAGCTACAGCCGCTTGTAAATGTTTTAGAAATATGATTTATTGCTGATTTGCGAGTGTTCATTATCCACAGTGCATCATTTAATTAACACGGGATGATAAAGAAATCGTAAAGTTATCGTCAGAACTAACCATCGCGTAAATTGGAAAGTTTTTTTTCAACCGAGAATTTAATTTCACTCAGAAAAAATATCCCCAGGCTATTCAAATGTGGAATGTCCGCAGCGCAAAATTTATGGCGTTTGGAAAGTCAGAGTTACAGGGTTCTAAAAGGCAAGGGGATTATTATGCAGTCTCTGAGGGGCAGGCCAAGGGTTGTGACTTATGAGAAGTGGGGACATGAATAAGAAGCGTGGCTCCACAGCGCACTCTCTTTGTCAGGCGTCTCAACTCGGGGGGGGGGGGGGGGGGCATTATTCGCGAGAAACGCGAAAAACGACGTGAAAGTCAGCACACACAATTTCACAAAAAGTTGTCCAAGATTGAACATTCTCAAACGATAACGCGCCAGAGATGGCGACGTGAAGCGTGCATTGTCCGCTGTGCTGCACGGGGAAAGATTAAGGAATCCACCCGTGCACAAATGAAAGCCCCGAGGGTCGCCTGTCTCCGTGCGTTACAACTTGTCGGATAAAGGGAGAGGGGAACACGAGGACACGAGTGAAGTGAGGACCGCAGAGTCGTGTTCATGTGAAGACTCTCCCACTTGTTCACATCTCACATTTGTTTTCGTTCCGGGTGGAATGCTCTCGTCAGTTCGGAATAAAAATGCTGTGGAGAAAAAAAAAACAGAGACAACCTTGTGTGTGTGTGTTTTATTATTGTTATCAGTTTTACCGTGAAAAAAAATATTTAACCCTAAAACAGAGATAGACATTTCAGTACAGACATACGTAGAATGTGAACATTGATTGTAATGTCACGCTGTCAAGGTTGGCCGATCCTGAGCTTTAAAAAGACATGGGATCTCTTGGGCTCTTGAAATGTAATCAAATGGACAAACTATACCCAGTCATAATAACATTACTGTTTATAGAATAGCCACATAAATATATATATAAAGGTGCAGACATGCAATTTCAACCTCGTGCCACTGCTGGTGGTAGTACCTCCACGAGAGGGTGCTTTATAGAACCCCTCTGGAAGGTATTTGACCTACTCTTCCACGCTCGCCAGACGTCTTGGAAGAGGTGGGAGTACCCACGCTTTACCCCACCACACCACGTGACCTGCCGATCAACCGTGGTCGATCCATTTACACTGCCGGCTGGAACAAGGAAGGCGGATTTCAGAAACTTGCTACGCTGAGAGATAAATCCTTATGACCTCTGTATTGCAAGTCCAATGTGCTAACCATCACACCACAGCATCAGCCCATAGCTACAATATAATTCCATAATTTAGGCATTTATGGGATAGATGAATTAACCTTGTAAATTAATTGTTTTTTCTTGTCTCATGATTTATTAATCTTGTCATGCCCTATAAGCGTCATCAGCTGTACTGTATATTTTATGTGCAACGTGCCAATGCGTACTTTACTTTCAGTCTGTAAAAAAAAATATTGCACCATGAACTGGAGCAATAAAACAAAACCTCGTATGTAATTAGACATCTAGTGATAATAGGTTGTCCCCTTTTTCTGGCAACATAACAGGTGTTAAGATTTTTATTTAAAGCTTTCGTAACTGCAGGGATTCATATTCTTGGTTCTTTCGGTAAAGTCACCACGTAGAAGGGAAACAATAAAATAATAAATGTTTTTATTGTTTTATATTTTTATTATTTTATTGTTTCCCTTCTACGTGACTTTACCGAAAGAACCAAGAAAATAGGTGTTAAGATGTTAAAACACCAAACTAAAACCTTTTACAAGGAATCATGTCTGCATTCACCACAATACTTATGGTCAGAATGCAAAAAAAAGTATTCTGATAATATGATGCATTGTCTTTGAAACTGATTGGTCCACACCAGTCAGCTTTCTTCGTCTCAAAACGGTGTTTAAAAAGACATGGCATCTGTGGGTCATCCTCTGGTCGAACACCGTTTTGAGATAAAAGAAAGCTGTCTCTGGTGTGGACCAATCAGTTTCAAGGACAATGCATCATATTATCAGAAGACGTCTTTTGTTTGCATTCTGACCATAAGTTTTGTGGTTAATGCAGACATGATTCTTTGTAAAAGGTTTCAGTTTGGTCTTTTAACATCTGAACACCTGTTTTGTTTTATTTTTTTATTTAAAGCTTTCGTGACTGCAGGGATTCATGTTCTTGGTTCTTTCGGTAAAGTCACGTAGAAGAGAAACAATAAAATAATTAAAATATAAAACAATAAAATTCTCACGACTTTTCGACTGCAACACAAGCAATCATCATCAGGTGTGAAAACCACAGCAAGAAAATTTGAAAAAAGTGGCGGTTATTTTTAACGTTAGCACCACGGAAAGCGATTTGACAGTTTGTTCAGATGGACGAGTCCATCTATGTTCGGAAAAGAGGAAAACCTATTCTCATATTTTGGTACTGGCAAAGGAGGTCCCATGATGTAGACATTTCGTGTTTCATTTTCATATCTCCGTCAGTCTTTTCCAATGTTCAAGTCTGTTTTTTTCCGTATGAAATTGGATAAAGAATATATACACAAGTTGTGACAACGTATTACACCACAACAATGTTAAATATAATCATCAGCCATGATCAATCCACTGCTGGATAAAGGCCCTCCCGATCCCTCAATGTAATAATCCACTTGCTGTATGTGCACAAGGCAGATTTTAGTCGCTCCATTGCCTCGGCGGTCGTTGTTCCATCCCTGCGCTGCCACTCCATCACCACTCTTGGCCGTCAGCCAAGCGACGTGTCCCTTCTAGCGACAACGTTTCCTGCCAAATCCCCACTTTTACTTTTCACGACAGTTCGAATTACGTCTTCAATGCGCGTGCGTGCTACACTCTCTGTTCTTCTTCATGATTTATCCGTTATGTTGAATGTTTACAAGGGTCATACTTTGCACCATATGGTTTGTCCTAGCAAATGTAGCACTGATTGGCCAATTTAATTAACTGGTAAAATATGTTTGTTCTTATAATGTAGACTTATGCCATTGCTATTACCATAGCAGTTGATATCTCTGCCATTTCTCAAGATGTCATTGCATTCTACAAAACATCTCAAGTATAATTATTTTTCAATATATTAAGTTTGATTTATTTTCGTTATGTTTCATGCCATCTACTGCATTCCACTGTATTATTTAATCGTTCCATCCACTGCATTGCCACAGCGTCTGTATTCCATTTGCCGTGGTGCCGAGATGTTAACTGCCTCGCCTCATATACACGAGGTCATGGGTTCGATCCCGACCCTGACGCCTGCTGTGTGTTTGGAGTTTGCGTGTCTCCCCGTGGTCGCGTGGATTTTTCTCCGGGTCCTCCGGCTTTTTCCCTCATTTAGAAATATGCGTCTTCTTTGGTTCTTTCGGTAAAGTCACGTAGAATGAGATTAAAATAATAAATTGATAAAATAAAATAACACTATAATATTCTCACGACGTTTCGGCCACAACACAAGCGGCCTGATGAAAGAACCAAAGAAGATGAATCATTGCAGTCACGAAAGCTTTAAATTGAAATAGAAATATGCGTTTAGAGTGTTTGGCTGCTATACATTTCTAGATGATAAGCCACTTTGTTGGACTATCATTTATGGCCAGGCCGCTTCTGAAAAAGAGCTATATAGCTCATTGGGTCTTACACGTTAAAATAAATACGTATATTTGTAATAGTTTTTTTTTAAATATATATTTGCAAAATACAGTGTTAACTTTGAGTTAAAAAGCCTTCACTGCCGAATACTCTATGCATACTATCTGTACAATAAGCAGCTACAAATAATTAGGCAACCCTATCCTTCACCGAGCAAACCGATTTGTGATTGATGCGTAGGTCCGCGAGACGCATGGACGTACGTTAATAATGGATAGCACTGTCAATAACAGGCGGCCCTGCAAAATCCATTACGCTAGGTGAGCCACAGTACGTGCTTCTTCTCGCCAGTGATCCCACAGCAGCAGAGCCTCAACGCTTCCCTACGGCGCGTGCCATGATGACAAACCCAGCCTCACGATGAATCCCCAACCAACCTTGTTTGCGTCTGCAGTTGCAGCCGTATTGTGAGGGCCTCCCCAAAGTCTTCTGAGTGTCTAAATAAATATTGAGTATTCGTAATGTCATCAGTGGTCGAAATTGTGCCGGTGCACATGATCGGTGTTTTGACAAGTGCCGATGTGAGCATGTATGTTGAACTCCTTTCGCACCGAACATCACCGACCGTGCTAATCGGAGGTGCGATTAGCACGGTCACATATAGGCCCATTTCGACGGCTGTATTAAACGATATACAGTCAGATAATAGGTTTTTCCCCTTTTTTCTGGCAACAAAACAGGTGTTAAGATGTTTTGGCATCCTCTGGTCTAACACCGTTTGAGACGAGGCTCAAAAGAAAGCTGTCTCTGGTGTGGACCAATCAGTGTCCAAGACAATGCATCATATTATCAGAGTATGTTTTTGTTTGCATTCTGACCACAAGTATTGTGGTTAATGCAGACATGATTCCTTGTAAAAGGTTTCGGTTTGGTGTTTTAACATCTTAACACCTGTTCTTGGTTCTTTCGGTAAAGTCACGTAGAAAGGAAACAATAAAATAATAAAAAATATAAAACAAAATTCTCACGACGTTTCGACTGCAACACAAGCAATCATCATCAGATGTGAAAACCACAGCAAGAAAAATGTGAAAATAATTATTGCTGTGGTTTTCACACCTGATGATGATTGCTTGTGTTGCAGTCGAAACGTCGTGAGAATTGTATTGTTTTATATTTTGTATTATTTAATTGTTTCCCTTCTACGTGACTTTACTGAAAGAACCAATAATATGAATCCCTGCAGTCACGAAAGCTTTAAATCAAAATCTTAACACCTGTTTTGTTGCCAGAAAAAAGGGGAAAAACCTATTATCATATTTTGGTACTGGCAAAGGAGGTCCCATCAAGATATAGAGTCATAATGTGTACTGAGTATGTTAAAACAAATGTGTTTGCGTGTCCAATATATTAAATTGTTCATCCATATAACACAGTACGTATACCACACTTTGTGAATGTCTCTAGTAATAATAATTTTAAAACGCGATCGGAAGGCAAGTCGTTTTTTTTCAAGTCACGCTTATTTGACCTTCAACATTTAGCGGCTGACAGAGTTGACAAGACGTGAAAACGATTTCTTGGTTCCAACCTTCCCGACAGTGGTAACATGAGGGCATGCTTAGAACACCGCACCTGTCTCGCCATGCCCTCTTCTCCCGCAATCTCCCGTGCTTGGGAACAACAGCTGCGAAACACTTTAGAAACAATTTAGAGATGATTTTGACCTGTTGAAAGAGGCCCGGTCACTTCGGACACGTTAACGGCAATATGAGCAGTTTGAAACGCGAGCCGAGCCTTTGAGTGGAAAGGTTAGACGAGTGTCAGGCCACACGGTTCACCGTTGTGTACGGCAGAGTTGCATTACCTCCTGTGTGTCACGTGTGGCCTCAAGGTGCGTGGTGTGACAGCAGAGAAAGACGATCACTGCATCGTGCGCTTTCACATGTGCTTCTTGTGCGGCCGTCTGGAACGCTCTTCCTTCCCATGTTAGGAAGCCGCCGGAACTGTGCACTTTAAAGTCATCTAGATTGAAAACTAATTTCTTTCGAACTGCATTTTGTGTTTAGTTTGTTGTCCTTCCCCCGCACCTCCGATTAGCACGGCTGGCTACGTACGGTGCGAAAGAAGTTCAACATATATACATACGCAAGACATTTAAAGTTTCAAATATTTGTATAATGCACGTGTGCCTAATTGGACAGCTATTTGAGTTGTGTTGCACACTGTTTTGCGCACAGGAATCGACAATGATGTATAACACTATTAAAATAATCTTACAAAATAAAAACAACTTTAATAATCATTTTTTAAATGTGTAAACAGCATTAAACTGTTGACTTTTTGTAGCCAAAGTGTTACGTAAAATCTAACGACATCAATAATACTGCGTGACACATTTACAAAGGTTATTTAATCATTTATCAACTACACAGCCATGGTATGGGACAGTTTGATTCCAGATCATGGCTAATATCGTGGCATAACCGGTCCTGCTACTCCCTCCATCAACTCGGATTGACCAGCATGGGGAAGTATGGTTAAACCACCCCCAACCCCCCTAACCGACACAGCATGAGGAGGCCAGCATACGCTGGTGGGTTGAGAACGGCTGTAACTCAATAGGATATAGCCATCCCATCGTGGTTCGTGCTCTGTGCTCCGAGCCCGGTGACCCGAGTTCAAGTCTCGGTGAAGGCGAGCATCAGACGAGAGTGGACGTTCCCCAGAACGAGGGCTTGTTTGCGATTTAAAAAGTGACAGTCATTTTAAGGCAACGGGCAGAGTCGACATGGTGGCTTTACGTGCCACGTGGGCAACATCACTCATCGGGCAAATGTATCCACATTCCTCGGGGGGCTAGGGGCGGGGCGGGGGATTTATTAATTTGCTTTGGTAAAATCCAGCTGAGATATTTAAATGTTAACGGTGCACTACAAGCCAAACACAACGGCAACTTAATCCCCTTAAGATGCAGTGAGAAATATGAATTGTTAATATAATTACTATTATTGGTTTAGCTCCAATCGCAAACACATGCACCGCATTTAATCTCATCCTCATTGATTGCCTTTGTTAACTGATTACACAACACGTGTCTGGCAACGAGTGCATGAACAAGAAGTGTTGTTCGGCTTCACCGGTCTGCGATTGCCACTTTATTTGCAGCACCGACGCTTCGCAACAACCTTGTTCCCTCCCTTAACACCGTTAATTATTGCTTCAAAGGAATTTCCTGAAGCGGATTAGTGCTGGATACAGCAGTCATGTCTTTACAAATGTGATGTGTAACGTTTTTAATGTGCCATTGTATTGAGGAGCTACTGCGTGGCGTTATCTTGGAGTGGTCTGGGACTGTGCTGCTGCTGCTGTTGTTGTTTTTCCTGCCAAGCTTCATCAATCGGACTAATATAATGAATGTATTTATTATTATTTATACTGAGTGACTTGCTTACCATTTTCTCTATTTTCACTCATCGTGTTTTCGTGTTGTACTGCTGTTGTAACTTGCTGACCCGCTTCATACTGGACATCTGTAAAAAACAAAGAGCTTCGTAGCTTATCGGATTCCTCCGCAGTTCAAATAAATAGTCGCATTCTGTACGACCATTTTCTACAGATTAAAATAATCAAAAATTTTGGTTTTCATTTTGGAGAAATCCGATGAGCTATGAAGCTCTTTTTCACAGATATCCAGTAGGGGTGGATTTTAAAGGGACGGTTGTGGGTGGGTGTTATAATCCAGTAGCTGTGCGTGTATGTGTGACACCAGATTTCTGTAACTTTATTGACACCTAACAAATGTTTTGGATGCATCGTACATTCCGGAGCGTCTTGTAATCCAGATAATACGGTAACGATTTGTCAGTTCAACTTTGGCCAAGTAAATTCAATTTAATTTGACAACCTTCTGTCATTCATCCAGCGATAATACTGTTGTAGTTTTTTTTTTAAGTTTGGCAATATTATTTTCAAGCTTACTCTCTCCTTTGTGAACAAAAATAGCCGTTGGCGCTTTATATGCAGGACTTCATGATTGACTCAAGCACTGATTGAGTTCCTCCACGCGTTCTCAATCGAAGTTAGCGATTAGCCCGAGGCCCCTTCAAGGCTAATTCTGGCATTCTGCAAGTCATTCCAGACAGAGCCAAGTCTCCGCGAAAAAAATATATAAACCTTGCAATCGGATTTTTCGCGATTATTTGAAATGTAAATCTGCAAGTGAAATGTATAAGAACCGGCATCTCAAGCAAATAAGCTGTATATGTCGAAGTCAGTGGGATTTACAGATGCTTTATGCACCTCGGAGTGTGTTTTGGTCACTGTTTTTATTCTCCTCGCTCCAAGTAATATTGACATTTGGGTAAACAAGCATACAAATAAATAAATAAAAATGATGGTGATTTGTAAAACCCCGTAAATAACGTTGTGTTACCAAGGCTGCATTCAAAGCGATAGGAGAAGAGACAGATGCAGCAATGGCAATGGAATTTTTTTTTTATGTAATACGGCAGGCACTGGATGTAACTACGCCCCTTGGGAACACATCCTGGTGTGCTTCTACCCAAAGTCGCGTGCTTCATTAAAAAAAGTTTCCCATCTCCCTGCACTCACCAGCGAAATGCAGGATGTGTAACTTATATCAGAATCGTGCTCATGTAAGAGACCAAAAACGTTAACACATTCGTCAATAACACAGCCTTCAAAATAAAACATCAAGTATATAATATGTGACGTTTCTAGCATTAGCCCTTCTTCACAGCGCATAGAGAGGCCAGAGGTGAAGAATCAAAGAATGACCGTTACCTAAATCGTCACCTGTTATATACTTATCATTTTTTAAGGCAGTGATTTTGAGTTTGTTTCTTTCTCGCATTTGCTTGTGCGTCATTGCCAATGCATTTTCACCAAATAATTTATGCAAGCTGCGCTTATATCTAGAAACAGAGACCTGCACCCGAATTATAGGGCACATACGGATGTCACGTTAGGAGTTAATCGGCTATCCAGAGCTTATTTGCGTCAGTACATGCTGTGTGGCTCAAATCAATGAATCCATGATTGAATGAGCTGCACTGTAGGAATAGCCTTCTCTCATTTGTGCACATTATTTTTTAATAACAGTAGTCTACGTGCAATTATTCCGTACTATCATTGTCATATTTTCTCCCAAATGGACACATTGTCCACTATACAACTGCTAAATGTAAAAGGTGCTCTTCGTCCTTGATGCTAGAGAGAGTTAAGGTCAGCTTGACACATTGCACAAGCTCTTTAAAGAGCTGTGGTTGTTGTTATGTGCCATGTGCCTCCGAGCTTTAGACTTGAATATATCCATTCTTTGGTTCTTTCGTTAAAGTCACGTAGAAAGGAAATACATTAAATAATAGAATACGACGTTTAGATTGCAACACAAGCAAATCGTCATCAGGTAGAACTAAATTTGAGTGAGAGACAAAACACAGACACGGAGACACACAGATAGACACACAAGCAGAGAGCGACAACACAGAGACACAGAGAGAGAGAGAGACACACAACATGGACACAACATAGACACAGACACACATGCTTGTGTGTCTGTGTCTATGTTGTGTGTCTCTCTCTGTGTCTCTGTGTTGTCTCTCTCCGCTTGTGTGTCTCTCTGTGTCTATGTTGTGTGTCTCTCACTGTGTCTCTGTGTTGTCTCTCTCTGCTTGTGTGTCTGTCTGTGTGTCTCCGTGTCTGTGTTTTGTCTCTCTCTCAAATTTAGTTTTACCTGATGACGGTTGCTTGTGCTGCAATCGAAACGTCGTATTCTATTATTTAATTTATTTTCTTTCTACGTGACTTTACCGAAAGAACCAAAGAGTAATTTCTGCAGTCACGAAAGCTTTAAATCAAGTTTAAATATATCCATCCACTTGTTTACTAACTGCAAAATACAGTTCCGGGCTTGACACAAACACATACACAAGCACGGTTTAAAGATACATCACACTGCCTAGTGCTATAGACATACAACTAAAGCGACTGTCTTTCAGCACATCATCGTATTTGTTCATACACTCTCTTTTAGAATAGAAGAAGAATAAAATATTTTTTTAAACACACTCTAGTTCGCTTCAGTACATCTATGCACTCCTTTACTGGCTTAGCACACAAGGAGGGATGGAATGCCTGAGTCACATTTTTTAAAAACTCATTATTATGTGCTGTTGCAAAACATTGACGGTTAAAGTTCAAGATAAAGGTGCAGGTCTGCAATTACTTGGCCTGCTAAAACCACTCCTGACCAATGGGCCTCCACCCGAGGGAGCTCCAGAGAGTTGCTTTCGTGTCTAAACGGCCCACTCTTCAATGCCGTCCAGACATCTTGGAAGAAATTGGAGTACTCACACTTTACCCCGCCACATGCGACCTACTGGTCAACTCATTTTGGTGCAAGGTATCCACTTAGACTGCTGTTGTGGACAGAGGCCGGGCGATTGAATAAACTTGCCCATTTCGCTCAGGTGCCACATCGGGAGATTGAACCGGCGACCTCTGGATTGCAAAAAAGTTCATGGTCGGAGCGCGCACACATTCTCAAACAAAACAGGATTTATTTTTTCACGTGTTTGTTTCCCTTGGCATTGGTGTGCTCGCCACTGGGCGCTCGTATCAGGTTCAATCATCTTGAGAGTTCATCTTGAGAGTTTGGCTCCTCTTGCGGGAAATGAGGATCCCGATGCTTCGAGGGTAAAATTGTAACGGTGCAGCGGTGCGCTTAGAAATCTTGGCCCTTGGGCCACAGAATGTAAGTCAGATGCGTGCGAAATGCACTTGCTCCTGCATCATCCCGCAAGCTCAAAAGGTCAGGCAGTTACTTCTGCCTAACTCTGCACCGTCCTCAAAAGTAAATCTGTTTGAAAAGCGCAAACTCAAATGTCTCCAGGAGATTTTTTTTTCTCTCCGCTTGAATAATTTGGACGTAAAATGTGAACGCACGCAAAGATAAAATGGTGCAGTGAATAGGTTTCAGCGTCCATCGAATTTTTTTCATCATTTGTTTTTTCCATTTTGTTCAAAACATCTTATTTGAAAGACAGTTATTATAGGAAGAAGCTGAAAAGGCCGACTTAAAGCAATTGCACCAGCAAACGAAGCAAAAGCTGAGGGTCCCAATGAGCTCAAAAAGCCCCATATCAAATTCAAATCCTAACGAACATAACAAGCTCATGAACAAAGAAAAGCATCTTCAACTCTCATCCATGTCTGCATCTCTCCCCTCTCATCTCACTACATCTCTACTGTACCTCTTGTCTATATTTAATGACTCATCTCAGCGGGGTTTTATAAATTGAAAGAGGGGGCACCCACAGGCAATATTTGCTTTGGGCAGCCTAATAGGGCTGGCACCACCATTGGCCATGTAAACATCTATTAATGGAAAACCACCTCATGAAAACATTCATTAAGTGAGCACGTTCTCGGGACAAGCATCGGGAATGTGCCTTTCATTGGAACGTGATCACAGGGGCCACTTGGGAACAGCATGTTTTTTAATCATATGTTACCGAATGTTGATTACCGCAGCCTTATTTTTGGAACCGATCAATCATCACGGGTGGACTTTCACATCTCTGTGCTCATTAGAGCCGACCCTGTGGTGTGCACTCGCAATGGGGAAGACACAAACTTAACTGAGAAGGTTTGTAAGGTTACACATTTAGAGCAGACGGAAGATGAATGAGAAAGCACGGGGAGATGTGCACTGAGTGGGGTTGGCTCTCTCGTTGTCTAATGTGTGGCTTCTAAATCTTTTTTCAAGCATGCCTAATTGACATTAACATCTTGCAATGGATGGCCCTACCTCTGAGCAATGGGTTTCCAGGATCGCGTTCTCCGGGAAATTGTGAATACAGAAGTAAAGACACTGCATCACACACAATGCGACCAACCTCATCAGGCGTGTAAGGTGTCACATTCAAGGTTATTGCATTTTTGTCTTGCTTTAATGAAAACAACCCCCTACCCTCCCAATGAAATAAACCTTCAGTGTGGTGCGATGCGTTGTGGGAGGGGGACAGCCTCAAGCTCTGTGGCCTACACCCATTTCCACATTTACACTGGCACATCCAGGGCCGTCATGGCACGGGTGCTTTTCTACTGGCTATTGCCATGCCAAGCCAGAGCCAAACCGTGCTACGTTAACCTCATAGGACATCTTTGGGAAGCCTTCATCCAGCTGTGGATTGATCATGGCCAACGATGATGATGGTGGTGGTGATGCCGTTAGAACTATAACATTCACTAAAATAATGGAGATGCACTTGTTCGTGCAAACAAACGCTTGAGAGGTGAACCAAATGTTGCATAACGATGTCGCTGAAAATCAATGCTTGCTTCGGAAAAATTGGTAAGAACCATCTTTTGAAATCCCCTTTATGCGAACGAGAAAACAAATGAGCGCTTTTGTAGTCGACGTAAACACGTCAAGGGCGCATCCCTCAGGCCACGTGACCGCTGGTGGGGAAGGGCCTCGGTTCGAGGGAGCTCCTCTGGAGGGTTCCGCCGTCCACTCTTACACACTGGCGAGACATCCGGTAAGAGGCCGGAGGACCGAACGCTTCAACCCGCCACAATCCACCCGCCGATCAAATAGCTCTGTACGCTGTGTAATTGGGTATCCTGGATAATTAATTCGAACAAAGACGGTCACTGCTTCGCTCACTTTGAGATGCACTGCAACAGGATATAATGAATCATTATGTAATCATTAATTCAGCGGCGGATTCATTAAATCCTGTTACAGCGCTTCTGCGGCCGTCTGGAACGCTCTTTCTCTCGATATTAGGAAGCGACTGGAGCTATGAATGTTTGAATCTCGATCGAAAACTAATTTCTTTCTAACTGCCGTTTGTGCTTAGTTTGTTGTCCTTCCCCGCTACCTCCGATTAGCACGGCTGGTTACGTACAGGTTTGAAAGAAGTTCAACACTCATACACAACTTCAACACTCATAATACATAAATACCGCTGGGTGGACAGAGGAGGGGTCAATTCGTAAAACGACTTGCACCATCGCTTCTAGTGCCGTGCCAGGACATTGAACCGAACCGACGACCTCTGGATCGCAAGCCCCACTGTGCTCACCATTCACACCACGGCAGGATCCTTTGTGGGAGTTCACTTATTAAGATTACTTTTTTTTTTTAGCCACACAGCACAATTTATTTTCCCCTTCGTGAAAGTAAATTTCATAGCTTCCGGGCAGTCGTGTTTTGCCTCCGCCACGCATTCAGACTACTGGGAAAAGCTGCACCGCGTACTGATCTGCTAGAACGTATTAACCTCAGATGAAAAGGTTCGAGAAGCTTGATTACATCTTACACATTTAATAAAAGTACTTAATTTTTTCGTGTTAAATTTAATCAATGGCTTTTTCGCTGTATAAGCACAAGTAAGTAATTGTTCCTTGTTGTGAAGACGAATGAGGGAGGCAGGATGATTTTTTCTCTCTCTCTCGTTGCCCTATTGAGTACGCAGGCTCATGTGATGGATGTGCACAACGATGTGCGTTGATGATGACCCGTGGCTATGAGCGTTTTGTGTGGTTTCCTGACCATCGCAAATGAACTGCGTGCAACTGAAATGAGCGTGTGGCCACCTCACAGGGCAACGATTGGACATTCATGAAAACAAGTCACGGCTGATTTTGTGATTTCATCCACAAAAAGGTAATCTGAGATGTGTACTTGATAAACAGGTGGCTGCACGCTTGTACTGTACTTTATATGCCGTTTATTAAACGCAATATAAACCCAAGTCAAAGCCTTTGCATCCATTTATCTCTCAATACCCAGGTACAGATGAAATATATCAGCACGTGTTGGTAACATTTTGCCAACTAAACAAGTCCCCTGCAAAAGCCATTGATGTAAAATACACAAGTGCTAACTGTGTACATGATTCTACTTTGCCATACCACTTATCCAAAAGCAAATACAATTCCACATGATATAACAGTTATGGCTTTTCTTGCAAACCAGATATTAAATGGTAAAAGTGCAGTCCTGCAAATTCTTGCTCACGGCTTGGCAGAAAGGTCAAGGGGTATTTGGCCTACTCTTCCATGATGGCCAGACATCTGGGAACAGATGGAAGTACCCACGCTTTACCCCACCACACATGACCACACATGACCTACTTACTGACTAAATGTGGTGCACTCATTGATAATGTTGGTTAACCAGCCATTGATTACAAATAAATAGATAAAGATTCTATTATTGGGCACATCCAATATGTTTCCTTTTCCGTAATAGCATAAGAAAATGTAACATATATCACTCCAGATAATGGAATATTTCTTATATTTTTCACAACAGCGTTCATGCTAGCAAATTATTACATTAAATAATAAATCGTCACAATTATCACATTATGTAGTTGCACTCAATGGTGATATTGTGATATTAAAACATTCATACCAGGCTTAACCCTGTCAATGATGTTATGGCCTAGTCAGCATTTTTACACGGCACTACTTAGGCGTAATAATTGTGTACTCAGGCTCAGCAGCCTTAGTTCATTTAGAGAGAGAAATCCACACATTTCCTCGCTATGCCTTTTCATTCGTCATTTTTTTATTTTCTCCTGCAGGGATACGCGAATATAACACACGACACTGTATTAAAATAGGCATTGCCATTTCTAACTACATGGTCTATAGTCTAACTACATGGTCTGTAGTCTAACTACATGGTCTATAGTCTAACTACATGGTCTATAGTCTAACTATATAGTCTATAGTCTAACTAGATGGTCTATAGTCTAACTAGATGGTCTATAGTCTAACTACATGGTCTGTAGTCTAACTACATGGTCTATAGTCTAACTATATGGTCTATAGTCTAACTACATGGTCTATAGTCTAACTAGATGGTCTATAGTCTAACTACATGGTCTATAGTCTAACTACATGGTCTATAGTCTAACTACATGGTCTATAGTCTAACTACATGGTCTGTAGTCTAACTACATGGTCTATAGTCTAACTACATGGTCTATAGTCTAACTAGATGGTCTATAGTCTAACTACATGGTCTATAGTCTAACTAGATGGTCTATAGTCTAACTACATGGTTTATAGTCCAACTAGATGGTCTATAGTCTAACTACATGGTCTGTAGTCTAGCTACATGGTCTATAGTCTAACTACATGGTCTATATTCTAACTACATGGTCTATAGTCTAACTAGATGGTCTATAGTCTAACTACATGGTCTATAGTCTAACTAGATGGTCTATAGTCTAACTACATGGTCTATAGTCTAACTAGATGGTCTATAGCCTAACTACATGGTCAATAGTCTAACTAGATGGTCTATAGTCTAACTACATGGTCTATAGTCTAACTTCATGGTCTATAGGCCCAATGTTTTAATTGCCATGTCGGGAGATCGAATCAGCGTTCCTTGGACTGCAAGTCCAGGGTGCTAACCGTCACAGCACGGCGGCACCCTGGGATTCTCAATATTCCGAGTCCGTGCCAAAGAAGCAGCCAAAACAAGGCAACTAATCCAAGATCCTCAGAGTGGATGTAGATGGAGAAATCGTCCCAAGCTGCCCTGCTCACGAGTACATTAGCAGCGACATCGTCTTGACGGCACGCACGACTCTTTCCTTTCAAGCGATGAAACGAGATACAGCTTTCTTTGCATGAATCCACAGAGGATAGACAGGTCAGTCCTAGTTGCCGAGCTCGGCTCTAAACATATATTGCTTAGAGCACCTCGCCCGGACCTTCACGTGAGAGGCCAGAGGGTTAGCGAGGATGAAATTTCCCAAAGCAGTCGCAACATAAAACCCGTGCCAACGTCAGGAGAGAAATGGGGCAGTCGGGATGGCAGACAAGGAATACGAACCCCTCTGTTGCTAATAGGTTTATGCTCGATATGAAGCCATTCGAGATCCACACGAGCGTGGCCCGCTCTAAAAAAACCGGCAAACATTATCTGGTATTTGATTGTGCTCTGAGACAGAACGTCATTGTATATTTTAGTGAACACTAACAAAAAGATTCAAAGGCACTGCATTCTATGAGCTGAAATGTGTCAATGAATATATGAATGCATAATATGTATATTTTTTTAAAATCCCCAATATTTGCAATGCATATAACATGCTATCCAGATTCTTGGTTCTTTCGGTAAAGTCATGTAGAAGGGAAACAATAAAATAATAATAAAAATATATAAAACAATAAAATTCTCACGCCCTTCCGACTGAAACACAAGCAATCATCATCAGGTGTGGTTTTATTGTTTCCCTTCTACGTGACTTTACCGAAAGAACCAAGAATATGAATCCCTGTAGTCACGAAAGCTTTAAATCAAAATGTTATCCAGAGTTAATTGGTTTAATCCACCAGTTGAAACAGCAGGCAAGTTTCTTAAATCTTCCTGCCTCTGTCAACCCAGAAATATTAATGGGTGTACCACCGCTAGTCGATAGTCAGGTGGCACGGTGGGGTAAAGTGTGGGTACCCCCACCTCTTCCAATATGTCTGGCCAGCAAGGAAGAGTAGGCCAAATACTTTAGAGCAGCGCTCTTCATTGCAAGGCCCGCGGGCCACTGGTGACCCCTGGTGACCTTTAGTGCGGCCCCGACAAGATACAGCGAGTGGGAACGCCCCTTGCAGGCGGCGTGGCGGCCCTCACGCCGATGTCGTCGTGGTAAAAGTGGCCCCCCTCTGGAAATGAGTGAAGAACACTGCTGAAGAACCACGTCTAGTGGGGTGCCGGCAGTACCTTGAGCAAGCAAATGCAGGGCTGCACCTCTATCCTGTATATTAAATGTGTGCTCTCTCCTTTGTACCCGTGTAACTGCTACTCTTAGGACAATAGTAATAATTTACAGACCTTTAACAACTCACTGCTGGGTGAGGGCCTTCTCATGCTGTGTGGATCATGAAAGCTATGAAACCATACTTCACCATCATGGTCTGTGCAGTTTGGTGGAAATACATCAGGGTCGTGTTGCATATCACTTATGCAAACAAGGTCCAAACGTCTTTAGAAACCAATGCAACTATAATAAATTATCTTGACATTTGCATCGGTTACAACTCAACCGCACCATGTATAGAGTAGTTAGGTTACTTGTTATTGTAGTTTTTAATCTCTTGCATCATAGCCCAGTCTCGCCAAGCCAACCTGGGCCCTTAATTGATTTGGGCGGCTGTTTACGTTGCCACAATTGTGACCCTCGTTTGCTGCTTTCCGTGAACCAGAAAATTGGGCAACTTCCGGGAATACTTTGTAGACATCGTGCGAACTCTTAAGCATTGAGCCCCCAATTGTCCTGCCTTCTGAATGTGGCCCAAACTAAAGCGACTCGACCTGGCCAGTCGAAGCACTGAGCATGATTGACAGCCACAGCCACGGGCAGAGTCATTTGCTTTGTTTCTTTCTCAATCAGATTATCGAAATACAAATGGCAATTGGCAGTGTTGATAATGTTAACTTTCCATTGTGGGCATTGTCTACACTGCAGTAATTGTTTAGGTGGTGCACGGTCGACACACATTTTCGATTAACAACAGGGAAAAGAGTTGAATGCAAGCAGAGGCAGAAAACGAAAGAAGTTATCATGCAACTCTTCTGCAGTTTTAGAGTTTTAGTTTGGAGACTTTTCCCTTTTTTTGTTCTGCATCTGGTGGCAGGGGAGGGGCCAGGGGGCGGGGTGGGGGGAGGTGGAGTCGCGGCTAGCATGAGTGGCGAGTGATAGTTGAAACACTGTGATTCAATGTTATACATTAAATATATATGAGAATAAGGATGATAGTAATGTGTATATTTTTAAATAATCAGTTATAAAACAAATTGCTTGACCCTGATATAAATATATTTATAATACAAATTGCTTTCAGGTTATTAGTGAAACTGGTCCTGTAAGTGATATGATTTTTCTTGAGTGCTGCGTGAAGTTTTATGATTGCTTTTTATGATGGACAAATGAAGGGAAGTCTGCTGATCCAAGCAAAGCCAGCTAATGGAAGAATTAAGTGTGGTTTCTCCAGAGATCCCTTATATATTTGCCTGAACCCCAAACAATAACAGAAACACTCTTTCTTCAGAGTCCTTTCCGCATTGCCCTCTGAAGAGCGGCCATGGACTGCAGTGTCTGCCTCTCATACAGACGGGGTGGTCATGATGGTAAAGGCGCAGCCCTGCACTGACTCACTCACCCCACTGCTGGCAGAAGGGCTTCCACTAGAGGGAGCCCCAGACAGCCTTCAACCCACACTGACCAGCATGGTGAAGTATGGTCAAAGAGCCCCCATGACCGACACTGCCTGGGGAGGCCTTCATCCAGCAGTGGATCAATAATGGGCTTTAAATAATGATGATAATCAGAAGACAAATGCAAAATAATAATTGTATCAGAAGTATAATTGTAATATCTCCACGATGTGAAATCTGTATAATTAATGCCAGTGGGAGTGCTAGAGCCCTTTAAAACCAACGCAAAGACGTTAATATTTAATGATGCAGACTTAGTGCTGCCAGGATAATTTTCTAAATCCTTTGTTTATCTCCGTTGATGTATACACAGGGATCTATGGATGCGTAGGTAGTGCACAGAGGATCAGCTATGATGGCACATTGCCTCAGTAGACCCTCATAAAGGGCAGCGCAACTGACGAGAGTAATGCACCAAAACAATGACTCACATACGCAATTGTGACTGCTATCTGATCTTCATTTCAGATATATTTTTTTCTCTCTCTCGCAAGGCGCCAGGGTTTTTCTTTTGCAAAACCAAAATGAATTTAACTTCAAGGGGCTTAGACTGCAAAAGAAAATAAAACTCTAGCTCTGTCTTGCGTTTCTGGTTGTACCGCGTGCACGTCGTTCGGTGTGATGCTTCGTGCAGTTCCTGGAGAAGCTCCCAGCACGTGGAGCGGAACGTCAGACATCGTGCCGAACAGCGCGCGGTACGACCCTGAGACACAGCGTAGAGCCGCAGAGCATGACCACAAAAACCTACGCTGTAGCGTTTCTAAACTCTGTATAATGAGATTAATTAAAGTAATTTGGAAATGTTTTTAAGCAATGAAAACGTTCTTCTCGAGTAAATTATTTGGAGTAATATAATGATTTGCTGTTGAGTTATACAGGTGACATCAATGGGTAATAATAGTCAAATACATTATTTTTTTTGTTGAGTTCTGTACAAAGTGAATGTTAAATAAATATGACTGGTGAAAAGAAAATACAACGGTTCTTTTTAGAATTGTATGTAATGCATACCAGCTAAGAGTTGAAACGTTTCAAATGCAGAATTCATGGAAAATTATTGTTGGCCTCGTCCAAATACGAAATGTTTAAATGGTTATGGAACCACTTTAAATATAATGCTCACTTGTGGCTCAGTTCGGCAAGCTGTCAAGCCAGGCAGGGTGCAAGCATTGCTATACATAATGGCATATCTGTTAAGTTTCAGAGTTTTTAATCTTCCTTTGCAGCTTGCTCTTTCAACAAAAAATACTATTTTGCAGGATAGCTTAATTAAATGTAACACGTGGCCTCCGGACCAGTGTCTAGAGCTGCTCGTTGTTCGTCCGTTTTAATAAAATCCAATCCGACTACAATTACACAAACCAGTCCAAATACATCTGGCTCGGCCTCAGAGGCGAGTAAGCTGCACTTTCATCAAAACGCTTTCAACAATTTTCTCCCTCTATTGGTATTCAACGTAAATATATAAATAAATAACAATGTTCAATTCCTGGAAGCTCTGATAAAATACATGCATACACCTGCATGCTTCGTTTACATTTTAGATACAAAACGAGTACGTTTATTTTTCATGCCCACAAGCGCCCAATTCCCCTTGTTGCACTTGTTAATAAAGGTAATTTGAGTTGTGTATGGTGGGACAAAGTGTGGGTACTCCTGCCACTTCCAAAACATCTGTCTAGCATCGAAGAGTCGACCCCAACGCTCTCTCAATGGGGTCTCGCTGTAGTGCAGGCCATTCCACCAGCAGTGGCATGAGTAAGCCATTGCAGGGCTGCGCCTTTACCGATTACGCGTCATTTAAAAAGCACTGAGGTCCGTGAAAGGTTCCTCAAACATCTTGACCAAAGCCATAAGCCTCAGCATTGCACAATCTCATCCCATAAATTTTAGAAGACAAATAGAATGGGATGACATTGTCCAGGCATTGTGCGATGGAGGTCTTATCTGGCAGGAAGTCATATATTTACGTCAAGGCGCAGAGGCAAAGTGCCATACGTAAACACACGAGTGAGGAAGAAGGATCACTGGCACTGCTGATGCACTGTTAGTATACAATTCAGCAGTGCAAACAACTTCATGTGCCGAGGCGAAACCGAATTGCAGGCCATTTCATATGCAGCTTTACTCTATTTATCCCTCCCTAGCTGCATTAAAAAATACTGCCTAGTTTGGTCAAGTGTACATAAAACAAGCGATTAGCATTAACGGGCAGCGCTTGGATGATCGTTTCCTTTGAGGTCCCATGTATCCAAACCCATTCACGTACTAACTGCAGTAGCATTCAGGGTGCAAAGCAGAGTAAGGGGTCAACGTTTAAACCCTGAGCAGACATGTTTGGACACAAGTAATGGAGCATGGACACAAAGGGGAAAATGTCTGCGCATGCAGCCTGTCGGGATAAAGCGATAAGTCAGAAGCTTGAGCCAAAAAATAACCATATTAGAGGGTTTTTTTGGGGTTAGATCACGTTAATATAAACGTGTCGTTAAACCCGCCACCACCCGACACAGCCAATCAGTAAGGTTTATCACGCAAACAAAATATGCCAATTCTATTTACGCAATCTACCCCAACAAAAAAAAAACCCTCTATTATGGATAATATTGGTCGCCAATGCCTACGTGGTAAACAAAAAAATAACATTCATTTACACAACTGACAATTATTTAAATAGCTCCAGGTTGTAGCATAGTTTTGACGAAATCACTGGACTGCGGCCAAGCTCGTGAGATCTCGGGAGCGAAGCAGGGCTGAGCCTCTTGTTATTGAAGGCCGAACGCCAAGCATAGCAGGTGCTACAGGCTGCGGGGCTACGTGGTGGACAGCAACAACATTAATTTGTTGTACTTTACTGCTATGCCTCTGCGTTTGAGCTCCACCCGCTTCACCGACCAGCACTGACCAACGTGGTGAAGTATGGTAAAATAACCACCCATCACCAGCATGGCGCGGAGAGGACTAATCCAACAGCGGATTGAGAAAAAGTGTGGATTTACAACGTATATCATTATTACAGCAGATAAAAATGGTTTTGGGTCGTGGACAGCTGCAGATTAGCGACCAGCTACATCTATTATAAAATCGCGGCATTCCATTTGTCCATCAACTAAATTATAAGAGAGCCTTTCAGAACGCCTGAATCAAAAAGTTATAGAAAGTGGACCCCCCCCCCCCCTCCAGATGTGGGGGTCAAAAGTTGATCCAACAAGTTGACAACAAATCACTCCCCCTTCCCCAATATAATTACCTACATACCCTACATACAATAGAGTCAGTAGTATCTGTAGGGTGTGTAGGTGTATATACCTACACACCCTACACACGATAGAGTCAGTAGTATCTGTAGGGTGTGTAGGTGTATCTACTACACACCCTACACACAATAGAGTCAGTAGTATCTGTAGAGTGTGTAGGTATATATGCCTACACACCCTACATACAATAGAGTTAGTAGTATCTACACACATTGGTGGAGGGGGGGGGACATCAGTGAGAGCGACTTAGAATCATAAAAATGAATTGCAAAGGTGTGGTCATACGTTCACTTTTCGCCGCTATAATATTGATACTGTCTCACATTTAATGAGATTAAGGTGAAGCTCTCGCCCTGGAATTGATTGCTCGTGCCACTGCTGGTGGAAGGGCCTTCACTAACTCTAGGGGGCATTTGTCGAGGTGATTGTACTACTCTCCCACGCTGGCCAGACGTTTTGGAAGAGGTGAGAGTCCCCACACTTTAGTCCACCGCACACGAGTTGCCGATGGACTCACTTGTGGTGGACTCACGACTCCACCGCAGAACGAGGCGTGCAGGGAGATTGGGTGGGTGGGTGGTATGGAGGCTTTTGAAACCCCCCACCACACCCAAGGGCACTGGCAATGCGACGAGGACGTCTCATTGAGGTCAATTCAGGCCGAAGCGTGAGTCCCGCTTTCATCTCTTCTGCTCTGTATTTGTCAGAGCCGATTTATCGTTAAACCATTGCCTGACGTGCACAAACGAGCGGTGCTGTCATAAATTCACGTTAGACAGCAACAGAGAGAGAGAGAGAGAGCATCAGAAAAACGCTCCCATATTGAATAAGCAGTTAGTGTAACCCCATCAATAACCACCAACAATAAGCAGTTAGTGTAAACCCACCAATAGCCACCAACAATCGCTTCATAATTGAAATGTAGGGGCACCACAAAACATATACAGGCGTGTTCTCGCATGCCTAACCAAAAACAAACTACGAATATGAAACTAGAGACTTAAATTAACTTCAACTTGTTTTTTGTCGATGGCATCGAGATATTTGTTGGCAGATTATAATGTTTTGTTATTCTGGTTAAAAACATTCTTATCGCGTGGTATCGCTTATTTGACCAGATGGAATACATGCTCGTTTGGTCACGTGATACATTGCCTCTTTTTACAGGGCGAACCGGTTACCCCAAATCATGTATACATGCAAAAATATTGAAAAACATTTAAACCAAAAAAAACTCCACTTAACAATAATTTCATACCGTTTAACATGTAGGCTTCATACCGTTTAACATGTAGGCTTCATACCGTTTAACATGTAGGCTTCATACCGTTTAACATGTAGGCTTCATACCGATGAAAATGTTTTGTAGTTTCCGGATCTTGATAATACGACGCTGGTATATTTTTATGAGCTTACTCCTATAATAACATGTTACTTTATAACTAATTATCATTTTCATTTATATTGCATTAAATGTGTGAATCTTATTTAATAAATATGTTTATTGTAGATGCATACCTTTTTACATATATATGAAATATTACATTTGTCTTGGAAATATTTCTGCAAGCAAGAGAGTACAAGAATTTTTCCAATGATTTTAGACACTTTTAGTTTAGCATTTTGTGGATTAATTATACTCTCTAAGTGCAACAACATCTCAAGGTGCTATAAAAACAGTGGAATGTGCACAATGGGGAAAGGAAGTGCATATAAATAGGTCTTATCGTTTTAAGAGAAGAGGGAGCCACAGGCAGAGAGGAGAGCCTCGGGCTTGGACGGGGACAGGGCGGGATGTTGGCTGTATGGATGGCGGTCGGGGAGCGTCAGAGGCCAAGGGGTGACTTCCCACCGAATAAAAGCATCATTGGTGGCTTCGAGAGGTTTCCTTGCTGGTCGCAGGAGAGTTTTCTTGTGGAGGCGAACAGAGTGAGAGTAGGGGGGAGAGGTGCACAGGGGCGAGTCCACGGATGATTATTATGATGATGATTATGAAAACGGTGGGAGTGTTTCTTTTTTTAAATCCAGGATTGGATATAAAAGTAACCTGGAATTACCTTGGGAGCCAGAATAGTATTACTGTATCGTTATATTGAGGTGTCATATTGTCATTTCTTTAACTTATTTACCTGTCCTCGAGACATATTTCTTTGGAGTACCGTGTGCTAATATTTGCCAGAGTAAAAATGACCACGATAGTCGTGCTCTCCTTGAAAACATGCTCACAAGATGCACGGTTCAACCACAAGGCATCTTGCGTCATGATCAGGAATAGCAGCAGAGGGTGAGCGGCACGTCACCACACCACCACACCTATTGCCCTATTCCTATTCCAAGCAGCGTTCGGAAGACTGAAGACACCGTTCTGTGCCTCATGAAGACTATAACGGGTTAATGGGCAAAACAAATGATCACTGAAATGGGATGAGAGGAAAACATTGATCTCAAAGCATCGTGGGTTTGCAAGCACTAAGAGTGTAATTGCATCATGAAAACCCCTAACATGAGTCGCATGTCCTCTTGCAGGATCAGGTTTCCCAGTACGCCTCCAGTTCCAGTCAACACTTACAACGAAATCCCTCCTTTAGAGACAGCCCCAGCTAAATGTATTGAGCTTCTATTAAAAGCTGTGTTCCACCGCCCCCCCACTCGACACACAGCAAGAGAGACAACAAAGTGGCCAGCAGAGGCATTATTAAATCACATCGTGCGTGTGTACGCCATTGAAAGATGGCGGCTTTGAGATTATAGAAGCGGTACAACGTCGCATATCCGACCGTCCCACGCCCGCCTTGACCAATGAGCCGCCCAGTGCGCTATTTGTGCGTGGTGTAACTGTCCGTTTCTATACACTCAACGAATTTGTCGATCACACCGTGGCCTTAAAAAAAACACATCACAGGTGGCGTTTTAGGAAAAAAGTCCCTTCTTCGTAGCAGTTTCGTATTTCCTTACGAAGAAGGTTGAATGCCCAAAACACCGTCTGTTATATCTATGTTATATGTTATACTAGCAGGACTACCCTCGGCTTCGCCAGGGACTTGGATTCACCACGCCGGCCGCCTTTGCGATGTTCACACACCACACCAAGTAACTCGTTTGAGGCTGAGTCGACCTCGGGGAGGCCCAGGAGCGGTTAAAATAATTGTCACTGGTGGTGGCAGCGGGAATCGAACTCGGGTCGCCGGGTTCGTAGCGCAGCGCACTAACCACTACACTTACGCTTCCACATGCGCGGGTCACGTGACAGATTTGATGTTACAGCTCACTTGCCGTGCAAAAACTATCTATACATTATTGAGCTCCCCCCCCAAAAAACAAAAGTGTATTTTAATAATTTTTGCATGGTGTACAGTCTGGAAAGTACCCACATGGCAAATTTCCAGTTTGTTGCATGTCGGGAAGTACGCTAAACATTTTGAACACACACATTCACAACTTTGCCTTTTATATATATAGAGATTATATACATGGAGATTTCAGTCCTTGGAAGGCCACAGGGTTATTGACGAACGTTTGCGGGTTTTTTGTTCTGATACTGTGCTTGTGCACCAGTACAAGTGCAGCATCACCAAATAAGTAATTATATTCTCTTTATAGTTCACAAATCAGACCTCTTCACACACAGTAAAGTATTTTTAATTTCACGTACATTCACTTACTGCTAAAGCACCGTAACACATTTCTCCGTATTCATAGCTGATTGCACTTTATTTCCGACAATTGCCTATTTGTGTAGGATACTGCACAAATATATAAGGTGGCACTCATTAACACAAAGTGCTTGCCACAAATGAATCACAATACCTCGCTGATCTCGTCAAGGAACATAAACCATCACGTAAACTCTCACGGTTATCCTCAAAGCGGCTTTTGGCTCGCCATTGAACAAACACGGTCACCGCATCATCGCGCGCTTCCGGACGCGCTTCTGCAGCCGTCTGGAACGCTCTTCATTATGATATTGGGAATCCACTGGAGCCATGCACTCTAACATCTCGATTGAACACTCTTCTATTTGGAACTGATTTTTGTGCTGGGCTTGTTGTCTTTTCACACACCTCTGATCTCGGTTGGCTATGTACGGTGCGAAAGAAGTTCAGCATACACGCACCTTCCATAGATGTTCACGCATCCACTTTTTCACAGATTCACATGTCGGTTATGCGACATTATAAATTCGTTTACTACAAAACTGATGGATGACGTTGATGATTGTGGAATCACTTTGATTGCTAAAATAAAATTTGTGTTTAATTTGTTCCATAATTGAAAAATAATGGAGTATAAATGTTGTGTGTTTTTGATATGTATCACATGCTCACATTGTAAAGCGTGCTGCCTGTTCATGTTTGACTTTGCTGATGAGACCCAGAAGGTCAAACCCAGTCCAGAGTTTACGTGCTGATCTTTCTCGCTTAAAAAATGCATAATATTTGGTTCTGGAAAACCAAATTACCTGATGGTAGAAAAACAACATTTTATATTTCATGTGGGGCACAGAACGGAGTCCTGCTTATATACGCTCGCTCATATCTCACGAGGCCCGTTCAAGTGCACATCGCACTGCATGCTTCATCTGATGTACAGTTATTGGAATCGGAGAGGATGGATTATTGACCAGAGAGATGGAATTACAGGGCTTGGATAGATGTCCCTTTCAGCAGACACACCCCTCCACTAATGCCCATTTTGTGTCTCCAGTGTGTCCATGATTAATGGTGCGAACAGAGACGTGGAACTCTCTACCTCTCTCACCTCTCGGTTGTGCTGTCAAGATGGGAAGGGCCACTGCCCGGAACGTCACCTGATTGTATATTCTTTATTTTTAAGTAATCGTCAGTGACGAATGCATTGAGGGGTTTTTTGTGTTTATTAACTCTGCCTCTGTGCACCACTGCCGACGCTTTGCCACCAATTAATTTGTTGAATACATTGTGGTTACTCCGGGGTTGCCTGCAACTTCATCCCTTCTAAGCAATAATGGTAATTGGCAGACAATTTGAGGTTTTCACTTTTGTGTTGTTGTCGTTGTTGTTGCCGTTGTCGTTGCAACAACAACAACTGGTACAGCGTGGTGCAGAAGGGTTAAACAGCCTACGTGATTCACACGATCCAGGGAGGACTTCATATCCAGGAGTGGACTGACAGGGCTGCATCGTGCACGTGGACAAGGCTCGTTCGCCGCATTCCCGATTTAAACTCTAAAAAACGTGCAGCAACTTTTACATTTTCTTTAAATTCTGGAGAACTTTTCTTAAGTTAGTATTTTTGTCATTAATGGTATACTAATTATCGGTTTGATTTAAGTTGATTCAGTTTATTTTAAGATTAACCTAAATTACATTTGTGACCCACAGCCACATTTATTAAAATGTATTTTTTTGGGTGAATTTCCTTTACAAAAATAAACTCAACACATTGGTCAATAACACTGTGGCCTCATACAAGTTTTTGGTAATGGCCTTTTTTAACAGCATATAAATTATTTATATGAATGTGAACAAAAATAATGTATGTGCTCTGAATAAGCGCGGTTTCCCGATCATCTGCGATTGTAAAGTGTTCCTGTTCAGGCCACAGTGTTATTGCCCGCTGTGTCTAGTTATTTGTTACTTGTTTTTTGGCACCACTGCCAATCCAACATCACCAAATGTTTTTTTTTATTTTTAAGATAACCAACTACAATGACCAGTTTTTCAAGGATAAACAGACGAGTCTGCACACTGAAGTTGTGTTTTTACGTACCAAAAAGAAAACCAGTAAGGCACGACATGATTGACACAATTAAACTGGTGATCTACACGATTGGCATCGAATATCAATATATATATAAATCTCAGTTGCTTAGCCATGGTCAATCCACTGCTCTATGAAGGCCTCCCCAAGTCGCCAGCACCTCTCTTGATCCTGCGATGTAACAATCCACGCGGCACTTGAAACTAATCTCGGTCCACGTCCTCTTAGATGTTTCATTCTTCAGCTGACCATCAATGATGATGACGATGATTATTTCCCAATTCCCCACAACGGTACAACAAAATGGTGCAACGGTGATATTTTGTTTAATAATTAGGCTTTCGCGACCAATATCATCCATAATATAGGTTGTTATGGGGGCTGTTAGATCCCTCGTTGTAATTACTGTCAAAACGTCGTACTCAGATTTTAAATGTTGTGGATTTACTATCCAACACACTGGTGTGCTGTGCTGGTAACGAATTGGCCACGTTCTGTTTAAGTGACAAACCTTACTAGTTGGCTGTGTCGGGTGGTGGCGGGTTTAACGACGCATTTACATATTTACGTGATCTAACCCACAGAAAAACTATATTACGAGTGATATTGTCCTTCAATCGGCAGGCCCCATAGCTCACATGGCCCCTGCAAACAGCAGCAGAAAACTCCCCGCAGCATTCACCTCGCCGACGCGTTTCCCCCGTTGTACCGCGCGCTCTTCGACACGGTGTCCGACGTTTCGCTTCACATGCCGCGATTTTCTCGGTGGACAAATGATTTAGTTTGTGAATTGCACCGCGTGCCGTTCCGCGCGACGTCCCGAACAATTTCCTCTCGGCTCAGGGAGATTTTTTTCAGGGACTGATTTCTGAAGTCTTCAATTCCTGCACATGAAACAAATTGTATCGCTCCATCTACTCGCTCGACGTCCTCTTAGGTGCATTGCATTCTGCGGCTGACCGTCAACCATCATCTCTTCTTAGAGTGTCATGTGTAGCATTCATGCAAAACAAAACAATTATAATGCCATCAATAGACCTCCTTTGCCAGTACCAAAATGTAATAATAGGGGTTTTCCCCTTTTTTCTG
Source organism: Petromyzon marinus (assembly GCF_048934315.1). Taxonomy (NCBI): domain Eukaryota; kingdom Metazoa; phylum Chordata; class Hyperoartia; order Petromyzontiformes; family Petromyzontidae; genus Petromyzon; species Petromyzon marinus. The sequence goes on along the minus strand of NC_133695.1, from coordinate 1,055,133 downwards.
GCAACAAAACTGAAACCTTTTTTTTACAAGGCGTCATCTGGTGGAGCACCAATTGGGTCGAGGCTCAAAAGAAAGTCGTCCCTTGGTGTGGACCAATCAGTTTCAAGGACAATGCATATACTATCAAAGTATGTTTTTTGTTTGCATTTTGACTGCAGGTATTGTGGTTAATGCAGTAACATGAATCCTTGTAAAAAGGTTTCAGTTTTGTTGCCAGAAAAAAGGGGAAAATCCTATTATTGATTATAATGCCCTCAAGACAATGTTTCGTTAAACGTCCCTCATCGGAACATCAGCATAAGATCGTCCTGCATCTGGTCCACGTATAGTTGGCCATATGTTTACTATCTGTCCCGAAAATGTCTGCTTGTAGTGTCACGTTACTGTAATATGTAATAAAATCTATCACGGCCGCTATCGCACACCCCCAGAACACTTGCATTTTCACTATATTTTGATAAATATGGCTCAATAGATGGAAATTAGGGCTCATAAAAGCATTCAATGGAGATTGCAGACAAATTAAATCTTTAATTTCACGTGAAATTGCAAAGTAATTTTGAGTCAAGAAAATCGACATATAAATAAAGTAAGCAAATAGATGCAAGTGTAACGGATTTCATTATTTACATTGCCACATCTCTTACGAAGCTTGCTTTAATATTCATGGACAGCTACACATTGGTATAATGTGCATCTTATAATCATAATACACGTTTTTGGGTTCGATCGCGTTATTTATAAATGTGTCGTAACCCTCCACCACCCGACACGGCCAATCAGCAAAAAAGTGTCACGTTGACAAAAGACAAATAGTTCACTACTTTAGCCCACCGGTGTGTTGAAGAGTGAATCCACAACATTTACATGGATTCACTCCTCAACACAACATTTACATGGATTCACTCTTCAACAGAACCGGTGGGCTAAAGTAGTGAACTATTTGTCTTTTGTCAACGTGACACTTTTTTGCTGATTGGCCGTGTCGGGTGGTGGAGGGTTACGACACATTTATAAATAACGCGATCTAACCCAAACACCTTTATTATGAATGATATTGGTCGCGAAAGCCTACGTGTTAAACCTTATAATCAAGTTACATATTTATGAAATGTAGCAATATCCGCATGTCCTCTGTAAATGAATGTCAGTCTCTCATCTGAACTTTTTTAAAATGCCACTTCTTGGGAGAATTTGCAATGTGCACGAATAAATGTTACATGTTATACACTATATTATTATTATTATACTTTCCCCCAATTGTATCCCAACGGTGCCCATCGCTGTCATGTCATGAGATGGAGCATTCATTCACATCTCACTCGCAGCAGTGCAAACCTTCATTTAAGAAAAACGACGCAGCACACAAGACTACAAACAAACAAGTTTTATATAAACATACAAAGTGGTATAAACAGACTGTAGGGGCAAGTGCTGTAAGCGAGCAGCTATGAAGGCCAGTACAGCACACGAGGGGGTGGGTGGCCAGCCCCACGCCCGGCCGCCTTTGTCTCCCTAGTGGCGATGCTTGCACATCGCACCAGGTACTCTTTTGAGGAAGAGTCGACCTAGGGGAGGCCCGGGACTGGCTCAGAACAATCGTAACTGGTGTTGGCCGTGAGCGAGAATCGAACTCGCAAGGCGGGTTCGTAGTGCATCGCGCTAACCACTACACCACCGCTCCCCAATTACACGTACATTAAATATTCTAACGCATTCTGGCCACACACACAAATAACACCTGTAGATCGAAACTTTATCTTGCGATTTATTTTCATTACATTTTGAATCAACAATAAAGGAACACTGATATGCGTTCAATGAGAATTGCTTGGAAACGAATATAGATTACTGATCGCTGGACTGGAATTGTCTGTCCTTGCTCCACACAATTTATCCATATGTAATACCACACAGTGTCATAGGTTAACGGTAAGGATGTACGTATGTTGAAATTCTTTCGCACCGTACATAGCGTACCATGCTAATTGGAGATGCAGGGGAAGGACAACAAACTAAGGAGAAAAAGCAAATATAAAGACATTCGTTTTCAATCTAGATTTAAAAGTGCATAGCTCCAGTGGCTTCCTAATATCGGAAGGAAGAGCGTTCCAGACGGCCCCACAAGCACATCTAAAAGTGCGAGATGCGATAAAGGAACAGCTCTGAAATTACTCTCTCAGGTCACTGCTGGTTGAAGGGCCATTTTAATAAATGTGAGTTTCACAATATTCGCGTGATCCACTGACCCTCGCCTCTCTTAAGCAACATTCATAGTTCAAAGGAATTCATCGTGTAGGGAATATGTATCCAATTGTAGTTTGCCGTCGAAATATTTGTGTTACTTAAGCACTATTTCAGTATGAGCATATTCTCTCTTCCTGGGAGCTCGAGTAGGCCACTCCAGAGGGTACTTTGATCGACTCTTCCATGCTGACCAGATGCCTTAGAGACGGTGGGGGTACCCACACTTTACCCCACCACACGCGCTCTGCTGATCGACCTAGACGGCGGAGTGCTGCTGTATGTTTGAACCAATTAAAGCGTTTCACGTTTGCCTTCCTTCTGTGTGGCAGCAGTCGCCTATTTTGAAATGTGGGCATTGGGGAATCGGTAGGCAGTCCCATTTATATTTCCAATGAATCATATAACAACTGGAATTGTTCATGAAAGGCCACGCATTTAATTTATCACCGTCATAGGTTGTGGTGTTCAGTATCCGCTTTGTTATAAAGTCTGCCGATTTGTAAGTCAGCAGAGTTTTTTTTACTTTCAAAGTTTTTTTTTGTTTAAACCTCTTATCTTAAATAGGGATTTTATAGATAAATGTTGCAGCTGATTTTATGATCCGTTCATTTGTTTCAGTTTTTCTTGCGAAGATGATTAATAGGACAGATAAACGCTTCTGACAGGTCTGTTGTTGATCGCCTCCATTTATTATGCATGCGGAAGATGCAATAAACCACAGGGACCGTTTAAAATCACATTTGGCTTCGTGAAATCATACTTTTCTAAAACTCTCTGTCAAGGCAAGTTACAGATGGAAATTGCCTCTCTGGTCATGAATCGGATAGCTTAAATGGACAATTAAGTCCTTCTGTGCGCTAAAATACGTGCTGGTTTTGAAACTGAAAATAAATCCAAGTCGGGGCTCGTATCCCCATCCCGGCAGCTTGAGTCGCATTAAAGCCGCGTCTGTTTGGTTGATAAAAGGAATATTTTTGTCCATTTATGCATTATAATAGAGGGACCTTGTTTCAGGATGTAATTGCAATATTTTCACGAGCCTCCCCACAGAGGATGCATTTATTCTCGACCATATTTGGACATCATCAGAGACATTTTTAACAAACCGCTCGCCCTCAGGCAGCGGTAAGGCAGAAATCGTAACGGCGCTATTAGCCGTGTCACCCAAAGGTCACAGAACGAGTGCGTAACTCATGCGTGAGGTTTACACTCTGAACCCGTAGCCCGCGCGTCTCCTGCCTCCCTCGTCTGCGTCGTCAGCGCTACTGTTCGAGAGCAAACGAATCGCCCCTCCAAAGCTCCTCTCCCCTACACACCTCCGATTGGCACGGCTGGTGGCCTACGGTGCGAGAGACGTTCAACAAGTTCCATCCCCCGCTGTATCTGGCGGTAACGGGGTTGACAACCGCTCAAATACCACAGGTTATTTTTATTTAAAGTAAATGCATGGAATTGGATACAGAATATGTACAGATTATTACAACGAATGACATGGTGACACTGTTAAATATCAGCACCCGCCAAGTTCTATTCTCTGCTGGATGAAGGCCTCCCCCCACACCGTCGCCATCCCTCTACGGATCCAGCGCTGCTACTGTAACATCCATCCCACTCCTCCACGTGAACCGATCTTGTCGCTCCATCTCCGTGGCGGGCGAACTCTCTCCTCGTGGAAGCGATCACTCTTTGGCCTGCCATTCCGTTACCAGTCTCCTCCTTCAGCCACGAACCCTCCTAACGGTCTCCTGCCCAAGCCCATTTCACGTCCATCACAGTCGACACCACGTCCCTCATTTGTAGTTTCTTCCCCGGTCCACGTGTTCCCTTCTCCGTCTCAGAGTGTAATTGCGAGCGAGCATCTCTCCGTGCTGTTTTGTGCACAAGGTAGGCATTGAAATTACGCGCAGCTCTCATTCATTTTCATTTAAATTAATGAACTTACAATGTCTCACATTAACATCATGCTAATGTCTCACATTAACATCATGCTAATCTCTCACATTAACATAGCCACTTCCGTGCCCTCGTCGAGGAGGCCGCTTTCCTATCTTACAGTTACATGCTAATTTCTCACATTAACATCACTAACCCCGGCCACTTCTTTATAACCCTTGAGCTACACCCATTTCAAACCTTTTAAAACAGTCTGCCTCAGCAGCAGGACCACGCTTTCCCACCTGATGACGGAAGCTTGTGTTGCGCCCGAAACGTCGTGATTTATTTTATTTTATACCTACGTGACTGTACCGAAAGAACCAAAGAGCACGGCTACGTACGGTGCGAAAGAAGTTCAACACTGTTTAGGAAAATGAATAAAATTTTAAGTTGCCAGAGAAAGGACAAAGTTACTTGAACAATTGCAATAAGAGTGATATTCCAAAGCAACCACTGTAAAGACACTGCTGGGTGAACGGCCTCCCCATGCTGTGCCGACAATGGTTTTTGTTTTTTTGACCATACTTCCCCCCATGCTGGTCAGTGCAGGTCTGTGCAGGGGGTGGCCCAGGACGAGCAGAGCTACCACTGACGTTAGCCATGACTGTGAAACAAACTCAAGTCGCTGGGTTCATAACCTTTCGTCTGTTGTCCTTCCCCCGCACATCCGATTAGCACGGTTGGCTACGTACGGTGCGAAAGAAGTCCAACACTCATACACACTGTGCGTGCAGCGCGCCAACCGCTTGCACCACTCCACTCACCCCGCCTGGACACAATCAACATTAAATGTTTCCCCTTCCTTCAATGGAAAATACTGTTTGCTTACAGAAGCAGGACATCCACAATCAACCTTCCTCTATGCAGCAGTCTCTCGTGGAGCGGTGGTGTAGTGGTTAGCGCACTGCGTGATGAACCCGGCGACCTGAGTGCGAAACGGGGCCACGGCTGACGGCAGTGGTGAGTGATGTCTGATTCGCCTCGAGCGCCCTATCTTCACAAATCTGCGTTGATGATCGTGATGATGAAGTGTCGTGATGAAGTGTCGTGATGAAGTGTCATGATGAAGTGTCGTGATGAAGTGTCGTGATGAAGTGTCGTGATGAAGTGTGGTCAGACGACTCCCCATGAGCCACACGCCTTCGGGAGGCATCTCATCCAGCACTGATTTTATTCAGGGCTGAGGAGGGGAAAATCCTACTTTTGTGGCTTTTTTAATTATCCACTCATTATACCGACCACACCAATGGAAAGTTGTACAAAACACACACACACTGTAATTGTAGTTTAAACACAAATTACAATGAGGTCATTCTGCGAGTTCATTCACCCAAAAGTTAAACACCGCAAACGGGAAGAACTCGGGAAAGTCTAATGAGTTGTTATTGCTACGTACAGTTTTGCAGGACAATGTAGACAGATTCGAAGCTTTCGTGACTGCAGGAATTACTCTTTGGTTCTTTCGGTAAATTCACGTAGCAATAGATTAAATGAAATAACCAAAGAGTAATGTAGATAATCTGTGAGTGGGATGTGGCTGTGGTGTAGTGGTTAGCGCACACGACATAGAACACAGAGGTCGCCGGTTCGATGCATTCCCCCCGGCGCGACAGTGAAGCAACGGGCAAAAAAACAAAACCCCCACACATCTCTCTCCTAGCGATACAAACAGCGAGCGCGCGACACTTAGTCGACCGGTGAGTTGCATGTAGGTGGGGTAAAATATGTGGTAGTCCCACCTCTCCTTCCAAGACGTTGCTAGCCAGAATGAAGGGATAGGCCGTGCCACTCAGCGGTGGCGTGAGCGAGCGATCGGGCAGGGCCCCCAATTGTGTTGGTTCCCCATGGAACATCTACGGCGATCTTCCTAGCGGACTCCACGGGGCACTTGTAACACCGCTTTAACACCAACACATTGTTGCACTTTCGTATTCACATTTCAGATTTCTTCACATTTGTTTTTGAAGGAGGGCTTTGATTAATAATAATCATGATTGTGACGTAATGGGTGTCTCTACTTTTCAGCCGGCATGTTGACAAGACATCGTGAAACCGGAGGGGTCTCCCACATCAGGCGAGGCAACGCAGTTGTAACCGGACGACTTGAGCCTTTCCCATAAAACGTCCAATTCACTTGAGCGGCACACACCGGGCGTGTGCTCGCTGGGAGGTTCGTCATGCCTGGACTTTCTCGCGGAGCCAAATGCGCGGTGTGAACGTTTAACTCTGTCCCGCAGGGCTGCTGGCACGAGTGGGAATTTGTAACGATAACGGCGGCGGTGATTTAAAAAAAATGTAGGTCTCGTGCTGTACAGCAAAGGAACATCATCGCCGTAGCTAGCATATTAGGATGTGGCCTAACACTCGTGAAAATCGCAAGCACGTGGAGGTTTAGTTTACCTGTGAGCTCGAATGCTCAAATGTATTCATATTCTTGGTTCTTTCGGTAAAGTCGCGTAGAAGGGAAACAATAAAATAATAAAATAATAAAAATATTATTTTATTGTTTCCCTTCTACGTGACTTTACCGAAAGAACCAAGAATATGAATCCCTGCAGTCACGAAAGCTTTAAATCAAAACTCAAATGTATTGTTGAGTGTGTACGAGAGGCGAGTTTAGGATTCGAACATTTTGTACTTTCTGATTTTTTAAGATCTCATTTTGGACTTTCGGATCATCTATGTTACATAATATTGAACGTGTTTTTCTTGCTAACAAAAGTAATTGTTATTCGATATGACGTGGGACACATTTTGGAGTCAAAGGCGCAGCTGTGACGTCCCAATTGTGGCATCACTTCCCGTGATGTCATGATTTCAGATCAAGCCAAAACGAAAAATTCGTATCTTTCGAATGTTTGTATCTATACCGTTGGTTTGATTAAACGTGACGTTATTTTGCTTACATTTAAAAATAAATTAGTAGTTACGTTTACATAATAATGATTGCTTTGCTGATTGAACTGTACATAATACAAATGTACTGCAATGGTTAATATTGAAAATTATGAAACTTTTAAATTCAGTGCAAAACAAACAACGTGATGAAAACAAATACATATTGAAATCCCAAAATACTAAATACGAATCTGAAATCGAGCCCAAAAATCGGAAAATTTTATTTATGGAAGAACTAAACACGAAAGTCTTTCCCCATAGGACATATTCGCCTAACCATAATTAGTTCATGCGGCGGTATTGTTGTTCACTTCATTGAGACACTTGTTCAGAACGAGTGTGCATTTCCCCACACTCACATCGGTCTGCGTTAGTCACCAGTCCATGAAGGGCGCTTGTGTTCTGGGCATTTATATTTGAACTTTAGGAGGTGCTGCTTGTGCACGAAATGTCCTTCAATGGCTAAATTCAAACCAGCGACCCCATAACATTTGAGAGAGTCGGTGAAAGAGAAAGTGTGCGTATTCGTCATGGCTCTCAAGTGGTGTCACAAATGTACGCAAGTATGAGTGGTCTGGGTTAATCACCCTGGCAGCCGTAGAAATTCTGGTATGGTAGTGGAATTGTTGAATATAAATTCATTTCCCGCACCTCCGATTAGCACGGTTGGCTATGTACGGTGCAAAAAAAGTTCAACATACATACGAAGAATTTTAGTAAAATTACGATTCACAGTTTGGATGTGTATCGCGTATAAATGCAACTGCCTCTAAAGATGATATACACAACAATGGCAAACGTAATGTCATAGCGAGAGAGCCAGAATCATAGCCAGAGGAGAAAATGAATTCCTTAAGCCTGGATCTGAACAGAATCAAGGAGTTAACAAATTTCCAAAACATTTTAGAAACGGTTAATTCAAAATTGGAAATTCATAATATAAAATATCCAAATAGTACTCAACATATCCCCCTTTGTTTGGAGAGATTTTAATATTCCATTAAACATTTTCAGCCAAAAAAATATATTGGTCAAAAGCAAAAAATGTCAGTGGAAGAGAAGGCCAAGTTACAATCTGGCGGTGCTCTCAGGCGTTTGCTGCTGTGGAAGCCATTCTACCATGAGTGACATGAGCACAACATTGCGGGGCTGCGCCTTTACCGTGGAGTGAAAGTGTTCAGACCGGCACGCAAATGAGTCGAGACAATGCGGCATTTCACTTCGACTTTGTAATTTATTTTTAAACCAACGAAACTCCAACATCCCCGGTGATTTATGTTAGTCGCGTTCACCCGGCACGATCAACGGACGTGCTGCAGCCTCTCGGTTGGAGGAGTGGGTCTGCGGGAAGCAAGGGAACGAGGGCCACTTACATGAGGCAGAGCTGCGCTGCCAAACTGCCTTTCAACTTGAGCCAGTCACGTGCATTTCCGGTGGGTTGCGAGTTACAGAGGCTGACAAACTGCGTTTGGCACGAGACATTAAAAGCGGGCAGCCTTCCAGAGCGCCCCTGGGCGTGTCGATTTCAAATGTCTTTGAATTGTCGCACGCTAACGCACACATACACACACACCCCGCACACACACACACCCCGCACACAAAAACAAAGACAAAGATCCCCCGTATAGCCTCAACAGACTGTAGGGGCAAGTGCTGTTAGCGAGCACCTATGAAGGCCGGAACGGTACACGAGGGGGTGGGTGGCCAGCACCACGCCCGACCGCCTTTGTCTCCCTAGTGGCGATATTTACACACCGCACCAGGTACTCATTTGAGGCTGAGTCGACCTAGGGGAGGCCCAGGACCGGTTCAGATAATCGTCACTGGTGTTGGCCGTGAGCGGGAATCGAACCCGGGTCGCCAGGTTCATAGCGCAGCGCGCTAACCGCTACACTACCGCTCCCCACACACACACACATACACACACACACCCCGCATGCACACACACCCCGCACACACACACGCACACACACACACACCCCGCACACTCACACCCCGCACGCACACACACACCCCGCACACACACACACACCCCGCACACACACACACCCCGCACACACACCCCGCACACACACACACCCCGTACACACACACACCCCACACACACACACCCCCCCACACACACACACACCCCACACACACACCCCGCACACACACACCCCGCACACACACACCCCGCACACACACACCCCACACACACACACCCCACACACACACACCCCGCACACACACACACCCCGCACACACACACCCCACACACACACCCCACACACACGCACACACACACCCCACACACACCCCGCACACACACACACCCCGCACACACACACACCCCGCACACACACACACCCCGTACACACACCCCAAAGTTCCCCCATATAGCCTTAACAGACTGTAGGGGCAAGTGCTATTAGCGAGCACCTGATATACTTCTAAACACACACCCCGCACACACACACCACACACACACCCCGCACACACACGCACGAATATTAGAACCATTATGCACAGACATACAAACAGCGTGCACATACATAGATCCCCAATACAGCCTTAACAGACTTTCGGGGCAGCTATTGTTAGCGAGCGCCTATGAAGGTTGGAACGGAACACGAGGCGATCGGTGGCCAGCACCACGATATTTACAAACTGCACCAGGTCGTCATTTGAGGCTGAGTCAACCTAGGGGAGGCCTAGGACCGGTTTAGATAACCGTCACTGGTGATTGCTGCAGCGTGCAAACCGCTCCACACACACGAGTGTACCCAGTTCTTCGAAGTACATGACTCATGTACATGGTGCACTTCATGAAGCACTTGATATACTTCTAAATGCCTGCGTGCTTCATCTGCCAAAGTTCTGACCTGTACTACAGCATCGCTATTTGTGTAGTAAACATTGAGTGCTCTTGCCAATAACATCTAGTAATCCGGCAGCAGCTGTTTAACAAGCCTGACTGCTGATGATACCCATCAAAACCGATCCAGAGTTGTCTTGCTTAAGCAAATGTTGCTTGGTCGTGTTGGTCTGGGAAGCCAGTAGGCTTATGGACCCAAAACGTACGTATATATTTTTTTATATTTGGAGACACTCAACAGAGTCCTGTTAACATTTCCTTCCATAATGCTACGAATAACTCATTGCAACAGAATATTTCGCGTGCTCTGCCTTGTACCTACGGCTCAATATTCCACACAAATTATATTAATGTGCACATGTGGCGGTTTTTTTTTTGTCAATGCACTGCTGTATGAGGGCATCCCCACACTGTGCGGGCCATGGGAGTTGCTTGACCATACTTCACCACGCTGGTCAGTGAAGGTGCACTCTGAGACGTTTCGCAACATTATAAAGCAAAACATGAATGTAATTTCATAAATTAATTCCTTCATAGACTTGTGAGCAGAGTTCAGTATCACAATGCACAACATAGTCCTGCAGAAGCCTATAACACCTGTTATGCTTCGTAGTACCCCTCCCAATCGCTATCCAGGCTCACACCTTCTTATCTTGCGAGATCTGATGAGACCGGATGCATTCTGAGGAATTTGTTAATTAAAAAATGTGAATTATAATAGGCATAAATTTCCCAAACTGTTCTAAATAAATTCATGAATTTTTGAGTGACTCGGTGAGTGGATGGCTGCATGAATGAATGAGTGGCCAGCAAGGGCACATAAATAAATAAATGGCTTAATGGATGGATGCACTGGTAAATTAATACACGAAGAAGTACATTAATTAATGGCTTGGGTTAACCATGATTAATCCCAGCTGTAGTTGGAGCCAGAAGAAGTGCCCCTCTAGAAACTTTCTCCCCCTATTCCCACACCATCCTTGGAGTAATAAACTTCCCTTGTCCCAGCTGACATCCATCTAACCGCATGGTAAAGCACTTAGGCGACCTGCTAACTGTCGGTTTGGTCCTACACAATATTACGGTTTTCCTGAGGTTACGATTTCTCCCAGAGCCCCACCTTGGAGATGGTAAAACGCGCCACAAACCCCAGCACGTAGCTCAAGTACAGAGCATCTGGAAATGTATCCAAGCGCTAGCGCTGTGCTCAAAGTGGTCTTCCGTGATGTGCTTGTTCTCTCCTGTTGTATTGCGCTAAAGAGTCAGAGACTTCAAAGTCGTGTAATTAGAGTAATTTCCCCCACACCGGAGTGTGCTCACACGTGTCCAATAATGCCAGAGAGAGCCGTTCTCATTGGATTCGTATCGATAGGGAGACTGTGTCAGGTGACCAGGTGCAGTGATGCTGCACCCCAATTGGGGGCCCTGAGCAAACATTTCCCCCCCCCTTTCGATTTAAAAAGATCCAAGTGGGATTTAACACGTAGTAGGCCTTCATGACCAATATTATCCATGATAGAGGGGGGGGGGGGGATTAGAACTCTGGCTGTTGCCTGATGAGGCTGGTTGTAATCACGGGCAAAACGTCGTACTCGAATTGTAAATGTTGTGGCTTTACTTTCCAACACACAATCGGTTAGTGGTGAAGTCGTTAACGAATTGGCACGTTTTGTTTACGTGACAAACTTTACGAGTTGGCTGTGTCGGGTGGTGGCGGGTTTCACGTCACATCCTAGTGGGATGGTAGACAAGAGATAGAGATGCATGGAGATGAGAGAAATGTCGAGAAAAGATAACAGTTTGAATGAGATAAGGAGAGACAGAGTTGAGGCACTGTGAAATGAAATGAGAGATGCAGACAAAACACACAAGAGTTAGATGAGAGAGAATAGATACAGTACAGATATATACAGTACAGATGAGAGAGAATAGAACCAGTACAGATACAAAACGCAACAATTATCAGGACAATGTAAGTGTTTAATTTGAGATGTACGAGGTGATACGTTATTCATTCCAGATTATATTTGCTTCCCTGCCATATGTTCATGAATCTTCGCTCCCTTGAGCTGCTAGGAGCCCCAAGTGGTTGCTTTGCCTTCGGGGGTCAAAGCTCTGACCTCGCACCACTGCCATCTTCGTTAATGACCCTGATAGCACAATCAAGAACAAATACAAATATAATAACACTCTGCAGGTTAAATATCTACGTGGGTACTTTAAGCAAGACTGGTGCCGTTTGCAAGCGGGTTTCTCCGAGGCTGAATTTGATGGATTTCATGAGGATGGGCAAATCATCCTTCACTGCGTTCTTTATAATACCATTGATCCATCTGTCTGCATGTGACAGACTCGAGCAGCAAGCAATGATAGAGTTCGTTGGAATGTTGTTTAAATTACAGTCCTGTATTTTTTTTCAAAATGCACTTATGCCAAAAATAAAAAATATTTTTGGCATCAGTACAATTCTGTGATTTTTCACCACCATTTTTTGATGTAATTGCAGGCATCCACTGCTACACCGCAGGCTTTTTTTAATTCAAAAACGTCACAAGGCACCGGGGAAGCATTGAGTCGTGTTGGTGACTATCTCACCATCAGTGATGTGTCGCCTACAACAATAAATCAGCAGCAGCTCGTTTAGAAACACGCGGTCCGGTAACTTGATTAGGAAAAACATGTTGTGGACCGTTAACACAAAGATAACGTCTTATTCAAAAAGAAAAATCGTACGCCACGAACGGAAGAAGGCCACGGTAAGTGAGTGTCGCTGTCATGGGAGAGAAACATGTCAATCATGCATCGTATGTGTGTATCATGTCGTGTGGCTGGTCATCGAACATGGACGGTCACTGCATTGCGCGCTTTCACATGCGCTTCTGCGGCTGTCTGGAACACTCTCTTCTTTCCGATATTAGGAAGCCATTGGAGCTATGCACTTTGAAATCATCACAATTGAAAACCTACTTCTTTGGAACTGATTTTTGTGTAAAGTATGTTGTCCTTCCCCCGCACCTCCGATTAGCGCGGTTATCTACGTGCAGTGTGAAATAAGTTCAACGCACATACGTACATACATGAGCAAAGTCGATATAGGAGGTGGCCCTTCAGTCACAAGCTTTTCTGCGCATCCACTGGCATCCGGCGATAATTTGCCGCTGCTTATCAGGTTCATCTGCGCATCCTGCGCTAATCCTGCCAGCATTATTTATGGAACGCGATCTAAAGAGCGCGCGCACAGAAGCCGAGAGAAGAAATGGGCACGCTTGGAATGACGTCGGGAGAGACTGCCACCCAACTCGCATTCATGTACAATCATCGTCAGCCATGCTCGATACAGTGCTGGATGAAGGTCATCCCAAGCAGTCACCATCACTCAACAACAACCGCTAGCCACCATTAAGTGGCGGTGACATCACCACGGCGCTTGTGCCAGGCTAGGTGCACTTTAAGGCCACGTGAAGTGTCGAACGCCCGCTGGAAAGAGTTCACGCGACAGACCCAGCAGATGTCATGGGTTGACTAAATGAGATGACTGGTCGATGCACCACCTGTGCCCTTTATTGTGCCAACTTGCTGTGTTTAGCCTCCCAGCACTCCGCTCGTTGTTGTGAGCGTCGCTCTTCTGCCCTCCGTTGTTGCTGGAGGGCAACTCCCTTCAGCTGCCCAGTAGCGTCCTTTACGAGCCTCCTCCACAGAGGGCAATATTGACACCGCTGGTACCAGTTATTGGCAAGTCCACTCAGCTCCATATCCCCTAGCACCTGCACACCAAGAGCTGATTTCATCTCCTTGGTGGACGCAGGGATAATTATTTAGCGCAGCGGTTCTTGGCAACTGTGTTCACATTCCTAATCTATCATCATGCCGGTCGTCAATGGAGGGAAATATGTATCGAAGTGGTTAATACATTCCTAAGTTGAAGGAACTAAAAGTGGCTTTGATGAACTTGATACTTTTCACGTATAAATGGGAAAGATGTGAATTAAAATAGCACACTGAATAAAATATTATGTATACGCATGAAAATAATACATAACTGTGGCAAGTTCCATCATGCCACGCTTTTATCAAGCATACATGGAACGATTTATACCTGGCTCTTCCTGGCGCACCGCATAATTGAGTCCATCGATAACGGAGAAGATCACCGGAGTGAGAAACTCTCCGTCCCGTACAAAGCGTTCGTCTCGCAAGCTGCCACTCACGTGGTGCAGGGCCACACACTCAGAGTGCGCACGTGTTGTTAGTTTTAGGGACGTCTTCTTCAGCCGTGAAGCATTCCCGACAACGAGCAAAACGCGTGCGGTGTTTCGACGTGAACAATGACTTTCAAAATGAACGTTTTAAAGTACACGGGCATGTGAGGCACCGGGCCAACATTTTTTGCGAAGCGAACGTCAGATGCTTTTTATTAACAAAAGTGGGGGGGGGGGCGAGTACAAAGACACCTGGCCAACCTCGCCACCTCTCCGTCTACCACAAAGGCACAGATCCCCCATGTAGCCTTGAACAGACTGTTGGGCCAAGTGCTCTTCATGAGCACAAATGAAGGCTGGCACGGTTCTCAAGGGGCTGGTGTGGTCAGAACCACGCTTTGCCGCCTCCGTCTCACCACGGCTGATGTTGACACACCGCACCAGATACTCATTGCAGGCTGAGTCGAATTCGGGGAGGTCTGGGACCGGTTCATATATTCGCCACCAATGGTGGCCATGGCCAGGACTCGAACTCAGGAAGGTTCGCTTCATTCTGCATTTCACTCACCACTACGCCATCGCTCCCCATCCATACGTCTACCACAGCACACGCTCCTGCACGCACCCAACAGCTGAGTACATATAGACGTGCGTTTCTTTTATCTCTGCCCTCGTCTGTCTCTTTCATCTTTTGCAATTTCCAGTGACCTTTAAAATTCCCTTGCTCATGGGGCATCCCATTAAGCACAGCGCGGGAAGTTTCACAAGCAGGGACGAACCATCTCACCTCCCTCCTGTCCCTCTCACTCGACCTCAGACCGTGCACCTCCGTGGACTATCCCGTGATACCCTTTGTACATTCATCAAATGACCAGGAAGTGACAGGCAGTAGCAGCTGCAGCCTCTGCAGTTTAGGGTGTTCGTAACTCTGATGTATTTGTCAAAGATGAAGACCTTCGCACAGTAAAAGTGTGAAAGCCAGTTTTGGTCAATGTGATTGACACCAGTTCATTTGACAGCCACAACGAGTCGTAACACGTGTGCATCACTGCCACACGACAGTGCTTCAAAAGCTCAGCGGCCACCTAACAACACCCGAGGACTTGCACGAATTTCACTCACTCCACGTGTTGGTTGTCTTGTCGTGTCTACACATACTTAGCACGCAGTTTTTGCAGCCGATTCGATGGCTGATTGTCCGAATTATTATATGCTTGATAATAAAACAAAGCAATTCCCTTTAATCTAGATTGGAAGTTTTCGTGACTGCAGGGATCCATACTCTTTGGTTCTTTCTATGAAGTGACGTAGGTATAAAAAATAATAATCACGACGTTTCGGGCGCAACACAAGCGTCCGTCATCAGGTGTGACAACCACAGCAAGAAACAATTGCTGAAGTGGACAAAAGGGGTGCTTGTATCAAGAGGCTTTATAGGTCAGAGAAGGGGGGGCCAGGGAGGAGAGACAGCGAGGATGGTGGTGGGGGGTAGGGAGAGTGGGGGGCTGCACGACGACAAAGCCGGGGCTGGGAGTAGGAGACTGAAGAAAACTGGAGATGCGGATATGAAGCCCCACTGAGCCTCAACACTAAAACCAATCAAGAGTGCCTTAGATTGAGACGTTGAACCAATCCCATTCGTGTGTTGGCTTGCGGAAGGGAAGCAGAGTAACCGAGAGAAAATCCAAGCTCCGCACAGATAGATTTAAGCATCCGTTGGCTGTATTGTCATCTCTCCTGTCCAGCTCACAGGCAAAGCTTATATTCGCAGTGAATAGAACCTTGCAATATTTCTATTAAATTTAGAGAAGCAAATTTATTCTCAAGGCATTCCTATTCTCTCTTGCCCATTCGCTTCCTCTTCCTTCCCCTCGCCCGTCCACTTCTTCCCGGCCCTCCGCTTCCCTTTCGTGATCCCGAAGTACCCCTCTTGTCACCGTCACTCAATCATCGATCCTTGTAGCACGCCCCTGCCATCTACATCATTCTACTCTGTCACTGTGTTGGAAGCGATGTCAAGCGCCTTGAGTGAAGGTGCTCTATAAATAAAACAAATTGAATAGACATGTGACTGTTCTATACGTCAGGATAACATGTAGACATTAAACTTAGCAACTCTTATTTTTTGTTTAAATCGAATACACTATCGTATAATAATCATCATGTACAGGCCTTTGTCAATCCACTGCTGAGTGAAGGCCTCTCCACACCGTGTTGGTCACGTGGTTTGTTTAATCATACTTCACCACGCTGGTTATGTTTGGTGGGGGTGGGGGCAGCATTAATTGAAAATTCCTTCGCCACTGATGTTGGCCTTGGCTGGGAATCAAACTCAGGTATTGGGGTAGCGCAGTGTGCGAACCACTGCGCCACCACCACCACTCTACATTGTACAGAAACATGGAGGAACACAGATGCCTAAAATTTCGCATCTAAAAACCTCCTTTACTCTGTGAATAATAAGCAAACAATACATTGCTCTGATGAATTTAGTGTAGGGATGCTGGCATGCTGCTGTGGTTTACTGTTTCAAACAAGACACAAAAATGTCTAAAACACACACAGGCAGTTGAACTTTATGGCGGTATCCCGGGCACCATAGAACCCCGGCTCTCGCATGATGTCCGTGATGCAGTCATTCTTAGTCTGTTGACGGTCGGCGATGCGGAAATCGACTCCTCTCGACGAGCTGTACACGATGCACCACTACGGTGCGTACGAGCGTTCAGGGTTTCGGCGCAATCATCGTCATCACTGCGTTTCGACATCGCGGAGTAGTTCGGATTGATTGGTACCCAGTCGTGGAGTGAAGTACACCCCTGGAAAAAATACTGTCCCAGAAATAAAATATTTATTTGCCTCGGCCAGTTTGTATTACTTGGTACCCCGGGGTACCGCCATGAGGAACATTTGTGCATTTGCAAAAAACCCCATTTTAATATCCTGAAGAAGTGCATTGTGGTCCATCTGTGCAAATGGGTGTGTGCTTTTTACACATTTCTGGATCTTGTTTGCTTTTCAGCCTGCACTAGGAATTCTGTTATGATGGGATTTTCTCGCCATTTACAGATTTGATTTGTGGTGTAATGGTTAGCGTACTGGCTTGCAATTGAGAGGTCTCCAGTTCGGATCTGTTTTTCCCAGTGTGACAGCTGACAAGTTTCTTAAAAACCATCGCCCCTGTCCACCCAGCAGTATAAATTTGGACCCACAATGAGTCAATCGGTTGGTCACGTTGCGTAGTGGGGTTAATGGTGTGGATACTCCCATCTCTTCCGAGATGTCTAGCCTGTGTGGAAGAGTAGACCAAAATACTCTCTGGGAAATGCTCTCCCCTGAGTGAAAAACTTTCCACCGGCAATGGCATTGAGCAAGCAATCGCTGGGCTGCACCTTTTAATAAATGTGCAAACACTGAGGTCTGCATATGCACGATCTAGCACAAGATAAACGCGTATCGGTGGAAATGCACAAAAGCTTCCGTTCAATATATATAGGACTCCAGCATACCGACACGAGTGCTGATTTGGAGAAAACATTTCTGGTTAATCAAAAAGCCCATTACGGATATACGATACGTCACTTACTGCTGACGGATGGAACTGTAAAGGCAGCCTTTGTATGAAATATCTCGCCAGCGCAAAGAAAATATCCAGCACAATTTGTTACACTGCGAGAGAGCCTTCGCTTCTTCTGTGAAATAAATAACCAATCGGAGATTTTAATAAAGCAAGAATTGTGGGAAGGGTTTATTTGGCGATGTGCAGCGAGAAGCACGTCATTTAATTTACGGTGAACGTAAGCGTCTTTAACAACAGTTTTTTAAATATTCTTGGTTCTTTCGGTAAAGGCACGTAGAAGGGAAACAATAAAATAAGAAAAATATAAAACAATAAAATTCTCACGACGTTTCGACTGCAACACAAGCAATCATCATCAGGTGTGAAAACCACAGCAAGAACATTTGAAAAAAGTGGCGGTTTTTTAACGTTAGCACCACGAAGAGCGATTTGGTAGTTATTCAGATGGACGAGTCCATCTATGTTCGGAAAAGAGGAGGAGGGAGACTAAAAAAATGGATGCGATCTGAAAGCCACCGTAAGCGTGAACAATCAATTTTATATTTTTATTATTTTATTGTTTCCCTTCCACTTGACTTTACCGAAAGAACCAAGAATATGAATCCCTGCAGTCACGAAAGCTTTAAATCAACAATTTTTTAGTTTGATGTTTTTCATATTTTTATGATTTACGCATGGTATTTAACATCCTAATAATTCAATACTCGTAATATACAAGTCCCACTGCCCATTATTTGATGAGATTGTATCGACAAATTATTCACCGAAAGCTGGTGATTTTTCAAAACTGTGCTGTTCGATAATTTCATTCGTAGTTATTACTGCATTTACAGCCCTTTGTAAATCCACTGCTGGATGAATGCCTCCCTTAGCCGTGTTGGTCATGAGAGGTCATTAACCATACTTCACCGTGCTGGTGAGTGTCGGTTGGTGAATGGCGTAGGATGAGTTCGGATATCGATCGCCACTGGTTGTTAGCCGTGGCTGGAATTCAAACTCGGGTTTCTAGGTTGATAGTGCAGAGAGCGTGAATCAACTGCATCTTTGCTTTCAGAGGTGAGCCATTGCAGCTGGCTTGAAAAAGGTTGTGCTCAAATGTGACTTTTAAAAAAACACGAAAAGTGGAAGTATTATTATCATGGACCAACTTATGTGCTACACTAACAAGGTAAAAGAACAACATCCCTGCAATTGTTTGCGTATGCCACTGCTGGTGAAAGGGCCTCATCTAAACGGAGCCCTACAGAGCTCATTCTAAATTGAAAACTCATTTCTTTTAAAATTATTTTTATGTTTCGTTTCTTGTCCTTCTCCTGCACATCAATTGAGCACGGCTGGCTATGTACGGTGCTAAAGAAGTTCAATATACAACATTACGTAAATACCGACACTTTTTTCCACCAAATGTGACCTCCCCATCGAATAACTCTTGTGTACCACACCTGGGTGGATTACAAGTCCAGTGCCGCTAAGCCAAGATGTGGACAGGAACGTCGCTCGCACCGTACATAACCAAGCGTGCTAATCGGAGGTGAATGTGAGCAAAATCAAGAACTGTATCTGGAGTCTACCAAGAAGCATGGAAAGGTAATGCAAGCTTGTAAAAACCACTATATGTTTAAATCTTGATGTCCTTGATATTTAATACCCATTTATTGACACACTTAACATGTGCTTGCATCATGGGAAAAAAGCGCTTCGCAGATAAAAACATTGAAGTGAACAACAAACTTTCTGTGCTACAGACTGATATACAATCCACTGCCAAAATAACAATCATAATAAAAATAAAATATAGAGAGCAAAATAGCTTTTAGAGTGGCCTGAGCAATTTGGCTGCGCTAACTCATAAATGCCCCCAGTGAAACCGTGCCATGCGCCTACGTGTGCGACTGTTACAGTGAAACGGCTCCCTGCAAACACGAAGCCTGTACATCGCAGTGCGTGGCCCGTTATGGATCTCGTTCTGGTGTTGTTGTTGTTGTTGTTTTCGCGACGAGAGCCCGCCAGGTGTGCTGACAAATCGTCCGTCGCTGCGCGTTGCCTCAACTCGGCGGCACTCGCGTGCTGCTCTCGGTCATCGTCGTAAGCCACGGTCAATCCACTGCTGGATGAAGGCCTCCCCAACTCATAATGATATTACTTCACCGAGTGCCTATGCATGTGCTGATCGCATCAAACCATCTCCTAGGTAGATGTCCTCTCAGATGCCTTCCATTTCTTGGCATCGACTCTGCCATTCTACTTTGACTATCGGACATCGTGCCTACTAGCACCGTGTTTTCAATAAAGCCCTCTTATTTGTCTTCACAGTTTGAATGATGTTATTAGCTTGTCTTTTTGTTTTTATCATCAATGTGTTCATCTTTCTGTCTGTCAATGTGATCACAAGCATGCATCTCTCCACGCTGTTTTAGTGCGCAACGTTTTTGTTCCATTGTCTTCTTCAATTAATGACCAAGTCGTAAGAGGAAGTACACGCCGATTCATTGCTGTTTCTTTCGCCACATTGCTCTGTTTATTCTCCACGTCAAGTTCAGTTTTACAAAAGCACTAAAACCTGCTCTCGCCTGCCTATATTTAATAGTTGTTCTGTTTAATACAATTTAAACAGATCCCATAACAATGTATGTAGTATTCACATCGTAACGACCATGCTCACATTGTGAACATGGCAGTGGAAATCGGATATGTTTGCATATAATTTTATGGCCGATTTATAATATTATCTCTCTTAATTTATAAGCTTGGCTGTGATTTTATGATCCGGAGGAAATAGGCCCATTAAGATGCAATAAAATCATATTAAGGCTAATCAGATTCCTAGAATCATGTCCCAAAACTCTATACAGCATCAACAGAGACACAGATTGGCCTATTGCTTTTAACATTGTTTGGAGGTAATACAATGTCATCTCTTTGGCTCGATACCACCTATTGCCCCAAAAGTCAAGGGGAAATTTCCAAATGGCGAGTCACTCGTACAGACAATAAATGTTGTGATAAAATACAATGCTCGAGGTTGGAGCTTCACTGTGCCATGCATGAGTTGTTGTCCGGCTCTGTGTCCCGAAACAACTCTGCAGCTGTGACCTTGTTCAAAAGGGAGGTTTGGGTGTGGGGGGGGGGGATGGGCACGACACAGTCAATGTTAAAATTTAAACAAATGTTGAACGCTAAACAGAATGAGCAATGATAGATCTGCTCGTGTCTGTCGCGTATTCTGCTCCAGCTGTCACCGCCGGTGCGTATGTGAGACACGTTGCCAGCGCAGTGAAAACGAGTTTCTGAGCTCAATGGGCCTCACCTGAAACAAAGCCACTGATCCAACTGGCTGCAATGGCCGTGACTAAATTGTATTCGTGTTTTGCACCCATGGCTGTAACCTTGTTGAGTTTTATGTTGACCCCATGGCAATTTCATTGTCTGGCTCACGATTGTTGTGTTATTCTTTGTGATGCTGGCAACGCTCTGTGAGGGTGTCCCCACAATGCCGTTCACTGCGGAGCTCCAGGATTGACATTTCATGATCACAACATGTCGTCTATATGGGAAATTTAGTCCAGGAGGGGGCACAGAAAAATGGATGTCCAAAATCTTGACATTCTTTTTTATTTTACGTATTCTAATGTAAAGTGTGGGTACTCCCACATCTTCTAAGTCTATCTGGCGTGGCAGGGGAGACCAAAATACCCTCAAAAGTATATTTTTATGCATGTATGTTGAACTTTTTTCGCACCGTACTTAGCCAACCATGCTAATCGGAGGTGCGGGGAAGGACAACAAAAAATCAAGCTCATTATAGTGGAGGCTCCTCTACCATAAGTGGTGTGAATAAGCAAATGGAAAGTGCTGCACTTTTATGTTCTAATAACCAAATCTTAATTTTAAAAATGCTTTGATTTTATATCCAAATATGGAGAATCATTTTTTCATCAATACTATTTGCTGAAATATTAGTTGGACTAAGTAAAAACTGGAAAATTGTGTTGCCTTAAAGTGCACGGGAGTTCAAATCTATACGCGTGTGTGTGTGGTGCGGTTCGATGGCTCAGAGGTCATCACAGAGCCTGCACCGCTGTGTGACCTAGGTTTAAATCCAGGTAATTAGTCTTGATTAAGTGTGGGTTTCAATCATAGTGAGTTCATGGTCTGAGGCTGGTCACCAATGACCGGCAAACAAAACCCATCACACTCAATCAGACGTTGGTGACCAGGCTGAACCCATGAAGCCACTGCTCCGATTCCAACCCAGGAACTCAGCAGTCGCCGACTCACCTCGCCACGCGGTTCCCTCCACAGCCTCATCTTGGTCAGCAATCACAACGCCAAATCTTACGTTGATAAAAACAATTCTCTTAATTTTCTTCTCCTGTAGCATGTTATAAATGAATTATTTTGGATTGAATACTGTACTATAACAGTTATTCAGAATGCCCAAAGAGTACGCACGACAATAACATAGAAAAAGAGCAAATGACGTCATTCCTATTGAAGCATTGGCATGGCTGCCCTATTCAAATCCGAATGCGGCTTTGACCGTAGACTGAGTCAACAGCACATGCAAGACGTATTGCCACTTAGCAGATTTACAAAGCAATCCGCCTCGCTGCGATGCGGGCATCGAACCTCCAGCGCGTGGAGCGTCAGCACAATCGCCGCTTGCGGTCGACTGTCTCGGAGCGAGGAGAGAGCGTCGAGGTGGGGGGGGGCATGGGAGCTCGCACGCTGTGCAGACGCCTTCCGGAGCGATGGCTCCTTCGCAAATTGACGAGCGTGACGGGGCCGGTTGTTCGTGTAAGTCAGCTGTTGTCGTCTTAGCCACAGCCTTCGTTTCGTCCACGGAAACCTGTGGACTTTTATTGAAGACCGACGCTGTGGATTTTCACGGAATTATTCTCTCAGTCTACTCGACTATGTGTGCATGTAACGCGTGCTGAACCTCTTTCACACCGTACTTAGCCAACCGTGCTAATCGGAGGTGCGGGGGAAGGACAACCAAAAAAAACAACATCATCAACTCAGGCAATCAGTAAACTGATTTTGTAAATGCTGCACATTCATCGGCAATTGCTATGTTTGATGTTGCTCATTATACTTCAATTTCCAAGAACGTGAATACAATTTATTGGTCTTTCGTTTCATTCATATTCGTGAATTTCATCATCGTCAAGTTTATATGTTGTTCAACGTGTTGAGACCAGGATAATTTAATTTGCAAGCGGGACCTGGGGCATGAGTTCCCCAGCAGGGGGCGATGATTGCTGCGTATGATCTCCGTTGAGGAAGTTGTGGTTTAATTTAAACATTTTGCATTTTGAGCCGCCTGATGACGACCGCTTGCGTTGCGATCGAAACGTCGTGATTTGTTTCATTGAATTTTATTTCTACCTACATGATGAATTTACCGAAAGAACCAAAGAGTATGGATTCCTGCAGTCACGAAAGCTTCAAATCAAGATTAGGTGTTTGGCGGTTAGTCGGAGGAGACATTTAAAGCCCCCTGGAAAAGGCGATAGACACATCCGAAATAGAATAAAATTGTCACGCTTGAAACTGTTCATCCACTCTTGGTCATTGTTGAGGAAGGTACAAAAGACGACTTAGTTGATTCCGATTTTAGCCACTGATTTTGGTAACGCAATTAACGCTGCGCCTGGCTACCCCACGCACGTGGCTCCCTTGGCCGGGATCTCAATGCAGAGTCCTGCGAGCCCACGGTGGATTTACAGTGCCTTGGAGCGGTCAGAAATGGACCATTGCGCATCCATCTGCTTGGCTTACAATGAAAAACACAAAGTGGTACGAAGATTTTGATTTAAAGCTTTCGTGACTGCAGTAATTCATATTCTTAGTTTTTTCGGTAAAGTCACGTTGAAGAGAAACAACAAAATAACAAAATATATATAAAACAATAAAAAAATTCTCACGACGTTTCGACCATAACTCAAACGGTCATCACACCTGATGATGACCGTTTGAGTTATGGTCGAAACGTCGTGAGAATTTTTTATTGTTTTATATATATATTTTGTTGTTTCTCTTCAACGTGACTTTACCGAAAGAACTAAGAATATGGTACGAAGACGTTTAAACACCCGTAGATTGAAAACAGACACTGCAGCAATATGAAGCCACGGGTTTTTATTGTTGATGCCTTCCCGCATTTATTCCGTGGAAACCCGAGGGGGGGGGGAACATACCTCGCTCTGCATTCAATTAACAAATATCCACAGGATGATGTCAATTAAAGTCACAGATGGGCAGTGTGCATGCAAGAATGAGAAATCCGCATTTATTTTACTCAATACACAATACACTAAAAACAGCGTGCATGCTATAGTGTAACGATAATCATAACAGAGCGCAACAATGATAATTATCAGGCCTTGATTTCAGAAGCAGCTATTAACGAGGTAGGATGTTGGGCATCCCTGGAATAAATTGCATGAGAAGTAAAGCTCTGAAATGATGCTGTGCTCATTACAGGAATATATCCCCTTAGCCCCTCTCTCGCACGAGCACTATGATGTGAAACGTGACACGATGACTCGACTGGCCGACAAGGGACAATGTCACCGCAGGTTGACACAATGGTAACACTTGTCCTTCGCAGCAGCAGCAGCAGCAGCAAGAAGGGGCTGGGTACAACTCCTGACTTGTGATCCTTCCTGCGTGGAGTTTGTGTCTTCTCCCCCTCTTCTGCATCAATTTATTCGGGGTTCTGCGGTGTTCTCCTATCGTTAAAACATACTTACAATGTCACCGCTATTGGCCAAACATCGCAATGATAAAAAAAAACTTCCTACAAATTTAAACTCATTTGGGATTTCACAAAGCGGCATTGCCCCCTCCTGCAAAAACTTGGTAGGAGCCATCTGAAAAAGAGTCTTGAGGCTCAGCGAGGCGTATTGCGCGGTAAGCCAGCTTTATATCAACATGGGGATGGATGGGTTCGAGCCTCGTGCTCCCATTCGTTATCGTTCAGAAGAGTCGCCTATTGATTGATCACACAGCAGAAAGGGACGCACTTTAAAACCAACAATCCCATCGCCCTAAAACTTTCCGCTGACAACCCCTGCCCAAACATGTCGCCGGCATGGATCCTTAAAGCGCGACAAAGCAGGCCGTGTCATGACAGTTTAAAATAAATAAGATCGATTTATAACAAAGAGTCAAACAATGGTCCAGTTAACAGTGCCACAGGAACAGCAGACATGTGTTTAGGCGAGATTAAATTAGGTGTCTCTTGGGCATGCGTGACATCTTTTTTAAGATGCAAAAAGTGTGGGTAAAAAGTGCTTCGGGTAAATGTCTGCAGACCCTGGCCGTCATGCGAAGTGCGGCTTTTTGTTTTGTAAAGCAATGCCACGTGTATAAAAACACGTTTTGCACAATAAAAAAACAACACATCAAGTCAGCGCGTGGATTGTTCTTATGTTCAAGGTCAAAAAAACGCGTCTCCAAAGAGCAGCTGAGCTCCACACGTAGAAGCTGAGCTGTGGTCTCCATGCGTCGAGTGTGTTCGGGTACTTGTTGGTGTGCATGTACACACGTGTTTAGTTTGGTGAGCTTGCTTTGTTGAGAGTTTTAATGCTGCAGTTATTTGTTTCGTCCCTTGCACATTCTGTAGATTCCTATGGTAGATGCGTGTGCTGAAATTGCTTGGCAGAAATACGCGTTAAACGTTTTATTATACTGTACAAATGTTGATTTAAAGCTTTCGTGACTGCAGTAATTCATATTCTTGGTTCTTTCGGTAAAGTCACGTTGAAGGGAAACAATAAAATAATAAAATATATATAAAACAATAAAATTGTTAAAATATATATAAAACAATAAAATATTTATAAAACAATAAAATCGTTATATATATTTTATTATTTTATTGTTTCCCTTCAACGTGACTTTTCCGAAAGAACCAAGAATATGTACAAATGTTGTTATTGAAAGTGCACTCACGTGTACAGAGGTACCAGCTTTGGACATACACATGTGTGCATGTGTATCTCTTCACTCTAAGCATGTTTACAATATGACTGTGATCACTTCCATGATTTTTAGTCTCAGCAATATGAACTTCACTCTTCTCAGGAACAGGAAGATAGATGTCGTGACCTATGGATGTATTGTTATTCCATTTCCCCCATATATTTAATCATGAAATTATACTACGCATTTATAATCTATATTAAACTGATTGGACAATATAACGTAAGCTCTGACCTCGATCTAACAGTCTCATGTTAGCCGAATGTGTGGACTGGTTGTACTGCACTCAGCTTTAGTACAAATATATGCCTCGTCTGACTTATTTTAGTGTGTATTTGTTATTTTACTTGTGCAATATGAGGGTATCTGTCCCATCTTTGTAAATGTTTAATATTGTATTCTATTAATTAGGCCTTCACCAACGTTATTCACGGTGACATTAGAAGATGTTCCCTGACAACTTGATTCGAGAAATTAAGGCAAGAATTAATATGCAGAAATTATTGACCACATCAGATTTTCTGATAATAGTCATTATTGCAACCAATGGAAATTAACTCAAATGAATGACTTAAGATATGAATAAGCATTATGGTACTGAAAGACTTAATAACTGCAGGATGGAGATACAAATTCTGCTTTTGGAAAATAAACTTCATATTACCACTGCCTAAAGAAGAACGTTTGTAACCAGTGTACTTGGCCTGCCGATGTATGGATCAGAGATAGGAACAACGAAAACGGAACAACATCCTAAAAATGCAGGAAGTATCATGGAGAGCTGCATGCCTGCAATTCAACTTACAGACGGGAAGAGTAACACGTGACTTTGAGAAGACATGGAAGTTAAAGACATCACATTGCCAGGAAAGAGTAAGTCGACTTAGGCACGACACGTCGTCAGAATGGACGTTGGGTGCTGCTCGTGACTAAACGTCAGAGTGGCAGTGAAAGGGGGGGGAGGGACACGCGAGAGAGGAGGGCATCTGCCACAGAGATTGGGCCATGGGATTGGCTTCGTGTGCAGGACCTGGACGCGTCGTTGCAATACCAGTGGGTGACACATGGCCACATCCCAGTGGTGGATGGATCAGAGCCGCCGATGACGATACGGTGGTGTAATTTAAATGCAATGTGCAATTAGAATGTGTATAATACGTACGCATTTCTTTATTGTATAAAGATGAGAATTGCTCAGATATTTAATGTCATTAGTTAGATTTGATGTTATCGTGATAGAAAAATTGGAGCTCTTGACTATTACGCTGAAATAACAGTGCGAAGCACACTGTTGGAATTAAACGTAAACAAATAAGTAGTCAATGAGCTGCGCGAGTGCAGTTTTTGGCACGCGCTCAGCGCCACGCCGTAACATCGAAGCTCTACACGAGGGCAGTGCTAGGGCCCTGCAGCAGATTGCATTGGGAGCTCTTTCACATCAGCGCATTTCAAAATGTGCCGAACACATTTACATTTCAATAACCCAAGTGCCCTTTCCCAAAGGTCTCATCTGTAAATAACACTTCCCATCGTCATTATACACGTGTTCTACGTTTTTAAATGTTTAATTTGTTTTAAATCCAAATGTGACTATCAAATGTACCATCGGCATCATGTCTGGAAGTCTATAAATATGCATTAGGAACTATCACAGGGAGCAGTGTACCACTGTGTGTTAGCAAACGTGCTCAGAAGAAGATATTACAGCACTACGTCTCATCTCTGAAGCCAATTCGCTCGGACCTTTTCATCTCTGAAGCCACTTCAATATGACTATTTATTCAATAGGACTATTCAATTTGACGATTTATCCACACCAGCGGCACGTGATTTATTACATGCCCCGTAAAGACTGTTCATTGCATGTCAATCAACATGTTTTTTTTTAATTTCCAGTGGCTAAATAATCTGAATAATATGAACAAGCAAAGTCAACGCAGTCTATTTTTGTGTGCAGGCATCGCTTTACCAGGCTGAGACCGACCAACTCGCTGCACTTGACAATCCAGTTTAACGACGACAAACTCAGCACATTTGCCACTAACACCGCTTCAAGCGGGAATAATGAAATATAACAGCCGACGCTCAACGGCCCATCGTCACAGTACATAGAGAGGCAGAGTGATTTTAATGAAGCACACATTTACAATGTCGACAGAAGTCCACCCAATATTGTAACATAGCATCGCTCGCAACATTATTCTTGATTTTGACTCATTAAAGGGAGAACTAAATTAGAATGCGATGCATTGTTGTCCGGTCATTGGTTCAGCCGGCCTGAGCGTAATCAACTCGCTACACTCGCAAGCCCCTTGGTAATCACCGATGGCTATGCTGAATCGAACAATCGATTATATAATTCACTGCACAATCAATGCGAGTGCATGTCCGTGTGTTTACAGAAGTGGCGACGCAGCGAGGGGCAGCGGTCAGCGCTGGGTTGCTCTACGGACACGGCCGCCCGAGTTTGATTCCCGCTCACGGCCAACATCAGTGACCGTTAATAGAACCGGCCCTGGGCTTCTCCTAGATCGACTCAGCCTCGAATGAGCACCCGGTGCGGTGCGTCAACATCGTCACTGGGGAGACGGAAGGCGACCGGGCGTGGTGCTGGCCGCCCACCCCCCTCGCGTGCACCGCAGTGCCCACATCCAGAGGCGCTCCTCTCTCCTCCTCTCTACCTCTCTCCTCCTCCCCCCCTCTCTCCCCCCCCTCTCCTCCTCCCCCCCTCTCTCTCCTCCTCTCTACCTCTCTCTCCTCCTCCTATTTCCTCCTCCTCCTCCCCCCTCTCTCCTCCCCCCTCTCTCCTCCTCCCCCCCCCCAAACTCTCATCCCCCCTCTCTCCCCCCCCTCTCTCCTTCTCCCCCCCCTCTCCTCCTCCCCCCTCTCTCCTCCACCCTTTCTCCTCCTCCTCCCCCCTCTCTCCTCCTCCCCCCCTCTCTCCTCCTCCCCCCTCTCTCCTCCTCCCCCCTCTCTCCTCCCCCCTCTCTCTCTCCTCCCCCCTCTCTCCTCCTCCCCCTCTCTCCTCCCCCCCCTCTCTCCTCCCCCCCCTCTCTCCTCCCCCCCCCTCTCTCCTCCCCCCTCTCTCCTCCCCCCCCTCTCTCCTCCCCCCCCTCTCTCCTCCTCCCCCTCTCTCCTCCTCCCCCCTCTCTCCTCCTCCCCCCTCTCTCCTCCCCCCCTCTCTCCTCCCCCCCTCTCTCCTCCCCCCCCTCTCCTCCCCCCCCTCTCTCCAATGTCTCTTCTTGTTGTTGTGATCCCTTAAGAACGAGGGAATGGTTGTGTGCAGCTGCTGGACCCAGAATCGAGGGTGTTTAAAACAGCTCAACGATCAAAACAAATGTGGTGCCCCCAAGGTCTGGAATGCTATCGCCAATAAACTGCAACTTGGATCACTATCTGTGAGATCTTCACTCAAAACTGCTCTAGAGGAGTTGTACACCCCTAGCTGCCACTGCTATTCAGAATGGCCTGAAATCAAATGTATCATTCCGGATGACCGCTGTAAAGTATGACCTTGAGTTTTGATTATAGTGTTATGATCTTTAAAGATGTATTGAAAAAATTTGATTCTGCTCCTGGTACTCCTGCTGTTATGGAGTGACTCATGCTGCCAGCTTTGGCTGCAAAGTTTGGTCGTACATCTGATGTATATCGTTTATTGTAAAATTTGAATCACAGTCCCTATGATCACTGTTACATTGTTTTTATAGCTTTATTTTGGTGATTTTTAAAACGTATGGTTTAGCCATGTTTGTTTGTTGTAGTACAGAGTTAGCCTGATAACTTTAATCTAAATTGTCTTATGGTTGATATTGTTTGACTTGCATCCCACAGGGATTTTTGCACACAGCGTTGAAATGCGGTGTTTTTCTGGAAGACTTTGCTGTTTTTTCCTGGATTTTTCTGTTGCGTGTAGTCACTTCAAGATGTTTCTTATTCACGTTTTTGTTTTTTTGCGGTTGCACCCGAGGGTTATACCTAATACATGAAACTGAAAACTGAAACAAAAGTTGAGCGTGAAACAGGACGAGTTCAGAGTGGTGCGTGCCGTCGTCTCTCGCGCATTCTGCCCGAGGTCGTCACTCCTCCCGTGTGCGCGCGGAAAGGTCGCGATGCCTGTCGCTGGATTGTCCTCGCTTTGTTGTGCTCAGATGTTTAGACCCGGCTGGACGTGGCTAGACCTGACTGGACCTGGCTGGACCTGGCTAGACCTGGCTAGACCTAGCTGGACCTGGCTAGACCCTGCTGGATCTGACTGGACCTGGCTAGACCCGACTGGACCTGGCTAGACCCGGCTAGAGCTGACTGGACCTGACTGGACCAAGCTGGATCTAACTGGGCCTGGCTAGACCCGACTGGACCTGGCTAGACCCGGCTAGACCTGACTGGACCTGGCTAGACCCGGCTGGACCTGGCTGGACCTGGCTGGACCTGACTGGACCTGGCTGGACCCGACTGGACCTGGCAAAGACCTGGCTGGACCTGGCCAGACCTGGCTAGACCTGGCTGGACCTGGCTAGACCTGGCTGGACCTGACTGGACCTGACTGGACCTGGCTGGACCTGACTGGACCTGACTGGACCTGGCTAGACCTGGCTGGACCTGGCTACACCTGGCTAGACCTGGCTGGACCTGGCCAGACCTGGCTAGACCTGACTGGACCTGACTGGACCTGGCTAGACCTGGCTGGACCCGACTGGACCTGGCTAGACCTGGCTAGACCCGGCTGGACATGACTGGACCTGACTGGACCTGGCTAGACCCAGCTGGACCTGACTGGACCTGACTGGACCTGACTGGACCTGACTGGACCTGGCTGGAGCTGACTGGACCTGGCTAGACCTGGCTAGACCCGGCTGGACATGACTGGACCTGACTGGACCTGGTTAGACCTGGCTGGACCCGACTGGACCTGGCTAGACCTGGCTAGACCCGGCTGGACATGACTGGACCTGACTGGACCTGGCTAGACCCGACTGGACCTGGCTAGACCTGGCTAGACCTGACTGGACCTGACTGGACCTGGCTGGACCTGGCTGGACCTGACTGGACCTGACTGGACATGACTGGACCTGACTGGACCTGGCTAGACCCAGCTGGACCTGACTGGTCCTGGCTAGACCCGGCTGGACGGCATGTCAACAGGGGGGCCTCCAGCTATGCTCGTGTACAGTCGAGCCGACAGCCCTCTCCCAATCCATTCCCCGCCAGAATCCCCCCAGAACCCCGATGCCCCCTCCTGTATCTCCTCGCCTGCTCCCCCCCTTCCACTGTTCCCGCTCCACTGCCCCCCCCCCCTCTTTCCCATCTTGGCAGGAATCCTCTCCATGCCCCTTAGCTCACTGTCCACCTGCAGTGCTACCCCTGACATCCCTGACACTTGTATTGCAGTGGCGCGGTGGTGGTGGTTATATTTCTCTCATTATAATTGCTCTTTGCCAGCAAAGCTGGAATTTGAGAATCCTTTCAGACTAAAAGATACGCTTCCTTGTAATATCATACAGAGGCATTCACAACCGGTATTATGGTGTATAAGTTTATTTTGGATTAAATCGTGCAGGTGTGTTGTCTTTTTTTCACTATAACCCTCCCCCACGTGGAAAAATGTGTTAATTTATTTGGTTTAGCAGCAAACCGGAAAGTTGAAAAGCAAGCACAGTTGTTTTACAATCATGGGCTTCGTTCACACTTGACGATGTCGGTTGTAATATCCAGCTAAGCGTCTTACACAACTGCCAACAATTTGCTTGCTTTTCAACATTCCGGTTGGCTGAAAATCCAAATCAATTGGCACATTTGCCCACGTGACACGTTGATTTGATTGGCTCTCTCGGGTCGTGGATAACAGAAAAACAAAACCGATTGGCATTCTACCTCCACGAAAAGAAACTAATTATGAAACTTACTTTTGTTATATTTTTTTTGGTTATTTTTCCCAACAGGGGAGGGTAGCTTGAAACTGGCACATCAGAGGCATGCTTGCACTCTCTGGGTGCGAGTTATATGAGCTGACGGGAATGACACGGAGCTGTCAAGCCCTAACCACAAACGTGTGAGTCCGGCACTGGCGTTAGTCCAAGGGCTGCTAGAGATATATGGCGGTCCTACGCTATATATATATGAATCTATCGTATGATATAAAACAAAAACCACTGTCACCGTATCATCCGATTTGTAAAATACTATATCGTTACATTATCATCGTCGTTGCTAAAAAATATTTCGAGTATATTTCATGTTGAACATTTATGAAATAGCACAATAGTGAAGGTTATATGTAATTATCCATTAAATTAGTGGTCTACAAAACATATGCAGAGTAATTAATGGCTTGGTGGTTATATGACATCGTCGTTTTCGTAGTTATTTTAATTATTTAGCTGTTTCTTGCACAACTGACAGCTTGTGCATGATAATAATTGGATCGTGAAAAATTATATCTAAATTGTACTGTAGAATGCCTAAGCCCTCTTATCAATATGCCATTCTTCGCAATTTATTTAAAAAATATATTCTTAAGCCTCTAAATTAAAACAAAAATCTCTCAACACAAACATAGGAAAATGTCCCTGCATGACGTTTTCGATTCTTTTAGAGCCATTTTAATGTTTGCCGGGTTGTTTTTAAAGGATTAATGCGCTTTACGATAATCAATATCTGGTGGTTTGCATTAAGCATTGTCTGACCATCATTTATCATAACGCGACGGGATGGAATTTCAATCTATACAGGATTTAGTGGCACTATTAGGCATCAGGCATCCACTATTAGACCATCACAGTGTGTTGCTGGTGCGTCTAATGCTAGAAAAGTTTAGTGCAATTGTAATCAGATGCATTGCGTTAGCTCACAGCTTCAGAAAACGACCCATTTTGAACAGCACTATTATTTTATACCCCTCCTCTTTTTTATTCCGATGGTCTATCGGAATGATGTCACGAAACAAAACAACCAATCGGACCTCTCACAGAACTGAGCGTCCTACAGAAGCAGACACCACAAAACTACCTCTGGGTTCCCTTCAAGTGCCCTCCGTCCCACACCGGAGGGGCAGAACTTTCCCAACATCACTGACAATAATGTTCATCACATGATAGTCAAAGCAACATTTTTTTTAATTCTAAGAGCTCCAATTTAGCCAGCGCAGAACTATATATGTGACGATTTATTTTGTTTGTTTGATTGATTGAATTATTGTTGACGAGGCTAAGACCATCAACTCGCGACACTTTAGAACCCAGTTTAATGACAGGTAGCTGTCTGGATTCCAACCCAGGTACTTGGCAGCACCTCAGCGCTCTGAGAGATAACGTCACTCTTTAGGCACAAGTGCTAAAAAAAACTCGTGACCATTTCACATATAAATGTAAGATACAACTGTTACCACTTGACGAAGAGCTAAACTTGCGAGACACAAACAGCGCTGTGGTACGCAACTGAGGATTGTCACCTGTCATATACTGTGCTTCCATTATTGAACAAACTTTGCCCAAGGTTACCTGAGGAATGTTTCCCGCACCGATGGCCGGTTCCTCTCCACGTCATCAAGCCCAGTTCATGCTTGTGAATAGAGAGCACAACTCGCAATTGAAAAGTTATAAGTTCAATTCCAGCTTGCCTTTCCTCTGGAGTCAATAAAAGTGGCACCAATTTGTGATAAGTTAACAGTGGTTTTCCTAAGGAAAAACTCACCCTCGTCGCAGAAATTTGGAGTTTATGCCACAGGCTCCAGGGTTTGAAAGGAAGATGAGCATCACCCAGATGCTTGTTAGAACAATCACTTTGACTACTGTACAGGTGCTCTGGTTACACTGGATAGCTCTTTGATGTGACTCTGGGTTGTACTGCGTGTCGTTTGGAATGGCGTCCGACGTTTCACTGCATGTACTGCAAGCTTCTCCCAAGAAGCTCCCTGAATATTCAGTTCCTGCATAAAATTCCAGCATGCGGAGCGAAACGACGGACAATGTACGGTACGACGATCAACATAATGTCATTGTACATTTAGCGGGTAGGATTTCAAGACCAATGTTATGATGTGTTATACATTATTAATAGTTTTATTAACGAAACATTATTTTTATTTTTTTATTAATTAGCTAATTGCTTAATTATTAATTGGCTGTGTCGGGTGAAGGAGGGTGTACAAAACACATCTTATTTATGTGATCTGACCGAAAATCTATTATGAATCAAAAGGTTATTATATCCATAAATCATAACTCAAGTGAATATCATAGCCCGACCTCAGAATTAAACGCCATGCAGCCAACGAGGAGACTTAAAAGAAACCATGGAAGCACCCAGGTTACTTTTTATATCCAAACGAGCTCCTCGTGAAGCAATGAAGAAACACACATCTGGATGTCATTCGCTGTTTTACACAGATTCTGAGAAAAGGTGAACAATTTCCATAGAAAGTAAATGTTTACTAAAATTACACAGCACTTACACGCGTCTCTGTCGCCGCAGCAAACGAGCAGAGATCCGTGACAACCACAGCTTAGTACGGGGATGAAAATAGCCGTGCCATGAGGGCAAGGTAATGCAAAGTGCATATCGCCGTGTTCTAAGGTAAGCACGAGTCAATTTCTTGCCACTTAGCAGGACTGGCCAGGATTGGGCCATGTCGATTTTGGTTCGGGGCCATTGCCAGGCAAGTCTAATTTTAGCCGCGCATTGCGTGGCCACCTCAAACATTATTTACGCCGTCCGACCATCACCCGCGTGAAAGCTGTGTCGTTGACATGGGCCTTCTCACTTGACTCCCTTTCCATTCAGGAGGCAGACTTCGCGCGTTGTTCTCTCTCTGATGGGCTTTCAGGGTTCCATGATGTCCGACGTTTCGCTCCACGTACTTTTGTTCAGGAATTATTCCTGAACAAAACACGTGGGCACAATCAAAACTAAACCACACCAGAGAGCTAAAAAGCACAGCCACGAAACCCCACGCAGTAGTAAGACTGTGTACGTGCCTTGCTAAAGTATTGTAGCATTGAGAAAGATTATTTTAATATGTTAATGATGACTGCATATGTGGCACATTGTCACAAAACCGCCTGAGGGGCCCCACTCCTGAGTTTCTGTCGGGGTTTACTCCCTTAGCCATCGACTCTCCCGAGACACTCACAAGGCAGTGAGAGAACCGCGTAGCCCTGGGAGGGGCCCTGACCAGGTACTGGCAGCCGGGCCAGCTGTGCCTGGGACTCGCGTCAGGCAGGGGGGTCGTCACGCCCTGAGGTCGTTTATCACAAACTACCCGCTACCATGTCTATTTAAGTAAGACGTTGCCTAACAACAACAAAATAATAGAGTAAGAGATGTATGACACCGAGAAATTGTATGGTTTTATATGTAGTTGTGTGTCCTGTTATCAGAACTATAATGAGGACTTGCAGAACAATACGGCCACGCAAGACAGCTTCAGGCATTTCTGCCGCTACTCTTGATAAGTTTCTTCACTGTGGCTGTAGGGGCCTTTGGCATTTGCACCGAATGTTATAACGCTAAACACGGAATATTTAGGGTTAATAACTTGAAGCGACCTGCTGTTTTGAAATTTACTGTTTATTAAACTAAGTTTTATTTGTTTTCTTGAACTTATTATTAATGGCAGTGGTATTGTTATTCAAATAAGTGAGTTAAAATTTTTCGATTTAAAGCTTTCGTGACTGCAGGGACTCATCTTCTTGATTCTTTCGGTAAAGTCACGTAGAACGGAAATAAAATAAAATTATCACGACGTTTCGGCCACGACACAAGTAGCCTTCTTCAGGTGAAGGAACAGAACTGTCAGGACGACAGCGCTTCAATGACTGCTGCTAAGATTCGCAGCGTCTTTTAAGCTGGGTGGGAGGAGCAGAGCGCCTTGACAAAGGAGTTCACATATCAACAGAAGAATTTAGCATTGAAGTAGCTGTGTTAATGTGTTGGATTAGCAGGGTGTTAAAGTCAGAAAATAGTCGTGTAATGTAGAAAAAAGTTTAGTTGGAGACATATCAATATAATGCATAATGTTAGAGCTTACATTGGGCTGTGTATACGACATTATACAATGTAGTTTAGATTGGAAGGTATAACATTGCAATGTATAGTAGTCTAGTTTATAACATAGTTGTAACGCAACACAGGACAGAGCAGCGCATCGTGGCCGTTTCTCCCCCCTCCTCCGTTCCGAGCATAGATGGACTCGTCCGTCTGAACAAAGCTCGTCGCTCTCCGTGGTGCTAACGTTGAAAAGAAAAAAGAAACAGCCGCCACGTGGTGCCCGGCCGCCACGTGGTGCCCGGCCGCCACG
Source organism: Petromyzon marinus (assembly GCF_048934315.1). Lineage (NCBI taxonomy): Eukaryota > Metazoa > Chordata > Hyperoartia > Petromyzontiformes > Petromyzontidae > Petromyzon > Petromyzon marinus. The sequence continues at coordinate 1,019,128 of NC_133695.1, read as the reverse complement.
TGGTGCCCGGCCGCCACGTGGTGCCCAGCCGCCACGTGGTGCCCAGCCGCCACGTGGTGCCCAGCCGCCACGTGGTGCCCAGCCGCCACGTGGTGCCCAGCCGCCACGTGGTGCCCAGCCGCCACGTGGTGCCCAGCCGCCACGTGGTCCCCAGCCGCCCACGTGCCTCTTACTGCGAGGGTCTGTGGGGATTGTTGGCCCGTGAGTGTGACGTTGGCGATGGGGTGGGTATGCCATTGCGTAAAATATAAAAAAAAGTAATGACAATTTAAAAACAACGACAAGGTTTTTTCAACTTGAACTTCCGTCTATGTCAAAACCACTGTTGGTTAAGAAAAATACATGACGCACAAGTATAGTTGGGTGGATAGTTGCTATTTGATTGATTCAAATGAGTTTCATCGTAAATGCATAATCGTTTCAGTTTTTATTTAAATTATCTTCTATAAAACCTCAGTGTGCACCACAAAACATGCACAACAGTAATGAGAAAATTATACAATTATTGAAATGTCTCCAACAAGGCTTGCCTAACTGAAGGCATACGAAACGTAGGATAATAAAGAAACCATTTGAGCAACATACCACCTTGCACCAGTAAACTATACAGCCTCGATTCGATGTAATCTGTATGGAATTGGATGGAGCTAATGTGGCAGGTAGGATGGTATGAATATTTGATTTGATTGCATAATTATTCAACAGTCGTTACAATTTGTAATTTATATTGATGACATTCATTAATACGATCGAGCAAAAAGTTTAGCGATTGGTTCCTGTCTTGCAAATAGCGTCACTGTGCATTAATCTACATCATTTGTCTTGTGGAAAAAGCAAAGTTTTGCTCCCTGGAGTATTTAATTATGCATGCATATGTAAAGACGTTTAAAAACATTCTCAGAACCATTTTGCTGTGCGTATATCACCCTTGGGTTTCCTAATGTAGTATTTCTGTCAGCAGCAAGTACCGTTAATTGACTCTTTTTTTGCTATTTTTACAGAATGATTGTAGGAAAAGTAAGTGGGCTTGGGCAGGACACATCACGAGTCGGGCTGATGGTCCATAGTCAAGAATCATCGCCGAGTGATAGCCGAGGAATGTCACACGTCCGGGAGGGCACTGACCAAAGGAGATGGAGCGATGAATTGGCTTTGGGATTGCATAATTATTCAAGAGTCGTTACAGTTCGTAATTTGTAATTATCAATTATGACATCGCAGGATTGGGAGAGATGGTGGCGACTTGGGGAGGCCTTCATCCAGCAGTGGATTGACCATGGCTTGTGATGAATTGTGGCGAGGTGTTAACTAACTCGCCTGTAATTCAGGTGGTCGTGGGTTTGATCCAGACCTTGACGCCTCCTGTATATTTGAAGTTTGCATGTTCTCCCCGTGGTCGCGTGGATTTCTCTCCGGTTCCTCCACATTTAGAATAAACATCACGTGTTTAGAGCATGTGGCTGCTTTATATTTCCACGTGATGAGCCACTTTGGTGAGCTATCACTTGTGGCCAGGTCCTTTCTGAAAAAGACCTATAAAATAAAAAATATAGTTTGTTGCTTAATAGTAGTTTTACAATTATAAAAGTTTCTACATAGTGTGTTGTCGTCAGTATCACATCAGCCATCGTCATTACTCAGTGAGACTATTCGTCAGGAAGAAACCTGACGTTTTAGGAAACGCTCGGCTCTATTTGTGGTCATCCACTCACGTGAATGCGGTGTTAGAGAGGTCACCGGGAACTGTGCAGCCAATCGAAATAATTCAGCATCGCGGGGACAATGAAACTACCGTCTTTCTATCCCCCACTGACAACGGCCGCAGAAAAGCGACATGAAATCAGCGCAAAACAGTATTCCGTTTATATTCAACAAAGAGAATGGGGGACAAAAAAAACATTAAAATTCAGGAGCTCAATACTTGTAGGTACTTGCGGGTCAGCCGGTGCCAATACGGAACTCGATAGCACCCAAACATAATTAAACTAATGTGTCGTGATTCTCGAGGCACTGATTGCCTTCAGGTCCCATCCATCTGTTTGCATCGGCAGGTCACCGTTTTGTGTTTTCTTCTGTTGCCCCGAAGGCAGCGAGCGTGAAATGACACATCCGGACTTGTGTAAGACGGGTCACAAGTTATCCTATAGCCGTGGTCTTGAGCATCAGTTGATGAACAACTTCGGCTTTGTTTATGCTTCATCTCGGACATAAAATATGACCGCATTCACCAATAAAACCGTGAGACCTTGTCTGCTGTCGTGTTTTCGTGCCATATATTTATTTTTAGGGTTACAATGATCATTCCTAGTGTGAATTCAAACCAGAACATACAATTAAACAGCAGGTAAAAGGGAAGCTGTCAAAGGACATTTTGAAACTAAGGCGTTTCTGAAATGTACAGCTATTTCAGTAAGGACATGATAACAAAAAATACTCGAATACCTAAAGATTGTTAAGTCTAGTGTTTGGATTGCGATTCTATTTTATTAAAATCATGGTTTCCGAGCACATGGCCAAAGGCCCAATAAGCCAAGCGGCTAGCAACACACGGCACAATTGAAGGTGAAATCGATAAGAGTGCAACGCATTTTTTTTATATTTTGCAAGTTAGAAGAACCTATACATGTTTTGATTTAAAACTTTCGTGACTGCAGGGATTCATATTCTTGGTTCTTTCGGTAAAGTCACGTTTTATATTTCTATTGTTTTATTGTTTCGATTCTACGTGACTTTACTGAAAGCACCAAGAATAAAAACCTATACACGCTTTGTTACCATGGACTAAAGAGTTTGAGCAACTATACTTCAGCAAACTGAAAATGGGTCATGACCAGTGTAATTCACTATGTGACACGTTCCTAGGTAGTAAGTGTTATTTTCAAATTGCTTATGCCTCAAAAGTATAGCAAATGGCTATCATTCCCCACAAACTTTGCTTTTGTGACCAGGACTTTACGTGAAGGAATGACACAAATGCACACCACGTTTTCTCATTGACAATATGTACATTTTTAAATATCACTGTCCTGGTCACAAAAGAAAAGTTTGTGGGGAATAATATCCATTTTCTGTAATTTTGAGGCATAAGCAATTAGAAAATAACACTTACTACCCAGGAATAAAAATATTTTTTTGTTACACTGTGAATGTTACAGCCTCTGTACTGGTGAGAGGTGAATGAACTCACTGGCAGTTGACTTGTTTCTGGCAAGAGTCTTGAGCACTGGAGGTTGAATAGGTTAGCAGTGCATTGTGAGGCTTTCCCCGCAGGCATTAGACCCAGGGCGTCTCAGACATCCACACATTCACCTTCTGCCCCATGCCAGGAGGTCCCTTCATTTAATTTGGACGAAAGGGAACAAGACAAAGAACCCTTGCATGGGGGGCGGGACAAGAATGCTAAATGATGCAGGGAGACAAGGCACGGGAGGGTGTGTGTCATTTGGCTGGACTTAAGCCTCAATGTTCAGTAGAGAAGAGAATTAACTCTCTCTCTCGAGTATTCGCTCACTTCCACACGCACACAACCACACACAGAGCATCGTGTTTAGTGTTGGGACGATGCGTTGATTCATCGATGAAGACGATACATCATCTCAAGTTATACGCATCAAATCACAAGTATAAGAGTCAATGTTTTTCGACGAGTATTTGTGTCGGTACGGTAGTGAGCCGCAATTATCCCCACTGACACTCGAGCAGGGGTCGGCAAACTTCAACTCTTTAAGGGCCGCTGCTACGGGACAGTTTTTATTTTTCATTAAGGACCACCGCCTCGTATTCACGTGCATCTCGGATCTTGAAATGTTGAGTTTATTACCAAATTCTAAAAACACGTCTCTTCTCACATTCTTGGTTCTTTCGGTAAAGTCACGTAGAAGGGAAACAATAAAAGAATGAAAATATAAAACAACAAAATTCTCACGACGTTTCGACTGCAACACAAGCAATCATCATCAGGTGTGAAACCCACAGCAAAGTTTGCTGTGGTTTTCACGCCTGATGATGCAGTCACGAAAGCTTTAAATCAGAAATGTCTCTTCTCGTTACGCCGGATGCCGACCCTTGCACGAGGCACCACCGCTCTGAATCATGACGATGATTCATGACACTGCTGGTGCTGGTGGGGGCTGAGTCAATTGTTCCACCCCTAATTGTATTGAACTGAAATCGACGTGTGAAGGTCGATCCTAACGCTTGCACACGAACTACAGAAGCAGAACTCACCGGTGCGACGGATAATCACAGCCAGATAGATACACGAGTGGAGCATTGTACACAGAAACGCAGTGTTTACCACTCTGTATATAATTGCAGTCCAGAAGACGTCAGGTAAGAGTTGGAAGCGTAGGCACACCAAGGAAGGTTAGAGACTTCGCTGGGCCAGGGAAGGAGTCGCCTCTCATGATTGGTGATTGATGGCAGGTTGAGAGGGAACAGAGTGGTTGCTGTGTTGGAGGCAGTCGGAGGACGCGTAGACACAGCTGAGATCAAGGAGGCAGCTGGTCCCATGAATGACTCTGAGGCAAGCTCCTGAGATTGTCTAGCAGATGACAGAGAGAGCGGATGGCCATAGTCCCTGGAGGCTGAGCAGTGTTGAACCTGGAAGGTGCTTGAATGGGAGACATCCACATACAAACAGGTTGTAGTCGATATTAGTGGTGATGTAGTCGATAATACAGGTGATGTAGTCGATATTAGTGGTGATGTAGTCGATATTAGTGGTGATGTAGTCGATAATACAGGTGATGTAGTCGATATTAGTGGTGATGTAGTCGATATTAGTGGTGATGTAGTCGATATTAGTGGTGATGTAGTCGATATTAGTGGTGATGTAGTCGATATTAGTGGTGATGTAGTCGATAATAGTGGTGATGTAGTCGATATTAGTGGTGATGTAGTCGATATTAGTGGTGATGTAGTCGATATTAGTGGTGATGTAATCGATATTAGTGGTGATGTATTCGATATTAGTGGTGATGTAGTCGATATTAGTGGTGATGTAGTCGATGATAGTGGTGATGTAGTCGATATTAGTGGTGATGTAGTCGATAATACAGGTGATGTAGTCAATAATAGTGGTGATGTAGTCGATATTAGTGGTGATGTAGTCGATATTAGTGGTGATGTAGTCGATATTAGTGCTGATATAGTCGACAATAGTGGTGATGTAGTCGATATTAGTGGTGATCTAGTCGATATTAGTGGTGATGTAGTCGATATTAGTGGTTATGTACTCGATAATAGTGGTGATCTAGTCGATATTAGTGGTGATGTAGTCGATATTAGTGGTGATGTAGTCGATATTAATGGTGATGTAGTCGATATTAGTGGTGATATAGTCGATAATAGTGGTGATGTAGTCGATATTAGTGGTGATGTAGTCGATATTAGTGGTGATGTAGTCGATAATAGTGGTGATGTAGTCGATATTAGTGGTGATGTAGTTGATAATAGTGGTGATGTAATCGATATTAGTGGTGATGTAGTTGATAATAGTGGTGATGTAGTCGATAATAGTGGTGATGTAATCGATAATAGAGGTGATGTAGTCGATATTAGTGGTGATGTAGTCGATATTAATGGTGATGTAGTCGATATTAGTGGTGATGTAATCGATAATAGAGGTGATGTAGTCGATATTAGTGGTGATGAAGTCGATATTAGTGGTGATGTAGTCAATAATAGAGGTGATGTAGTCGATATTAGTGGTGATGTAGTCGATATTAATGGTGATGTAATCGATATTAGTGGTGATGTAGTCGATAATAGTGGTGATGTAATCGATATTAGTGGTGATGTAGTCGATAATAGTGGTGATGTAATCGATATTAATGGTGATGTAATCGATAATAGTGGTGATGTAATCGATATTAGTGGTGATGTAATCGATAATAGTGCTGATGTAGTCGATATTAGTGGTGATGTAGTCGATAATAGTGGTGATGTAATCGATATTAGTGGTGATGTAATCGATATTAGTGGTGATGTAATCGATAATAGTGGTGATGTAATCGATATTAGTGGTGATGTAATCGATAATAGTGCTGATGTAGTCGATATTAGTGGTGATGTAGTCGATAATAGTGGTGATGTAATCGATATTAGTGGTGATGTAGTCGATATTAGTGGTGATGTAGTCGATAATAGTGGTGATGTAATCGATATTAGTGGTGATGTAATCGATATTAGTGCTGATGTAGTCGACCCCGAGTCCACGTGACCGCCTCCACCATCCTGCGGTGAGCAGCGTGGTGGAGGCGGTCAGTGACCCCCACGACCCCCCACGACCCCCCACGACCCCCCACGACCCTCGCGCTGTGTGGTGAGGCCCTCATCCAGCAGTGGATCGATGTTGTCGGCGTTCCTCTTGTGTAGATCCCTCCGTCAGCAGTGGCACGACTAGGCCATTGCAGGGCCGCACTTTTGCCTTTCGAATGCTGCATCGCAACATTTGCAATGCCATCACATGACCGCAGTATATTCTGCACGCGAATGCGGTCTTCGAAAAAAAACCTTTCCTTTGTACGTCTGCTTCTGCCTGTAATGCGGCAAAGCCTTGTTCTCAAATGCCATTTTCAATGTCACCTTTGAGTCGTTAAAGTTGAGGCGCGGGTGAGTGATGAGAACGGCGCTCATTTGAAAGTTTTGCGCACACTTAGTATGCTCGTCATAACCTCTGCGCTGATAGCTCCATGATGAAAGAGGCCCGGGCAACGTTAAAGTTCTTCAGTCTGGGCACTTAAACCACAGGGCATGGGTTGGTTACATTATGGCGATGTATCCATCAATTAATGAGTCACTTTATTATTGGCCTCAGCAAAAAAAAAAGAAGTTGTATTGGGAATAGAGTTTTTCAAAGTTAACATTAAACATTTACATGCGGAGCTATGTAATTAGCCGAGTTATGATGCAGTACTCGATCTCTTTCGGCTGACGAGGGCATTTCCCAAGTTTGAGAACGGGCAACAGCGCAGCTTGTACATCGCTGGGGCGACGCCGCTCCCCCTGTTAACCGCCGCTTTCACACGGGGCCGTCTGGAACGCTCTCCCTGCCGATGTTAGGATGCCACTGGAGCTACGCACTTTTAAATCTCAATTGAAAACTCATTTCTTGAGAACTGCTTTTTTTGTGTTCGGTTTGTTGTCCTTCCCCCGCACCTCCGATGAGCACCGTTGGCTATGCACGGTGCGAAAGAAGTTCAACATACAGTACACGCCTACGGTACCTCGTTACAGACCGTCTTGTGAAAGTGGGCGCAGGTGATGCAGTGAACCGTGCACAAACAAAGTGCGGGAACATTCAGGAGCGCTGATAACCTTCGTCCGTTCTCTCGTGAGATAGATAGCCAATTAACTTAACATGACAATATCTATTTTCATAAAATAGGGATAACTTTAAGACAAAATCAATTATATTCTTGGTTCTTTCGGTAAAGTCACGTAGAAGGGAAATAATAAAATGATAAAAAATAAAACATAATAATTTACCGAAAGAACCAAGAATATGAATCCCTGCAGTCACGAAAGCTTTAAATCGAAATACAAGATCAATTGTTACACCTGTAGCAAATAAAAGCAATGTATGTTATTATAGTCTATCGCAACGATGTTCACTCGAGGCATAACATCCAGCATGTTCACAGGGTACTCCATCTCTCCTGTTCTTTAAACCTGCCATGGGATCGGTACGCGATGCCGCATATCGAGACGGCTCCCTGAACTTGAACAAGGGCAGCGGGGAGTTGGCAGCTCGGATGACGGCGGGCAAACCAAGTTGCAGACCACTGGGACAGCAGCGAAAAACGGCGTCAAGCTCCCACTGAGCGAAGGGTGACTCTGGGCTTCAACAGAAGGCGGGGAGTGAGAGGGGGGGGGGCAGGGGAAGTCCGTGGTGAAGGACCCTTTCTCGACTGTTGCTAAAATAAGGGGCGACCTTCCCCTTGCTATTGTCACGTAATTGTGAACTAGACAGTCTATTAAATGTAAATGACAATGTTTAGGTACAATCTGGGACAGCTGAAGAAAGGGTGATGGGTGTTCGTGAGTATTTTGTTTAACACCCCAACTTGGATGCTTGCTTGATGGCTTGGATGATCTCCCTTTATTTGACCTTGTTTTACTTCACACAAAATAATTCTATATCGGGTCACTGGTTTCTTTTGCAAACCTGCAAAAGCAATTGCAGGTCCACGCTGCTCTTGCACTTTCCTCATATTTAATAAGAACCTCTTAAAAGTTCATAATATACTGTTGGCATATTTAGTGAAATCAATATTGCATACAAACCTATACCTACGTATGTGTAACAGAGTTGGTCATTATCCAGCACGTGCAAGCGGCCGTGTACACAGCGCAGCGTGGAGTTGCACGGTCGCGACCAGCGCGACCGTGCGTTGTTCGACACATTGTCCGACGTTTCGCTCAACGTGCTGGGATGCTCCTTTAGGAACGAGTCATTCCCTGAAGAACAATTCAGTTCGTGGCGCGTTAATGTGGGACATCGCGCCGTTACAATGCGCAGGACAACGACGGAACCACGTTGTACAATGTGCACACACGAATGCGCGGTTTATCTTGAGAAAATGTATCATCAACACGCAGCCCATCTGGGAACAAAACCACGTTTGGATTACAAGCGGCTGCCAAAACGTGCGCGTTTCCGCGTGCACATAGATCAAATATGATACATTCTTAGCCTTCGTGGTGACAACATTCGATTTAGACCACAATGGAATGGATAAGCCAACGCTTTTTAAAAGCACCGTGAAGTCATAAACACAACAGACGTGTGAAACGGATTCACCAACGTAGACACATCATGGGTCTAGCTAGTTGCTGAACACTCGTTATAAACATGTTTTCATTAACGAGCAATCTCCGCAAACAAAGCGGCATCCCACGTTGGGGCGAGCCGACTTCCTCTGCGCTCGTAGCAGAGAGGCTGCCTTCTGTGAATCTTTTCCGATTTGAATCCTGCAACTTTTTCGCAGCCATCTGTTCAAACACGCGACCACACCGCAGGAACTGCTATTCCATGAAGCCAAAATCATCATCAGCAGCAGCAGCATTATTATATATTTAATATCTCCTTGCACTCTTGCCACAGGAATCCTCAGTGGCATTAACATCTCGCATTGCTAGGCCCCGCGTCTCTTGGGAAATTTGATTTCGCAACAAAATTAATTTTTCAACAAATGTGGCCCACGCGTCAAACCTACGGTCCGTTACTTTTGTAAAATGTTGTTGGGGGGGGGGGTCTTGCACAGCCAAACTAAAAAAATATATCTGTATTTGTAAGATGTGCACTGTACTTCAAACTTAGCGGGCATATTTCCTTACAGCCCTTTGTTATGTATCAGTCCATGTTTTAGATTGTTTACGGCCCTTTGTCAATCCACTGTGGATGAGGATCTCCTCACACCATGGGGGTTATTTAACCATACTTCACCACGCTGGTCAGTATGGGTTGGTGAAGGCAGGCAATGTAGATGTGGGAGCATAGAAATGCAGTACAACAATGGATTTCAATGCACTGCTCCTGACTGCCAACAGTGTAGCTCCACAGCTTCCCGTAACGATCAGTCATGCATGGCGATCGCCCATCCAAGCATGATCCACGTTCAACTCTGCTTAACTTCCGAGATCTGACACATTCGCGGTGATTTTGTCAAAGGCTTCACAAGCAATGATGTACAGCTATTTAAAACTCAGTCTGCTTCATATGTATGACGCACTTTGTATTTGTAATACAGTATAAACGATATTGTCATTCCAGCATTGCAGATTGATCAGGAGCACAAGTATACACGCAATGTGTAATGTACATAAGGGACCCCTTAAAACAAAGGGGTTGCCTGGGTTATTCTTGCATTTCATAGCTCTGAGAAAACTTTAGATGCATCACTGCCAGCGTCGGCTATCAGACAGTCTGCTCGCTTCCGAGCAAAAAATAAGGTCAAAGTTATTGAGACCATATCGTGGCCTCTGCTGTTGTGTGGGAGGCACAATTCCTGGGGCTGCAGGGATCTCCAGAATTTCCGCTAAATTAGATAATCGTGTGACGGTGTCGCCACAGCTAAACGAACCATCCAATGCAACCCAACCCATGGCTTTAGGACAAAAAAAGTGATCTACGTGTAAAGGAGAATGGTCCTTGTAAATGCCCGAGTCTTGTTAATGCAATCATACGGTTTAAAGAGTCATGCTTTGGGCATATGGATCAAAAACTTGGACATTGACCAACAATTAAACAAAAACTGAAAAAAGTTGAATAAACCGTGGAGAGGTTCTCACTCGGGGTAACACCGTGAGCCAGGAAGAGGAACGCGGCGTGCATGAGAGAACGCAGCGAGTTAGAGACATTCGCATACCATTGACGTATAACTTCATAAATATATATATATTTTTGTTCATTGTCACGCGCACAATTCCACGTACATGTCGCGGATGTCAGAATTGTGTGTGGGTGTGATGGCGCATTGAGTGGCAGTTTTGTGCTAGAGGGGCCACTTGTTTAAGAAAACAATTATTTAACTTGACTTTATTTTTGAAGCTCTGTCAATACGGAATAAAAATGCCAATCGCTGGTCTCGTATGATAGAGACGGTGAATTAAAAATCGATATCACCAAGTCAAATCTCGTGAAGCAGTGGCGTTGTGACTTGAAGTCGTAAAGACACATCCAGGATGATCCTGGTCTCTTTATTTCTCACAAAATGAACTTGAAACGTCTGTACAGCATTTTCCTACAAAGACTGTTGGGGCAAGTGCTGTGAGAAAGCACCAGTGAGTGTATGGGATGGTCAGTAGCACCCACTGTGTATCACCAGTGAGTGTATGGGATGGTCAGTACCACGCAGTGTGTATCACCAGTGAGTGTATGGGATGGTCAGTAGCACCCACTGTGTATCACCAGTGAGTGTATGGGATGGTCAGTAGCACCCACTGTGTATCACCAGTGAGTGTATGGGATGGTCAGTAGCACCCACTGTGTATCACCAGTGAGTGTATGGGATGGTCAGTACCACGCACTGTGTATCACCAGTGAGTATATGGGATGGTCAGTAGCACCCACTCTGTATCACCAGTGAGTGTATGAGATGGTCAGTAGCACCCACTGTGTATCACCAGTGAGTATATGGGATGGTGAGTACCACCCACTGTGTATCACCAGTGAGTGTATGGGATGGTGAGTACCACCCACTGTGTATCACCAGTGAGTATATGAGATGGTCAGTAGCACCCACTGTGTATCACCAGTGAGTGTATGGGATGGTCAGTACCACGCACTGTGTATCACCAGTGAGTGTATGGGATGGTCAGTACCACGCACTGTGTATCACCAGTGAGTATATGGGATGGTGAGTACCACCCACTGTGTATCACCAGTGAGTGTATGGGATGGTCAGTAGCACCCACTGTGTATCACCAGTGAGTGTATGGGATGGTCAGTAGCACCCACTGTGTATCACCAGTGAGTGTATGGGATGGTCAGTAGCACCCACTGTGTATCACCAGTGAGTGTATGGGATGGTCAGTACCACGCACTGTGTATCACCAGTGAGTATATGGGATGGTCAGTAGCACCCACTCTGTATCACCAGTGAGTGTATGAGATGGTCAGTAGCACCCACTGTGTATCACCAGTGAGTATATGGGATGGTGAGTACCACCCACTGTGTATCACCAGTGAGTATATGGGATGGTGAGTACCACCCACTGTGTATCACCAGTGAGTATATGAGATGGTCAGTAGCACCCACTGTGTATCACCAGTGAGTGTATGGGATGGTCAGTACCACGCACTGTGTATCACCAGTGAGTATATGGGATGGTGAGTACCACCCACTGTGTATCACCAGTGAGTGTATGGGATGGTGAGTGCCACCCACTGTGTATCACCAGTGAGTATATGAGATGGTCAGTAGCACCCACTGTGTATCACCAGTGAGTGTATGGGATGGTCAGTACCACGCACTGTGTATCACCAGTGAGTGTATGGGATGGTCAGTATCACCCACTGTGTACCACCCACTGACGCAGTGGTTAGCACAGTGTGCTAACCACTGCGCCACCGCTCCCCCAACACACACGTCAAAACCACTGTTTTTTGTTGATCAATTCCCTTTGCATGTAGGTTTATTTCAAATTTATGAGGCACCAATGATTTGCAAATATATAAACACTATACATCCATTACGACCAGGAGACCTCAAATATTTTAAACGATTTAAAGCAAACAATAAAAAATAAACATTTATCAACTTAGCATCAGTACGTTCATTGCCATGCAGATAAAGACGGCGTGAAGCTTAGATTCTGAAAGCGATTAAAGCCATTCACAAGAAACACGTCACGAGGAGGGCATGAAACAACAAGAGCCACATTACAACCGTGCGTAGCACATTGCCCTATCAACACAGAGACCCATCGTGGTGATCATCATCATTATTATTACAATAACATTGTTAACGCTCACACATTTCACCAAACTACTGACAAGTCAATTGATGTTCGATCGCCCGTCAGCTCGAGTCCCGGACACGGCGACCATCAGTGGCGGCTGCCATCGGCAGCGGCCCTCCCCTCTTGCCTTCAGCCGCCAGCACTGATCAAGCCACGGTGAGGTGTGGTGAAGTATGGTGAAGTATGGTGAAGTGTGGCGAAGTGTGGTGACGTGTGGTGACGTGTGGTGAAGTATGGTGAAGTGTGGTGACGTGTGGTGAAGTGTGGTGAAGTATGGTGAAGTGTGGTGAAGTATGGTGAAGTGTGGTGAAGCATGGTGAAGTATGGTGAAGTGTGATGAGTACGGTGAAGTGTGGTGAAGTATAGTGAAGTGTGGTGAAGTGTGGTGACGTGTGGTGACGTGTGGTGAAGTATGGTGAAGTATGGTGAAGTATGGTGAAGTACGGTGAAGTATGGTGAAGTGTGGTGAAGTATGGTGAAGTATGGTGAAGTATGGTGAAGTGTGGTGAAGTGTGGTGACGTGTGGTGACATGTGGTGAAGTATGGTGAAGTGTGGTGAAGTATAGTGAAGTGTGGTGAAGTATGGTGAAGTATAGTGAAGTGTGGTGAAGTATAGTGAAGTGTGGTGAAGTATAGTGAAGTATGGTGAAGTATGGTGAAGTGTGGTGAAGTATGGTGAAGTGTGGTGAAGTATGGTGAAGTGTGGTGAAGTATAGTGAAGTGTGGTGAAGTATGGTGAAGTATAGTGAAGTGTGGTGAAGTATGGTGAAGTATGGTGAAGTATGGTGAAGTATGGTGAAGTATAGTGAAGTGTGGTGAAGTATGGTGAAGTATGGTGAAGTGTGGTGAAGTATGGTGAAGCGTGGTGAAGTATGGTGAAGTATGGCGAAGTATGGTGAAGTAGGGACTAGTAGGGTGAAGTATGGCGAAGTATGGTGAAGTGTGGTGAAGTATGGGGAAGTATGGTGAAGTGTGGTGAAGTATGGTGAAGTGTGGTGAAGCATGGTGAAGTATGGTGAAGTGTGATGAGTACGGTGAAGTGTGGTGAAGTGTGGTGAAGTGTGGTGAAGTGTGGTGACGTGTGGTGACGTGTGGTGAAGTATGGTGAAGTGTGGTGAAGTATGGTGAAGTATGGTGAAGTATGGTGAAGTCTGGTGAAGTACGGTGAAGTATGGTGAAGTGTGGTGAAGTATGGTGAAGTATGGTGAAGTATGGTGAAGTGTGGTGAAGTGTGGTGACGTGTGGTGACATGTGGTGAAGTATGGTGAAGTATGGTGAAGTATAGTGAAGTGTGGTGAAGTATAGTGAAGTGTGGTGAAGTATAGTGAAGTGTGGTGAAGTATGGTGAAGTATGGTGAAGTGTGGTGAAGTATGGTGAAGTATGGTGAAGTGTGGTGAAGTATGGTGAAGTATAGTGAAGTGTGGTGAAGTATGGTGAAGTGTGGTGAAGTATGGTGAAGTATGGTGAAGTGTGGTGAAGTATGGTGAAGTGTGGTGAAGTGTGGTGAAGTATGGTGAAGTGTGGTGAAGTATAGTGAAGTGTGGTGAAGTATGGTGAAGTATGGTGAAGTGTGGTGAAGTGTGGTGAAGTATGGTGAAGTGTGGTGAAGTATAGTGAAGTGTGGTGAAGTATGGTGAAGTATAGTGAAGTGTGGTGAAGTATGGTGAAGTGTGGTGAAGTATGGTGAAGTATGGTGAAGTGTGGTGAAGTATGGTGAAGTGTGGTGAAGTATGGTGAAGTATAGTGAAGTGTGGTGAAGTATGGTGAAGTATGGTGAAGTGTGGTGAAGTATGATGAAGCGTGGTGAAGTATGGTGAAGTATGGCGAAGTATGGTGAAGTAGGGACTAGTAGGGTGAAGTATGGGGAAGTATGGTGAAGTGTGGTGAAGTGTGGTGAAGTATGGTGAAGTATGGTGAAGTGTGGTGAAGTATGGTGAAGTGTGGTGAAGTGTGGTGAAGTGTGGTGAAGTATGGTGAAGTATGGTGAAGTAGGGACTAGTAGGGTGAAGTATGGTGAAGTATGGTGAAGTGTGGTGAAGTGTGGTGAAGTATGGTGAAGTGTGGTGAAGTATGGTGAAGTATGGTGAAGTATGGTGAAGTAGGGACTAGTAGGGTGAAGTATGGTGAAGTGTGGTGAAGTATGGCGAAGTGTGGTGAAGTGTGGTGAAGTATGGTGAAGTATGGCGAAGTATGGTGAAGTATGGTGAAGTGTGGTGAAATATGGTGAAGTGTGAAGTGTGGTGAATTATGGTGAAGTGTGGTGAAGTATGGTGAAGTGTGGTGAAGTATGGCGAAGTATGGTGAAGTATGGTGAAGTGTGATGAGTACGGTGAAGTGTGGTGAAGTATGGTGAAGTATGGTGAAGTATGGCTAAGTATGGCGAAGTATGGTGAAGTATGGTGAAGTATAGTGAAGTATGGTGCAGTATGGTGAAGTGTGGTGAAGTATGGTGAAGTATGGTGAAGTGTGGTGAAGTGTGGTGAAGTATGGAGAAGTATGGTGAAGTGTGGTGAAGTATGGTGAAGTATGGTGAAGTGTGGTGAAGTGTGGTGAAGTATGGTGAAGTATGGTGAAGTGTGGTGAAGTGTGGTGAAGTGTGGTGAAGTATGGCGAAGTGTGGTGAAGTGTGGTGAAGTATGGAGAAGTATGGTGAAGTGTGGTGAAGTGTGGTGAAGTGTGGTGAAGTATGGTGAAGTGTGGTGAAGTGTGGTGAAGTATGGCGAAGTGTGGTGAAGTGTGGTGACGTGTGGCGAAGTATGGTGACGTATGGTGAAGTATGGTGAAGTGTGGTGAAGTGTGATGAAGTGTGGTGAAGTCTGGTGAAGTGTGGTGAAGTATGGTGAAGTGTGGTAAAACAACCCCCATTGCCGACACGTCATGGCTGGGGGCCTTCATGCAGTAGTGGATTGACGAAGGGTGGAACACCACATTACAGGGTAACACGTCGACTATTAAACCGCTCAAAACCACATGCTTGCGTTCTCTCTCTCCACGTGTGACTTTCAAGGGTAGAGGACGCGAGAAGACTGCCCACGCCTGCAGATGTATCGACTGGTGGGTTTCAGGTCCATCCAGCGGCATTAAATTACCCGGCTGAATAATAAATGTGTGATTAGACCTGTGCATGGCCGTCATTAACACTGTATTGGGACCTTTTAGTTGACCTACACATTTTGTCATCCACTCTGTTACGATTTATAATTAACTAAGCTTCCTGTTGGTGCACTGGAGTTTATTTAATGCTAAAAGGTTATCCATATCCCACAGGCACGTTTTAGTTTTGCATAATTGTTTCCCCTTACGGACACTCACGACCTGCATGAACGAAATATTACTGATTAATTAAATATATAAATATAATGTAAGTCCAGTATGAACTATTGATTTTGCATATCCTTGTCTTGACTTTTAAACGTGAATATTAATTGCATATTAAACCAACTGGTTCAAACAATGTGGACGTTATACCTGTGTACACGTAGCGCTCGCCTTAGTAAGCTCGTTAGCGGGCTCTTAATATAATCACGGCTAGAGAGCGGAGTTGCTGTTTGTTGTAACAGACTAGCAGTAGAGAACCCGTTGTTGTACTGAAACGGAAGATAAGAGACAGATACCTAAAGTTCAAACTGTTCTCACACTCCTCCCGTGCTCTCGGAATTCAACACCATCCGCTCGTTTACGTAATAACACGCCAAGGTAATACGTATCGTGAGTTTGTTTTATATGTTCCCTAGGATTTACAAAATAAAGAATAATCTGGCGAAAGAATTATATTCATAGGAGCAGAAATTGAAGCTTTTGAGCGATTTCAAATTTTTAAATCTAGAATCGATTTAAAATTAACCATATCGGTCTTCTGTACTTGTTACTGTCACTATTTATTGTCTTTCAAACTTCTTCTGCCTGTTCAAGTCAACGTTTATTTATTACACGGAAATTCCCGTGAAGCCACTTACCCAGATAGTTTGTTGTGAACGGCCCGCAGCCACTAACAAGAGAGATGCCCAGCCAGCAGCCAGCCAGGAAACTCGAGGCGTATATTATATTTAATAGCAGGAAGATGAATACCACGGTAAATATTAACATTCAAACACTTTAAAAAAACGCTCTCAAGCAACTCCAGCATGGAAGAGTAGACCAAACACCCTCCATAGGGCCACTCTTGAGCCCACGTCTAATGGAGTGTTCTTCCTCTAGCAGTGGCATCAGCAAGAAATTTCAGGGCTGCACCTTTAGCAATAACTCTATGGATGTCATACGGCCAGAGGTAACTTTGTTTCTACCATTCATCTTTATAATCAGCCATGAACTGTTTCTATCATTACAAAACCTTGGGTGCAAAGCTGTTTCTTACTGGAACAAAAACACTCTCTCTCTTGTGAAGTCTGTTCCACTGCTAGATGAGTGCTTCCGCAAGTCTTGCGGGTCATGGGGGTTATGTGATCATACATCACCGTGCTGGTCAGCGTGATTTGGTGAAGGCGGAGAGCATAGATGTAGAGGCGTAGAAGTACAGGACAACAACAGATGTTTCTGCACTGCCACAATACAGCCACAATAAAAATCACCAACTGCTAAATAAGTTAACTTTATACGCGATTTAACACGTAGGCTTGCGCGATCAATATCATCCACAATAGAGGTTTTTTGGGTTAGATCGCGTAAATATATAAATGTGTTGTTAAAAGCCGAGAAACAAATCTAAAACTAATGTAATGAACATCTCAAACCAGCATGCTAAATGAATTATGACGGTGCATTGAAATTAGTCTTAAAATACCGCAGGAAGATTAGACATTGAAGCAGGATTATAGAGCATGAAGAGTTAATGGGTTTTCAGTTGAACATTACAAATACTTTCTCTGGGAAAGTTTCCCCAGTAAGTGCTTCGGTATAGAAATTAATAACATCAACAATTAGCTTCATGCTCAATATAAATGCAATGTAAAATGTTGTATCGGTTTACAAACAAATGCACGCACATTCTATTAGCAAATGCAAATCAGTGCCCAATCCATTATGGTTATTTTAAATGGAACACAGTGAATATAATGCCATCACGAGTTCCAATAGTGCTCATACCACTAAGTGTTAAGGATCCGGATTTGATTGCTTATGCTCCACTGCTTTTCCAAAGGTTGCATCAATACGATGTGATTAATGCATTTGCAGGGGGAAAACGGTTTGTCAGCGCCCACGTCCATATAGTTCTACTTATGACTTGCACAGCAATATCCTGCACAGCTGATTACAAAATTACTCAGCATTATGTATATATATATTTTAAAAGTCACGACTTCAACTTGCAATGTATTACTATGTGTAGGGCAGACATACATATAGTCACTACGGAATTTAAACATGACAATTTGGACGTTGTTGGAATTATGCCATATCATCAGAAAACGTGAATAGAAAAAGTATATTATTATTATTTTTAAAATGTAAATGTTCTGAACACATTTTCACACTGTAATGTGGAGCAGCTCTCAGTCTGTAGGTGAATGGTGGCAAAGGTGGAGCCCTGCAAGTGCTTGTTGATTCCACTGTTGGCAGAAGGACATCTCCTGGAGGGAAATCTAGAGTCGATATGGGCACTCCCGCCTCATGTAAAGAGTGAGAGTCTATTTTGAGTCTATTGTGAGTCTATTTTGAGTCTGTTTTGAGTCTATTTTGAGTCTATTTTGAGTCTATTTTGAGTCTATTGTGAGTGTATTTTGAGTCTATTTTGAGTCTATTTTGGCCTCACTCTTTACACGAGGCGGGAGTGCCCACATTTTATCCCACATCCGATTATCACGGTTGTCTATGTACGGTGCGAATGAAGTTCAACATACATACACACATTCGACCTGCCGATCTACTAACTGTGGTGTAACCATGCACACTGTGTACCCTGCCGATCTTCTAACTGTGGTGTAACCATGCACACTGTGTACCCTGCCGATCTTCTAACTGTGGTGTAACCATGTACACTGTGTACCCTGCCGATCTTCTAACTGTGGTGTAACCATGCACACTGTGTACCCTGCCGATCTTCTAACTGTGGTGTAACCATGTACACTGTGTACCCTGCCGATCTTCTGTGGTGTAACCATGTACACTGTGTACCCTGCCGATCTACTAACTGTGGTGTAACCATGTACACTGTGTACCCTGCCGATCTACTAACTGTGGTGTAACCATGTACACTGTGTACCCTGCCGATCTTCTAACTGTGGTGTAACCATGCACACTGTGTACCCTGCCGATCTTCTAACTGTGGTGTAACCATGTACACTGTGTACCCTGCCGATCTTCTGTGGTGTAACATGTACACTGTGTACCCTGCCGATCTTCTGTGGTGTAACCATTTACACTGTGTACCCTGCCGATCTACTGTGATTCAACTGCCGTGCCAGAAAATATAAAATGGACAGCTCTGCAAAAGTGGTCCTTGTTTGGATTCTGCTGACATGTCTATTGTAGCCATTGATTCATTTATCATTGGCTGGCCAAGTGGATAGATATTTAGTTTTTTTTTTATCCACAAAAGCATGAACACAGTTTCTAAACGTGATTTTTTTCTTCTGTCAACCACATGGGAAGAAGCCTTTAGGCGGCGTCTGCGTGAGCCGTGTTTACCATCCACACATTCGGAACGTTCTGTCAACGTTCCTTCTCATATGTTTCCATTTTGCTAAAATATCCTTTCTCTCTCCATTACTATTTACAGTAGATCATGTAACAAGATTTATTAAATCTTCAAAGTTTTTGCTTTAGGTCTGAATATATTTAATACTGATATATACGTATACTTTACACAGTACACACACATTCATGAGTTTTTGGAAGCTGCTGCGATGTGTTCGTGAGCACGGGGAAGCGGCAGGCCAGAGAACCCAGAAGTTGCAAGTTCGATTCCATCTGCGGGCGCGGCAGTGGAAATAATGGGCCAGATTTATTCAATCAACCCCACCGATTCTGTCTAACTGGCAGGGAAATGTAAACTTGACTGTTCATACGTCTGCAGGTCGCATGCGGTGGAAATAAGTGTGGGAACTGCCACCTATTCTGGAATGTATAGCTGGCATGGAAAAGGAGACCAAATGCCCTCTAGATGGGTTCTACAGAGCTCCCTTTAGTGAAGGTCCTTCTACCAGCAGTGCCGTGAGCGAGCAATTGCAGGGCTGCGCATTTACCTGTTATAAATAGGTTTAGGAATAGGTTTTACCCTTTTAACTGGCCAGTTAAAAGGGTAAAACCTATTCCTATATCTTGTTTCTGGCAAAGGAGGTCTCATATGTAAATGCTCACCCCGAGCCCTCAATACTCTGATAGTGCGCTGTTTTTGAGTTGTACGCCTTTTGGCGTCTTCTGGTCCAACACCAATGGAGACTAGGCTCTAAGAAAAGCTGTCTCGGGTGTGGACCAATCAAATTCAAGGACAGTGCATATTATTATCAGAGTTGTCTTTTTTGTTTGCATTTTGACTGCTTGTGTTGTGGTTATTGCAAACATGATGCCTTGAATAAAGGTGTCAGTTTTTGTGCCAGTTAAAAGGGTAAAACCTATTCTTATATCTTGTTTCTGGCAAAGGAGGTCTCATAATATAAATAGGTTGTTGATATTTTACTGCTCAGAACCACGTGATTGTTGCTTTATTGGGCACTCGGGGACGAGGATTAACAACGCGCATTTCATTATCGTCGCGCAATAAAATGAGACGGCTTGCTGGCAACACAATTATTTTCGTAAAAATAACGCACAGATTACTTATTATAAATTGTATGGCACCTTTGTTTATTAGCATAATTTTAAGAAAAAAATCGCATTCCAATTATGTTTCAACGGGAACTAACTGCAGTGCATTTGTTTTATTAAGCACAACTTTAAGCGGAAATTAATTGTTGGTCGATGGAAGCGCCACTTAAACATCTCAACAAGGAGCAGTAAGAGAAATCTACAATTGGAACAGCCGTTTGCAATACCTGAAAATGAATAATGATCATTACAACAATACTGCCCTTTATCTACGGAAGCCTCAATGAGTTTTGGGACTCTTTTGAAGGAGAGTCTAGCATTGAAAAGATTGTTCAATTGGATTCTTGAGCGTATGGCATGCGGGAGAAAACAAAAAACGCTTTTTGTATTTAGTTTACTGTCCTGCCACCACATCTCCGATTAGCACGGTTGGCTACGTGCGGTGGGAAAGAGGTTCAACACTGATACACACAAACCGGAGCTCCTGCGGAAAATCCCGACCGCTGGGGTGGAACACTGCAGCAGCACTGCCATCTCCTCGCCACCACCTCCCAGCACGAGCCCTGCACAACCTCTGATACTCCCTGCACCACCTCTGACACTCCCTGCACAACCTCTGATACTCCCTGCACAACCTCTGACACTCCCTGCACAACCTCTGATACTCCCTGCACCACCTCTGATACTCCCTGCACCACCTCTGACACTCCCTGCACAACCTCTGATACTCCCTGCACAACCTCTGACACTCCCTGCACAACCTCTGATACTCCCTGCACCACCTCTGATACTCCCTGCACCACCTCTGACACTCCCTGCACAACCTCTGATACTCCCTGCACACCCTCTGACACTCCCTGCACCACCTCTGATACTCCCTGCACCACCTCTGATACTCCCTGCACCACCTCTGATATTCCCTGCACCACCTCTGATACTCCCTGCACCACCTCTGATACTCCCTGCACAACCTCTGACACTCCCTGCACAACCTCTGATACTCCTTGCACAACATCTGATACTCCCTGCACAACCTCTGACACTCCCTGCACAACCTCTGATACTCCTTGCACAACATCTGATACTCCCTGCACAACCTCTGACACTCCCTGCACAACCTCTGACACTCCCTGCACAACCTCTGACACTCCCTGCACAACCTATGATACTCCCTGCACGACCTCTGATACTCCCTGCACAACCTATGATACTCCCTGCACCACCTCTGATACTCCCTGCACAATCTCTGATACTCCCTGCACCACCTCGACACTCCCTGCACAACCTCTGACACTCCCTGCACAACCTCTGACACTCCCTGCACAACCTCTGACACTCCCTGCACAACCTATGATACTCCCTGCACGACCTCTGATACTCCCTGCACAACCTCTGATACTCCTTGCACCACCTCTGATACTCCCTGCACAACATCTGATACTCCCTGCACAACATCTGACACTCCCTGCACAACCTCTGACACTCCCTGAACAACCTCTGATACTCCCTGCACAACCTCTGGCACTCCCTGCACAACCTCTGATACTCCCTGCACAATCTCTGATACTCCCTGCACCACCTCTCACACTCCCTGCACCACCTCTGATACTCCCTGCACCACCTCTGATACTCCCTGCACCACCTCTGATACTCCCTGCACAACCTCTGACACTCCCTGCACAACCTCTGACACTCCCTGCACAACCTCTGACACTCCCTGCACAACCTCTGAAACCTCTGACACTCCCTGCACAACCTCTGATACTCCCTGCACAACCTCTGATACTCCCTGCACAATCTCTGATACTCCCTGCACAACCTCTGACACTCCCTGCACCAACTCTGATACTCCCTGCACAACCTCTGATACTCCCTGCACCACCTCTGACACTCCCTGCACAATCTCTGATACTCCCTGCACAATCTCTGATACTCCCTGCACAATCTCTGATACTCCCTGCACAACCTCTGATACTCCCTGCACAACCTCTGATACTCCCTGCACAATATCTGATACTCCCTGCACAACCTCTGATACTCCCTGCACAATCTCTGATACTCCCTGCACAACCTCTGATACTCCCTGCACCACCTCTGACACTCCCTGCACAATCTCTGATACTCCCTGCACAATCTCTGATACTCCCTGCACAATCTCTGATATGCAGACTGTGGCTCTCCCATCGAAGTGCGGACCAGGCTCCAGCCTGCCCAGCTCATGGTGACATCTCATTACATTGGAGACATCAAGGGGTGATTTTTGCGGTAGGCAAAGACTGTGATTAAGATCTGGGATTTAACGAATAAATAATCTTGTAATAAATGTTTAACAAATTACAAATAAATGAATACTTTTATTAACCGGTTGCTGTTAGGTTATTCACTTCCTGCACACGCTGAAACTGCAGTTCTAAATTTCACAGACAATACGGAGTAAAAACGGACAGAAATCTGTCAACCCACTGCTGAATGAAAGCGCTCCCACAGCAATGTTAATCAGAGGGCTTTATGAAAAAAAGGAGTGCCATCAGGTGAAACTCCAAAACAGGATTCGTTGCGCGATTCTTATCTATAGCTCCAGCTCGGAACATCATCATGAACATCATCATCAGCAGCAGCAGCACCGGCATCAGAAGCAGCAGCACCGGCATCAGAAGCGTTGACACACAGCCACAGCTTCCTGCTGTCTCTGGCTTCGACAGCCCTTGGACGTGGCAGCAACAGGAGCTGCTCAGCCAATTTACCCCAGGCACGCCCTGGGGTAATCAATGTCTCCCCCCCACCCCTCTCAGCAATCAGGTGAGGGTTGTTGTTGTTGTTATTCATTATTTAATCATCCCCAGGCTGATTGGATGCACCTTTTAGTTTACCGTCAATCCCTTTCATGGCAACACACACAAGTCATCGCCTCTCACGTCGCTTAGGAGAGAGCCAGTCAGTGATGCTGGCCGAGGTGCACAGTGTAACAACAACAACTAGTGTAACAACAACGTGTGTAACAACAACGGGTGCCCCACCCTTCACCACCACGGCCGTGAGTGTTGGTAAAGAGGCGTTTGGTAATCGTGGCCAGGAATCAAACTCAAGTGACCCGTTTCGAGACCAGTCTTAACAACTCGACAACATCGCTCCCACGTACTCGCATGCAAACAAACGTGTCCAGACCTTGAGGGAATCAACTGCTCGGTAACGTCTCCCCCCGCCCCATCACGCGGTTCGTGGGAGTTGTTTGACCATACTTCACAATTAGGGTTCGTGGAACATCAATCCGGCAGCATCATCGAGTGCCCAATGGATTTTTTTTCCTGCCCATGATGTCGCTTCGCATCAGCCCACGTGATGTGCTGATTACCCGTCCAAGCACGATCCACACTGAAACCTCATAGACAAATTAACCACAATACCACCTCGCTGATCTCGTCAAGGAGCAGAAACCACCATCACGCAAACTCCGGTGGTCATCGCAGCAGCAGCAGCAGCAGTGGCTGCTTGTGGCTGCTTGTGGCTGCTTGTGGCTGCTTGTGGCTGCTTGTGGCGGCTTGTGGCTGCGTGTGGCTGCTTGTGGCTGCGTGTGGCTGCTTGTGGCTGCTTGTGGCGGCTTGTGGCTGCGTGTGGCTGCTTGTGGCTGCGTGTGGCTGCTTGTGGCTGCTTGTGGCTGCTTGTGGCTGCTTGTGGCTGCTTGTGGCTGCTTGTGGCTGCTTGTGGCTGCTTGTGGCTGCGTGTGGCTGCGTGTGGCTGCTTGTGGCTGCTTGTGGCTGCTTGTGGCTGCTTGTGGCTGCGTGTGGCTGCGTGTGGCTGCGTGTGGCTGCGTGTGGCTGCGTGTGGCTGCGTGTGGCTGCGTGTGGCTGCGTGTGGCTGCGTGTGGCTGCGTGTGGCTGCGTGTGGCTGCGTGTGGCTGCGTGTGGCTGCGTGTGGCTGCGTGTGGCTGCGTGTGGCTGCGTGTGGCTGCGTGTGGCTGCGTGTGGCTGCGTGTGGCTGCGTGTGGCTGCGTGTGGCTGCGTGTGGCTGCGTGTGGCTGCGTGTGGCTGCGTGTGGCTGCGTGTGGCTGCGTGTGGCTGCGTGTGGCTGCGTGTGGCTGCGTGTGGCTGCGTGTGGCTGCGTGTGGCTGCGTGTGGCTGCGTGTGGCTGCGTGTGGCTGCGTGTGGCTGCGTGTGGCTGCGTGTGGCTGCGTGTGGCTGCGTGTGGCTGCGTGTGGCTGCGTGTGGCTGCGTGTGGCTGCGTGTGGCTGCGTGTGGCTGCGTGTGGCTGCGTGTGGCTGCGTGTGGCTGCGTGTGGCTGCGTGTGGCTGCGTGTGGCTGCGTGTGGCTGCGTGTGGCTGCGTGTGGCTGCGTGTGGCTGCGTGTGGCTGCGTGTGGCTGCGTGTGGCTGCGTGTGGCTGCGTGTGGCTGCGTGTGGCTGCGTGTGGCTGCGTGTGGCTGCGTGTGGCTGCGTGTGGCTGCGTGTGGCTGCGTGTGGCTGCGTGTGGCTGCGTGTGGCTGCGTGTGGCTGCGTGTGGCTGCGTGTGGCTGCGTGTGGCTGCGTGTGGCTGCGTGTGGCTGCGTGTGGCTGCGTGTGGCTGCGTGTGGCTGCGTGTGGCTGCGTGTGGCTGCGTGTGGCTGCGTGTGGCTGCGTGTGGCTGCGTGTGGCTGCGTGTGGCTGCGTGTGGCTGCGTGTGGCTGCGTGTGGCTGCGTGTGGCTGCGTGTGGCTGCGTGTGGCTGCGTGTGGCTGCGTGTGGCTGCGTGTGGCTGCGTGTGGCTGCGTGTGGCTGCGTGTGGCTGCGTGTGGCTGCGTGTGGCTGCGTGTGGCTGCGTGTGGCTGCGTGTGGCTGCGTGTGGCTGCGTGTGGCTGCGTGTGGCTGCGTGTGGCTGCGTGTGGCTGCGTGTGGCTGCGTGTGGCTGCGTGTGGCTGCGTGTGGCTGCGTGTGGCTGCGTGTGGCTGCGTGTGGCTGCGTGTGGCTGCGTGTGGCTGCGTGTGGCTGCGTGTGGCTGCGTGTGGCTGCGTGTGGCTGCGTGTGGCTGCGTGTGGCTGCGTGTGGCTGCGTGTGGCTGCGTGTGGCTGCGTGTGGCTGCGTGTGGCTGCGTGTGGCTGCGTGTGGCTGCGTGTGGCTGCGTGTGGCTGCGTGTGGCTGCGTGTGGCTGCGTGTGGCTGCGTGTGGCTGCGTGTGGCTGCGTGTGGCTGCGTGTGGCTGCGTGTGGCTGCGTGTGGCTGCGTGTGGCTGCGTGTGGCTGCGTGTGGCTGCGTGTGGCTGCGTGTGGCTGCGTGTGGCTGCGTGTGGCTGCGTGTGGCTGCGTGTGGCTGCGTGTGGCTGCGTGTGGCTGCGTGTGGCTGCGTGTGGCTGCTTGTGGCTGCTTGTGGCTGCTTGTGGCTGCTTGTGGCTGCTTGTGGCTGCTTGTGGCTGCTTGTGGCTGCTTGTGGCTGCTTGTGGCTGCTTGTGGCTGCTTGTGGCTGCTTGTGGCTGCTTGTGGCTGCTTGTGGCTGCTTGTGGCTGCTTGTGGCTGCTTGTGGCTGCTTGTGGCTGCTTGTGGCTGCTTGTGGCTGCTTGTGGCTGCTTGTGGCTGCTTGTGGCTGCTTGTGGCTGCTTGTGGCTGCTTGTGGCTGCTTGTGGCTGCTTGTGGCTGCTTGTGGCTGCTTGTGGCTGCTTGTGGCTGCTTGTGGCTGCTTGTGGCTGCTTGTGGCTGCTTGTGGCTGCTTGTGGCTGCTTGTGGCTGCTTGTGGCTGCTTGTGGCTGCTTGTGGCTGCTTGTGGCTGCTTGTGGCTGCTTGTGGCTGCTTGTGGCTGCTTGTGGCTGCTTGTGGCTGCTTGTGGCTGCTTGTGGCTGCTTGTGGCTGCTTGTGGCTGCGTGTGGCTGCGTGTGGCTGCGTGTGGCTGCGTGTGGCTGCGTGTGGCTGCTTGTGGCTGCTTGTGGCTGCTTGTGGCTGCTGCTTGTGACGGCTTGTGGCTGCGTGTGGCTGCGTGTGGCTGCGTGTGGCTGCGTGTGGCTGCGTGTGGCTGCGTGTGGCTGCTTGTGGCTGCTTGTGGCTGCTTGTGGCTGCTTGTGGCTGCTGGCCATCAGAGACGGTGACTGCGTCACGCGCTTTCAGATGCGCCTCTGCGTCCGTCTGGAACGCTCTTCCGCTCTTCCTTCCGATATTAGGAGCTATGCATTTTTAAATCTGATTAGCACGGTTGGCTTCGAAAGAAGTTCAACATACGTACAGCACAGCATGTTGTTCTACATTCCTGTAAGTTAATAAATGCATTTATTTTTAGGCCACGTCATACATTTTCTTGGAGCCATTTCAATCCGCTGCTGGATGAAGTTTCTGAGATCTGCACATGTCAATTTATCGTGAGCCATACACATGTACTATACAGTGAGGGAAAAAAGTATTTGATCCCTGCTGATTTTGTACGTTTGCCCACTGACAAAGAAATTATCAGTCTATAATTTTAATGGTAGATTTATTTGAACAGTGAGAGACAGAATAACAACAACAAAAATCCAGAAAAAGGCATGTCAAAAATGTTATAAATTGATTTGCATTTTAATGAGGGAAATAAGTATTTGACCCCCTCTCAATCAGAAAGATTTCTGGTTCCCAGGTGTCTTTTATACAGGTAACGAGCTGAGATTAGGAGCACACTCTTAAAGGGAGTGCTCCTAATCTCAGCTTGTTACCTTTACAAAAGACACCTGTCCACAGAAGCAATTAATCAATCAGATTCCAAACTCTCCACCATGGCCAAGACCAAAGAGCTCTCCAAAGATGTCAGGGATAAGATTGTAGACCTACACAAGACTGGAATGGGCTACAAGACCATTGCCAAGCAGCTTGGTGAGAAGGAGACAACAGTTTGTGCGATTATTCGCAAATGGAAGAAAGACAAAAGAACTGTCAATCTCCCTCGGCCTGGAGCTCCATGCAAGATCTCACCTCGTGGAGTTGCAATGATCATGAGAACGGTGAGGAATCAGCCCAGAACTACACGGGAGGATCTTGTCAATGATCTCAAGGCAGCTGGGACCATAGTCACCAAGAAAACAATTGGTAACACACTATGCCGTGAAGGACTGAAATCCTGCAGCACCCGCAAGGTCCCCCTGCTCAAGAAAGCACATATACATGCCTGTCTGAAGTTTGCCAATGAACATCTGATTCAAAGAACAACTGGGTGAAAGTGTTGTGGTCAGATGAGACCAAAATGGAGCTCTTTGGCATCAACTCAACTCGCCGTGTTTGGAGGAGGAATGCTGCCTATGACCCCAAGAACACCATCCCCACCGTCAAACATGGAGGTGGAAACATTATGCTTTGGGGGTGTTTTTCTGCTAAGGGGACAGGACAACTTCACCGCATCAAAAGGACGATGGACGGGGCCATGTACCGTCAAATCTTGGGTGAGAACCTCCTTCCCTCAGCCAGGGCATTGAAAATGGGTCGTGGATGGGTTTTCCAGCATGACAATGACCCAAAACACAGGGTCAAGGCAACAAAGGAGTGGCTCAAGAAGAAGCACATTAAGGTCCTGGAGTGGCCTAGCCAGTATCCAGACCTTAATCCCATAGAAAATCTGTGGAGGGAGCTGAAGGTTTGAGTTGCCAAAGGTCAGCCTCGAAACCTTAATGACTTGGAGAAGATCTGCAAAGAGGAGTGGGACAAAATCCCTCCTGAGATGTGTGCAAACCTGATGGCCAACTACAAGAAACGTCTGACCTCTGTGATTGCCAACAAGGGTTTTGCCACCAAGTACTAAGTCATGTTTTGCAGAGGGGTCAAATACTTATTTCCCTCATTAAAATGCAAGTCAATTTATAACATTTTTGACATGCGTTTTTCTGGATTTTTTTGTTGTTATTCTGTCTCTCACTGTTAAAATAAACCTACCATTAAAATTATAGACTGATCGTTTCTTTGTCAGTGGGCAAACGTACAAAATCAGCAGGGGATCAAATACTTGTTTCCCTCGCTGTACCTATACTATACATACAGTATACTATACTATACATACAGTATAATATACATATACTATACATACACTATACATATACTATACATACTGTATACTATACATATACTATACATACTGTATACTATACATATACTATACATACACTATACTATACATATACTATACACACACTATACATATGTAGGGGTGCTATGGGGAATAAACACATGGCACGGGAAGGTGTGGTTCACCCACACCTTGGTGGCTACAACAACGTCCGCTAAGGCTCCAGTGGGTATAAAGTGCGGGGAGCCAGGGAGCTCGGGGCAGAGTGTGGGGCCCGAGGCTGAAGCAACCAGTGAAGAAAGAAGGCCAGCTAGGTGAGACCCTGGAACTCCTGTGACCGCTGCCCTTTTCAGGGCCGGCACAGCAAGCCAGTGGTGCGGCCCCAGAGCCCCAGAGTCAGAGTCCTTCTAAGGGCCGGTCTGGTCGGCGGGGTGCCGAGATCTGTGCCTAACCAGGGCCGGATCTGATAGCCTCCCTTAGAGCCCTACCAGGAGGAACTGGGAGCCTAGAGCTTAGGCTAGAGAGCCTGGGGTGTGTTCCTGAGTTATACGGGTGGAGGGGCCGCTACCCCTTCTAGTGTAACCCTTGTTAAGGTTTAAATAAATAGTGCTGCTTCTATTCTGCCGTCTCCGTGTCCTGGAACCCACTACAACTGGTGTCAGGAGTGGTCTTAAAATGGACACAAGGAGTACAAACCGATCACAGGAACCCCAGGAGGAGGACGGCTCACCTGGGATTGCGCCAGAGGCCGCGGCCGACGATCCTGGGATGTCCCAGACGCCCCAACAGCAGCCGCCGCTGGAGGAGTGGCCGCCGATGGAGGACGGGTTGCAGGTGGCTCACTCTCGTCTGGCTGAGCTGCTGTATGCCGCGGCTTCCACGCTGGAGGAAATCAACCGCGCGGGGCTGCGGGCGCAAAGGCGGCAGAGAGACGAACGCCGTTCAACGGCCATTCCCGCCGAAACACAGCCACCAGATTTCGGATTTTCCGCCATGACAGTGTCCGCCACGGCGATTGGAGGGTCGCAGCGCCACGTGGACGCTGTGGGCCAATCAGCGGTGGTGACGTCATCACCAACGGACGCCCGCTGTCAGGACCAATCGGCGGGCGCATCGTCATCACCTGCGCGACCGCCGATGGGTGTCCCCAGCCCCTCAGACACCGGTGGAGAGGCCGGAAATGGCGCGCGGCACCTCTCAGAGACGAAGCCATCGTTTCAACAACGCCTGCCGGTGTTGAAGGAGTTCGTTTCAGATGGCGGCGACTGGGGGGCCTTTCAACGCCGCTTTCTCGCTCATCAAGAGATGGCCGGCTGGACGGACAACGAGGCGTTGAGTGCGCTACCGGCCATGCTGGACGATGACGCCCTTGCTACGCTCATCACAGCTCCCAGATCAACGCGATCTACGCTACAGTCGGCGCTCCAGGTCCTCACCATAGTCTACAGGCCATCGTCGGACTGCCGCAAACTCTTCCACGAGCGGTGCAGGGGCCAGAAGGAGCCACCGCTGGCGTATCGCACGGCTCTCCTGGCCCTCGCAAAAGCGGCTTTCCCGCGGATGGACGGCGAAGGGGTGGACGCGATGGTGACGGAGAAGCTCCTGGCGTTGGCCCAGGAGCTACAGATCGTCATCGTCGCAGAGGACGACGCGGACATGTGCTCCTTGCGGGCAGCAAGACACATCCACGCGCACCTGATAGCGCAGCGTCGATCACCTCTCGTCCCCAAGGGCGCAGCTGCGGTGTGCGCTGGGACGCCGACCATCCCCCCCTCCGAGGAGGTCTTCGCGGCGGGTCGCCCGGTGGAGTGGAGATCCGGAGGGAGGCCGGCTCGGACCACACCGGATCGCCAGGAGCACCCCAAGGCGCTCATCACGTGCTACAACTGTGGCCGCAAGGGCCACGTGGCTGCGGAATGCCGGGCGCCTCGTCAACGACAGCCGGGACGGTCGGACGGCGCTCCAGCCTACAGGCCTTCGCATCGCAACCCGGCAAGTCGCAGCACCCCACATGCTCGGCCTGTGCACACACCTGTCCCCACCTCGCGCGTTTCGGTGTACGGGCCTCGGGGTACGCCCATTGGTTTGTTGGGTGGCGGCGGGGTCGAGAGGGTGCTCGGGCCGGGGCAGTGGACGGAATTGGCCCACCGCATTGTTGCTGCGTCGGCAGGCTCGTCCGTGGTCGCGGGTCGCATTGACGGGGTCGAGGTGCGTATCCTCGTCGATACGGGAGCTTCGGCGACCATTGTGTCAGACTTGATTTATAATATTCTTCCCGTTCAAAGCCGCCCCTTGCTCCCAGTCACCGTTCCGTGTTACGCAGCGAACGGGGGTTCGCTGGGTATCATAGGCCAAATTCGAGCACAAATTTGCATTGGCGATATCAAACTCTCCGGGCCGATATTAGTCTCGTCCTCGCTGGCGGTTCCGTGCTTGTTGGGGACGGACTTTTTGGGCAAAATGCCGATTAAAATTCTAATTGATCAGGGTTGCATCGAGCTTCCCTCGGGCCGACGGGTAACATTCCTGCCTTCCCCTGTCACCTCAAGGGCAGCGTGCGCGTCGATACAAGCGTTCGTCACTCGGACGGTGCGTGTACCTCCCGGGGCGCAAATGCTCGTGCCCCTTCGCTTGCGTCGGCCTTTCGTGCCCAGTGTTCTGGACCAGGGAATTCTGTTAGGGCCCTCGAGGGCTGGGGAAAACGGGCTGGATCTGGTGGCCGCTCAAACGCTCGTTAAGGGGAGCGATGACCCGTTTATCCTCGTCCTTAACGTTGGCGTACAGACGGCCGTCGTTCCTCAGGGAACTGTGCTCGCGCACGCGACACCGGTCCCCGTGGTAGACACGGTTATGGGTAATGTGGGGACCGATCCTCTGGCTCAACCGCATTCTGAGGGGGACGATAGTTGGATGGACACACTATGTTCGGGCACGAGTGATCTGTCCGACTCCCAGCGTGCCGGCCTACGCACCCTTCTGACGGAATTTTCCGATGTTTTTAGTAAACACAAATATGACATTGGGTGCACGAAATTGTTGTGTCACCACATTGACACGGGTGACAATGCCCCGGTACGCCAGAATCCTTTTCGGTTAAGTCCGGCCGAAAAAGATCATGTCAAATTGGCAGTGGATGACATGCTGGCTGCAGACATTATAGCCCCTTCCACCAGTCCATGGGGAGCACCCATAGTGCTTGTCAAAAAGCACGATGGGTCCTTGCGATTCTGTGTGGATTTTCGCCGCCTTAATAAGATCTCCGTGGCCGACGCGTATTCACTTCCCCGGATGGACGAATCTCTGGATGCTCTGGCTGGCGCACGTTTTTTTTCTACGTTGGACTTGTTATCCGGATTTTGGCAACTCCCATTGGATGATGAGTCCAAGCCAAAGACTGCGTTTCGCACACCACACGGCCTATTCCAATTTAACCGGTTACCTATGGGATTACACTCCGCTCCGGCGACATTTCAGCGCCTTATGGAACTGGTTTTGGCTGGCTTACAGTGGAACGTCTGTTTTATCTATCTGGATGACGTCATCGTGTTCAGCAAGACATTTGACGAACACCTTTTGCGCTTGCGCGCCGTGTTCCTCAAAATGCGTGCTGCGAATTTGAAATTTAAGCCGCAAAAGTGCCACCTGCTACGGGAATCCGTACGCTATTTGGGGCACATCGTCAGCCGCTCGGGCATATCCACCGATCCCGCAAAGACGCAGTGTGTCAACTCCTGGCCAACCCCCACCTCGGTGGTTGAGGTCAGGAGTTTCATTGGATTTGCGTCTTATTACCGGCGGTTCGTCGCGGATTTCGCGACCATTGCTAAGCCCTTACACGCTCTGACGGCGAAGGGAGTGAAATTTCACTGGGGCCAGGAGGAGGAGGTCGCTTTTTGTTCCCTTCGCGACGCTCTCGTGCGGGCCCCTCCATTGAGCTACCCCGATTTTTCGGAACCCTTCCTGCTCGATACAGACGCCAGCAATACGGGCATTGGGGGTGTGCTCTCACAGGTGATCTGTGGTGTGGAACGCGTCGTGGCTTATGGCAGTAGGGTTTTGTCTCCGGCGGAACAGAGATACTGCGTCATGCGTCGGGAACTCTTGGCTATTGTATTTTTTATGCAACAGTATCGCCCATACCTGTACGGTCGGCATTTCACTGTCCGTACGGACCATGTGGCATTACAATATGCCTTGCGGGTGACACAGCCTTCGGGGCAATTGTCCCGATGGCTCGAAATCCTTCAGGATTATGATTTCACGACCACATATCGGAAGGGTGCTCGGCACACTAATGCGGATGCGCTGTCTCGCCTGCCGCCCGCCTCAGATTGCGCTTGTCTCAGGGGATCGGGGCGTTGTAAGCCGCCAGAGGATAGCCCCCCCTTAGATATCCCGGTTCTCGCTGCTGCCACTGAGGACCCCTTGCCTGAGGGTCCTGTCGGGGAGGGAGGTGCGGACTCCTTGCTGGGGTTGTCCGTTGCGGAATGGGGGCGCCTCCAGATGGAGGACGCATCCCTCCTCGCGTTGCGTCGTCGCGCAGGGGGTTCCGTGCGGGGGGTCGCGGGGATTGATTCGTACGGGCTGCTCCAGGGGCTCCTAATGCATTGGGATGGGAGGGCCTGCCGTCACAGGCTTGTGGTGCCATCCGCTTTGCGGGGTAAGGCCGTTTGGGCCGCACACGAGCGACTTTTGCACCTGGGGACCCACAAGACCCTTGCCGTGCTCCAGCTGGATTTCTTCTGGCCGGGTATGGCAAGGGATGTGGATGACCTCCTGGGTGCATGCACTCAGTGCGCCCAACGAAAACCACCAGCGAAAGGCGCCTGCCCACCGCTACAATCTATCACGGTCTCTCGGGTTAACGAACTCGTCGCACTCGATATATTGGGGCCCTTCCCTGCGACCCCTAGGGGTAACAAGTACCTGCTGGTTGGCGTGGAATATTTCACCCGATGGCCTATGGCATGGCCTCTTGCTAACCAGTCAGCAGCAGCCGTTGCCGAGGCCTTTGTCCAGGGCTATGTCCTCGACAAGGGTGCTCCCGAACGGCTGCTGACTGACCAAGGGAAGAACTTCTCTGGCGTCCTTCTGCACGAGGTGTGTGCGCTTCTTGGTACGAAAAAGATTCGCACTTCCCCCTATCACCCACAAACCGATGGCATGGTGGAGCGGCTGCATAGGACGCTCACATCTATGTTGTGTCACCAGGTGTGTGACTCCCAGACCGATTGGGACCTTCACATTCCGGGGGTTTTGGCCGCCTATAGAATGGCTCCTCACGCGGCAACCGGCTTCTCGCCGTTCTTTTTTATGTACGGTCGCGACGTTGACCCACCAATTGCGAATCAGCTCCGCGTCTCGGAAACCAGCAGAAAATCGAAATTGGCCGACCACGTTAAATTTAATATCCTGAGGTTGACCGAGGCGCGGGAGGCAGCGGCCCAAAACTCTTCCTCTCGGCAGAAGGCCAACGAGAGGTTGCGATCGCGCCAATCACGCACACATGCGTGGAAGCCAGGCGATCAAGCCTGGCTGCACTGCCCTCAGGTGCCGTTGGCGACCTCGGCGAAATTGTTGCGGCCTTGGAGGGGCCCTGTGGTTATTGTGAAGGTTATGCGGCCGCAGTGCGTTCGTATCCAGTGGGGGAAACGCCGCTGGTACGTACACCCCTCGCGTCTGAAGCCGTTTGTGGCGCCGCGCGTCCCTCCACCACATTACACAGGCCGAGCATGTGATGTCTCCGCTGACTCCCGGACGGCGTCTTCGTCACCTGCCCTTGATGCTTCGCTAACTGTTCCACCTTCAGGCGCCTCAAGAATGACGGCTTCCAGCGCGCCTGCGCCACCCGGTGGGGACGGAGTTTGCCCTTCCGGGGTGACGGAAGACGGTGCACCTGCACAGCCGGTGCCCACTGCCGGGCCGACCGGACCCTCCCCCTACGATGGACCCGCAAATCGGACTCGCGCCAAAATGCGCCGCTTGTTGTAAAAATGGTTCTTGTTACTCTTGTTGTTCACTGTTAAGTTTTCTTGCTGCGTTGATGGGGGGGGCGGGTACAATGTATATGTGTATATAGTGTAATTTTGTATAGGTGGGTTGGGTTATTTATTGGGGTGTTCGTTCTTATGAGGCACGCACGGGTGGGGGTTTGTTGTGTTTATTGTTCGAGTATTGTTGCAGCCGGGACGGCTGCGGGTTACACGGGAGGGGGTGATGTAGGGGTGCTATGGGGAATAAACACATGGCACGGGAAGGTGTGGTTCACCCACACCTTGGTGGCTACAACAACGTCCGCTAAGGCTCCAGTGGGTATAAAGTGCGGGGAGCCAGGGAGCTCGGGGCAGAGTGTGGGGCCCGAGGCTGAAGCAACCAGTGAAGAAAGAAGGCCAGCTAGGTGAGACCCTGGAACTCCTGTGACCGCTGCCCTTTTCAGGGCCGGCACAGCAAGCCAGTGGTGCGGCCCCAGAGCCCCAGAGTCAGAGTCCTTCTAAGGGCCGGTCTGGTCGGCGGGGTGCCGAGATCTGTGCCTAACCAGGGCCGGATCTGATAGCCTCCCTTAGAGCCCTACCAGGAGGAACTGGGAGCCTAGAGCTTAGGCCAGAGAGCCTGGGGTGTGTTCCTGAGTTATACGGGTGGAGGGGCCGCTACCCCTTCTAGTGTAACCCTTGTTAAGGTTTAAATAAATAGTGCTGCTTCTATGCTGCCGTCTCCGTGTCCTGGAACCCACTACACATACACTATACATATACTATACATATAGTATGCATACACTATACATATACGATATATACTATACACATACTATACATATACTATACATACACTATACATTTACGATATATACTATACATATACTATACATACACTATACATATACGATATATACTATACATACAGTATACTATACATATACTATACATACACTATACATATACATACACTATACATATACTATACATACACTATACATATACTATACATATACTATACATACACTATACATATACTATACATATACTATACATACATTATACATATACTATATATACTATACATATACTATTCACAGGGCTCCCCTACTCCCATCTACCCAGATCCCATCGGCTGACAGGAGTGCGGGGATGGAGGGGTCATTTTTTCTCTCGAGATGCGGCCGAAATGAAACCCTGACTATCTATATGCGTATATAAAACGATGCATACCGACCTCGTAAATTAATTATCATGGTAGCAGACACCATTGACTCAAAGCTCGCTGGTCGCTGCGAGGTTCACCATTTACTGGGGAATGCGGTCGCCCTCCCCTATCACGCGACGCTGCCGCTGCTTTAATAAATTCATCTTGGGGGGGGAAGGGGAAAAAAATCCAACCGGACATCGTAAGAAAACGACGGACAGCCCGCCAGAGAGCTCCCTCCACAGGCGGCACTTAGCGCCATGCATTATTAACGGGAACCAAAGCCCTCGCAATCTCTCGCGTAACGGAGTCGGGCAGCACCAAACTGCGTCTGATCCCTGCCCCTCTTTCAAAGCGCAATTATGGCCATTGGGGGAATGGCAGCAAGAGCGAGCCAGCGGGGACCAAATTGCCACCGGCTATGCGCCGCTCTGTACGCGGGTTGTGATATCAGCCGCTTTTAGCGATTCTCAGACGTCTGTGGAGCATTCGCTTCTCAGCTCTCTCCATGCTTTCGGGCCTGGCCGAGAACGTCCGGCTCCGCGTGCGGGAGGAGCTTCTTCAAGAACTGAACTGAAGAAGCTCCCGGCACGCGGACAGAATCGTCGGACATCGTGCTGAAAAATAGCACGCGGTACAACCAGAAGGAAACATCACACAGAGAGAGAGATAGTACAACACAGCGTGACCGAGAAAACCTACACAGTGGTAACGTTGCTTTCTTCTACGGCTTTTGCACTGAGTCTGGATTGGTGAGTGGTGATTGGTGAGTGGTGATTGATGAGTGGTGATTGGTGAGTGGTGATTGGTGAGTGGTGATTGGTGAGTGGTGATTGGTGAGCTCACCGAGCGGCACTGCCATTGCGTGTACAGGCGATGCCACTGCACCGGGGGTGCCCATCGACCCGAGGTGCCCAGGCACCGCGCTACAAAGGCAGGGGCGGAATTTGTCCCAGGGGATCTATTTTATTCCTCGCACAAGGGCCATGCCAACCACGTGGCATCTCACTCGGGCTCACCCGCAGCAGCTGCCTGGCTGCATGAGCACGCGGCACGAGTAGCGCTCACTCAGCAGCGCGACTTGTTCTGGGGGGAAGCCAGATGAGAATAATGTGAACGTGGAGCTGTCGCGATGTCGCAGCCGCACACAAGACGTGAGTAGTGCACGCCACGTGTCTCTGCGCGTCTGGGGTGGTCCACGCGTTGGGGTCGCGCTGCAGGGCGCGTTATTCGCGCTCAACGCAACGTGGTTGGTCACCCCTGCATTGTATACCGTTCGGTTGCTTTTATGTTCTTCCTCAATATCATTCCCATTGTTCCGTCAGTAGCTTCTTCTTCTTCTTCTTCGTACGGCTGATGTCGCTGTACAGGGACGGCTACAATGTTTTATTGAGGTGGTTGAGCCAGACAATTGCCTCCGGAAG
This sequence comes from Petromyzon marinus, assembly GCF_048934315.1. Classification (NCBI taxonomy): domain Eukaryota; kingdom Metazoa; phylum Chordata; class Hyperoartia; order Petromyzontiformes; family Petromyzontidae; genus Petromyzon; species Petromyzon marinus. The sequence goes on along the minus strand of NC_133695.1, from coordinate 982,338 downwards.
AGCGGAGTGGTGCGTCGCTACGATGCCTCCTTCCTATTTGTGAATCCGGCATAGAGTTCTGGGTGAGCACAGTCGCACGCCCGAGATTTGTTTAGAAGATGGCATGAGACAAAGGGTCAACTCAAAACTATTGCAGAGCAGTGCGTCACCATGCGCGCAAGAGAATAGCTCGTGGAAGGCGATGTCACAAACTACCTGTGAGCTCCCTTTAAGTAGCATCTGCATCGAGGTGGTTGAGTGGACACCTCGTTAATGAGAAACAATCACACGCGAGGTGTTGGTGATCGCCAGAGACTCGCAAATCGCAATGCAACGTCTATCGCCAGCGCCGTGGCAGACGCGTGGAGGATTCGGATGGGGGGGGGGACTTCAAACAACATTCACTCGACCGATCCTCACACCACCAACTGTTTGTGACGTTTTGTCAATCTGTCTCAAACTGATGTCGAATTATTATTGTTTAATATTGGATTGTGCCTTTACGGACACACTTTAAATTAAATAAATGCGTAAACGGAGCAGTGAATCTTACGCTAAAGCTGTGTAACCTAAACCAATACAAATGATATTAGATTTTCAAAATATATATCGGACTTTCATAATTCATAGTTCAGCCGTGGCATTATATGCACACAATTTGAAGCCGCGTATCAAATGGGAAAAGGAACACGCCACAAACAATCATCAACTTCATCGCTGTCATCAATCACCGTGAGCTGGGCCATAAAGTGGCTGCATTGTCAAGCAGCGTCTAGGGAAAAGCAGATAAATCCTCTGCTGCAATTATCACATGACCCAGGATATGTCTGATATTCCTCCAAGCGAGGCTGTTTCGAGTTATCTGCTGAAGTGGCTCCACATTAATCCTGCACCCCGCACAGCTCCACTTACACTCCTCAGCCATCGTTCGCATTTCGCTCTCCCCCCCTCTCGGCCCAATTCCCCAGTGCGCCGTGAGTCTCCTGCGTGTCCCCTCCATGGCCTGCACCATTAAGTGGCCTCGCTTAAGACGGTGCGAGATGGTTAGGTCGTACACGGAGGCCCCCGATGAATGAGTGGAAAACAAAGACGCGTCCTCTCGGAGCTGAGATCTTCACGATCGCGTAGCGCAGGCAGTTACAGAAGCCACGGCCCCAGCAATGACGCTGTATTGTTACATCACGTCATTCTCTGCAAATTTGCTTCTAAAAAAACGATGCTGTAGAATTTTTAGTGCACAGTTTTCGCACGGGAAGTCACAGACAAGCGAGAAAGGCAGCCAAGACTGACACCAACAATTGCCCAAGCTCTGTGGTCCTATATTGGGGTGTTTGGCCGACCTTCATCGATGCGCGTTTATACATGTGGGAGAAAACCAGAGTATCCAGTAAGAACCAGCGTATGCAAGGAAGGTAACACTCATTTCGCTTACAGATGGAAAAGAGATGGAATATTGATCCACTTGTTGTACTTGCCAAGAGTTGGAAACCACGATGCCTTAGGGTCAGGGGGTTTCACGAATGTGTGTGAACCGCCTCCAACCTTCGCCTCCAAAATGCTGCATCAGCAGACGCGTGTCGCAGGCTGCCCGGAAAAAAACTAAAAACAAAAAGGTAAAGGCGCAGCCCAGAAATATCTCGCCCATGGCTCCTGTTGGAGGAAGGGCGTCCACCACGAGAGAGAGCTCTAGAGCAGTGGCTCGCAACCCTTTGCGGCTCCTGTGACCCCCTTGTAGAATGTCGTTTGAACCGTCTACCCCCCTTTGCCTGACCCCAACATGGTTCTGACAAATTAATGTACGAATGATAGACATCTATATTTTAGCTAATAGTGCATTTTCTGAGGTATCCTTACGAGCAAGTAGCTGCAAAAGAATGAAACCAAATACAACGGACGTTCTGCATGCGTGACGCCATTTGTTTGCACTGGCTGGTTACTCTTGGAAATCGCGTTGTTTACGATCAATGAGTTTAGAAATGTATTTAACATCGTTATAGATCATACAAATCATTGACTCTCATGCACGATATAATTTCACACATTTTATAAATCGGTTGGGAGCCACTGCCCGAGAGAGGCCCTCTCGACACGGGAGTTGTTTGGCCTTCTCCTCCACGATGGTCAGGCATCTTGGAAGAGGTTGGAGAATCCGCACTTTGTATTCCACCACAAGCGACCTGCCAATTGACTAACTGTCAAACAATAACCAACTTTACTTCAAGTAGAGGAACCATAACACACTCACACACAGGACTTTATCTATTAAAGCCTCAGTGAGTGTTCAAACTGTTTTTAGGAGGATCCTGAATTGGGATGTGTGGGCCCATTTCCTAATGGCTGCTCGGCGTGTGGGAGGAAATCGAAGCACTTCGATGAGGAGATAACATTCAACGATCCATACAAATAGCTGAGTAAACCAATTGCTTTACTGATCTCTGCTGGACACTTAATGAGAGCAGCACGTTCAGAGTCTCAAGCATGTGATGAATGTAAAGATGGGTTATCAGATTATTAAAGTAAATCGATTAATCTACGGATCATTATTCTGATTGCACAAAGCATGCGTGTTACATTTGACTATACATTATACTCATCTAAATTAGATTCCTCGAATAATAGGATTACACTAAAATAGTTGCAAAAAATGTCCAGTTTCTGTTCCCACGTGCCGCCTCACTGAAGGTGATGGGCGTGGCTTGGTGACCATCCATCGGCATCACCGTGCAGCCACGACGTCATGCTGGGCGTGGCTTGTGGGGGGTTTCCCACCTTCGGGAGGCAAGATGAAGAATATGAATAAGATGAAGGGGCCAGCACAATTCTGATGTAAGTTGATTATTAGGCTTAACCAACTAATTATTAAGTCAACGAATTATTAGGCCTAACCAACTAATTATTAACCGACTAATTATTCGGCTTAACCCACTAATTATTATACTTAACAGACTAATTCATTATTAAGCTGAACCGACGAATTGTCCCATCTATAATGAAACGTGTACAACGTACCCACCGGATTATAGTAAAGATGTTAACCACAATGCCCAACACATTGTTCGCGTGTACTTGTGGTTAATTGTTGACTTAAATCAAAACTCAATGTCTAAAGTGAATAAAATGGGGGTTTCTTCAGAATGTGCATTGCAATGGAAACCTATAATAAATAAACCTCATGTATGTGTTTGTGTATATCTTACATTTAAAAAATACATGTATTTTCATGACAAATTACAAAAATATATATTTTACAATGGTTGTTAGAGAAGCTCAAACGATAGCTTTGTCTGTCTTGGGATGAGTAAGCTAAAACACGCGTTTAAGCCCATCACAGGAACTCCAGCCAGAGAGCTGCACTCCTGTGCTGACATCCACACGGATATTTCACCATTTCTCAGCCAAAATCCTACAAGGAAATGTATGGCATATGGATCATGAATCTCGCTTTCATGGTTACAATAATACATTCACGAATTACTGCATGCAAATGTTTTAAAACCCCTGTAGGAGACATCTTTTTCAAGACAATCCCATATTTAGGCCACATGTTACATTGCTCACAACACGACTGTTGCTTCGGCCTTATTAAATATTTTTGAGATGCAACATCGCAGTTGCAGCGCGGCCCCAGGGGAGAGTGTCGCGTCGTGTGATACTAGAACAGTATAAGGTGCAGTACTATGTACGTAGTAAATCATATTTAAAGATGGGATTAATTGCTAATAAATGCCAAAAGCAACGATAGCCTTGCACCCAAGGGTATAATTCTTACAACAGAGATGTGTGTCCCTCTCTTCTGCGCTGTTTTATGTTGAGGCAGTGCCCCGCTGTTTAGCCCCGAGACTATAAATAAAATATTAATGGGAGAGGTTTTTCAAATTTGACCAACACAATTTAATAAAGAGTCAGCATGTTTTTTTGTTTTAATGGTATTTTTAGATGGCTATTTATTAATGTGAGATGGCTCGTAAAACATTATCAACCTTTATTGTTGTTGTTTTAAAATAATTTACAAAACTCACACTGCTGTGATTGGTAAGCAATATATACACGTTGTAATTTGGGTGCGCCATTTGTGTATGTTTAATTGCTCAAACACACAACTAAACTTGCTGTATACAATATTTGTATATCTAACTTTCACTTTTGGGAAATATCCATAATATATGTACTCTGCTATTTTTACAAGTGTAATTTACAGATTTTAAAATTGGAGTCTCAAACGAGTCAGAAATAACTGTCTGGTTTTTGGATTTTATATTGCCAGAAGATTTTTTTTCTGATATCCCATTGGCACGTTGTGTACTAAGCAATTCACGACATGCAGTATATACACAACTGCAATATCAGTAGTGATCTTGACAGTCACTAAGTATTCAAGTTATCAGGTGTAGAGCAAGGTGACCTCATGCTAGACCATACATGCGTTCCTCATTAAAGCAATTTGGTTCGTTTATTGAAATTAATGTTTGTTGGGAAAATGAGAATTGACAAAAGTGTCAGAGAAAAGCCCCTTTCTGCTTGCAAACGGGGTAAGACTCTGTGTCCTTTATCATTTATTTAAATGAATGCATGTTTAATTCAGCGGATAAGTTAAGTTTAACAATAAAGTGATGGAATCTATCAATGACAGTTATAATCAGGAACAAACTTTACAACACGGAATAAATCACCGTCACAGCGCAATGAGTAGATATTAAAGAGACGCAAGTCTCTGTTGGAAATTGGTCAATTACTTAACTTTTATGAACAGATTTTTATTCAAATAAACTGTTAATGGGAAGCCAGTCAAAGACTACTTCAATAATAAACATCTGAATAATTTACTCTTTGCTTAAATCTTTAACGCATACAGGATGTGGCATTTCACACATTTAATATTTACTTACAAATAATGTATAAATGTGCTTACATAACCTATTCAATCAACTGTTGGATTTCCAATACAATAGGAACTATTAACAACATTATATCAGCACTTAGTTTTTCTTATAAAATATAAATTTCATAACTATATATTTGTTTTGCCTATGACTATCTCTTCTCGAGCCTATCATCATCAGCCATGGTCAATCCACTGCTGGATGAAGGCCTCCCCGTGCCGATGCCATCTCTCGCAATTATACGATGCAATAATTGTTATAATCAACCCAGCACCTGAACATGGACTGGTTTAATCGCTCCATCTCCTCAGTGGACGTCTAACATCTCACCACAGTGGCGGGATGTTAATTACCTCGCGTGGTATACAAGCAGGGCCGGATTAATATTGTGTAGGCCCCTAGGCTACAGGTACTGTGAGGCCCCTGGGCTACAGGAACTGTGAGGCCCCTGGGCTACAGGAACTGTGAGGCCCCTGGGCTACAGGTACTGTGAGGCCCCTGGGCTACAGGAACTGTGAGGCCCCTGGGCTACAGGTACTGTGAGGCCCCTGGGCTACAGGAACTGTGAGGCCCCTGGGCTACAGGTACTGTGAGGCCCCTGTGCTACAGGTACTGTGAGGCCCCTGGGCTACAGGTACTGTGAGGCCCCTGGGCTACAGGAACTGTGAGGCCCCTGGGCTACAGGTACTGTGAGGCCCCTGGGCTACAGCTACTGTGAGGCCCCTGGGCTACAGCTACTGTGAGGCCCCTGGGCTACAGGTACTGTGAGGCCCCTGGGCTACAGGTACTGTGAGGCCCCTGGGCTACAGCTACTGTGAGGCCCCCCCAGTAATATTTTCAAAAGGAAAACAAAGCTAAAGTAAAATAAAATGTATTTTGACAAGGCTAACAACAAATAAAATTCAGCATTCACAAATGAAATCACTTTTCACTTCATCTCTGGAGGCCCTCCAGCTGGCTACAGCCCCTAAAGCCCCTACGCCTGAAGCCGGCCCTGGCTACAGGTGGGCGTGGGTTCGTTCCCGACCCTGACGGCGCCTGTTCATTTGTAGTTTGTGTGTTCTCTCCATGGTCGCGCGGATTTCCCTCCGAATCCTCCGTTCTTTGCCTCCTCATTAAGAATTAATCATCGCGCGTTTAGAGTATTTGGCTGCTATACATTTCCACGTGATAAGCCACTTCGTTGAGCTATTATTTGTGGCCAGGTCGCTTCTGAAAAAGAGCTACATAGCTCAGTGGGCCTTACCTGGTCAAATTAAACATCGTTAAAAGTTTAATCTCTTTGACTTCTTTAATCCCCTGCCTGTTTAATTGACAGTGCACAATGATGCGCGTACCGCAAAGCCTTTGTACAGCGTCTCGAGACCCAGCTATATCGAGAGAGACTGTGCAAACACACGCTGCATTGTTCACGTTGCTACCTAACAAAATAAACCATCTTAAAATACATAGCTGCTAATGTTGTTGTTGTTGTTTTCTTCTGAGATAATTCCTCGCAATAGAAACGTGTTAAGGTGTCTGGTTAAACACATGACGACATGCGGTGATAACTGGAGGTGTTGTTGTCGACGAGATTGTCTATTTCACACTATTGATCTGTGTGCTCCAGCAGCCCGTTTGTAAGAAGACATCTACACAAGCCTCTCTCTGGGAGAGCCATTATCTCGGTCCATGAAAGAGTGATAAGTACCACTTCAACGCGAGTTCACTGCAACTGTTGGGCTCTACCATTTACACGAAATGAAAGCTCCCATTAGCAAACTGGTCATTTGCCCGTGTGTCTGGTTGTAGTTTATGCTGGCATGCATTTTAATTTTCAGGATAAGCAGCCGTAATTAGAGCACAGCTATATTTAACGAGCAAAGCTTCAAAAGAGTCTGATTACACTTCCTATTGAAAACAAAAATATATTCGTTATATTGTACCGTATTCACAACTTGTTTTCCTAGAAAAAGCCAAAAAAAACAATAAAATAACAGAAACAAATTAATGCGCCCATACAGAGAGAGATAAATTCGAGTGGCTACTCGTCAAGAAGCTGCACCTGACACGTCAAGGGAAAGGCAAAAGTGCAGCCCTGCAATTGCATTGTAACGCCTCTGCTGGCAGAAGGGCCTCCGCTCGAGGAAGATCGATGGAGAAACCCTTTTAGAGTATTCGGCCTACTCTTCCAAACTCGCCAGACGTCTAGGAAGAATTAGGAGTCGCCACACTTTGCCCCACAACACGTGCCTGAATAGAGAAGACATCGCGGTGTGTGTGGTTGTCTGTTAGAAACAAGCAAACGCCTCCGTCACCCCTCTTGATTGAATAGTATAATCCAATGCATCCTATTAACTGAATCCTCGTTTGTTTCTCTTGGAAACCCACTTATGCTGCCATAGAGGCCAAGCTTGCAGGTTTTCAAGCCTCCACATCCTCTTTAATGGCCTCATTAAAGGCAACATCCGTTAAGATTCACTGGCCCTAAAAGGATGGAGATGCTGACATGATTTAGTGACTCCCAATGGAGGTGTGTGCCACTTGCAGAGTCTCGCATCAACGCTTCTCAATCATCGTCTCAATCGCCATTGGCAGGTAGCAGCAGCAACACAATGCTACCCATCAACACAATGCTACCCATCGACACAATGTTACCCGTCAACACAATGCTACCCACCGACACAATGCTACCCATCGACACAATGCTACACATCAACACAATGCTACCCATCAACACAATGCTTCCCATCGACACAATGCTACCCACCAACACAATGCTACCCACCAACACAATGCTACCCATCGACACAATGCTACCCATCAACACAATGCTACCCAACAACACAATGCTACCCAACAACACAATGCTACCCATCAACACAATGCTACCCAACAACACAATGCTACCCATCAACACAATGCTACCCATCAACACAATGCTACCCAACAACACAATGCTACACATCAACACAATGCTACCCATCAACACAATGCTACCCAACAACACAATGCTACCCATCAACACAATGCTACCCAACAACACAATGCTACCCATCAACACAATGCTACCCATCAACACAATGCTACCCATCGACACAATGTTACCCATCAACACAATGCTACCCATCAACACAATGCTACCCATCAACGCAATGCTACCCACCAACACAATGCTTCCCATCGACACAATGTTACCCGTCAACACAATGCTACCCGTCAACACAATGCTACCCATCAACACAATGCTACACATCAACACAATGCTACCCATCAACACAATGCTACACATCAACACAATGCTACACATCAACACAATGCTACCCATCAACACAATGCTACCCATCAACACAATGCTACACATCAACACAATGCTACACATCAACACAATGCTACCATTTAACACAATGCTACCCATCAACACAATGCTACCCAACAACACAATGCTACCCACCAACACAATGCTACACATCAACACAATGCTACCCATCAACACAATGCTACCCATCAACACAATGCTACCCATCAACACAATGCTACCCAACAACACAATGCTACCCACCAACACAATGCTACACATCAACACAATGCTACCCATCAACACAATGCTACCCATCAACACAATGCTACCCATCAACACAATGCTACCCATCAACACAATGCTACCCATCAACACAATGCTACCCATCAACACAATGCTACCCATCAACACAATGCTACCCATCAACACAATGCTACACATCAACACAATGCTACACATCAACACAATGCTACCCATCAACACAATGCTACACATCAACACAATGCTACCCATCAACACAATGCTACCCATCAACACAATGCTACCCATCAACACAATGCTACCCATCAACACAATGCTACCCATCAACACAATGCTACACATCAACACAATGCTACCCATCAACACAATGCTACCTATCAACACAATGCTACCCACCAACACAATGCTACCCATCAACACAATGCTACCCATCAACACAATGCTACACATCAACACAATGCTACACATCAACACAATGCTACCCATCAACACAATGCTACCTATCAACACAATGCTACCCACCAACACAATGCTACCCATCAACACAATGTTACACATCAACACAATGCTACCCATCAACACACAATGCTACACATCAACACAATGCTACCCGTCAACACAATGCTACACATCAACACAATGCTACCCATCAACACAATGCTACCCATCAACACAATGCTACACATCAACACAATGCTACCACTTCACCGTCATCTTCACCATCCATGAGGCATGTACCGCTTAGTCGGTGTCCACTGCACATTTCGCCATTTGTTTCCATTTTACTCTCTGTCTTCTGGTGCCAATATGGTCAAGCAGTGTCACGTCTTGCTGGCTCTCATCACGTGATGTCATCATCACGTGATGTCGTCATTGTCGCCAAGCCACTCTCTGTGACGTCTTCCCCTCTATCCTGTTCATTCTCTTTTTCTGAACAACAACAACAACACTTTAAATTCTCCTGCTGTTGTTGTTGTTGCTGTCCGTATTACTTAGGCATCCTACTAAAGCGTCCAACAGTGCCAGTTTCCGCCTCACGGCTGCCCACATCAAGTCGTCTTCTTCGACGTGAAACCTGTTGCTTTATTTCTGCATTGGCCACTCTTGGGGTCCAGTTCAGGTGCAGCATCCAATCAAGTCCACTGATTTTCCTTAAACATCTGAACGCCGTCATTCCCCACGTTATTTAAAGCTGCTGTTACAAACAGATCAACAAGTGAAATTGAGAATGGAGCAGTGGTGAAGGGTTGGCGCGGACTGCGCTATGAACCCAGCGACCTGAGTTCAATTGCTGGGCAGAGCTGACATCAGTGGCGAGTCGAATCTGAACCAGTCCTGGCCCTCAATCCCTTGCCCAAGCCACACTGCCTAGCGCAGTGACTGGTGAAGTATGGTCAAACAACCCCCCATGACCGACGTGGCGCGATGAGGCCTTCATCCAGCAGCGATTTGTACATGTGTAAACATAAAGCAACTGACTGGGTGATACGATGCGGCTATGTTATGTGTCTGTTCACAGAATAAGCATTTGTTAAAGTGGCTGAGCCTGGTAAACTATCAGAATGCCTCCGGGACGCGGGTTTTGTATTTGGCTGCAGGATATTCTAATGGAATTAATTTCACTCGAGCTGTTGAGAAACAATGTTATGTAACCGCGTGTCGTAAATACTCGGCAGGGCTGGCCACCTTTTATACGTGACCTTCATACATGAATTGCCGCATTGTTACCGAGATATTTGATTTGACCGTTGTTGTTATTATTATTATACGCAGAAACCCAGGCGGTTTTGCCTCCGATTTATTTCCTTGAAATTCTATTTTTTTACTGCTGCAGATGCTTCCAAATGCTTTCTTCCTCACACACCCCTGATGCTTCACCACTTGCCAATTAATAATTGAACGTCTGCAAATGCTTTTAGTTTTTTTTTGTTGCATATCAGTTTGCACCTTGCTCCCCCGTGTGAGATGAGATTGGCAGATTGGGAAGCTGGATCGTCGGTTGAATGGTGAGGACGAAAATCTGGGACGGCTGTTTTCATCTTTAACCAAAATGCCCTTTCACACCGGTCCGCATTGTCCGCTGACAATGCGTGGACTCTGACATCGTACGCCTTTCTCACAGGACCCACGCGGTGTGTGTACTTTAAGCTTCTAATAATTCAGGCACATTTTAATCTGATGTAGGTGGAATGTTTAATATCGTATGATGCTGCTCACTGATAATGTATATGGCTTCATCCGATCAGTGAAAATTGCCCCACGGTGCAAGGAGATGCTGATGCCCTAAATGCCCTCGTCCTGATATTGTGCAGTGCTCTGCAAACCCAGTCCAATGCGCACACAATATTAAGTACTGGCCATTCACACCCACGACTGATATCAGTGGCAAGCAATCTCAGAACTAGTCCTGCTCTGCCCACCTCCTTCGCTAACCCGCACTGACCAACGTGGTGAAGTATGGTCATAGCACCCCCATGGCCGACATGGCATGGGTAGGAGGTATTCATCACTTGGTGGATGTAGAGTGTATATTGTTTAATTATTTATTCAGAAATGATCACTACCTCGCCTGGTGTACAGGAGGTGGTGGGTTCGATCCCGACGCTAATGCCTGCTGCTGTATATTTGGAGTTTGCGGTGTCTCTCTCCCCGTGCTCACGTGGATTTTTCTTTTCCGGGACCTCCGGTTTTTCCCTCCACATTTAGAATCAACATCACGCGTTTAGATTATTTGGCTGCTATACATTTTCACATTGATAAGCCACTTCGTTGAGCTATCATTTGTGACCAGGTCGCTTCTGAAAAAGAACTATGTGTAGCTCAGTGGGCCTTACCTGGTAACATAAAAATAGTAGTTTAAATAGTTTAGTTTAGATAGCCTCATCGAATTCCAAAATACTTTCCAGGAGTGCTGTACAGGGTGCTCCAGATCTCTCGTGACCTCCAATTGATTGACCCCGAACATTTGTTTTCATTTCCATCATCATCATCATTTCTGTTTTAAATACCGTACCTAACACAGACACAAAGTGCTTCACACAGACACAAAGTTAATCACGTAGACAAAGACACAAAGTGCTTCACACAGACACAGACACAAAGTGCTTCACTGAGACACAGACACAAAGTACTTCACACAGACACAGACACAAAGTGCTTCACATAGACACAAAGTGCTTCACTTAGACACAAAGTGTTTCACACAGACACAAAGTGCTTCATACAGACACAAAGTGCTTCACACAGACACAAAGTGCTTCACACAGACACAGACAAAGACACAAAGTGCTTCACACAGACACAGACACAAAGTGCTTCACTGAGACACAGACACAAAGTACTTCACACAGACACAGACACAAAGTGCTTCACATAGACACAAAGTGCTTCACTTAGACACAAAGTGCTTCACACAGACACAGACACAAAGTGTTTCACACAGACACAAAGTGCTTCACGTAGACACAGACACAAAGTGCTTCACACAGACACAAAGTGCTTCACATAGACACGGACACAAAGTGCTTCACACAGACACAGACACAAAGTGCTCCACACAGACACAAAGTGCTTCACTTAGACACAGACACAAAGTGCTTCACACAGACACAGACACAAAGTGCTTCACACAGACACAAAGTGCTTCACACAGACACAGACACAAAGTGCTTCACACAGACACAAAGTGCTTCACACAGACACAAAGTGCTTCACACAGACACAAAGTGCTTCACACAGACACAAAGTGCTTCACACAGACACAGACACAAAGTGCTTCACACAGACACAAAGTGCTTCACACAGACACAAAGTGCTTCACACAGACACAAAGTGCTTCACACAGACACAAAGTGCTTCACACAGACACAAAGTGCTTCACACAGACACAAAGTGCTTCACACAGACACAAAGTGCTTCACACAGACACAAAGTGCTTCACACAGACACAAAGTGCTTCACACAGACACAAAGTGCTTCACAACTGTGCACTGTGGGATCAGCTGGCTGCGTTGTGCCCTCGCTATAAACTATTCTGGGGCAATGATTTAGTTTATCTGACGAGGAACATCGCCGGAGTGGTTTTGTGCTCAGCCGAGCGTGTGATGCGCTGCTCATTTCCTGTTTACAACCCTGGGCCGGCAGTGGAAATTCCACATTACTATGGCGGGGGTGGGGGTGAGTCGATTCATTGCTCATCCACGACCGACTTTGCACAACGAAGTGGCGGTTCTCGTAGTGTGCTCCACGGCACATCCCAGCTGTGATTTGAACTCGCCATGTACTCGACTGAGTGGGAAACAGAGACACGGCGACTCTGCGTTGGCAGTGGTGCACGAACACGAACGGCGTTCAACACTTTTATCCATCACGTTCGGCCCAAACTGCCCACGTGCATCAGCAGAACTCTCGTACAGCCCTACTACGGTGCCACTTGGCCGGAGAGTTTATTGATGCGGAACCAAACCGCGTTGGATATCAGCCGAGCGGCAACTGCCGTCCAGATTCGCCTGCCGACTAACGTGGCACGGGGGGGTACCCACTGGCTGCCCCCCAGAACAACTCTCACCAAGGTTCACGTGAAGGAGACCACTGTGCAGGAGAATGCGCGATGGCTATTATGAACCGATAATGATCTTTTACAGACATTCTTAATCCACTGCTGCACGAAGGCCTCCCCATGCTGCGGTGGGGGTTGTTTGACCATACTTCACCACGCTGGTCTGTGCAGGCTGGCAATGTGTGGAGGGGCTTCGTGTGCTCCATTTGACACCTTAGGCAGTCGACCACACTACACTACATACTACACTACACTACATACTATACTACACTACATACTACACTACATACTACACTACATACTACACTACACTACATACTATACTGCACTACATACTACACTACATACTACACTACGCGACATACCACACTACACTACATACTACACTACATACTACACTACACTGCATACTACACTACACTACATACCACACCACACTCCATACCACACTACACTACATACTACACTACATACTACATACTACACTACATACTACACTACACTACATACTACACTACATACTACACTACACTACATACTACACTACATACCACACTACACTACATACTACACTACATACTACACTACATAGAACACTACATTACATACTACACTACATACTACACTACATACTACAGACTAAACTACATACTACACTACACTACATACTACACTACAGGACATACTACACTACATACTACACTACACTACATACTACACTACATACTACACTACACTACATACTACACTACATAATACACTACACTACATACTACACTGCACTACATACTACACTACACACTACACTACATACTACACTACATACTACACTATATACCACCCTACACTACATACTACACTACACTACATACTCCACTACACTACATACTACACTACATACCACACTACACTACATACTACACTACACTCCATACTACACTACACTCCATACCACCCTACACTACATACTACACTACACTACATACTACACTACATACTACACTACACTCCATGCTACACTACATTACATACTACACTACACTCCATACCACACTGCACTCCATACCATACTACACTACATACTACACTACATACTACACTACACTCCATGCTACGCTACACTACATTACATACTACACTACATACCACACCACTACATACCACACTACACTACATACTACACTACACACTACACTACACTACATACTACACTACATACCACACTACACTACACTACATACCACACTACACTACATACTACACTACACTATATACTACACTACACTACATACCACACTACATACCGCACTACACTACATACCACACTACACTACACTACACACTACACTACATACGACACTACACTACATACTACACTACATACTACATTACACTACAAACTACACTCATGGATGGGGCCTCTTCACGAATCTCTTCTTCAATGTTCTGCCCATCCCTCCCGTCAGCAGCACGATTTCCCTGCTGAATGCCGCCTCCCCCGTGGCATTCCTGGCTGTGATCTGCTGGGAGCAGCTGCCACCCCCTGCAGTGGGCCACGAAATATCCCGGCGCTCGTTTGACTGCCCATGAACTCAGCGACAGCGAGTTGTGTTGTTTTCGATTTTCTCAGGACAGTGAATTGTCTGCTCAGCAGTGGGAGGAAAACTTTGAGAATGCACACAGCTTGGCCACTACTCACCGAGAGAGCCACATTTCTCAGCCAGATTGTATTTTATTTGTTTCATTTCGAATTGAAAACACATGAACTGCTAAAAGGTCCAAATGTTTGGATTTTGGTCTGAGTGCCAACGGGATCGCGGGTTGATGTATGCACTTTACTGCGTATGAGTGCGTTCTGTTGCGCAGTGATATTATTGGACGTGCTTTTCAAGTTTAAGTATGGGGATCGAAGAGAAACACAGCGCTCTGGGAAGTAAAATGAGCGTAACTTTTGCTCGTGACCCAGCGTCACAAACCACATAAACAAACAACGTCATTCAGTCAATAGTTTATCGTCTGTTTAAGCTGTATTGCAAATATTAATTGATCCCAATAAAATTAAAGGCATATGTTTGTTGCATGGGTTGTGAGAGGTTTTTAAATTTACAATAACTATCAACCCCCCACGTCCTTTGGATGTGATCGTCTGTCTGTCCCTCACAGCCAGCCAGCAAAACTTTATCTTACATGGAGCCACATTTCTCTCTCCACCAGCTCAAATGATTCAACAGTAATGTTTATGATTTAAAGCTTTCGTGACTGTAGTGATTCATATTCTTGGTTCTTTCGGTAAAGTCGCGTTGAAGGGAAACAATAAAATAATAAAACACCTGATGATGACTGCTTGTGTTGCAGTCGAAACGTCGTGAGAATTTTATTGTTTTATATATATTATTATTTTATTGTTTCCCTTCAACGTGACTTTACCGAAAGAACCAAGAATATAATAGTAATGTTTATACCAATAACAATAAGGAAAGGATGACAATAAGGGATTGCATTTAAAGCGCACTGATGAATGCCTCAGCAACTCAGTGCACCTGGCATCACGGTTCGTCTCAACCAGTCTGGACAAGGGGCCCCAAGTGGGAGCTGTCCCTGTGTGACACGCGGTGTATGCAGCACTGGCCTGCAATTGAGCATCATTCTGCCAATATGGACAATATTAGTGTGTGTGTGTTTCCCCAATTAATTCATTCATTTGCTAGTCATATATCAAATTTGACTAATTAGAATCACGCTGCCGACACACGTGACCGACTCTTTTTAAGTAATATACAGGCGCTCCAACATCCCCTAAGAAGCAGAGAGCATATAGGGATGTTATCTCCCTCGCCCGGTATACAGGAGGTCGTGGGTTCGATCCCGACACTGACGCCTGCTGCTGTATATTTGGAGTTTGCGTGTCTCACTCCCTGTGGTCACGTGGATTTTTCGTTAAATCCGCCGGTTTTTCCCTCCACATTTATAATCAACATTACGCATTATTAGAGTATTTGGCTGCTTTACATTTCCACACGATAAGCCAATTCGTTGAGCTATCATTTGTGGAAAGGTGGCTTCTGATAGAGAAAGATGCAGCTCAGTAGACCTTACCTGCTAAAGTAGAAACATAGATTTGAAGCTTTCGTGACTGCAAGGATTCATACTCTTTGTTTTTTTTAGCTGACACAGCTATTCTGCTGTGACTGTTCCACCTGAAGACGGAAGCTTGTGTTGCCTCCGAAACGTCGTGATTTAATTTAGCTGTTTTCATTTATTTTATTTTTATTTTACCTACGTGACTTTACCGAAAAAACCAAAGAGTATAAAGTAGAAACAGTTTAGTTTTAATATGTACGCAGCATTAACCAGGACGGCTGCTGGGTCTTGAACCACAAACCTCTGTGTCAAACGGCAAACGCGCTTCCACTCGATCATGTCACCGCTTTCACATACGGTATACATGTCACTTGTAAATACATGTTTTCGTTGCACATTTCAAACATTTCAGCTCCGTGTCCATGAGCACAATTGTGTCTACAATGTGTCCTGTATATTTTTTATATTTGCCGCAACACGCTAACGATGATGCATTGTCCAGTTGTGCTGATTGCGTCAAGGGCTTTTAAAACATGTCTACTTACTTGAACATGGAAAGGTTTTTGCTTAGAGCTTTCCTCTTCGACAAAGGTCATACTCGCGATTCGTCTAAGTCACACTTTGCTATTCACATAATCGGCCCTATTCTTTGGGTCTTTCGGTAAAGTCACGTAGATAGGTTCAAAGAAAAAATACAAAAATAACCAAAAACTACCACGTTTCGATCACAACACAAGCGATCGTCATCAGGAGGAAATTAAAAAAACTATGTTTTCCTCCCGATGACGATCAGGAGGAAAGAAATAAAAAATAAACTATGTTTTCCTCCCGATGACGATCGCCTGTGTTGTGATCGAAACGTCGTAGTTTTTTGTTATTTTTGTATTTCTTTCTTTGAACCTATCAACGTGACTTTACCGAAAGACCCAAAGAATATGAATTCCTGCAGTCACGAAAGCTTTAAGTGAAGATTTTACAATCGGCCCTGATAAAAGCCTGTGAGCCAAAACTATCAAGTGTTGTATTCATGACAGTACGGATATATGCATATTTTATTTGCCGGGAATTGATGAATACTGCTATTTCTAAAAACACGAGTTGTACTGCAATGTCAGCAAAATACTCTGTGTAATTTCAAACGCTGTTAATTTCATAAATGGCCGTAATGCGCCAACGCTGTGTATCTGCACAGAGATTTTCTGAAAGAATCCGCTGTTAGAAAAAACAAACTGGTCTGTGTCTTCAGAGAGTTTGCTTAAACAAATGCTGCTGGATAATACTGGGCCGGGAAATGAATAGGCTGATGGACGACAGCATATTGTATTTATATGTGGAGAGACAGAATGGAGTTTTGCTTATATACGCTTTACCCACAATGCCTCACAACTGCATATTGTGGGATTGTTCTAAAATAAGACTTGGAGGTAGGGTTTTGACAGAGCAGACATTTTTTTCCCTCCACATATTTACACGAAATAATTCCAACGCATTTTACAACCACTTGGCAGTAGCGAGAGAGACACGTGTTCAAGGTTTGGTTTTGGCATACTAAAAATATATATACACACATTTGTTCTGAATTTGCAATCTCTTATTTCTGCTCAACTCATGGCTAATGCACTTGGCGCAAAGACAATCAACAGAATGATATTGCGTCTCTCCATCAAAGAGGCCTGTGCTTCAAAGTGTGAAATTAAAATTGGGGTTGATTTATTGCCCCGATTAAGGTTCTAAACGCCACGTTGTTAATTTTAATCAAAGCCAACAGCCCGTGTCCATCCTAGACTATTGATGGCACAACAAAGTGAATTAATGTGTTGTGAGCAGCGCATATCCGCTCAAAGTATTTAACTATAAAAGGGAACGCGAATGCAAAATTAAACTCTGGTGCCCATAATTAATCTTCATGTTTTATGATGCCTCAAGCGTGTGTTTTTTTATTTTTAAGCCATTTAAACAAATACTTTAAATGTCACTTGTATACGCTGTTGGTACTACACTGACAGATTTTTTACATCAAGAGGTGTTTGATTGTGCAATTTATTTGAGTTTGATCTGGGGTTTCTTTGCAGGATATAAGTTGTCAGATATTAATCCAATTTCTCAAAGACACCCTTGAAACAAACTGTAAACTGTACAATCCAAAAGATAATCAATGTTTATTATACAATATAGTCTATCGTAGATTAAAACTGGCACCGTATTTTCTGCGTGAGAGAGGAAAATATTACAGTTGAAACTTTTAAATTGAATTTTTTTACATCATGTAGAATGTTTGCCTGAGACATACTTTCTATTGGAAAAGTTAACGATGTAAAAACTGTAAGCTGAAAATGCTCAACTGCAGTTGTCTTCTTCTTAGGTTTTTCGGTAAAGTCACATTGAAGAGAAACAACAAAATAATAAAATATTGTTGTTGTTTCTCTTCAACGTGACTTTACCGAAAAACCTAAGAATATGAATTACTGCAGTCACGAAAGCTTTAAATCAAAATTTAAATGCAGTTGTCATCCTTTTAAAACCCTTTATAAGTGGAAATGCGTAACTTTATAGCCGTGGCAAACATATATATTGTCGATATATTAATGAGATTAAACATTCATATTGTGTTTAGCTATTATATCATAGACTGCTGCTAAACAAAATAAAGAACATATCAAGAATAAGTCAAATACATGACAGCTATGAGGCGATTTGTGGATTATATCCTTAATGGCCTAGTTACCACATTACCAATTAGTGATTGTAACGTGTTATGTAAAGCTTTCTAAATATATATAAATTATGCAGGCTATCAGTCATTACCTTCTTGCAGCCACCAGGAGCTGAGAATAACTTTGCTCACAACGTTCGTGGTTTGATTTTACATTTTAAATAGCCATTACTGTTGAAAGAGCCTGTCGATTACAGTTAAATAATTCCAATGTCGTTGGTCAAGTAAGGCTATTGAATCCACAGTGAAGGTGATTGGGGGCATGTGTGTGCAGTGACATAGAATCGGTGACGTAGCAGCATAGCGCTGCCTGCTGGCGAGGAAGGGGATCTGCAGCCTACAGCAGCCCTGACTGGCAGCAGGCCACGTGATAGACCGCTGGTAGGTTCCAGAAGGGGGCGTGGCCGGGGGCGGAGCCAGGCCACGCTGGCAGTATATAAGAAGGGCCCTGGAGGGGACCTCGGGGCTGTCGTCGTGTGGAGGGGGGGGGGGGTCCCCATCGTGCTGCTGCCGGAGTCTTCACCGTCTCGGCGTCGCCAGTCAGGCAGCCTACCAGCTGTGCTGACTGGGAGCCGTAGTTCAAATAGTGACGAATTATAAAGTGTTCACTGTCAGGCCGTGGTGTACATCTCCCACGTGACTGGTGGTGTTGTATCTTGACATCTGTGTACATCTCCCACGTGACTGGTGGTGCTGCATCTTCACATCTGTGTACATCTCCCACGTGACTGGTGGTGTTGTATCTTGACATCTGTGTACATCTCCCACGTGACTGGTGGTGCTGCATCTTCACATCTGTGTACATCTCCCACGTGACTGGTGGTGTTGTATCTTGACATCTGTGTACATCTCCCACGTGACTTGGTGCTGTATCTTGACATCTGTGTACATCTCCCACGTGACTGTTGGTGTTGCATCTTGACATCTGTGTACATCTCCCACGTGACTGTTGGTGCTGTATCTTGACATCTGTGTACATCTCCCACGTGACTGTTGGTGCTGTATCTTGACATCTGTGTACATCTCCCACGTGACTGTTGGTGTTGCATCTTGACATCTGTGTACATCTCCCACGTGACTGTTGGTGCTATATCTTGACATCTGTGTACATCTCCCACGTGACTGGTGGTGCTGCATCTTGACATCTGTGTACATCTCTCACGTGACTGGTGGTGCTGTATCTTGACATCTGTGTACATCTCCCACGTGACTGTTGGTGCTGTATCTTGACATCTGTGTACATCTCCCACGTGACTTTTGGTGCTGCATCTTCACATTTGTGTACATCTCCCACGTGACTGGTGGTGTTGTATCTTGACATCTGTGTACATCTCCCACGTGACTCGTGGTGCTGCATCTTGACATCTGTGTACATCTCCCACGTGTCTGGTGGTGTTGTATCTTGACATCTGTGTACATCTCCCACATGACTGTTGGTGTTGTATCTTGACATCTGTGTACATCTTCCACGTGACTGTTGGTGTTGCATCTTGACATCTGTGTACTTCTCCCACGTGACTGTTGGTGTTGCATCTTCACATCTGTGTACATCTCCCACGTGACTGTTGGTGTTGCATCTTCACATCTGTGTACATCTCCCACGTGACTGTTGGTGTCAGACCTCTGTCCCTCTTACAGCTCTCTTTGGCAAACGAGACCTCGTTTCGCAACGACACAAACAACGACACAAACAACAACACAAACAACGACACAGACAACAACACACAACGACACAGACAACGACACACACAACGACACAAACAACAACACACAACGACACAGACAACAACACAAACAACGACACAAACAACAACACACAACGACACAAACAACACAAACAACAACACACGACACAGACAACGACACAAACAACGACACAACAACAACACACAACGACACAAACAACGACACAAACAACACACAACGACACAGACAACGACACACAACGACACAAACAACAACACACAACGACACAAACAACAACAACAACAACACACAACGACACAAACAACAACACACACAACGACACAAACAACAACAACACACAACGACACAAACAACAACAACACACAACGACACAAACAACAACACAAACAACGACACAGACAACGACACAAACAACGACACAGCAACACAGACAATGTCCCCGCGATTGATGCTTGTTCCCGTGGGCGGACGGAACTGGGGGTTGGGGGGGAGATGCTTTTAAGTTTCCCTCCACCAAAGCATGGAGCGATTGTGCAGCAGGTTAACACCCGGGCACTTTGCCACTCAGGTCGTGGCAAACTTTGCCTCTGAAACTGTCGCCACCGGCACAAAGTGGAGGCAGAGCGAGCGAGCGAGGCGGCAGTGAAGTCTGCTCAGACCCAGGGGGGTGATCCATCACTCACAGAGACGGCGCAGATTGTAAGTGGCAGCCTTCAGGTTTTTAAAGACGCACCCCCCCCCCCCCCCCACAAGAGCCCCACGGGCAAATGAATCTCGATGTGGTGCAAAGTCAACAAACTGAACCGTTGGACAAAATTCCACGCGCGTTTGGATAAATAACGTGCGAGTTTTATCCCACCACCACAATCATCATCAGCCATGGTCACGAGTGCACGTGGTCCTCCATCCTCCATCACAGTATTATTTACTGCCCTTAAAATCAATAAACTCAAATTTTAAAGTATTTCCAGAAGCCTACTCCAAAACATTAAATTATTACGAAAATGTTCCAGTTCCAAGGCAATGTTTGTTAATGATGGTAATATATGAGCCTGTTTCCGAACCACTGCCAAACGCAGCCCCTTGAATGTTATTGGCGAAATTACAATGAAAGGTGACTTTTCCACTTCCAGTATAATCCACTGCTGGATGAGAGCCTCGCCACGCCGTGCAGTCCATGGGGGCTAGTTGACCATACTTCACCACGCTGGTCAATGCAGGTTGGTGAAGGCGGGGAGCATAGACGTCAGGCATAATCCAGTACAACATTTTTCTGCCACTCCCCTCTGCAGACCAAAACATAGCTCCACCGCCTATAGAACCAGCATGAACGCTGTCTATCATACCAGCTTATAATACCATTGCTAGCAATATTGGTTCAATGTAATTTCGGCTTCTCTGGGTAGTGTGTTTGTGGCATTGGCCCCTTGTTTAACATATTTCCGGTTACTACTTTGTGCATTAAAGCTTTTACATAACCTACTTGTGAATGTACCATTATTCCAGTTGGCTGCATTGGCCAACACATATTTCATGTTCACGAAGAGAAATCCATATGGGACTGGCACCGTGGCTAATGCTGGCACCGTGTTTGCTAATCCCTGTAGTAAATTGTAGCTATGAGTTCACGCACTTTTAAAGGTAAACTATCAGTCATTTAAATTAGGGGTAAGCAAGAAGGCAATGGTGCTGCTTGTTGCGGAGCTTTGCAGTGTGGAACTGGTGGCTGCCCTGGTTAATACTGCTGGGTAATACTGCTGGCACGCTCCACTAGTAGACTATACATCTCTGTGAAACAGCCTCGTGCATAAAGATTGGCATGCATACCAAATGAGAGTTCTATTTTTCTATAGATAAGAGTACTATTTTTTGTCGCTGTAAAAGATAAAATGTCACATATTTGAACGTGTTTACATGTACACAGTAACTACTACGCACAGAAAAACCTGAGAAAGAGTTTGGGGTGTTGCAGCAAGTTGGCACAGTGGGGGATACAGCTGGCGGGGCTTCTGCCAGTCATCTCAGTCAACCCATGGCGCCACCTGGGTCTGTCCCGTGACCTCCTGCCAGCAGCGAAGCCTTCGACACTTCACGTGGCCTCACAGTGCACCTGGCCTGGCACAGGCGACACTCCCTTGAAGCAGCCAGGCGCGCTGAGCGCCCACAAGGTCACGTGGAAGGGCACGTGCTCTGGCAGGGGGCTGGCACCACCACCTCCCGAACAAACTCAGCGCTTGGTCAGCTCGCCGCTGCGGTGTTTCATGTTGCGTTGTGCCACGCGTTGTTCGGCAGGAGGTGAACAAGCCGAGTCTGCAGCACTGTGGAGCGAAACGACGGACATTGTGCCGAACAGCGCGCTGTACGACCCTAAAACACGAAAGGGCTGCACTGCGCATTCGCGAAAACCTACGCACAGTCAAGAAATTGTTGTTGTGGTGGTGGTGGGTGGTGATGATGGTGGGTGGTGGGTCTTTCAGACAAGGGCTTTGAGTAAATGGAGAACAAGTTTATGGTAGATTTAACACGTAGGCTTGAAGTTTATGGTGGCATTTGTCAGGATGATTCAAGCAAACAAGAGCTGGGTGGTCTTCTGCAGCTGTCTTCATCTCGAGATCCCTTGACCCATCACAGCACAGCTCCTTATCAGATAATCCCCTCCATTTGCATTCAAACTGTTAACCTGCTAAGTGTCAAGCAGAGAAGTAAACACGGCACTTTCAACTCTGTTACCAGACAAGAACGTCATTGTGAACAGTCGCCACCCAGCCAAACAAAACAGGATTACAAATATAGAAGTGGCTGCCGTAGCTGCTTGGGTTAGATTTCCATTCGCACTGAAGACTACGCAAATGTAAACAAGCAGAGAAAGAGAGAAGGGATGGCGACATTAAATCAAAGACTTTGGGAGGCCACTTCTGGACAGAAGCAACTGGGGGCATGAAAGAGTGGAAAGATGGAGGAAGCCTTTACCCAACTTCAGTGGCCTCAGCCACTGAAGTTACGGGGACAACAACAACAACAACAACCGGGATGGAGGTGGCCTCAGCCATTGTGCAATAATAATACGTAAAAGTTGCTTAGAACCAAAATTATTAAATGACTGCACTTTCAAACGTGTGTCAATCCACTGCCTGATAAAGGTCTCCCCTACGCAATGTCGGCCGATGTCTCGTATTGTTTGACAAAATTAACGAATGCGTCCATGTGAACATTTCTTAAATAACGATAACCTTTATTATGAACGATAATTTGGATTTATCGGGTAACCTTAATAGACCTCAAAGCGCCATTCGTGTATGTAAACAAGAACAATAAGTGACAAGTAACCAGGCAAAGACTACAGAGGCAAGAGAAGAGGAGGCCGTTTTAATCAGGCGGGGTTTATTTGTGCAACATCTGATGGTCCTGCTCGTGCGCACACGCACGGGACGCTGCATCTCAAACTTGTTACCATTTCACGGCACACTTTGGAGCGCGCTCGATCATCCTTCGTCGAACCAAAGACTCCCCGTGGGGGGCACGGTGTGGGTGGGGTGGGGGGCTGGGGGCTGACGGCCGCCGCCGTACTGCGCATGCGCGACCAATGGATCGGCAACTGAACGGCACGGAGGAGGGGAGTTGGTCTGTCCTCTTGACCAACAGTGAGGTTCCGTTCCCGTTCCTATCGCTCTGAAAATAAGCGAGGCACACATTGGGACCTTGCCGCAGCACACCGCTTGTGAGGCACTGCTTTAGAAGCCAACACGAATTTACCCTTCGACATTACAGGAATAGAATGAAAAAAATGAATGCAGGCCACAGAGATTGCTCTGTGGCCTGCTCTTGAGACCGTTAACAATTTCACCTCCCCTCCCCACCCACCAACAATTATGAGAATTGTCGCAACTTAACTCCAAGTGGGTGCTGTGTTCCACTCAAGCTTTGGTTGTTGGTCTCCTTTTAGTCGGCTCGTTCTCTCATGTTTCCATCTCCTCCTCACATAGCTTTCTTCTCTGGATTATTCTGAAGGTTTCTACGTGCGCGTGAATCGTCAATAATACAATCTCACGCGCACGATTCAATACACGTAACTTGAGCCGTAAAAATCGATTATAATCGATGCATCGTTGCATCATTGCGTGCTCCTCCGCTGAGCAGTCGAGGAGAGCTGTGGGATCTTGTGTGGAATGTCAGGTCCGCATGTCTTCAAGCTTATGCCACAGCGCCACCTGGTGTTGTTTTTGCGACTTGAAGGCCGAGAAATTCCGCTTCTTTGGTGATACGGAGTTGGCAGTCGTACATCAGCAAAAATGACACAAAAACGCAACACATTCGTCAATAACACATCCTTAAAAGGCAGTGTTATTGACTTAATAAAATCACCTCTATGGGCTATGTGATATGAAGAATGGCCACAAAATATCACGAGTTGTCTTTTTACGGAAATGTTATTGAATGTTTGGTGTGTTTTGACTACTCTGTGTGGGTTTCCACGGTTGTGCTGTACGTCTCCGATGTGTTTTCGTGTTGTACCGCGTGAGGTTTGGCATGATGTCTGACGTTTCGCTCCGTGTGCTGGGAGCTTATTCAGCTTCTCCAGTTCCTGCCGAACAACCCCACGGCACAAGGCAAACGCCGCATTGCGGAGGTGAACAACGCTGATTGTTGGGGCGTGCAGTGACGGCGTTCTGTTGGTGCAGCACGTGGAGTGATGGTGCAGCACGAGGAGTGTTTGTGCAGCACGTGGAGTGTTTGTGCAGGACGTGGAGTGTTGTGCAGCACGAGGAGTGTTGTGCAGCACGAGGAGTGTTTGTGCAGCACGTGGAGTGTTTGTGCAGCACGAGGAGTGTTTGTGCAGCACGAGGAGTGTTTGTGCAGCACGAGGAGTGATGGTGCAGCACGAGGAGTGTTTGTGCATGACGTGGAGTGTTTGTGCAGGACGTGGAGTGTTTGTGCAGCACGAGGAGTGTTTGTGCAGCACGAGGAGTGTTTGTGCAGGACGAGGAGTGGTGGTGTTCTGTTGGTGCCCTTCCGTGTGCTCGTGTAAACACCAAGTTTCGCTCCACGTGCCGGGAGCCAATTCAGGAACTGCACAACAACGTTTTATAAATGCGGATGTTTTCAGCTTGTGCATTGTTCATGAACTCAATAGAAGCTCCCAGTACGGCCAACGACACGTGCATCAGACATCACACTGATCGACGCACGGTCACAACCCGAAAACACTTCGGACAGATTGACAATTCCGTCTCTATACCACGCTGCCAATGGTGGCTCCAGCCATCAACAGAGAATCCAGTCGTACCAATTCACGTGACTCTCCACTGTGTAACGTGAATCCGTTACGTTGAGTGCATCTCAAGTCCAGTTCACGTGTCCTCATCCACAGCCCAGCGTTGCATGTGCACCAGCATGGCTACTGGGGTCTACAACGCACTCGCCCTTCCACGCCACTTCGAGGCAAGTGCCCGGTTGAGAGAGCACTCGGCAGACACGCGGCTTTAATCTATTCGTGGCTTGCAAAGGGGCATATATGATTGGCAGTGGTAGAGTGTTCATCGCTTAACCGTGTGAGGGGAGTGTGGATTAGTTTTGGGGTAATTGCTACAAGCAGTGTTGCTGTCTGCAGGTTCACTATGCGTCAAGATTGAGGAAAGGCACGCTAATTGAGGGCACGTGCTGCTTAAACACCCACGTGGTAGCCACGTGGGTGTGTAATCAGCACGTGCTGCTTACACAGCCACGTGGTAGCCACGTGGGAGGACTCGACGTGTGAGAGAATTTTCCTGGCAAGCCAAACCCTGGTCCAGCCAGAAAATGTTTGAACTTTCAGGAGACTCCCAAACTCATTATCGAGGAATACCACAGCGCCACCAATGTTTCCCATTAAGGGGACAAGACTGTGGATCACAATAGCGTCTCTGATTACCACACACGAGTTGGTCATTGTCAAGATGCGACCCTGCAATAACAATACTTGGTCTAGCCACTGCTGGCAGAAGGGAGCTCAAAGACAATCCCTTGAATAAATGCGTCCTCATTCACACCGACGAGACCTCGTGCGTACAACAAGTAGGGCAACATGTACAATAACGTTTCAAAACATTGGATTGTTTTACAAAATGTTTTATTATAGTTTATAGTATATGGTTAGCGAACACATTACCCAGGGACTAAATGCTAAGAGTCAGCGCTTCCACAACACAGAGGATGCCACCAATACACCCAGCTGTACACATGCAGCCTAAGGCAGCTCGCATTAAGTGTCCAGACACGGGATAGAAGAGCGCCCACGTGCTTTGGGTTGGGAGTTGTATTCATGAATTGAGGACTTAAGAGATCAAAGGCGTTCCGCTTACAGCGAGACGCAATGTAAGAAGCGCGCGGCGCGGATTGTGCAGCCTCGCACCGAGGCCGCGTGCGTCCCAACGCGCGTCCCGTCAACGAGCCTGAGGCTCTGTTGATGAAAAATAACACCGCAAGACTCCTCTTATCCGCGACCATATTTACCTATTGACCCACGAATCATCGTCCCTGGGGGGCATTCGGGCTACCAAATACCCATTGAATCCACACCCCTTCGCTTGATACCTGTGGGTTTATCCAGCCCAGCATTGCTTAACAGTTTCCTGTTACCCGCTATTTTTTTATATTGCCGCTCGATAAATTAATCCTATTATCGATGATGATCTGCATTTTTTTTCCCGCGAATAATTTTATGTGCAAATAACATCGCGGATAATGGGATCCGCGTCAGTGATGGGAGATCGAACCACTGTGACGTCACTGGATCACTGTGACGTCACTGGCTCACCGTGACTCGGGCGGAGTGACCGACTTGACAATCTCGTTTGCTCATTAACAAAGTTTCAACATCGTATCAGATAGCCGCCTAGGGTACGTATCTGCAAATTCGTAACGCCTCTTATCCGCGACCGTATTACTCGTGACTATTATCCATTTGGGTTTGCGATAACCCCTATAATCCACGGCCCTATTGTTTCCATAATCCGCGAATTTTGGGAGTAAACTTGCGGATAACTGGGCAGATAATAGGATCGGTGATATTGGTCCATCACATAATCGCGGATAAGAGGAGTTCTCTTGCGTGTTTTCTATGCATATTATTTCAAACCATTACATGTAAATTGCATTATGTGAAGCATGCAGTTTAACTATACAGGCAGTCTTCAACTTATGAACACGTTCCGTTTCCGAGGCCCGTTTGTAAGTCGAACGGTTTGTAAGTCGGAACACAACAACGCACTGTATTTAAACACAACAACGCACTGTATTTAAACACAACGCACTGTATTTAAACAACAACGCACTGTATTTAAACACAACGCACTGTGTTTAAACACAACAACGCACTGTATTTAAACACAACAACGCACTGTGTTTAAACACAACAACGCACTGTATTTAAACACAACAACGCACTGTATTTAAACGTAAAACGTCGCCAGTAGACCACTGCCGTTGCGCGTTCCGAGGATCACTGCACCGAACCAAATAGTGCCGCGATTCGATTCGTAAGTGTGAGCCCGCGTTCGCAAGTCGGATGGTTACAAAATAATGATCATATGGAAACTCATCATGGGACCTCTTTTGCCAGTACCAAAATATGAGAATAGGTTTTCCACTTTTTTGTACGCCTTTTGGCGTCCTCTGGTCTAACACCGTTTGAGACGAGGCTCAAAAGAAAGCTGTCTCTGGTGTGGACCTATCAGTGTCAAAGACAATGCCAATATATTATCAGAGTATGTTTTTGTTTGCATTCTGACCACAAGTATTGTGGTTAATGCAGACGTGATTCCTTGTAAAAGGTTTCAGTTTGGTGTTTTAATATCTTAACACAGCTGTTTTGTTGCCAGATAAAAGGGGAAAACTTATACTCATATGGAAACTCGTTGGTAAGTCAGACTGCATGTACGTATATAAAAACTAAAATATTATTAATTGCCTGCAAAGTCATCATTGCGAAATGATAAAAAATCAACCCAAATGTACAATCATTTTTAGATTTGTTTTTGATTTACAAGCAAAACAATACTTAAACATGACCAATATTATATTAAGACTCAGTAATACACCAAAAGTACACTAATTTAAATATAAAACACGTTAAGAGGTGATATTTAAAAATGCTAGGTGACAATATATGTGTAAAGTCATACAGTGTGCATAAATATGTATATACACGTGGTATAATAATATATACACATACTGTACAACGTCGCATATCGGCCCACTGCAGACTGAGGTATAGGCTGATATGTGACCAGATCGGTTAAGATCTGTAAAAGTGATAGTTACACTATGCACCAATGTTGCCAGACACAAAAAAATCTCAAACTTATTTTTAAACGTGGCAAAATGATTTAACTTTGCTTGATAATTTAACCAAATATTATATTATGAACACCAACACTCCCTCGTGTTAAAAGCTTGGGCTTGTGAACAACTCTGGATAATGAGTTGCACCACGCACAAACAATGTGCACTGTTTGTGGCCAGTGAATTAAATAGGAGGGATGTGTGGACGGTCGGATACGCGACGTTGTACCGCTGACGGTAGCTATTAGGCAGGAGTACAGCAAAAATGGAGTAGAGCGACATGGCACAAGAACCCCAACTCACAGCGAGTCAGGGTTTACAGCCCTTTCTCATTCCCTGCTGGATGAAGGCCTCCCCACACCATGTGAGTAATGGGAGATTGTTTGGTTGAAGTTGAGTGGGGGCAAGCCAATGAATCCACCTGCACGCGTCACCTGAGACGAGAAGTCCTCAAGTGGACTGTGCAGTCCTCACTGCAACCCCCAACTGGAGCCACACGACACCAAAAACCAACAGTCATAATTATCAACAAAATAACAATAAAAACGGATTTCTTTAAAATAAACAAAAGTGTCAACGTTTTCTCTTCACTATTAATCATACAGCATTATTGTGCACGGACAAACGACCCCCCCACACACACACACAGCACACAGGGAAAACTACAGGCGCGCAAGGCTAAGCGAGTTGGGCGTGTAACCCATCACTGTGTATGTAGGCCAGCCTACGGAATTTGAAAGTAAACTGGCAAAATATGAAGCTTTGTAGGTTCGTGTGGTGCTCATAATGTGTGTGCGAGGGTGTTATTATATACAGAGGCCCATAGCTGGGCTGGCCCAGACAGGATGAGAATCGTTGAGAAGTGTTTAAGTGTTAAATTATTTTTTTTATTAAATTCGTATAACTGGGTTTCGTAAAGATATGTCATTGTTGTTCGTGATGAGTCAAGAAATATCTGTGTATCTGTACTCCAAGGTTCACTGGGTGAGAAGTTGTGGAGCTGTCTCCATGTGGTTCACATTCTATTGACGATGGAGAGAACAAAGCTGGGTTTGGAAATTGTATTCACAATGATAATGAACCTCCAGTTCAATCTTTTAATGTTATTCCAACCCTCTACAAAATAATTATTTGGCAACACTCTGCTGGCAGCGGTGCACAAATAACAAAAATTCACATTCGTAAATAGGATGCGATAAAGAAGAGCCATTGTGCCCGACACATCGCCTATTACACATTTATCTTTTTAAGGCCACAGTGTTAATGACGCTCGTGTTGAGTTTTCTTTCGTCAATATACGGTCGTATGGAATGTTTATTTCAGACAAATCTACACCACATTAAACCATAAAAAAAGTTAAATTATAATGAGGGATCAAACTAATTTCCCAACAAATTAAACTTCATTGATGAAAAATGCATAAATATACTAGCGGGCAAAACGACCACAATGGATTATAGTGCGGATTTAAAAATAAAAAGTGAATAGAGGTTGATTAATTGGATAAAATATCCGATCAATGAGCACATTATTATCTTACACCAAACTTCGCGGTGATATTCATCATCAACGTAAATGACAAATGCCAAAGCGACATGTGGCACGCGTTTTGAGCAGGCCAACACGTTTGGATATACGAAAGATTGAATCAAGACAACTCCACAATTAGTTTAAAACGCTATGGCTTTCTCTTCAAAGGAATCCTCTGTATGGGCAGCAGAGGGGTAGCTTAACTCATCGCAGCTTCTCACTCGCACCACCGCTGGAGCCTTCTTGTTCACCTTGCAGTAGAGGGCTGACACATCATCATCAACATTTACGGACGCGGGGCTCGGACGACTGGGCAAGAGCGGAACTTTGATCGGTCGATCACTTGGCTTTGGAAAATGTGGCTTTGCAGGGGGTACTGGCGCGGCCGGCCATGACGCAGCCTCATCTTTCTGGACGTCATCTTTGCAATGAATGGTGCTGTAGATGGTCTTCGCAGTGCTGCTACGAGCAGCGTATTCAGGATCGTCGTAAATGTGCTCTGCCCGGGGGGGCTGGCTGTTTGGCCCACGGTTCTTGCCGAGCAGACAACCGTCGTAAACCTCCGAATAGACGGGCTCGCTATTCCGCTTTGAATTCTTATTCGGAAAAACGGGCTCCGAATTCGGAGAGGGGGCAAACTTCAACGGTGACATCTTGCCCCCGTTAGGCTTTCCGCCGTAGGGCAGCAGAATCGCCCCCTCAGGTTTAAGTGACATGAGCTTCATCCCGTCGGCCGCAGGTCCTACAGCGTGCAGGAATTCATCGGCCTCCACGTGACGCACTGGCGAAGCGTTCCCTCGCGAGAAGTGAGTTGCGCTGGGGTCCACGTTGGTGCCGCCACCATGATTTCCTGGTGGCAGTTTGCTGATGAAATTGACGATAAGATTGAATATTTCCTTTCCCTGGGTCGTCTCGAAAATGAAATTGCCCGGTCCAGTCTGGCACCTACGTCCAGCTTCGAACGTGAACATTTTCTGCAAACGAAACATTACAACGTTGTGTTTTAGCAGGATTTATTTTTTTTACTTTGTATGTACATATTTTGAACTTCTTTCGCACCGTACGTAGCCAACCATGCTAATCGGAGGTTCTGGGGAGGGACATCAATTAATGGAATAATGACGGGAAAGAATCATTGCACGTCTCGACAAGGAATAAACCTTCGATTTAAAGCTTTCGTGACTGCAGGGATTCATCTTCTTGGTTCTTTCGGTAAAGTCACGTAGAATGGAAATAAAATAATAAAAATAAAACATGATAAAATAAAAAAATAAAATTCTCACTATTATTATTTTATTTCCATTCTACGTGACTTTACCGAAAGAACCAAGAAGAAGAAAGAATAAACCGAGTATGGAGAACGAGGTGAGAGAAGGCCGACGCAGACGAGCCGTGGATCTCAGCGGAGCTGCAACTCGGTTGCCTCAGTGTGCACGGCATTGCAATGGTGTTCACCTCTTTATCATCTACAGGCAGATCATCGAGGTTGTGGATTTACTGTGCTCATTCACACATTTTAAGTGCACTTTGGCAGAACAGCTGCCCCTCACCCATCAGTACCCAGGGGACAACACACATTCTATGCCAGGCGTGGCCAAACCGCAGCTCGCCAGATTACTGCGGCTCCCTGGCAGTTCAAGCGCGGTTCGATGAAGACGTGGATTTTTTTCTTGAACTTTTTAACAACAACAACAACATTTTAGACTGTAGAAAATTGCGTTTACAGCAGCGGCCGGGGGTGATCATCCCTGGCAGCAGAACCACAAGTGACTCCAAAGCCCTCTTGCACATTTATAAATTCAGAATTGCACAGTCAGGCAGCGCAAGTAAACCGGCCGCGCTCTGACCACCCCATGCTAGAGAAAGTAAAATAACGAGCCTCGTGGCTCTCGCCCATATCAAGACTCTAGAACGCAGCAGCTCACGGAGTTCTACGTCTTCACCCCCCCGTTCTACGTTAGGTAACTAATGTTTTGTTACAGCCCCATTTGTACACGCTTGGCATTGTGTGTTTTTGTTTTGTTCCGGGCCATCTTTCCAGCACCCCCCGCCCGCCCTCCGCAGTTACCCAGGATAACTGCGGGTGAACCAGTCCGTGAAGGTGGGAGCGGGGCACACCTGGTCCTTGCCGTATCGGCGCAGGGAGTCAAGTGCCCAGGACTGCAGCACAATGCGCGTATTCTGGTCCATGAGCTCGAGCCTCTCCTGGTTCACCTTCAGGATGTACTTCCCCTGCAGCTTACTCCGCTCCGACGCCTCCGTCTTCTGGGTCACCACCAAGAACTCGTCCACTGCGAACGTTGAAATGAGCCGCGCGTCATTGCCTCTCCCTCCCTTCGAGCGCGAATCTGCCAGCGTTCGTTACGCGACAATGGAGGACATGCCCCTGCTTCTGTGCGCTTGTGTGCGAGGGCCAAGGCGTTTTCCAGGTACATGAGACGGCAAACATCAGGCCTCAAAGGAGGTTTGGCCCCGCGAGCCCATTGGAGGTAGAGCCAAATGAAGTGTGCGGTTAGCTACGCGAGCCAATCAAACCGCACTCCATGGAAGTGAACAGGTTTGGATAGGTGTTGTGTGCGTGGTTTTGTGCATGTCTGAGACTCTGTGGTCAGGAATGTGTGTGTGGTGCGTTTGGGCATGTGTCAGTACGTTTTGTGTGTGTGGTGTGTAAAACGGGTACATTGTGTGTGGTGTATATGTAGTAGGTTTTGTGTGTGTTGGTGTGTACAGTGAGGGAAAAAAGTGTTTGATCCCCTGCTGATTTTGTACGTTTGCCCACTGACAAAGAAATGATCAGTCTATAATTATAATGGTAGGTTTATTTGAACCGTGAGAGACAGAATAACAACAAAAAAATCCAGAAAAACGCATGTCAAAAATGTTATAAATTGATTTGCATTTTAATGAGGGAAATAAGTATTTGACCCCCTCTCAATCAGAAAGATTTATGGCTCCCAGGTTTCTTTCATACAGGTAACGAGCTGAGGTTAGGAGCACACTCTTAAAGGGAGTGCTCCTAATCTCAGCTTGTTACCTGTATAAAAGGCACCTGTCCACAGAAGCAATCAATCAATCAGATTCCAAACTCTCCACCATGGCCAAGACCAAAGAGCTCTCCAAGGATGTCAGGGACAAGATTGTAGACCTACACAAGGCTGGAATGGGCTACAAGACCATTGCCAAGCAGCTTGGTGAGAAGGTGACAACAGTTGGTGCGATTATTCGCAAATGGAAGAAACACAAAAGAACTGTCAATCTCCCTCGGCCTGGGGCTCCATGCAAGATCTCACCTCGTGGAGTTGCAATGATCATGAGAACGGTGAGGAATCAGCCCAGAACTACACGGGAGGATCTTGTCAATGATCTCACGGCAGCTGGGACCATAGTCACCAAGAAAACAATTGGTAACACACTACGCCGTGAAGGACTGACATCCTGCAGGCTGTATTGAGGCTGTTGGATGACATGCAGAGGGCTTTGAATTCATGCGGCTGTTATAACGTCTTCCCGTTATTTTATTGGGGTATCTATACATGGATTACTCCACTGTAGTCTAAAGCAGTGCTTCTGAACCGGTGAGCCGCGGTGTGTTCGTTCTGATAGGAGAGTAAAACACTTCAATAGCCCCCCTACCCAACTCCCGCCCTCCCCTCTCGATGGGCTGCGGCGCAGCACGGCAGCAGACGTCCGTCAGTCCTCAGCCCCGGCGCTCCCAACCCCATCGGTTGCACACGCACAGTTGGGAAAACGGACACAGAGACACACACTGACCAGGAGACACACACTGACCAGGAGACACACACTGACACGGAGACACACACTGACACGGAGACACACACTGACACAGAGACACACAATGACACAGAGACACACACTGACCAGGAGACACACACTGACCAGGAGACACACACTGACACGGAGACACACACTGACAAGGAGACACACACCGACACGGAGACACACACTGACACAGAGACACACACTGACACAGAGACACACACTGACACAGAGACACACACTGACACAGAGACACACACTGACACAGAGACACACACTGACACAGAGACACACACTGACAAGGAGACACACACTGACAAGGAGACACACACTGACACGGAGACACACACTGACAAGGAGACACACACTGACAAGGAGACACACACTGACACGGAGACACACACTCAGAAGCAGACACACACTGACCAGGAGACACACACTGACAAGGAGACACACACTGACAAGGAGACACACACTGACACAGAGACACACACTGACACGGAGACACACACCGACACGGAGACATACACTGACATGGACACACACTCACAAAGAGACACACTCACAAGCAGACACACACTGACCAGGAGACACACACTGACAAGGAGACACACACTGACAAGGAGACACACACCGACACGGAGACATACACTGACACGGACACACACTCACAAAGAAACACACTCACAAGCAGACACACACTGACACAGATACACACACTGACACAGAGACACACACTGACACAGAGACACACACTGACACAGAGACACACACTCACAAGGAGACACACACTGACAAGGAGACACACACACACTCACAAAGAGACACACGGAGACACAGAGACACACACCGACACGGAGACACACACTCACAAGGAGACACACGGAGACAGACACTGACACGGAGACACACACCGACAAGGAGACACACACTGACACAGAGACACACTCATGAGGAGACACACACTCACAAGGAGACACACACCGACACAGAGACACACACCGACACGGAGACACACACCGACACGGAGACACACACTGACACAGAGACACACACTGACAAGGAGACACACACTGACACAGAGACACACACACTCACAAAGAGACACACTCACAAGGAGACACACACTGACAAGGAGACACACTCACAAGGAGACACACACACCGACACGGAGACACACACTGACACAGAGACACACACTGACAAGGAGACACACACTGACACAGAGACAGACACTGACACAGAGACACACACCGACACGGAGACACACACTCACAAGGAGACACACTCACAAGGAGACACACACAATGACACAGAGACACACTGACAAAGAGACACACACTCACAAGGAGACACACACTGACAAGGAGACACACACCGACACGGAGACACACAATGACACGGAGACACACACCGACACAGAGACACACACTGACAAAGAGACACACTCACAAGGAGACACACACAATGACACAGAGACACACACTGACAAAGAGACACACACTGACAAGGAGACACACACTGACACGGAGACACACACTGACACGGAGACACACACCGACACAGAGACACACACTGACACAGAGACACACACTGACCAGGAGACAGACACTGACACAGAGACACACATTCACAAGGAGACACACACTCACAAGGAGACACACACTCACAAGCAGACACACACTCACAAGGAGACACACACTCACAAGCAGACACACACTCACAAGGAGACACACACTGACACAGAGACACACACTGACACGGAGACACACACCGAGATGCAGACTCGAGCAAATTGGGAAAATTGTCACGAATTTTGGCCCCGCTCGATTTCCTTGTTCGCAATCAGATAACGAATCACGCAAGGCATTGCGAATTCACCCTCGGCTACAACACATTACCACCAAATTACCACTACATTACCACCTACAACACATTACCACCACATTACCACCTACAATACATTACCACCTACAACACATTACCACCACATTACCACCTACAACACATTACCACCTACAACACATTACCACCTACACCACATTACCACGTACAACACATTACCACCACATTACAACCTACAACACATTACCACCACATTACCACCTACAACACATTACCACCACTTTACCACCACATTACCACCTACAACACATTACCACCTACAACACATTACCACCACATTACCACCACATTACCACCTACAACACATTACCACCTACAACACATTACCACCACATTACCACCTACAACACATTACCACTACATTACCACCTACAACACATTACCACCACATTACCACCTACAACACATTACCACCACATTACCATCTACAACACATTACCACCACATTACCACCTACAACACATTACCACCACATTACCACCTACAACACATTACAACCACATTACCACCTACAACACATTACCACCACATTACCACCTACAACACATTACCACCACATTACCACCTACAACACATTACCACCACATTACCACCTACAACACATTACCACCACATTACCACCTACAACACATTACCACCACATTACCACCTACAACACATTACCACCTACAACACATTACCACCACATTACCACCACATTACCACCTACAACACATTACCACCACATTACCACCTACAACACATTACCACCACATTACCACCTACAACACATTACCACCACATTACCACCTACAACACATTACCACCTACAACACATTACCACCACATTACCACCACATTACCACCTACAACACATTACCACCACATTACCACCTAGAACACATTACCACCACATTACAACCTACAACACATTACCACCACATTACCACCTACAACACATTACCACCACATTACCACCTACAACACATTACCACCACATTACCACCTACAACACATTACCACCACATTACCACCTACAACACATTACCACCTACAACACATTACCACCACATTACCACCTACAACACATTACCACCACATTACCACCTACAACACATTACCACCACATTACCACCTACAACACATTACCACCACATTACCACCTACAACACATTACCACCACATTACCACCTACAACACATTACCACCACATTACCACCTACAACACATTACCACCACATTACCACCTACAACACATTACCACCTACAACACATTACCACCACATTACCACCTACAACACATTACCACCACATTACCACCTACAACACATTACCACCTACAACACATTACCTACCAGCCACCCACCCCGGCTCACGGTGAAGCAAAGCTCCGTGGTGGTCACTTTGTGCTCTTGCAGCGCCCTCAAGCGATGGCGAGCAGAAGGGCAATGCTCTAAGGAGAGCGCTAGGATTTAATACCTGCTGAGAAATCGTATGACATCTACAAAGCCTAAAGCGTGTTCCACGTGCGGATTTTCAGACATTGGAACAATATTGTTTATATTCTTTGACATCAAAGGCAGCCTTAAAGCGCCCTGCCAGCCTCTCCTTTTAACCCACGCGCAAACAAAAGCAGCTGATACAGTGCCGCGGTGACGTGCAGTGCCTTGCTGTCGATAGAAAAACCTACGAAGGTTGATGGCACAGAGATAGCATGCTGTGTGTGGCCATATTTACATTAAAACATCGGCTAGCTTTTAATGTCAGAATGCCAATATTGTGAGTGACAGCCCGATTGATTTTATAATCAATTGTCTTTACTTGGCTCGGTGTGGTGATGTGACCATGCGGTGGCGTGTTTGCCGCTGGTTGCGGAGGTTCGCTGTTCGTGCCCAGTGACCGCCCTGGTAAATACTGCCAGAGTATTAACCACAAAGTACGCGCCGTCTCCTTCACGTTTCTATCAAAGATCCCCGTGACGTTATTCGAGAAACAGCAGGCTACGTGTGCCGGCATCACGGCCCAGATTCGCATATTACCCGACTGAAAAAATCCACAAAGAAGCATCTCGTCCGACTGACAAACTAATGCTCATGTATAAGAATAGGTTTAACCCTTTCTGGCAACAAAACAGTTGTGTTAAGATGTTCAAACACCAAACAGACACCTTTTGCAAGGAATCATGTCTGCATTAAGCACACGTACTTGTGGTGAACATGCAAAAAAAATGTTTTATCTGGTAATATATGACATTGTCTTTGGAACTGATTGGTCTACACCAGATACAGCCTTCTTTAGGGCCTGGTCTCAACCAGTGTTAGACCAGAGAACGGCAAAAAGCAAACAGTACAAAGACAATGCCACTATCAGGGCATTAATAGCTCGGGGTGAGCAGCTACAACATGGGACCATGCAGGAACTGCTACCACCTCGTGCTACACAGGGACTGCTGCCACTTGGGACCCCCTGGATAAACTGCAGCAGTACACTGAAATGGTTGAGATAAGCCATTGAAGTGATCTATAAATTAAATCGATATCCTGCGAATACGTTATATTTTCCACAAACAAATAAATGTGATTGGGTGCGCATGGACATGTTGTTATCCACTATTGTCTTCTTACACCTAATCCACAAATGTTCCCATAGATATATAAGTTTTTAAACCTTACATAAATGTATGAACACCCGCTATGTTTTAGAAATGTTGTTATGAATATCCACAAAATATTAGCGGATACTCTACTTTCCACATTTTTCCAAGAAAATTTTAAATACCCTTTAAAGTGGCTTGAGTGAACCCTATGGCGATTTTGAAGGATAAATTAAGTAAATTAAAACATCTATTTACCTTCGTCAGCAGAAGAATAGATGCTGTTCTCCTCCATCTCCAGGGGCTTAGAGCCAAGGCCATTATCAAATGATCCATATCCTGAGGCCGCCTGCTGCTCATGGACAGATGGAGAGGAAAACAAGGAAGCGATGCACATTAAGGAAGCACACATTAAGGTAGCGCACACGTGAAATATACAACACACGGGGGCAGATTAACCGAGAACATTCTGCTGAAGAGACAAAAAGGTTAAAGCAGTTAAAATGGTGGTCAAGCTTCCGGAATGCCGCACCCCCTCCTCCTCTGCTCCTCTCCCCTCGACTCCCCCCACCCTCCCATCCCCCCCTTGTATACCCAGCACTATGAACCACAATTGGTCCAATCGGTAGGTTCCGTGGGGTAAAGTGTGGGTACCCCGATCTCTTCCAAGCCGTCCGGCCGATTTGGCAAAGTCGGCCAAAATATCCGAGGTGTGCTGTAGAGCTCCCTCCACCAGCAGTGGCGAGAGAAAGTTGTTTCACGCCGCCACCTTTGCCTTTACTACCCGTTTACCTACATAGGTATATATGCACATCCCTTTGTCATTCCACTGCTGGATTAGGGCCTTCCCATGCTACGTGGATCGTGGAGGATTTTGGCCATGCTGGTCAGGGAGGGTGGGTGAATATGGGGAGCAAACACACATTGTTATAACAATGTGAGCTCCTACGTTAAAACGATATGCTTGCATATACAAAATTCAAAACAATCGAGACAACAATGTGAAAGATTAAGCCCAGGAGAAGGGATGGAAACAAATAAAAGTTTGCACACATTCGAAATGCAAAACTGCAAGCGAACATGCCGTGTTTATCTCTGCATGCAGTGGGTGAGAAGGTTTTCACTTTAGGTATGCTATCAACCAGCGATCAACCAAACTCTGCATATATTGCATGAGTGGGAGTTGTATTTGCTTTAAGTAACGATTTCTATGCAACAGTTTATTTTTTCACCACAAAAAAAAACCTTCATTGATTACATCTATAAAGCACCCCGAAATTTGTACTGCAACACTGAAGATCTCAAGTCAACTCTTAGCACCTAGCGTGATCTTGCTTAACGGGGTCACGACTCAAGATTGGCAACGACGCGATTTACTTTAGCATGTCGCGCAGTCTACGATCTTTCACGCTCTGTGTGTACGAGGAAAGGCTGCGACACCCATCGCCTACTGCAAGTGCGGCCGATTTGGGCATCATCTCCCCAGCCCTCTTCAGCATTTGCAGGCAGTCTGTACGGCGGGCCGAGTTGGGCTGCCACCTACCCCACTGTAGAAAAACCCCACGTGTACTTCCCGGCCAGATTAGCTCTCTCAAAACAGTTTCCAGTTTCCTAAAATTCAACACAAGGGCTATAACAGATCTTCGATCGGTACAAGCTATTACTGCCACCAGAACGCAGATGCCTCAACACCCCCACCCCAATGTACAGGGTGGTCCAGATGTCTTGTGGCCCCCAATTAATTGACCCCTTAAGGGCGCAACGCCCGAACCACAAATACGAAGGAGAGAGACGTCATCACAGAGACACGCTCCCACTCCGCTGCTCCCGACGCGGATGTCTGGCTCGCCCACCTGGATGTGGAGTTGTAGTTGTGGCTCCGCATCTACATCAGCAGCCACACGAAAGTAGAATAATTTTTTTTTTTTAAATAAACCTTACTTGAATTTTTGTTATAAAGTTTTGGGATAACGAAATGGGGGGGGGGGGGGGAGGGTTACAAGACATCTGGACCACCCTATAAAATAGCCACAACTTTCAGCATGGAGTGAGTGGCGAGGCGAGATCAGCTCCCCAAACTGGTTTGGGCAGGCACGTGTGGGACGGGAGGGGAAGGAACGCGTGCCGAGCCAACTCCTCGGCTGATGAAACCACAGTGGACAGAACCGGGCAGGTTTGGACCGCGCGCAATGCACGGATACACCAGCGGCATGCGGCAGAAAGTGGCCAGTCTCGCTGGGACATTTGGGGGTTTGAACGCATTACTGTACTGCTAAGGTTATGAGTGGGAGGATCGGCATGGTAGGTTGGTAAATACTGTACCAGCCTCATGACCGTATGAGTTACAAAGACACATGCCGTATGTTACACTGTAAACGTATCGATGTCAAGCATAACGAGGACAGGATAGTCACAATCCAACCCTTTTGTAATTTCACCATCGCCATGAGAGTTGTTCGACCATACTTCACCACACTGGTCACTGCGAGTTGCTAAACACGAGTGGGGATGGGTGGGGGGTGGTGCCCAGGTCTGATCCGCACATGACTCGGTGCCGCCCACGTTAGCCGCCGCCAAGGTTGGGGGTCGAACTCAGGTCGCCGGGTTCACAGCCCGCAACGGAGGCTGCTGCACACCGGCTACTCGATCGCAATGTGTACAATTTGCAAAGATGGGCAGTCTATACTTATCAAACTTAGTAATACAACGGCAGAGGCAAACACCACCATAACACTATCAAACACAGTGTGACCTGACAATTTCAATCAACACCAAATGATCATACTCGTCAAGGCCTCTTGTTTTAAACAGGCAGTGCACTGTTTCGACATACGTTCAGGGCGACGTTCACGTACTTTGACAAAGTGTGAAAGTAAAAACTTGGCGTGAATCAGCAAAGCCCGCAACCTCCATATTCAAATCTTCATCTATCCTGAATTCACAGGAGATTTGCCAGAGATTCACCGAAACGCCTCCAACCAGCCAGAGGGCGCGACGTCAGTTGGGCTGTGCCAAACGCCCGTCCAGGTGTGTGCCTGGACACCTGCGGTGAGACAGGTAAAGGTGCAGCCCTGCAGATGCTTGCGAATGCCGCTGCTAGCGGAAGGGCCTCCGCTGGAGCAAACTATGAAGAGCATTTGGCTTACCGTACCACATTGACATGTTGGAACGGGTGGCTGTACCCACATTTTACTCCATTGCACACGACCTGCCAATCGATGGAATGTGGTGTAGCCATTTACATTGCTGAGTG
Source organism: Petromyzon marinus (assembly GCF_048934315.1). Taxonomy (NCBI): domain Eukaryota; kingdom Metazoa; phylum Chordata; class Hyperoartia; order Petromyzontiformes; family Petromyzontidae; genus Petromyzon; species Petromyzon marinus. The sequence goes on along the minus strand of NC_133695.1, from coordinate 940,523 downwards.
AACAGAGGCGGGGCGGGGGGGGATTTAAGAAACTTGCACCATTGTTTTAACTAGTTTTCAGAGGCAACCTGGCCACACGTGATCGCTCGTACAAGTTAGCTTATCGTGTTTCTAAATATGTAGGGCAAACCCAAAGGACCCGGGGGAGAAAAATCGACATCGCCACAGGGAGAGAGAACATGCAGCCTCTATAATACACAACATATATCAGGGTCGGGATCAAACCCCCGACCTACTGTGTACCAGGCGAGACAGATAACATCTCACCCCATAATAAAGGTCAGCACCAGTCTTTCCCGTATTATGAATAAAAAGAGCAGTTTGTGCTGTTTACCTAAGCAAGCACTGAGCACGCTTTTACCCCAATTCGACGTTGCTTGCATTCCACGTCATATCTTTCAGCAAGTATTCACATAGCTACTTCAGCAAAAAAAAACAGTAACGTGCCTGCTGTTGTTCAATTTTAACCAAATATCTTCCTCGGTACAAAACAGCTGCTGTTTCTCTCACTCCTTTCCTCATACCCCCAACTCCAGACAAGAGCCAGACGAAATCCAGCAGCGCTCTTTCCATCTTCATTATCCCCGCAGCCTCACTCAAAGCACGAGCGACCACTTGTGCCGATATTTAGTGTGCACACGCTGGGGAGAGTGAGTCAGCTGGGTCAGCGGTAGAAACTGAAAAGGTTCCAAAAGTTCAAATCCTGGTGAGGGGTTGACTCAACCCATCATCTCTCTGGGGTCGATAAAAAGGAGTGTCACTTTGTGGGGGAGTCAACAGTGGTTGTCCAATGCAAAGAATCGCCACCGCCATTAGAACGTGGAATTTCCACCACTGGCTAAGCGCTGTACAAGGTAGATGGGTACTGCTTCAATGTTCATTTGAGCAGGAAATCACTTGGCACGCTGTGGTCGTTTTTATTTGACAACTTTCTTGAACAGTGCATACCATGAATGCATAACTATAACCGAACCTAAAATAATAACTGAACCTACCCACTGTTCTAAAGACAATAACTGCAGTTGTCACTATCCTTTAAAAATATGCGCCCGCACAGACTTGTGTTAGAGAGCAACCCTGCTCTCACAAGCGAATTCATCACTGAGCGTGGGAGTCTGCGCGTAGCTTTGAAGACGTTTTTTGTACAGACATCATTATGGACAAGTGCATGAACTGTGGGGTGCGTCCCACTCATTTATTGTGATTGCAGAAGGGTTTCCTGGGAAGTGGTCTGTACAAAGAGATCAGTGTGGGGGGAGTGTTGGTTGTTCTAAAGTCTGTGTCTGTTGCGTATGTTAGGGTGAACCAAAAGCAATAATTAGGTTGTGGTGGCTGCTTCTGCTATTTTTGGAGCAGTTATTTTGACACCATATGCTGTGGTCTCACAGGCCAAACAAAGGAAGGTCTTTATTACATTTGAAGACGTTTTTAATACTAAAAAATACCCTGTACAGTGTTTGATGTTATACAGGTACAGCCCTTTGTTAATCCTCCCCACGAAGTTACGAGGTTCATGGGGATTATTTGACCAAACTTCACCATGCTAGTCAGTGTGGGTTGGTGAATGTGTGCGTAATAAAGTTGTATGGGACAACAATGGACACGTTTGTTCAGAGGAAGACTAGGGGTTCAACCCATCACACTGCAGGTCAAAACACCTCTCTTTCCTCACACTGCTCAACTTTGGAATACCCTCCCATTGTCTCCTTTTTACTTAAGTTCGTAGAATAATCTTGCACAATAAAAAAACGTAATAATGCTTATGTATTCCACTTTCAATAACGCTGTTTAATGTGGGTTGCTCAGCAATGTGAACTTTTGAACCTGTAATCAGACACTGTGATTTAAATAAAAACATCACCTAATATTTTTCACGGCACAAACAGGTACAAGGTCTGTGAGCAGTGCTTAATGGTTGTGAGTGGGTGTACACCAGAAATCTGCATTGAAAACAGTTCACACAAATATTTGAAACCACCATGTACATTCTGAATGTTTTATACTGTTTACTTCAAGGATATTAACAACCTTTTTTTAATCAATGGTAATTCTCTAAACCAGGATCCCAAACAGCTTGCAACCCACCAGTCTGCCTCTTCATGTTTACCAACCTTCTCCGTTCAAACACAAATTAAGTCGCTGCACGTAGCCATGCAGTGTGCGATGATCTCGTCAAGGTGAATAAACCGTCACGTGAAATTCGGTCATCTTCGCAGCAGCGGCTATTTGACTCGCCATCGAACAAAGACGGTCACCGCGTCGCGCGCTTTGAGATGCCCTTCTGCGGCTGTCTGGAACGCTCTTCCTTTCGATATTACGAAGCCACTGGAGCTATGCACTTTGAAATCTAGATTGAAAACTCATTTCTTTAGAACTGCTTTTTGTGTTTAGTTTGTTGTCCCTCCCCCGCACCTCCGATTAATGTGGTTGGCTACGTACGGTGCGAAAGAAGTTCAGCATACATACCCGATGGTTGGTAAGCAACAACAACAACAACCGCCATTTGCCACTAAGTGGCGGTGACGTCACCACGACACTTGTGCCAGGCCATGTGCACCTTGAGGCCACGTGAAGTGTCGAATGCCCGCTGGCAGGAGGTCACAGGGCAGACCCAAGTGCCACGGGTCGACTGACTAAGATGACTGAGATGACTGGCTGATGCACCACCTGTGCCCCCTACTATGCCAACCTGCTGTGCTTTAGCCACCCGGCGCTCCGCTTGTTGTTGTGAGCGTCGCTCCTCCACCCTTCGTTGTTGTTGGAGGACGACTGCCTCAAACTGCCCAGTAGCGTCCTTCACGAGCCTCTTCCACAGAGGCCGATCTTGACACCGCTGGTACCAGTCATCGGCAAGTCCACTCAGCTCCACGTCCTACTGTACCACATCACTCCATCTCTTCTCTAGCCCGTGCCGCGCCCATTTAGCTCCCTCAATCCGGCAGAACAAAAGCTGTTTCGGCATGCGGTGGCTGGGCATGTGGGCTACATGACCCAGCCAACGCAGCCTTGCCTGCCGGAGGAGCTCACCGATGGGACCTTGCCCAGATCTTTAAAGGATTTGTGAGCTCCTCACACAATCCAGCCTGGTTAAACCCAGGATGGATCATAGGCAGGCTAGCCTAAATGTTTCTAACCGGCAAAGATGTTCCATTAGGGGGATCCACGTTTCGCAAGCGTAGAGAAGGGAGGGAATGACCGTGGCCGAGAAGACCTGAAGCTTAGTGCGGAGCGACAGACCAGGTAGCTTCCACACAGCGTTACGCAACCGATGAAAAGATATTGCCGCTCGACTGATTCGGAGTGAGACCTCTGCTGTTAAACTGGAGCCGATCATAAGCACACTGCCCAGGTATGGGAAACTCTCCACTCTCTCCACAATTGCCCCATCACCGATTGGGAGTTGTGGGGGTGGAGTGTCCGATGGTACAAAATACCCAGGCAGGTACTTAGTTTTGGTGGGGCTGATGGTAAGGCCCCATCTCTTAGTGGCACGCTCCAGTCTCAGCAGCAGCGTCTCCAACTCCTCCTCTGTATGAGCAGCTATTACCAAATCATCGGCATACATAACGTGGTTGAGCAATAGGGAGCCATCCCTTGACCGCACCCGGGCATCGATCAGCCTCCCATTATCTGTACCAAATGGAGATTCCCCCGGTACAGCTATTGAAGGCTTCACAAACTACGTGGTCAAAATAGATGTTAAATAATGTGGGAGCCAGAGGACATCCCTGTCGCACCCCAAGATGTACAGGGAATGGCTCTGACTCCCGCCCACGTAGTTTTACCCGGGCCCGCTCACCATCATGAAGGTCCTTAATGATCGTGAGCAGAGGGTCAGGGACTCCAAAAGCACGAAGAACAACCCAGAGCCCAGGCCTACTGATGGTATCATAGGCCTTGACCAGGTCAATAAAGCAGAGATGTAGGTCTTGCTGGAATTCCTTACACCTCTGCTGTAGCAGACAGAAAATATGGCATTTGTGCAGGACCGCCCTTTCCTGAAACCGCATTGGGGCTCCGCAAGCCTCTCCTCAGCGTGCCTGGCAAGGCGATGTTGAATAATCCTTGCCAGGACCTTTCCCGACACACTGAGGAGTGAGATGCCCCTGTAGTTGTTACAGTCTGTGCGGTCTCCCTTCTTAAAGAGGGGGACCACCAGGGCATCCTTCCAATCCTGCGTAACCCGTCCAGTTGTCCAGACTGTTGTCATGATGTCATATAGCGCAGTCTGTGCACAAACGCCACCCTCCCTCAGCATTTCGCTTGGGAGATCATCTCCGCCTGGTGCCTTTCCTGGTCTCAAACTCCGGATCGTCTCACGGTTGCTAAACGCGTCAAGCGTGACGCGTTTAGCAACCGTGAGACATGTGCAGCTGTGCGTTCAGAATTAATTTGTACCCAAGCGGAAAACAATTAGTAATCACGGAACAGTAGACCATGGTGTTTTGTGAGGATTGGAGTTTGGGAAAGAAAAGTGGCCCTGAAGCAAATTCACCGCTTTGGCACCGAGTCGCACGTGCACTCACCGGGAAGGCAATCTGACAGAGTTGGCAGAACCAATCGCCGAAGTCCGCTTTCTCGGCCGCCAGGTAATACTCCTTGGCCGTGGTCTCAAGGCGCAGGACGAGGCAGTCGCGCGGGGCTCCGAGCTCCTCGTTGCGCTTGATGCTCACGCAGTCGGCCATCTTGATGATCTTCTTCTCCTTGCTGCGGCTGTGCCGCTCTGCGGCGTCCTTGCCCTCGAGCAGCTCGAGGCGAGCGACGCCGCAGGTGCTGCCCGAGTACAGCGCGCCGTGGACCTTGCGCCACGTTCTCTGGGTCACGGCAGAGGTGGGGCGGGGGGGGGGGGCCGGGGGGGGGAGAATGTGCCCAATTGTTTACGATCCGAGAACAGAATCGCTGCAGCACTGCTCCTCTTCTTACATTGAGAATCTCGGCACAGTGGTGTCTTGAAGGACATCACAGGTTCGAGTTATACGAGCACGTAGGTTTTTTTTGCAGTTGTGCTGTGTAGTTCTCAGAATTTTTTTTTGCGCGTTGTACCAGGTGTTGTACAACAGGATATCTCCACGCTTTGCTCCACAAGCCATAGGACTTCCTCAGGAACTGAATCAAGATCTTTCCAGCACACGTCTCCACATCTCTGCTTGGTGTCAGCATCTCGCTGCATGCATCTGTGTCAAACAATTAATTCTTATTCCATAAATAAGCCATACTGTGCAATTATCTTAAAAATTACAAACCATATGTACTGCAATATGTATGAGGTTTGCAGGGTTTTTTTACTGAGGTTACCTAACTTACAAAACTGGCCCATATATAAATTTAAATAAATGTATTCTATTTTACAGCCCTTTGTCAAGCCACTGGTGGAGGAAGGCCTCTCCCACACCATGTCAGCATCTGTGGTCGACTTCTGTTTGTGTGTGTGGCTGCGTACAAAGACTTGTGAACAAGCCAATGTGTGCAGTTGAGTGTATTAAGAAATTACGTGTCACAATATGTATTCTATGGGTCTTTCGGTAAAAGCCATATGGCTTTACCGAGAGGCCCATAGAATATGTATTCCTGCAGCCACGAAAGCTTTAAGTCACAATATGGTCGGAACTTTTGGTGCATTTTGAGATGGCACTGGCCATAGGCTATGCAGTATGAAGCCAAGAGGAAGTTCAAAACATGTTCATGTTTAAATGTGATGAATTTAATCTGGTTGGGGCCACAATAAAAATGGACACTTTCAAACACCCACAATCCATACTCCAGTTAATACCGAACATATGAAAGTTAACAAATGTGGAGCAGTGCCACTCATAACCAACAGATGCTTCAATTGCACACTCAAGTTCAAATAGCGTATATCGATGCCAAGCTAAGAGGAAGCTAAAGTCCAGTATTTGAAAAAAAAAGCGGACATTGAACATAAAATGGTGAACATGACATGGAATACAGTAACTTTGCACAATACATGTACAGTATTTTAACACCACAATTTTACAATGAAAATAAAAAAGAGATATGACTAATGTACTGCAATTGAAAAAAGACAACCAGTCGGGACTTGCAATCCAAAAGGCGCCAGTTTCATTCCATGGCCCAGCATGGCAGTTGAAAAGAAAAACCACTTACTATCGATGATCTGGAAGTTTGGCCAGTGTGGAAGAGTTGGCTAAAAGACCCTTCTCCTTCAACAGTGGCATGAGCAAGAAATTGCAGGCATGCACCTTGCAAAACGGACCAGCCAAAAATATCCTGTAACATTTGCATATCTCCACTGCATCAATCCAGAATACACTGCACTACAGGTCACCATCCATGTTGGTGTGCCACTAACACACACGTGGATACAAACAGCACGTGTTCCACCACTGCTGAGAAGCCTTACAAGATCCTGTCAAACCACTACGTGACAGAACCACAATATGGATTGTATACATATTTCTTTTTAAATATACATTATAGTACAGTGTTGCGATATTTAGGATACTATACATTCATTTAATGGGTTTATAATTCGCTTATTTAATACAAATACTGCTATAGGATAGTTATTAAAATAACAGTGATTTGTAAAAGCCATATAATAAACGGGTAGAAAGGTCCTTCCATAGAAACGATCACTCGCCAAAAGGATGACATTGTACACATCCTTTATATTTTGTCGAACTAATCAATGTCAGATGCGATTAATATTTTTGAAGGAAAGAAATCAGCTAAGGTACATGTGCAGAGTGGTGACATGGCGGCAAACGAAATGCGCTATCAGCCCGGTGACCTGAGTTCCATTCTCGGCCCTGACCAAAATCAGTGTCGAGCGATAGCAGAAAGATTCTGGGTCTGCCACTTCAACTCGCACTGCTTAGTGGCGATTATTATACATACATAGTACAATTTTAAGATTAACCTTAAAAACAGAGCTTCTCTGCTCTAAGGGTGAATGTCACATGAAGTTTGGATCATTGTTTGAAAAGCTGTATTGAAAAAAACACGGGTTGTTCTTCAAGCACATTATTTAAACGTTAAGAGATATTTTAATAATTTCTTAAATAATCCACATATATTTTCAGGGATGACTATATTATACAGAATGTTAGGTTGTATAAGACGGTTAAAACATTTCTTTAAATTTCCCCGGAAAAAGATTGCAGCGCTATATTTCTAAACTTTCTGTTTTGCAACAGATCAGATGAACACTCCGATCAACTGAAATACTACGGCCGCATTCTAAATTCACCATCGACATGTACGCAAGACATTGCTTGCCGCTGTCAAATCATGCCCGCGTTTGGTACAAGTCTCGTTACAAAGTTACGTTACAAAGTTACGTTGTGGAAATAATAATTTCGTGAATCAAAGTTAACCTGTTTCTGGCCCCTGACTGCTCTTCGGGGCACGCGTGAAATTGTATTTAAACAAAGTTGAGTCCCAGAAGGCATTCCCATCTTGTAAGGAACTACCGCAATATAATTTTTCCAAACACGATACGACATACATTTTTAGTGTAAGATAATTACCATATGGCGATATCAGTTTCATGTCAATTTGTAATTATATTTGTATTATTATTGCATTGTTTTTATGCTTTGTAACACCCCCAGTACGTAAAAAGATAACTTAAAAGTTCAACTGTAGGTGAGTCAACATAAGCCTGTCACAATTCTTCGAATCACATTAATAATTACGTTTGAGCTCCAATGAAAAGCCAGTCTTTTAGAAGGTCAGATAAAGATGTGAATTCCCAATTAAATATTTGAGATGTTTCTTGTTCACTATTGCCAACTTCAGAAAACCCGCTTGCTTCATAGCATTTTGGGAAATAATTAAAAACTGTACAGCGCTGTCAAAGCCAAGTATAGAAACTAGAACCACACGTCTGTTATTATCTCATGCCAAAGTGAGGACACCAATGGAATTGTTTAATTACCTTGACTAACACGTGCGTTAAGAAGTCTCCGTACCCCACTCCCTGAGAGGGTAACATCCCACCGCATACTCATGACTGCGACGCTATCACTTCTACTCCGCAAGTTTGTATGGTATAGCTCTCCGATGTATCGTTGGGTTGTACCATGAGTTATTGGACACGATGTCCGACGTTTTGCTCCACATGCTTAATTCAGTTCCTGAAGAAGCTCCCCAGGCGTACGAGGAGAGCGACATTTGGGAAGGAAATTGTGCCGAAAAACACGCTGGGCGACTGAAATACACCGGGGAGTTGCACTTCTATCGCTTTCTATTGGCTAATAAGCTGCAGCATTAGATGCGTAAAGTCTAACATTTATCGGTCAGATTGACATTGTTTTTAAGCAAATATCTCAAACAAACACAGCCTGTACAATAAGTATTTAAACTATAATTATCCACGTATATTTAACATGTTCATAAAATGTTACTGGGCAAACACCGAATGCTGCATAGAAAAAATGACTGAAAAGCGCCACCTTGGCAAATTCGTTTCATTGCGGATGACGACGAGTGACGTGTTTGTACAAAAAAAAAGAAAATTGTCCCAAAGGGAACATGCAGCAATGTGTGAATCAGAGACCCCGAGACGAGATCTTGACGAGACTTTCCCGGCACACCACCTTGATCATTTTCCACAATGTTGGCAGCGGCACATTTTCGGCAAAGATCTGACAAAAACAGTCTTGAATGGGGCCAGCAGTGCATGGATTTCTGCATGTAAGAATCAATTATGCATTTATTTTTTACTGTACGCATATGAATGTTTACGTTTAGTGTGATGAAGTCAACTAAATTGTACAAGTGAGCTGTAACGAAAAGACAATACAAATGAGAGAGTTAAAAGGAGACGAGAAAGATTGGACTCTGAACCCCTAATTGTGGCACGTCATTGCGGCCGTCTGGAACGCTCTTCCTTCCGATATTAGCAAGCCACTGGAGCTATGCACTTTTACACATCGATTGAAAGATCATTTCTTTAAAACTGCTTATTGTGTTTAGCTTGTTGTCCTTCCCCCGCACCTTCAATTACCACGGTAGTCTATGTACGGTGCGAGAGAAGGTAAACATGCCTACTGTGGGGGGTTGAAATGTTACATGGCTAATGATCATCATCGTTATCATGCTTAGGATTCATCCTGTTATCTCGATTTATCCACGATTTAAGTTTGTCGATCAGAGTAATAATTACTTTCATGCCTAATCGGGGGTGGACTTTCATGCCCATCTGTGGACATGAGAAACGTCACTGTGATGTAACAGTTCACTTACATGTTGGGAGAAAGGCACAAAGGGTATTTTGGTAAGCATCATCATTATCGGCCATGCTTAATCCACTGCTGGATGAAGGCGTCCCCAAAGTCGTCGCCATCTCTCACGATCCTGCGATGTAGCATCGGTATGCATAGATGCATTCATTCGTCGGCCTTATAGTCAAATACTGTGGAGTATCGAGTAACTTGTCTCATCCATTCCATAAGGTTTCGGGGGTGAGAACATACATAGTTGCCCTTGTCACAATAATTCGTATCGGTCTTTTGAGTCGAGAGCTACTTCAGTCAACTCTTCCACCTTGCAATGCTCAGACATGAAAGTGGTGTACAATGTAATAAATTGTTACCACAAACTATTTTCGCGGACTATCTAATTCAGTAACACACAAAAAAGCCATCGTACCACATTTCTGTCCACAAATTTTTCCAGGAGATGGTGGTTTGGCTTCACAGCCAGAGTAACCTCAGCTGATAAGAGTGATCGCTATTGGGTAAAATTATGGCTATTCTCAGCGTTATGCATTGCGTGTATTGTGCCAGATAACATTTTTTCAAACGCTAACCCATTATTTTAACCTGTACCATATTATTGTCCAAATATCTACAACTTAGCATCGATATAAATTGTCACATTTCTCAGGTGTTTAGTGAAGGGTTCAGGTGCAGCCCTTCAATATATTTGCTCACGCCAAGGCTGGTGGAAAAGCCTCCACTTGTGGCAGCTCTTCGCAGCCCCTCTAAGATGGTAGTTGGCCTACTCTTCCACCCTGGCCAGGCAACCTGGAAGGGGTCGAAGACTCCACACCTTACTGCACCACATGCAAGCAGCTGATCGATTGTGCCGAGTAAACAGAGGTGGGGAGCATTTAAGAAACTCACCTGTTGTTACAACTACCGCACCAAGAGATGGAACCGGTACTGCTCACTACGCTCTTTTCTAAACAGGCTGTGTTTATAGTGATCACTTTAAATTGTATATAACTGCTCTACTCATTTACACGTAACATATGCAAAACAACCATCTGTTAGCCATCAGCTGCTGATTCCGTTTAGATGATTCACGTAATGCACCTACTAATGAACTGCTCGAGTAATTGCTGGGAACACGCGTATACATAATAAGTGTGTCGCTAGTGCTGAGTATCCCAGCAGATAAAAAATATTCCATGAGACCACAACAGGATACTGAACCACAATTTTCCCGACAAACTAGCACTGGCTGTGGTGCATTCGCTGCAACGGAAGCTGGGACATTTTGATAATGGTAGTTCACACATTCACACTCAGGCATACAAAATTAGCAACACGTGTTTGATTGTGTGCACACACACACACACGCACGTGTCTTTGTTGCCAAGCTGCCTTCTTTTAGAAGCCTATGACTGATACATTTGACATTTATCCTCGTCTGTTTACATTTTAGTATAATAGTTACCCTCTATCTGTTCAATGTTTCTGTAACTTATAGTATTATGATCAGTCTGCTCGAGCCAACTTATGCTGTGGGGAATGTGTATTATTTAACAATGATTTATGTTCGTGTAATATTTAAAAACAAAATTCTATGACATAGTTGTGTCTGCACTGAGTTGAAATTTTCTTCATTGGTGTAATGTATTTATTTTGTTCTTCTTTTTATATTTTGGTAGCCCACGTGACTCATGCAAATGAGACTCCCCCGTGGTCCCTTGCGTTCTCACCTGGTTAATAGAAACATAAACTTGATTATTGTTGCTTGTAAACATAAGCGCAAAATGACGCGTAGAATGCAAGCTTCTACAGCTATGGATTCACAAACTTGAGAAATAGTGTGGCCAAATGTTTACAATTCCCGTACATGGAAATGTTGCATCGTTAATACTTACTTCGCACACTCAGGGTGCTTATGGCCAAAACACCCGAATTTGCTAGTCTCATCAGACAGTGCCCAGTAATCATCATGCAACGTTGGGCCAAGGTTGGCTTTTGGTTGGCACCATTAGATCAAGTGGCCCAACGTTGGCCCAACATTGCACATTTACCATGTGGAAGCTAAGCAGGTTTGAGCCTGGATAGTGCTTGGATCGGTGGCGATCGTTCACAACTGGGTTTAACCGGGCAGGGGATGCATGGTGGGCAGCACTGCGCCAGTGCAGCAAAAACATGTTTTGTGCTGTAGCATAGTCTATACCGTCTATGCTCCCACCTTCATCAACCAACACTACTACCGACCAGAGTGATGAAGTATGGCCAAATAACCTCCGCAGCCCGCACCACCATACATCAACAACAACCGTGCAGGGTGAATAGTATAACATATTCTTGGTTCTTTCGGTAAAGTCACCACATAGAAGGGAAACAATAAAATAATAAAAATATAAAACAATAAAATTATCACGACGTTTCGACTGCAACACAAGCAATCATCATCAGGTGTGAAAACCACAACAAGAAAATTTGAAAAATGTTGTGGTTTTCACACCTGATGATGATTGCTTGTGTTGCAGTCGAAACGTCGTGAGAATTTTATTGTTTTATATTTTTATTATTTTATTGTTTCCCTTCTACGTGACTTTACCAAAAGAACCAAGAATATGAATCCCTGCAGTCACAAAAGCTTTAAATCAAAATTTTGAATAACATACTTACAGAATTACTGAAGTGGACACGAAACTGTTCACACTATGTAAAACTAATTTAGACACGATACCTTTAGCATGTTTGACTGCACGTATAGTTGCATTGTGTTTAATGACGGTCAGAGGGAGGGATATTTACTGTTGCATGAAGGCCAATTCATACCTCTACCACAGTGTTAGCGCGTTACCAAATGAGATTTTTACTTATTTATTATATTTAGTTCAGTTCATTTGGAGTAAGGCCCACTAAGATGCTTTGTTTCCACGACGATCCAACCTACACGGATAGTATGGCAGCAAGCACGACACAGGGGAAGGGAAGCTTTACAATAGTTGCATAGAACAAGGTTCTCATGGTTAATAAACAACCAGAATAATACCCTACTAGAATAATATTCAGTCCTCTGTGTCAATCCCCTCCTGGATGAAACTTCCCCATTCTGCGTAGCCATGGGCGTTCTTTAAATCAGCGAGGTTTATTTGAATAAAAGCTGTTTGATATATTTTCTTGGACAAATTTAAAGATATATACATGTTTATAATTTATATATCATTTAAAAAAATCAATAGTTTCCTTTCTATGCTGTCGAATATCCATTACAGTAAAGAGATGTTGGACACAGTGAATACATTCGAAGTTTAAATAAGCTTCACATGACAAAATTACAACCGATGACATTCATCATCAAGATGCTCCTGGAAAACTGCATGAATCACGTAAGATTACAACAGTGGAGGTAAAATGTTCGGAAATGTCTTCCTCATGCCACTTCGGGCGCCAGGGCCTTCACGAGAGGGAGCTCTCGCGAAGGCCCATTGAGAGGGGCGCCGCGGTGGCTAGGAGATGTTCACTACCTCGCCTGGTATGCAGGAGGTCGTGGGTTCAATCTTGACCCTGACGCCTGCTGCTGCTGTATATTTAGAGTGTGTGTGTCTCTCATCATCATCACGGTGGCTAGATGTTCACTACCTCGCCCGGTGTGCAGGAGGTCGTGGGTTCAATCTTGACCCTGACGCCTGCTGCTACTGCTGTATATTTAGAGTGTGTGCGTCTCTCATCATCATCATGGTGGCTAGGAGATGTTCACTACCTCGCCTGGTATGCAGGAGGTCGTGGGTTCAATCTCGACCCTGACGCCTGCTGCTGCTGTATATTTGGAGTTTCCATGTCTCTCTCCCCGTAATCGCGTGGATTTTTCTCTGTGTTCTCCGATTTTCCCCTCCACATTTAGAATCAACATCACGTGTTTTAGAGTATTTGGCTGCTCTAAATTTGCACGTCACAAGCGACTTTGTTGAGCTTTCATTTGTGGCCAGTTCGCTTCTGAAAAATAGCGAAATATCTCAATGGGCCTAACCTGGTCAAATAAAAACAGTTTAGTCGAAATCGTTTTTATTTGCTTTGCCTGCTCTTCCACACTGACAAGACATGTTGAAATAGGTGACAGTGGCCATACGTGACCCCGCCACCACACACGACCTACCGCTCGATTCTGGTGTGGACAGAAGCGAGGGGGCGTTTCAGAAACCTGTTTCAACTGCCATGCCAGGAGAGCACAATGATCCGTCAACCTCCAGATTGCATTGAGCGTGCTAGCCACGACAGTAGCCATACAAAAAGACAGTGGCGGATCCGTCGGCTTCGCACATTTGTATTTTATTTATATTTACCAGAGAAAATGTGTTCATATATTTTGCTTCATAATTAATGTAGGGCCCAATTTAAAAAAAAAGATTTACATTTTGGGGACCATGCCAACTTTGGGAAGTTTCCAGAGCCGCCTCGGGCTAAAGAGAACGATTACTTTTTGGTAAGTCGTAAGTTGCTCAAATAATTATTCAAATAAAAGCAGAGGAAATATTTACTCCACCAAGTTATTTATCAATGAACTGCGTTGAGGTTTGCTGCACAGGACTGTGCCTGCGTCTATGTAAGTGCGTAGGATGGAGGAAGCATGCTTTTCCAAGAGAAAATAAACAGCTCAGCCTGACCAAAAGGAATGGCTTACTGTCACCCGATGTTTATAAGAAACGACAATGTGGTAATCAGAGGTTAAAGGAAACGGAAATTCAAACTGTTGTACTTTCTGCAGCGAGCCACTTGTGTAAATCGTATTCATGTTGTATACACTTGCTCTACAGCAGTGGTTCTTAACCTTGTTGGAGGTACCGAACCCCACCAGTTTCATATGCGCATTCACCGAACCCCTCTTTAGTGAAAAATAAAATGTGATTTTTTTCAAATTCAAGACATAGATATGTTTTTTACTGGTACACAAAATGAGCCGTGCATGAACATTACCTTGTTCAAAGAATAAAACCAACACAATGCATAAACTCACAACAAATTACATACCTGGAAATCAATGTGACTTCTGCTGTTGCCTTTGAGAGATCAGTTCAGATATGCGTGGCTTCACCTTGGCAAGTGCCACTCTCATGTCATTTTCACAGCAAAGTCTGTTCCTTTTCTTCGTTTTTATGTCCAGCATCCTCGAAAAGGATTGCTCACAAAGATATGTTGTAACAAATGGTATAAAAAAATCCAGGGCTTTCTTAGCAATAACTGGATACTTGTTCATTTGTCGACACCAAAACGTTGAGAGCGTTGTTGTTCTGAAGAGTTGCTGTTGAACCTGGCTCTGCTGAATTTCAATGATTTCGTCGAGGAATTCATCATTGACATCTGCTGTTTCAACAGCAAACGTGAACGGCTGTCTCACCCATGCTGGATATGACTCTCTTGTAGGGAAATATCCGTCGAGAGACTTTGCAAGCTCATCTAAGTGCATGGCAATTGTTTGCTTCAGTTCCGTGGATACAGAAATATCTCCGATTCCAGACACATCTTCGATCTTACTTGCACAGTCGTCCAGAAGCGGGAAGTTTGCGAAGTTATTGTTCTCTGTTCATCATTTCCATAACGGTAGCTTTTTTTGAAAAGCCTTCAGGTGTTCTTCCGCTTCCATGATATTGACTCCACCACCCTGCATCTGCTGATTGAGATGATTGAGAGCTGCGAATATATCAGCCATGTACGCTAAAATGAGAATGAACTCAGGATTTTTGAAGCAATCTGCATGGCAGTGTTGGTGCTCTTGCAAAAACAGGGCTAATTCCACACGCATGGCAAAAACACGATTCAGCACCTGTCCCCGGGATAACCACCGAATATTAGAATGGAGCAGAAGTACCTCAAATTCAGAGCCCATTTCTTTACACAGCTCACTGAAGATGCGGTGCCTCAGAGCACTTTTTCGCACATAGTTCACACATTCCACCACAGTTTTTAATACTTCTGCCATTTTTGGAGGTAAGGTTTTTGTTGCCAACGCATGCCTGTGCAGAATACAATGCGTCACAATGATGTGTGGTGCATCAGCCTTTACTAGCGCACCAAAACCAGACTTTCTTCCCAGCATGACTGGAGCTCCGTCCGTACAAACTGCAGAAACCATATCCCATGAAAGATTGTTGTCTCTGAAGAAGTCATCCACAAGCTTCTTCACATCGGCTGCCTTCGTTGTTGTTGTAAGAGGCTTACAAAATAAAAACTCTTCTTTTATCATGTCGTCTTTCACATAGCGTACAAAAACAGCAAGCTGGCTTAGATCAGAAACGTCTGTGGTTTCGTCGAGTTGAAGGCTGAATTTTGCCGGGCTTGAAATCAGATCCGCGACTACTTGAGCCACGATGTCTTTACTCATGTCTTCTATTCTGTCACTGACGGTGTCATTTGAAAGGGGAATTTGGGATAATTTACCTTCGGCCGCTGTTCCGAGTATCAGATTCGCCATCTTTAATGCAGCTGGTTTCACAAGTGTTTCACCAATGGTGTGTGGCTTGCCCTGCTTTGCGATCAGGTAAGCAACTTCGTACGATGCTGTCAGGATCGGTTTGTTAACAGGTACAAATCCAAGAGCAGGCAGAGTGGCCCTTTCATCGAATCTGGCTCTCTTCACCCTGAATTCAGCAAGTGTTGTGTTCTTGTATTCCCCGTCTCCATGCAGCTTCAAGAAGTGTTCCTTTAGTTTTGCCGGTGCAAGACTAGAGTTGCTCAACTTGGCGTTGCAAATCATGCAGATAGGACGCTCACTCCCATCACGTTCCGTGATACATGAGAATCCATGTTGTACATATTCGTCCGACCACTTTCTTCTTTTGCCCGACATAGGTAGTATGGATAAAATATTAAAGAAATCACACGACGTACGACAACAACAGTCACACGTTGACTACTGAGTACGCACTAATTCCCCGCAGCGCTGATTGGCCAAGCAGTGTAGCATGATCATCTGCAGCCAGTGATGGCCAAGCGGGCCGTGTGTGTCATCACAAATTTACACAATAATTCAAGTGTGTCCGGACCTCCGTGGCGGGGGCTTTGCCGAACCCCTGAGATCGACTCACCGAACCCCTGGGGTTCGATCGAACCCAGGTTAAGAACCACTGCTCTACAGTATCACTAATCTAGCTATGGAGACACAGAAACATGATATTATATTCTGTGCCAATGCCTTCTTTAACTCTGAACAATCATTAGCACTATACAAAGCACAAATCTGGCCAAGGTTGGAAAATGCTGTTGTCATCTGTAGTGATGCACCCAATTCCTACCTAGATGAACAGTAATTTAATAGAATACAACGTACAATAAAACATTCGGGTTGATGACCCAACGTTCCTCGATTTACTCCAGCCACTCTCACTGGCAGTCAGTCACCTGCTGACCACACTTCTATCGCTACTATCATGATTACTGTTCCCACAGCCTTCACTCATCAATTCCTCCAACAATGTCGAGGCTTTGGTCTACCAGACTGTGTTCAACGACCACACTGAAGCTCAAAATACTTGTCTCTCTAAAATACAACTAATTTCCTTACAGTGCTCCAATTTGTAATCCCCTTCCATCCTCTCTTTTCCCACGTTCTGTACGTCCGTTAACGTCTTTCGCACCGCATGTAGCCAGCCGTGCCAATCAGAGGTGCAAAGGTATAACCTTGCTCAATTCATAAAGTGTATTCCTGTAACTTATAACACCTCAATACATCGGCGCTGTCTGTTGCGGGATACTGAGGAGGAGCATGAACTCGTTCTACGCACTCTTGACGTTTTAGTCACCGCTTTGTCGCTGCTGTACTCACGCTCCACTGATCTCCCTTGCAAAATCACCGGGCAATTGGCTAAATGGGATCATCAGTGTAACAACTGAAATAATCTTAAACTTGGTATTTTGGGCCTTCACACCTGTGCTTCATAACTGTGATTGAAATAAACGTCTAAGGACCTTAAAATACTGATACCAGGAAAGCCACACATGATGCAAGTCTTAGAGCTGTAGGCGAATCATTTTGCAGTATGACCAAACATGAAGCTGTCAACTAGCCATCATATGCCAGGCAAGGAATGCCCTTGAAGACAAAATGTAAAGGAATGTTCCCACACACGCGTTCTTAAAATAAACCCCTGAAATCAAGTATAGATTTTCACAACAATGAAGTATTTGGACATACATGTCATACACACACATAGTGATAGACATGTAACATACAATAAAGTATACAATATGGTATGGCTAGACTTGCGCCTGCCATAGGACTTGTGTAATTGTCGCTATTTAGCTCAGGCCTGTAAACAGGAGGTGAACACCGCCTCAAAGCTTATTTTAGCAGGAAATCACCTTGGCTATTCGAATTGACAGTCGACAATCGTGTCAGCGTTCTCTCACGAAACTGTCACATGTAGGTCTGCTGCCGGAAACGGCCATGATTCTTGATAGTACTTGTCAACTGTTTAAACCATCTTTCACTTTGTGAACGCACGACACACACCAGTAAAATAATCAAAAGGATTACGCATTCCATTAACATGGAACGTGTCACATGGAAAGTGACATATTCTTGAACTTCTTTCGCACCGTACGTAGCCGACCTTGTTCATCGGAGGTGCGGGCTCACACACTTCCCAGCCTCCTTATCACCCTCCTTGCATTTCCATTCTCCCATCTACTCATCCCAATCTAACTTAGAATTGAATGCATGGATGCTGTACCTGCACTCTTAAAACTAAATTAATAAGTATGGCAATACAGTGTTATAGCCAGCAGTCGAAAATGTTCTAGTATTGCACATGTAGACTTTGTCAAGCCAGTTCTTTAAGGCCTGCTTGGTGACGTTGTTTATCTAGGACCACTATCTCGTATCCACATGCATTGAGGCTCTTTACATTAATATTTTTTACCGGATTCGAAAAAAAGTATCTTCTTGTTTTGATTCAAAGCTTTTGTGACTGCAGGGATTCATATTCTTGGTTCTTTCGGTAAAGTCACGTTTTATATTTTTATTATTTTATTGTTTCCCTTCTACGTGACTTTACCGAAAGAACCAAGAATATATTCTTGTTATTTTGGTCGTTTTGCACTCCTGTCGTGTTTTTGTATTGTTCGTTGAAACGTTCTGACCCACCCCAACTGGACACATACCTGTCAACCCATACCGTTTTACCACACGTGTTCTTGTACAGGGAAATTGAGTTCCCTGTACAAGCAGCATACCGCCGTTTCAATACGGGCAAAAACATCTTAGTTGTCTAATGTTTGTGTGTATCCCTTGTGATGGGACTTTGTAGGACGAACATTGATATTGATATGGGCACAGGTGACCAATAATGTCTGAATTGGTCTGTAGGCACTAATAAGGGGTTGACAGGAATGTGGACATCTATGGAAAATGAGCTTTACAGCTCATCGGGTTCCTCCAGTTTAAATAACGATTCTGAGTCAATGAATGTTGATGACCTGCCCTCTCATGACAAGTTAGCCCTGCAACAGGCTCCAACACAACCTGTTTATACGTGGCCATTGTCCATCCTAGGGTCAACCAGGCTCATACCCGCTTAGCTTTCAAGATTCCATGATATCGTGTCTGGTGATTGAGTCATAGGCCATCTTATATTGATGTAGTCATTTTAATGTCATTGCACTGCTTAAATGCACATAAGATGTAGTCAAACCACCACTGTTCTATAAATAGAGCACTGCATTTCATACCCACTGCATAAACCCAATACCTTGAAGCAACTCAATGACCACTAAAGAAAACAAGCTGGTGTAATCTGAAGGATAAGTAACATGTTGTGTCAGTGTAGTCGACAGAATGGAAATAAACTAAAATACAGGATTAATGTAGAATGTTGGATTTATTTCGCACTATGATAGCCAACCGTGCTAATCGGCGGCGCTGGGGAAGGACAACGAAACACAAAACGCAGTACGTACCGTGCTTCTCAATACAAATTGTCACAGTAAATTTTTACTTTTGAGGCCATTGATTTCCAAAGTTTGACCTCAGTATTTGAAATCAGAGTACTCTACGATATGAAGTGCTGTACATTACTTTACAAAGTGAAGGGCACTTTCTTCACATACACATATTACACACGCACACCTCCAACAAACACAACACAATACTGGACGATTTAAGTGCCGTGTTAAGCAATCCAAATGGACTTAGTGTCAACTTGCTTCAGAGGAAATTATCAAAGTCAGAGTGGTGGACAGTGGTTAGCAGCACACGGCAACATGAACCCAGCCACCAGTCTTGATTCCAGGCCACGGCCACCATCAGTGGAGAGTGATAGCTGAACCGGTCCTCGGCACCCGTTCAGCAATGCACATTCATTCGTGTTGTGAAGTATGGTCAAGCAACCCCTATGACTAATATGGCGTTTGGAAGCCTTCAACCAGCAGTGCAAAGACAAAGGACTGTTTTGTATTTTAAATGTATCATTATTTAAAGAAGCGCAAAAGGACTGAAGAAATGGGGATATCTGTTACCAGTCACATAAATTGGTCTTTATATCTAAAACGAGACAGTTGGTTTGCTTGGCTCAAACTCCAAACGTTATGAAGTAAAGGTGGGATTTAAACCACCAAACCCTTACAATCTGACATAAACTGGCAAAAAGCACATTAACCGAGGTTTCGTACTACAGACCGCGACTTGAACGCTCTCTACGTTTTAAATGCTAATGGTAAAACGAGAGAGCCACGTGGGACAATTTCACAGTATGGCTGCATTTTATTTGCACATGTACTGTATGCTGAACTTCTTTCGCACCATACGTAGCCAACCATACTAATCGGTGGTGAGCACGTCGTCTCAAAGCATCTTACGATGTTTAACACGGAGGCATTGCAAGCAGACTTGGTCATATTGATCAGAAGAATATTTGCTCTGGCACTTATCGGTTAATAAACACTGCCCACTACTTTGGTTTACGATAACCTGTTTGTGACATTTTATTGTATTTGGTATGGATGTTGGGCGTCACACATCAGCTGGCCCGAGGTTATTGCATTTAACCCATGCCTTGGGACATATGACAGTTCCGTTTCTGTACCATATGCCACAGCACGTGACTTGACTGGTACACATTACATGGAATTGACTTGCTCTGCAGTGTATAGTTTTCAGCAGAAATACACCGCAATATCTGCTTTGTTTCTGTTCAAAAGGAGAGTAATTATAAAGGATCTGACAGTACAGAACTTTGAGATGACTGCCACATCCACTTCGGTAAAACAATTGTCAGAATACTATAACGTACAAAGTGTACTATTGTAGTTGTTTGTCCACAGCAAACATTAATCTCACCAACTCAAACTCATTTAGTACTGGAGTCAAGCAAAGTGTATCTTGTTTTATCTCGATTTTCTGTGTTTATTGCTTAGATACCAGGTTGTTTTCCGCATTGTATTGTCCACAATCACTTTGTGAGTTATTATTGATCTCAAATTACACCATTTGTTCTGGCGCATAGATGTGTACTGCATGAGAGGTGTGGTATAAATATGAAATTATCATAATTTACTAAATTGTATGCAATATATGCCAATATGTAACATAGATTGCACAGGCATTGCTTGTTGCCAAAATAACAAGGGCACTTTTTTTGGTGCTAAACTGCAACAAGATACTCTCTGCACCGCTTTGAAATATCTGAAATTAGCTCTCCTTTCTCACTCTGTAAATATGATAGTGAATTAAAATGCCCCCTTATCAGTGAATTGATCTGGCATCCATTCACTGACATCTCCTTTGCTGTAAATCCTGCAGTAATTCTGCAAATGACTTTTTTTCTCGCTTTTACAGCTGTAAAATCAGACCCAGTATAATATAGTTAAAAATGATCCCAAGCAAACCGGATGTTAAAGAGCCCGTGCTCTTGTTCATTGTAAATGGTGTGACTTGTCTAAATGCAGTTTGTCTTTCAAATTAAAAAACACAGGATATTGTAGTGGTTGGAAAATGGATAAGCTCACCGGTTAATGACTGCGGTGTATTTGTTCAACCAAAATAATAAGGGGGGGGGGGGTAATCTACGACTGGTAACTAAAAACATAACAGCACATTGATTTGAATTGTGCTTCGAATGCCAGCTTACACGTTCTAATTACTCATATTACTTTCCTAAGAGGTCAAAATAAATAACAAAATGAAAAAATGATTGGTTTTACCCTTTCTGGCAAGAAAACGGGTGTTAAGATCTTCGTTGGTTCTTTCGGTAAAGTCACGTAGAATGAGAATAAAATAATAAATTGATAAAATAAAATAACACAATAATATTCTCACGACGTTTCGGCCACAACACAAGCGGCCTTCATCAGGTGAAGGGGACGAGACTGTCTGGTGGACAGCGCTGGAGTGAGAAAGTCATGCTGAGATCACGACCTTTAAGCTGTGTGAGAAGAAACAAAGCGCCTTGACAAAGGAATTATTGTGTTATTTTATTTTATCAATTTATTATTTTATTCTCATTCTACGTGACTTTACCGAAAGAACCAAAGAAGATGAATCCTTGCAGTCACGAAAGCTTTAAATCGAAATTTAGGTGTTAAGATGTTCAAACGCAAAATAGAAACCTTTAACAGGGAATCATGTCTGCATTAACCACACGTACTTGTGGTGAACATGCAAGAAAACATGCTCTGATAATACAGAGTGCTTCAAAAAAATGTGAACACTTCTGAGGATTTGCAACAACGCCAGAAGAAATGTGCCGCTCTGGAGAGCACCTGTAGAAGATTCCAGGCAATGTGTTGACAACGATGGCGAACGAGTGGAGACTCTTTTCACTTTTTGAAGCTATTAACATTACATTTGCTATCATCTCATCCGCTATTTTCCCATTAAAAACGATAGTTCCATATAAGTGGTGACATTTTGTTAAGCACCCTGTATGCGCATTCTCTTCGAAACTAGTTGTCCTCCACCAAAAAGCCTCCTTTTGTTTGCCCAGTGTCAGACCAGAGAACACCAAGACGCGAACAGTATATAAACAATGCTAATATTCTCAGATCATGTTCACAAGTGCGTGTTGGTCAAAACCGACTTGGTTCCTCTCAAAATGTTTATATTTGGTGTTTGAACATCTTAACACAACTGTTCCATTTCCAGAAAGAGTAACACCGGTTATTCTTTCATACTTTGATACTGGCCAAAAAGGTCCCAAAGATAAAAATGTTAAAACACCACAAATATATTGGTGTAATTGTTAAATATAATGAAACATGTTATTCGGCCGAAATATGATGAACCAGAAGACATCAACAACAATGGACAATTACACAAATTGTTGGTATATGCAATGAAGGGAACACATACGTGTGTATACACACTATAAACTAAATAAGAGGGTGCTTCTAAAATGACTTTGGCTTAAATACAACAACAACCCATCGCACATGATGTGCTATGAAGCAAGCCCATTGCCCAAAACGTCTCCGATGTTTTAGTTCCTCTTTAAAGGCCGCGGATGCTGTCGCGGGTGTCCGAGTTACTTTGTTCAATGCGCTTTGCGCACCAACCCAGCAGCAGCAGCACCACCACCGAATAGTTTCGCTTCGATGGAGTGTCGTATTGAAATATAAAATGTAGCAGCCACTGATTGTCAAGTGAACGGTCACCCATACATTATAACAAAGTTAGGCAACAAGCCAATACAATAATTTAACTGTCATGCCCACCTTGACTTTGAACTCAGCTAAAAGTATACAAGCAGGAGTGCTCAATATGTAAGCCTTTGTTATCCTCGTTAAAAGCGATTACGAATACAAATATGCGCAGAATAGAGGCTTTAATCTCAAACAGCAAGCTGCTATATTATCCTATGCTGTTTGATAAATATTAAAAATATATTACTAACGTTTAAAGCATTTCTTTATTACTGCTTTGTGTTTAGTTTGATGTCCTTCACCCGCACCTTCGATTAGCACAGTTGACTACGTACGGTGCAAAAGGAAGTTCAACACTCATACACAACTTCAACACTCATAGACAACTTCAACACTCATAGACAACTTCAACACTCATAGACAAATTCAAAACTCGTACACAACTTCAACACTCATACACAACTTCAACACTCATACACAACTTCAACACTCATAGACAACTTCAACACTCATAGACAACTTCAACACTCATAGACAAATTCAAAACTCGTACACAACTTCAACACTCATACACAACTTCAACACTCATACACAACTTCAACACTCATACACAACTTCAACACTCACACACAACTTCAACACTCATAGACAACTTTAACACTCATACACAACTTTAACACTCATACACAACTTCAACACTCACACACAACTTCAACACTCACACACAACTTCAACACTCATAGACAACTTCAACACTCATAAACAACTTCAACACTCACACACAACTTCAACACTCATACACAACTTCAAAACTCATACACAACTTCAACACTCATAAACAACTTCAACACTCACACACAACTTCAACACTCACACACAACTTTAACACTCATACACAACTTCAACACTCACCATGTTACTCGTTAAGAGTTATCCCATCAGAAGGTCGTCACCCACTGTGGCTACTTTTACATCAAGGCTCAAGAACAATTTACACCAATTAGCCTTGTGATTTTATACGTACTATATTCTTGGTTCTTTCGGTAAAGTCTACGTGACTTAAATAAGAAAAAATATTTTATTGTTTCCCTTCTACGTGACTTTACCGAAAGAACCAAGAATATGAATCCCTGCAGTCACGAAAGCTTTAAATCAAAATGTATATTTATATTTACAGAGCGTCTTCACTCATGGCGCTTGACCTAGCTTATGGTTGTGTTTACTTATTTTATCCATTTAACCTTCCATTTAAGTATTTTTATGATTATTTTACAAGTGTTTTTAAATTAGTTTTTTTATATAGTTTTCTTAATTTGCGTCAAGTGTCTTGAACGTTGTGGTATGGAAGGCGTTCTATCAATAAATGTTACGTTATTAGAAAACTTGAAGTAACATTGAAATCTACTGCATACATTCTGCAACCAATGTGTAGCCTACTAGGAGGCCCCATTCTCAACTATTCCACCTTTTGCGCCAAGCAAATGCACTTTCAGAACTTCGCTCTTGTCCTCAATACATTATCGAACTCCTTCTATCCGTGACCCTATAACCTTGGCCTCACATTATCCACGGATTACCCAGCTGATATTAAGACCCTCGATATTCGTACCCCAACATGATCGCGTACAAGAATTATCCTGAACAAACCAATATTCAGGGTTCCCAAACGTTTCGCATCTTTACACAGGTTTCCGTCCAGGCCAGCGGTCTTCAACCGAAATAACAAGAAGAGACATTTGTTTAGAATTCAGTAAAACACATTTTTTTTTCTTTCCAGGAGCCGCAAATGCACTTGGTAAATACAAGGAGACGCGGTGTTCGTGAATAAACAACGCCGCGAAGCAGCGATTCATTAAAGAGTGGCAGAGTTTGCCGACCCCCATGGGCATGTGCCTGGGACAATTCACGCCATCACTTCCACACTTGGACAATGCAGCGGCTTTTATTATTCTTGTTGTTATTAACTCTAACTGTGAATGGTAGAGAGCACCTTGTGGTTGCACGGGACACACGAAGCCACGACACGTGCAACAATAAACATCCATTCGGTAAATGTATCGCGAGCTTAAGCAACGACATCAATCCGTAGCAATCGATTTTCAAAACACAAATACTGTTGTTGTACATTAAAACTGTTCACGTTTACAAACACAACGAAATGGTTTTTTTTACTGGCCACGATGTGTGGCGGCACTGCAGATTTGATTCTGCCTGTCGTGTTATAACAAAAGGGAATTTATAAGTCGTATTGTCGCCACCGCAAACATTGACACATTACTAACATTTCACACCAACCTCCGTATTGTATTTCAACAGTGGCACTCGGCTAACAGCAGTGACGACCGATACATCAACATCTCCTGCTTCCATGCCCCTCTCAACGTAACACATATAGTGGTGAAGTATGGCCCACACAACCCCCATGACCGACACGGCGTTACGGGAAGCCCTCGTACCACAGTAGATTGTTGACAATGGGCTTACAACAGCGCACTCTGATTGACAGATGTGTGTGTGACCTTCGGTCATGGTCAATCCACTGCTGGACGACGTCCTCCTCCCACGCTGCTTCATGCCCTGGGGCTTTTACTTGACCATACTTCACCAGGCTGGTGGTCAGTGCGGGTTGTTTAAGCTGGGGATCGTAGACGTGGACGCAGACTACAGTACAACTCTGGATCTTGCTGCACTGCCCACTGCTGCCCCACAACGTTATGTGTGCATGGTGATCAAGCATATACACAACTATCCAGACTAAAACCTGCTTAGCTTCCCAGATATACACCATTGTTGATCACATACAAATGTAGAGTGATCCATTTACTGACGCTCCGTCGAGTTCCAAAACGTTCACCCTTTGTTTCTCCATAATATTTAACATCGTGAAAGCAATGGCTCAATGTCTTACAGGCGAGGGTGTTAAAAGGTGTAGTAGTATAGCACAGTGCGTGCATTGAGATTAGTGGGATACAATGGAGAAAGGCTTGCACCTACAAAGTGTTCGATTCGTATGTTGGT
Source organism: Petromyzon marinus (assembly GCF_048934315.1). Lineage (NCBI taxonomy): Eukaryota > Metazoa > Chordata > Hyperoartia > Petromyzontiformes > Petromyzontidae > Petromyzon > Petromyzon marinus. The sequence continues at coordinate 914,697 of NC_133695.1, read as the reverse complement.
AGAGTATCTATACATGGATCACCCACGTGTGTGTAGAGCGGCCGTGCAGCGACCGGTGACGATTATTTAAACCGATCCCTGTGCCTCCCCTAGGTCGACTCAGCATTAAATGAGTTACCTGGTGCGGTGCGCAAACATCTCCACTGGGGGGGAGACAAAGGCGGCCGGGCGTGGTACTGGTCGCCCACCCCCTCTGTGTGTGCCACAGTGCCGGTAGCCTTCACAGCTGCTGCTACTCACTACTCACAGCACTTTCCCCTACAGTCTGTTACAGGCTACACGGGAGGGGGGGGTGAGAGATCTTTGTCTATCTAGAGCACGCTATGCACGCTCTATAGGTGAAGAGAGAGGCCTGCTACTGACGACAGTGCACCATTTGGAACAACACACTCGACTAATCAGCGGAAACCTGCAAGCCTCATCCTCGTCGCGTGCGAACGACAAACAACCAACAACAACAACGGTGGTGGTGGTGCCAGGAGCTAGCAAAGCCCTTCCATGTTCCCTTCTCCTCCTCCCTCACGCGTGCCGCAATCCCTCTGCCATCGTCTCACTCGCCCGCTCCTTCTCCTCCTGCTTCTCCTTCTCCTCCTCCTGCTTCTTCTCCTCCTCCTCACCTTTGCGAACTTGTGCTGCAGGACGTGCATCTGTCCTTCCTTCGCTGCCTCGTCCATTGCTTTGGTGGTAGGAAGCTTCGTCTCGACTCCCCGGCGCTGCTTTGCTTCGACAGGGGGGAGGGAGGGATCGTCTTCAACTATCCACACACCCCTAGTCGTGTGTGTGTGAGCGAGAGAGTGTGTGTGAGAGAGTGTGTGTAAGAGAGTGTGTGTAATAGTGTGTGAGTGTAACAGTGTGTGCGTGTGTGTAACAGTGCGTGCGTGTGTGTAAAAGTGCGTGTGTATGTGTAAGAGTGCGTGCGTGTGTGAGTGTGTGTGTAATAGTGTGTGTGAGAGTGTGTGTATGTAATAGTGTGTGTAATAGTGTGTGTGTGTAAGAGTGTGAGAGTGTGCGTGTGTAATAGTGTGTGTGTGTAAGAGGGCGTGTGTAACAGTGTGTGCGTGTGTGTAAGAGTGTGCGTGTAAGAGTGCGTGCGTGTGTAATAGTGTGTGTGTGAGAGTGTGTGTGTGTGTGAGAGTGTGTGTGTGTAACAGTGTGTGTGTAACAGTGTGTGTGTGTAAGGGAGTGTGAGAGGAGTCGTGTTATTAGCACGGGGAGAGTTGGAGAGAGAGATGTTGGAGAGATTTTCCAAGCCACACGATTCACCGGCGTTGTTGTACCAATGGCTTGCGACACCCACGCCTCGAGCGTCAAAGTGCACCAGGGATGGGGTCAGCCCACTTTTTAGCCCTCTCCACCATGCGACGACGCAACCACCGATGGTTGCAGGGAACTTGTGCGACTAAAAATAGCCAGACTCTAGCCCACGACTATATTTAGCCCGGGTCAGTTCACTCAGCCATTCGAGCAAAAAAAATGTAACTATGCGTGAATAATTAATGTCAGTGTGTAATTACTTCGTCCGATGTTAATTGCTGGTGTTTCGGGTTTATTTACAAGCATATACGACAGGTACACAATCGATGATGATAATGCTGCTATTGCTGCTGTTGTGGTTGTTAATGATTACGCAGGCTGGACCCTGTAGCCTGTTGTGTTGGAGATCCCTCTTGTGGAAGCCCCTTCGCCAGCAGAGGGGTTAGCGAGCTTGTTGCAAGAGCTGTACCTTCAACATTGTTACTTCAAGTTACAAGTCGGAAAGTGATTTCATACACACATAAGCATTGACATTATGTTTATCTGTTGTTTATCGCCCTGAGCCAATGCTATATGGCGGGAACTGTTAACAAAACTCGTGTGGACTACGGATTGCAAAACATTGCAAAGTTGCCTTTAGCAAAGTCTCTCAGCTTCCATCGATTTAAACTCTGTCAGAAGGACTTCCGTGTGTGAACTGGTTTTGCAAGAACAACGTACTGTAGGTCAGCGAACATCTCAATATCTCCGTCTTTCCACACACATTACATAACCCATTGGCGTGGCCACGTTCCTTTTGGGAGTAACATCATTTCATCAGCATTTGATTCAAAACAAGAACTCTAACTCTGGACTTAAATCAATCCAATATTTGTAACGTGGCATATTCAGCAAAAAGCTGAGATGGAAGCGAAGGCGGTACAGATATTTTATTTTACTAGACTAGGGCCAGGCTTGATTCATTCAATGCTGGTGAACTACCAAATGTTACGGACAAGGACCACCCCTTCAAGATATGTTTCCCAGTTCTAAGCTAAATTATAAAATACAGAACTCAAAATAGTAATTGGTGTCGTTGTGGAGGCTATAAGTGGATTCAAAAGAACAAATACAAAAGAGAGTGCATTTACATTGATGAATAATACACTTAAGCAACGATGGCTGGGTTCCTCAGTTACTTGAAAAACACCGCACATTTTGCATTTGAACACAAGTGTTATAACATTTAGAAGAACATGTGTGCACCTGAAGGGTTCACATTGTATTGTAACAGAGCTGTACTTTAAGCACGAGGTGTAGTGGTTAGTGCGGTCATGAACGCTTCGGTATGACACTAAGAACATTTTCCTTCGTGGTTTTGTTGGCGGATTTTCGTACATTGTAGCCCAACTCACTCGTAAGTAGTATTAAAAAAAACACATCAAAGTTGTAAAACCCATTGCAAACAAGCTGAAATTTTAATTACAGTACTTATTTTTATGGAATACACTGTAGAGATGAAGGAACAAATATAATTAGCTCAATTTTATTTTCCTGCATCTGCTGGGGACATCAGTCGGTTAATTACCCCATACAGTCATACACTGTATCGCAACAATTTCAAATATGCAACTTAATACACTTATTTTCTTTGGTCTACGCGACTTTACCGAAACACCCAAAGTATATATGACTTCCTGCAGTCACGAAAGCTTTAAGTCAAGATTTCATACTCTTATTTCCTCTGCCTGCTTGAACATTTTTGTAATGTATGTATGGGTTTCACCGATTATAAGCTCGGTTATATATGACAGTGATATGATCAAACTTAGCGACAAATCTCATGTACTCCCACTTTTCAATACTGTACTGTGTTTACTTGGCCTCCGTTCACGCATGTTTTCCATCCATAGACCTCTCAGTGCAGCTCTGTGGGGTTGTTTAAAGCATCAAAGCGTGAGAAATGTCCCAGTTGAACCACATGCCAAGGGAAGAGGAAGCAACTGAGAGTTGGCGATACAATCTTAAAAACACGTGCAATTGTGAAATGAATTATCGTTCGCGCCGTTGGCAAAACCTATGACCTTCACCACATGAAAAAGGTGTTTATAGATCTTTCAGCAGGCCTTGTTGTGTACCTGGGAGAGGGATTACGAGGCCATATGGTCCCCGTTATCGCAGTACCCAGTACGAATAACCGGTGAAATGGGGGCTAGGGAGATGGCATGGACTCTGGACACGATGCCACCATCAGTAACACGTGGCAACCGTTTCTCCTGGGAGATGATTTAAGACTGACACACTTGGGACATCGCCTTGATGTTATTTCGCATTTCCGTCCCTCCCCCGTTAAACACACTGCTCCCGCCGATCATCACCCCGACCACGGCGAGACAGATGCCCTCATTAATTCCCTACTTTAGATGGTGGTGGTGCATTACGCCTGGGCTCTTATACGTTGAATATTGTTCCTCCCTCATTTTGATATTCTCCACAATATTCTGGGTGCTTGAAAGGCGATAAAAAAAAAATGCTTACAAAAATACAACATGCAAACCACTGCAAGCATTGACATATACTACTGTATATCCTCTATGCAGAGTATAGAGATGAGGCACATCTCAGCTTTAAAATATGTCCATGTAGTTGTTTTGCTCTCCCACACACCAGGTTAACATCAACCCATTAAATTATACCTCCAGAATACAATCTCCATTTCCCTCAAAATTGTACATTTTCCACAGAAATCTACCTTCAAGTCTATGCTGATTGCTCAATACAAAATCAAAGAGCCTTTGATACATTCCAATAGTTGTCCCAACCGAGTTAATCTTAAACCACAAATTTGTTGCTTTTTAGTTTCCGTTTTGACTGGCTCATCCAATGACACGTGTTGGCTGTATGGCGTTCTCTTGGCGAGCCAGGCGATGCCACATCGCCGCCCACATTTGTGAGTTTCACATTTGTGTGTGATCTACCAAGAGTAACAATGAAAGCTCCCGTGATGATCCGCAAGCACGATGTCCAGTTGGGCATGGGATGAGTCGATAATGGCAGAACGGTTCTCGGCGATCGAATACGCCGGGGTATGGCCGATGCCCCAGAGCACGGAAGCATCTGCTCCCCAGCTCGTATTAAGAGATCCACCCTTGTCTTGGTTTGAACGTATTAAGAGATTCACCCTTGTCTTGGTTTGAACGTATTAAGAGATTCACCCTTGTCTTGGTTTGAACGTATTAAGAGATTCACCCTTGTCTTGGTTTGAACGTATTAAGAGATTCACCCTTGTCTTGGTTTGAACGTATTAAGAGATTCACCCTTGTCTTGGTTTGAACGTATTAAGAGATTCACCCTTGTCTTGGTTTGAACGTATTAAGAGATTCACCCTTGTCTTGGTTTGAACGTATTAAGAGATTCACCCTTGTCTTGGTTTGAACGTATTAAGAGATTCACCCTTGTCTTGGTTTGAACGTATTAAGAGATTCACCCTTGTCTTGGTTTGAACGTATTAAGAGATTCACCCTTGTCTTGGTTTGAACGTATTAAGAGATTCACCCTTGTCTTGGTTTGAACGTATTAAGAGATTCACCCTTGTCTTGGTTTGAACGTATTAAGAGATTCACCCTTGTCTTGGTTTGAACGTATTAAGAGATTCACCCTTGTCTTGGTTTGAACGTATTAAGAGATTCACCCTTGTCTTGGTTTGAACGTATTAAGAGATCCACCCTTGTCTTGGTTTGAACGTATTAAGAGATTCACCCTTGTCTTGGTTTGAACGTATTAAGAGATTCACCCTTGTCTTGGTTTGAACGTATTAAGAGATTCACCCTTGTCTTGGTTTGAACGTATTAAGAGATTCACCCTTGTCTTGGTTTGAACGTATTAAGAGATCCACCCTTGTCTTGGCTTGAACGTATTAAGAGATTCACCCTTGTCTTGGTTTGAACGTATTAAGAGATCCACCCTTGTCTTGGTTTGAACGTATTAAGAGATCCACCCTTGTCTTGGCTTGAACGTATTAAGAGATTCACCCTTGTCTTGGTTTGAACGTATTAAGAGATTCACCCTTGTCTTGGCTTGAACGTATTAAGAGATTCACCCTTGTCTTGGTTTGAACGTATTAAGAGATCCACCCTTGTCTTGGTTTGAACGTATTAAGAGATTCACCCTTGTCTTGGTTTGAACGTATTAAGAGATTCACCCTTGTCTTGGTTTGAACGTATTAAGAGATCCACCCTTGTCTTGGTTTGAACGTATTAAGAGATCCACCCTTGTCTTGGTTTGAACGTATTAAGAGATCCACCCTTGTCTTGGCTTGAACGTATTAAGAGATTCACCCTTGTCTTGGTTTGAACGTATTAAGAGATCCACCCTTGTCTTGGTTTGAACGTATTAAGAGATTCACCCTTGTCTTGGTTTGAACGTATTAAGAGATTCACCCTTGTCTTGGTTTGAACGTATTAAGAGATCCACCCTTGTCTTGGCTTGAACGTATTAAGAGATTCACCCTTGTCTTGGTTTGAACGTATTAAGAGATTCACCCTTGTCTTGGTTTGAACGTATTAAGAGATTCACCCTTGTCTTGGTTTGAACGTATTAAGAGATTCACCCTTGTCTTGGTTTGAACGTATTAAGAGATCCACCCTTGTCTTGGCTTGAACGTATTAAGAGATTCACCCTTGTCTTGGTTTGAACGTATTAAGAGATTCACCCTTGTCTTGGTTTGAACGTATTAAGAGATTCACCCTTGTCTTGGTTTGAACGTATTAAGAGAATCACCCTTGTCTTGGTTTGAACGTATTAAGAGATTCACCCTTGTCTTGGTTTGAACGTATTAAGAGATTCACCCTTGTCTTGGTTTGAACGTATTAAGAGATTCACCCTTGTCTTGGTTTGAACGTATTAAGAGATTCACCCTTGTCTTGGTTTGAACGTATTAAGAGATTCACCCTTGTCTTGGTTTGAACGTATTAAGAGATTCACCCTTGTCTTGGTTTGAACGTATTAAGAGATTCACCCTTGTCTTGGTTTGAACGTATTAAGAGATCCACCCTTGTCTTGGTTTGAACGTATTAAGAGATCCACCCTTGTCTTGGTTTGAACGTATTAAGAGATCCACCCTTGTCTTGGTTTGAACGTATTAAGAGATTCACCCTTGTCTTGGTTTGAACGTATTAAGAGATTCACCCTTGTCTTGGTTTGAACGGCAAACTTGTTTCGGGTGTTCATGCAAAGTCGCTGTGTGGAGAAGTGTCACGCCAAAGTAGGCCGACCTCAGGTCATGTCGCATCTTTTCGCCACACACCAGACACGACCTCATGCCACTCTCCATACCTCATGCCACTCACCGCACACTATTGACAACTCACCTCACACCGCTCACCAGACGCCATCTACCGCTCACCTGACACTATAAATTCACCGACACACCACTCACCAGAAGCGGTTTAATCATGAGACACTTAACACTCACCTGTGGAAAACAGAATGTCGGTCAGTTTGATGGATTAAAGCCACCACAACTCACCTGAAACTCACTCCCCATTCACGCTTGCCACTCACAACGCTCTCACCAGACCACAAACCCAATACTCACCTCTTACTGGCAATGTCTGTGCCAGAAGGCACCTTTGTGCAACTTCACGTTGGTGGGTGGCGGACCACTAATTGCGCTTAGCAGACCGTAACTTTTATTGCAACACCAGCCAAGTAATCTTTGCTCAGTACTAATTATGTTCAACGCACACAGGTCCTTTGTCAATCCACTGCCGAATGAGGGCCTCCTCACCACACATTGTGAGTCATAGTGGTTATTGGAGCACACGGGGTTCGTGAAAGCGGCCGGGAGCATAGAAGTACTGTACAATACACGATAAAATTAGTTTTCACTGCAATGCCCTCTGCTGGCCACGGCAATGATAATTACACTGTGTAACAAAAACATTCCTGGGTAGTAAGTGTTATTTTCTAATTTCTTATGCCTCAAAAGTACAGAAAATGGATATTATTCCCCACAAACTTTGCTTTTGTGACCAGGACAGTGATATTTCAAAATGTACATATTGTCAATGAGAAAACGTGGTGTGCATTTGTGTCATTCCTTCACGTAAAGTCCTGGTCACAAAAGCAAAGTTTGTGGGGAATGATAGCCATTTGCTATACTTTTGAGGCATAAGCAATTAGAAAATAACACTTAATACCTAGGAACAAAAATCGTGTTACATTGTATTATCATTGCCGTGGTCAGCAGAGGACAGAAGGCATTGCAATTCGTTTCAAACTGATTATAATCAATCTTGATTATATTCAAGATTGATTATAATCAGTCAGATGTATTCGTTTCACATCGGCCCACGTTCCTTGTCGGTGGACATCAGTGATGCTGCACCAACAATGGGCACTTTAATACGCAGGAGACTTTTGCGACGAATATCCACAATACAGGTTTTTTGGGTTAGATCGTGTAAATATAAATGTGTTATTAAATCCGCCACCACCCGACACAACCAATTAGTAATGTTTGTCATGTAAACATTTACAATCCGATTGTAAATGGCGTGGATTTGCTCTCCAACACACCGGCGTGCTGCACTAGTAACGAATTGTCACGTTTTGTTTACGTGACAAACCTTACTAGTTGGCTGTGTCGGGTGGTGGCGGGCCTAACGACACAACATTTATATATTTACACGATCTAACCCCCCCTCCCCCCCTGTATTCTGGACCAATAAGTCACGATTCCATTCCACCTCGACGCGATTTTAATTGTCGTGGAGGCCTCGTCTGCTCCGTTGTCAACAGGGGGCACTACAACACATCCCACCGTGCCCCCCACAACTACAACACATCCCACCGTGCCCCCCACCGCACTGACCAGCGTGGTGAAGTATGGTGAACACGACTCGTGGGTAATGAGACGACAGACATCCTTTTAGTTATTAGATTTCACTAGTCGAACCGATAATCAGTGACAAAAATATATAAACCCCCAATATATCCCCATTCGTGTATTAATTTATGTTACGTATATACCCCACGATGTGAATTATAATAGAGCATTGCGTTAGGATAATCGGAATAGGCAATTCATCATCAGCCGTGGTCGATCCACTGCTGGATGAAGGCTTCCGCCCCATGCTGCTGCCAGTCCTGTACAGCATGGTCCAGATGTCGTGTGACCCCAATTTAATTATCTAAAACTTTATATTTGTTACGTAAGGTTTATTTACAACAGAAATAATGTTTCAATGGAAAAATTATCTAGGGGTCCATTAATTGGACGGTCACAAGACATATGGACCACACTTGTACATCAATCCATTCCTCCAGTGTTAAACTACACGCAGCTTTATTTCATTTATTAAAATGTTTTTTACAGTCGTTCACGAGTATCATGGCAAGCGTGCCGCGCATGAACTTACAGTACTCTATACACATTGAAACGTCTAGAGGTTCCACTCGTGAAGACGAAACGACAGACCGCCATGTTACGCAGGGAAAACCTCTGCATTAGCTGGGTGCAGATGAAGCTGCCGCTGGGGTGGCGCTACGAGAGACCAATTTCCTCTTGCGTTACTCCCCTCCTAAGATGTCGCAGCTGTGCTCGTGTCGCGTTGTCCCGCACGTCACCTGCTCCACGCTGCTGTGTGTTGAGTGCCGAGGGGAGGCGGCACATTTTTGGTGTAACCGCGATCTCTACAACTCGCTCCGCGCATTCAAAAGCGAGCAAGGGTGTCGGAACGGACGCTCGCTTAGCCGATCGAAGGAACCATTGGATTGGCATGAATGAGTAAATGAGAACACAACGTTGATCACATTCGTTACTTTGGTTAAACGACGAGCCCGGCGTGTCAGCAAGTCAGTCGGATCCATTCATTCATTTAAACTGCCCGTCCGCGGACGCGTGGACGATGTCAATATCGGGGAGCGCTTACACAGGAGACCACCACCATCAGACCGCCAGTCCATTCGGTAAGCGTCCATATTTGGCCGTGCCAGGCAATGCCGAGGACTTGCTGGAGGAGGAGGACGAGGTGACCGGGACTCGGGGGACTTCTGAAGGCCCGGAGCACGACCGCCTCACGGTCCCGTCTCCTCCATCACCGACCCCAACCACGACCCCCGAGGCTCCGCCTGCCACCGGCTTGTCTTCTCGCCGCTGGCTGGTGCTGTTCGTCTTCAGCACGTACTCGCTGGCCAACGCCTTCCAGTGGATCGAGTACAGCATCGTGAGCAACATCTTCGCGCGCTACTACGACGTGAGCCTGATGGCTGTGGACTGGCTGTCGATGGTCTACATGTTGCTGTACGTGCCGCTCATCTTCCCCGTGACGTGGATGCTGGACCTCAAGGGCCTTCGCCTCATCGCCGTGGTCGGCTCGGCCCTCAACTGCGTCGGGGCCTGGTTGAAGCTGGCCAGCGTGAGGCCAGACCACGCGGGATTCGGGATCACCATGCTGGCGCAGGCCGTGTGCTCCGTGGGCCAGGTCTTCATCCTGGGCATGCCTTCACGCATCGCGTCCGTGTGGTTCGGCCCCAGGGAGGTCTCCACCGCCTGTGCCGTAGCCGTCTTTGGCAACCAGGTGCTGCAGTGTACATTGCTGTGCCGGTCCTGTGCGCCGTGTGTGCCGTAATCTCATCATATCAGCGTGCTCTCGGCCACCAAATTCACGCATGTAATAATATCTCTGCCACTAGCCATATTCTGAATTCGATATCATAAATTGGGCCGCCTCCCACGGTTTTGGAGATTTTAAGATGCCAATTCAACGGGATTAAATTCTCAAAAAGCCCGGACCCTGCCCCCCTAACGACTGGCTGTGAAGCGGCGAGTTATTTTCAGGAACTCAGTGCCTGGACAGTTCCGCCTGAAATGAAGCCCTGACCTGAGACATTGCAAGAAAGCCTTTATCCAAAATGTTGATTGATCATGGCTCATGGTGATTCACATGGAGGCGTATTCCATCCCAGTTAGCTGTGAAAACTCCCAGTTGCTCCTTTTGAAACATTTTTACCTGGCCCATTTTTATCATACATTTTGCCAGGGCCATATTTTGAGCCTCGCCCATCAATTTATAACCACAATTTCCTCCTACATGATTGGATTCTGAATCTGCAACATTCACAATTGCGTATCATTGTCTGCCAATGCTCTAGCTTGACCCCCCCCCCCCTCCCTATAGGTGCGCGTAGGTTCGCCTGACGCACCCCCCCCCCCCCCCCCCGCGAATCCTATAGAACGGCCGATATTTAATCCACGCAGAAACGATCAAGGATCAATAATATTAACGTCTTTAAGGAAACAGTCCACCGCCGGCTGCATTATTATTCTCGAGGCTTCACCCCCCCCCCGTTTCCTATGTGTACATGCATTGTCAGTAGACCCCCCATACGCAAGCGAACACATTTGGGTTAACCCCCCTCCATGCGTACGTACTTAAAGGATGGACGCACAATACACGTGTGTGTGTGTTTTAAGACTGCGAAAAAAGCGGACTAAACTGTAATGGTTATTAGGTTTCCTTCAATGTAACTGTATCAGCTCTCATTGTGTGATAGAAATATTAATTTAATATCATTATGGTTACCATTGTTAATTAGAAATGCGTAAACTATAATGCGAACATTGTGTTGTAAAAAGGGTGAAAGGGAGGGAGAGAAACGTATATGCACAAGAATAAACTCAAGAATGAAAAAAAAACCTCTTACATCAACCCTGAATGAGTGTGGAGCGCATGCGTGATGACAATTCAAGTAGGGAATAAGAACACTTCAATTACCTCTTGGGATCGATCCATCAACGAACAAGCAGTGAAAAAGTGATGCTATTATATGTCAGCATTTCATCATTTCACCTGCATTTTCGCAATATTCCATACAAACCCAAAGAAGTTAGGAAAAATCATTGCACACGTGGATATTCGTGTTGTTTGACCATCTGGAATAATCTGCAGCTGCACTCGTGAAAATTCATAGCGACCCTTTGAGTACTTTCTACAAATGAGGTTACAATAATTGTGGAGAACCCATAGGGACTCTTAATATAAGGCCATTTGGTATTTGTGTCATTCTTACAGTACAAAGGCTATCATGGGGTTGTTATAATTATGTTTTGTAAGCTTTACAGTACATTTCCGTCTTGAGTCAACCAGTGTGCATTTTACAGTTGCAGTCAACATTGATAAATTCAGAGACTTATAGTACGTTCTACAGACAGTTACCTTAAGTAGTTAAATATTAAGTCATTCATTTAACTGTGTTATGTAATGAAAAGCAAATGCAGGGCTGCACATTTAACTTTTTATATTCCTGAACTGTGTCGGGTTCCCCGAGTCGATGTAGCTTTCTGGGTTGAATGTCAAATCTGTCTCTGGCTTCTCTCCACAGCTTGGGGTGGCCATTGGTTTCCTGGTTCCACCCCAGGTGATTCCAAACGTGGAGGTGGCCTCACTTGGCTACTACATCAACATTCTCTTCTATGGCACAGCTGGGGTTTCCACACTACTTTTCCTGCTCGTTTTGCTCGGTAAGGTCTATTCTTGTGAATGTGAAATTTGACTGACGGCGATCCACCAGTGTGTGCTGGATACACTGGTGTCGCGCTGCGTCAGGCTGGGAGTTAACTACTGGACCTTGATGTTTTGGATAGCATGTATATGTACAGCCTCTTCGACAGTCCACTACTGGATCGGCTTTCCCCACGTTGTGCAGGCCGTAGAGGATGTTTGTTCATACTTCACCACGCTCGGTAGTGCAAGTTGGTGAAGGTACAGAACAACAGTGGATGTTGCAGCACTGCTCTCTGCTACCCACAATGCCTACTGCACCTGATTTTGTACAGAGTGGTTACCCATCCAAGCACTCTCCAGACTCAAAAAATCCTGCTGAGCTTCCGAGGTCTGACAGCACACTCCGGGTGATTTGGTGATCTGCGTTTTTGGATGACAACAAAACGAATGATCAATTACAACGCCTCTCCAATGTTTATCCTCCCAGTAAAATATAAAAGTATTAATATTGTCTCGGTTTTAACATGGCATCTTCAGATATGATAATGTACCTGTTCAAGGAGCACAAGCCTGGATGGAGTATTTTACAATGAGCTTGCACTTACCGGAGTCTGCCTTTCTTGAATGGCAAGCGGCTAGACCTCATCACCCTTCCTACATGCAGATTTTCAGCATACAGATCTTATCAAGTAACTAGCCTTTTGCCCGTCCTAGGATGGAAGCTGTAATATTAAAAATGTACATTTACGTTTTCTTGTGTGATTGTACATTTTTTTTAGGAATTGTTGCACGTAAATACATTTTTAATAACTTTTCAAATGAACTTAAGGCCTTTGGAAGATTTCTCAGTGTGTGTCTCTTATTTCTAGATTAGAAGCTTTCATGACTGCAATGATCCATACTCTTATTTATTTTTACCTACGTTACTTTACCGAAAGAACCAGAGAGTATGAATCTCTTATCACTGTTCAAAAGGTTTCCCTGCAGTTGACTATCCTTGATGAACACTTTGATCCGCTGAGGATTTTTGGATTTAGACAGAGCCACGTGCAACTGTCCATGGGAAGACTTACCTTTTGTTGCAAGTGCTGAATAAATAAATAAAGACACCAAATACACTTTGTTGCAGCGTAGAATTTTTTATTTGATTAACTTTCAATAAAGAAACGTCAAATTGAAAGCAAATTTGCTTTAGAAAAATTCCGCTCGACCTGTGGGAGTGTAAAAATCCACCCGCTCATGATTATTAATGGGGGGGGGGGGGGCTCTTTTGCAGTGACGTCACGTACGGATGTAGCACTGTGCTGCGTAGATTAATTGTTGACCGTCACTTTCTGTAAAGAAACGTCGACATATTTAAAGCGACTTTGCAAAAATAAATATATTTCTGCTCGACCTTCCGCATGAGTGTAGCAATCCACCCGCTCATGATTATTTTATTATTAATGATATGTGGGGGGGGGGGGGGTGCGGCATGTGTAGTGACGCAGTGTGTGGGACACATTTCTGGGCTATTATTGTAGTAATGATAGACTATTCATACATTTAAAGTAATGTTCCGGCGATGGGGTTTTCAACAAGTTTACATTTATATTGTTGTGGTTGTTAGGTTTTTAGTGGGTTGAAAGGTGGCGCAGTGGTTAGCGTGCTACGCTGTGGACCCTGGGCGACCCAATTGCAATATGCAGCCACAGCTCACACCACTGCCTCGTGGTATCTAAACTGGACCCGGGCTCACAGACTTCACCGATCCGCAATGTCCAGTCTGGTAAAGTATGGTCAAACAACCCCTGTGACCGTGACGGCGCATGGAGGATTGACTAAAAAGTCCTCAAAATGTAACTCAATCATAAATTTTTAATGGAAATGGTAGAAAACATTTAAACAAAAGCCCTTTCTACATAACGAGTTCAATAAGTTCAGCCCGACCTTTTTGTGCAGTGTAGTTTCAGCTTCCTGTTTGCTTTGCATTATTGATCATCAGCAGCAGCAGACAGTCTGGGGTTAAATAGCCTTGCGACATGTACAGCTCCTTTTGTCAGTCAACTGCTGGATGATGATCTCCTGCAGCCCGTGCCGGTCATGGTGGTTATTTGACCATACTTCATCGCGTTAGTCAGTGCAGGTTGGTGAAGGTGGGGAGCACAGACAGATGCATTGAAGTGCAGTACAACAATGGATATTGCTGCATTGCCAGCCACATAGCTCCACAGCCTAGAACAGTCTGCTGGGCATGGTGTTCACCCATCCAAGTACTCGGGATTTGAGATAAAATACATTCCTGCTAATTTGGTCAAACAAATGTTCTTTGTCGATAAAGCGATGAATGATTTAATGCAATGTACAGTATATGCTTTGCCTTTATAAATGTATAATAAACATGGTTGACAATGTATATATTGTAGGGGTAGACCTTTACGACCAGGTAAGTACCTTGTCATTCACCCATCATCCATCAAGATGTGAATTAGACTTACCCATGTTAACAAAAAATACTGTGTTATTTACATCCTCAGGTCACCTAAAGGGTTAAACAAATGAGAGGGACATGGCAACCCTAAGTGATGGGGGAAAAAACGTCACTTTGGCAAAAGTATGGCAAATAATCATCTCGAGTGCCTTGTGACTGGCTAGCCTTCTGTTGGCACGGTCACCTGCAGATTAGAAGGGTCTTAGTGTGTTGTGAGCGGATTTTTCATCCCATGACCCGGATTACAGCAACTTAAGGGAAGCATTTGTGCCAGTTGCATTTCAATTTTTTTTAGCAAACTATTCAAAAAACTGAACAATACTGCACAATATTGTAGAGTAAATCCGTTCCAGCGTAAGCCCTACAGCAACAGCATATTACAGTTGTCGTGAGCCGTATAAGAAAGTGATGTACCTCTAACTCTTCTCTAGGGGTACGGCAGGAGAGCGATGGTGCTGCTCTTGCGCCAGCTCCCCCAGTGCGCTCTCGGCTCGTGTCAGTTATTGTTCGGCGCGGTGTCTGACGTTCCGCTGTGCGTGCTGCGAACAAACCTTCGGAGATCATTCACAAAAAAAACTCGGCGGAGAGCGCATCTCTCGGAAAACGTATATTTTAGAGCAAATGTTTATTTGCCCAGCACTACCCTGGCCCTGAGTGAGGAGCCAAGGAGATGGCATGCATGGAGTGTCGCAAAGAGGGAAGCAATAGCAGGGCTGGTTTTTACTCGTGGATAAGGGAAGGAAGTGCGGGTTGGTACGAGTGGCAGGGTGCTGTCGCTTTATTGTGACTGGAAGCTTCAATTACAGTACAGTGCGGACGTATAAAAGCGCCTGTATATTTGACTGCATCTCAAGATGATTTTCAAATAAAATGACGTGCACTGAGATATGATGAATGAGGGATCATACTTTCTATGATGTTATTAGACAACGTCATAACCTATAAAGTAATACGACTACATTTTTGCATTATGCTAGGGCAATGTTAGGTCCCATTAGTGACTGAAATGATCTTATTATTAAATAACATTGGCTTTGTGATTTTAGCTCTCCGATGTGTTTTCAGTATTATCTGTGTGCTGGGAGTATGCAGAGCAACACATTGTACATGATACGCAATACAACCCGAAAACACACTGGAGAGCTATACAGCACACCACAAAAACCTACACAGTAGTGTGTATACATGTCGATGAATCACTGACATCATCTGGATAAAGTGTTTCTTTATGAATGTATTTTATTACCAATCTCAAGGCAACCATTACCACACAAAATAAGCAGCCATACTCCCGTTACAAAATACATCAGCGATCGGGATGTCTTCCAGACGGTTGTGAATAATCCTAAATCAGGCCTAGAGTCCAAATTCGTGACGATCCGAATAAATCATTTGTTTCAGATTTATCCAAATATGATGTCACAGGAAGTGAAGGTTACTTGCATGACATCACGTTGCTCTTTTCTCACTGAAAGTGGTGTCACCTGGCACTTTGGTTGGCATGAATACATTTCTGGGAAAATGATCGAGAATCGCCCTTAAAATCACGAATTTAGTCCTCTAATCATCGAGCATGATGGACAAAATATTCTGGAAACTTCTCCCGACTGACTATATTTTAATGGTTAAGTGGGTGGCGAACAGCTGTTTGTAATAAAAGTACAACAAACAACATGCGGCAAGGCCGAGTGTATATTTGGTGACATGCCAAATGTCATTGGGTAATAATGGACACTACCCATGGTCTTTCCACTCCACACCAGTAGCCTGGCTTCCTGTTTCCCTGAACATTACATTATATTCGGGTAAAAAAACACAACTTTTAAGTTGCCTCAGAGAATTAAGATACGTTTGAAAGGCATCCCTTTAAGCTTTGTGAACATCCATTCGGTAAGCAACATGATATTACTTTTTCCACGTTTTTGTCAATGAACTCTCTTAATTGCAGTGTGGGAGCTGCAGCGTAGCGGGCAGCACACTGCACCATCAAACAGGTCACCTCGGTTAGATTCCTGGCCATGGCTATTATCAGTGGCGAGTGATATCCGAGCCCGTCCTCACCCCTCCCCACTGACTTCACCAACCCGTATGGAGCAATGTGATGTATCGTCCAGCAAACCCCCATTATGGGAACAGAGTGGAGAGGCCTTCATCCAGCAGTAGATTAACAAAGGGCTGCTATACATTACTGCAATTAAATATATTATATCATGTGCATTGTTTCAAAGCTGGGCTGTTAAAGGAGATGGGGTAAATTGATACAATTTTTAATGTGATTATCTTTGCAAATGTCTAGTCCAGAATGTAAAATAGACATTAGCACAGCCAGCAGATAATACGAATCTACAAGATATGTAAGGATTGATTAAAACTTAAATAATTATTAAGACTGTTGGCAGTATGCACAAGTCAAAAACTACGAACTGAAATGATAGTGAATGTCCTTATAGGATATATTTTTTTACAGTAGAAAAAAATAAACAGGCATAGGCCCTTGTTCAGAACAGAAGGGTGAGTGGTTCTACTGCCCGCGGGTTTGGCACGATGTCCCATTGTTTCGCTCCACATGCTGGGAGCTTTTTCATGAGCTGAGCCATTACATCGGACAAGGTTCCGGACAACGCACGGCACGACCTGAAAACACATCGGAGAACCACACAGCACCACGTGGACAGGAGTGACCGACTCAGCATGCGCTCAGCTTGTGCAGCTTCACATGGCTTAACCTAGATTGTAAACAGCTTATTTAAATTAACAGTGGGAACTGCACCAGTTAACAGTTTTTCCTCATTTAGTATTTTTCAACATTAACTTGGAGCGTTTGATTTTTTTAAATATATTTTTCTAAGGGTGTGTTTATATTGAGCATCTACTGAAAGACAAAATACTCTTATTATTTTTAAATTATTTGTTTACTTTTATCAAAATAATCAGGGATTTTTTTCCAAGCCCCATAGTAAAAGAGCCATCTCACCCCACAAGTCATTGCCATTATACGGCACGTTAATGATTAATGTACCAAGTGTTATTTAAAGGTCGGTTCTTTTGTCAGAGTTAAAATTCATCGAGTTGATCTCAGCGTTTCCGGGAGCGCACTGACAATGTTCGCGTCTTGCAGTGTTCAAGGAGGGCCCTTCCTTGCCCCCAAGTCGGGCTCAGGCTTCACTCCTCCTCGTGCCACCCACCGAGTACTCTTACAGGCGCTCCATCGTCCACCTCGCTCGGAGCAGGCCCTTCTGCCTTCTCGTCGTCACCTACGGTACGACACACGCATGTTAACGGGGAGCCCGGCGGCGTGGTGTGGTGGGCATGGGGCCCCTTGCACGGGTGTCCCTCGCTTTATGCGGGTTGGGTTTGCGATTTCCCGCTGTATAATGTGGCAAACCTATTTCTACCCAAAATTCGCTATATTATGCGGTTTAAATTCACTCGCTTGCGGCTATGCGCTCGGACATGGGACAACATTCTGTCTGTACTGTGTGTGTACTGCGTGTGTACTGCGTGTGCACTGTGTGTGCACTGCATGTGCACTGTGTGTGTACTGTGTGTGTACTGCGTGTGTACTGCGTGTGCACTGTGTGTGTACTGCGTGTGCACTGTGTGTGTACTGCGTGTGTACTGCGTGTGCACTGTGTGTGTACTGCGTGTGCACTGTGTGTGTACTGCGTGTGTACTGTGTGTGTACTGTGTGTGTACTGTGTGTGTACTGCGTGTGTACTGCGTGTGCACTGCGTGTGTACTCTGTGTGTACTGTGTGTACTGTGTGTGTACTGCGTGTGTACTGTGTGTGTACTGCGTGTGTACTGCGTGTGTACTGTGTGTGCACTGCGTGTGCACTGCGTGTGTACTGTGTGTGCACTGTGTGTGTACTGCGTGTGCACTGTGTGTGTACTGTGTGTGTACTGTGTGTACTGCGTGTGCACTGCGTGTGTACTGCGTGTGCACTGTGTGTGTACTGTGTGTGTACTGCGTGTGTACTGTGTGTGCACTGCGTGTGTACTGTGTGTGTACTGTGTGTGTACTGCGTGTGTACTGTGTGTGTACTGCGTGTGCACTGCGTATGTACTGCGTGTGCACTGTGTGTGCACTGCGTGTGTACTGTGTGTGTACTGCGTGTGTACTGCGTGTGTACTGTGTGTGCACTGCGTGTGTACTGTGTGTGTACTGCGTGTGTACTGCGTGTGCACTGTGTGTGTACTGCGTGTGTACTGCGTGTGCACTGTGTGTGTACTGTGTGTGTACTGCGTGTGTACTGTGTGTGTACTGTGTGTGTACTGCGCGCGCTACTCAGCAGGCAGCTGTCTCATGCGGTTTCGCTTTGTGCGCACTTTTTTTGGGACGCATCTACTACTAGCGCATAAAGCGAGGGACGCCTGTACAAAGAATGAATTGGGCGACCCCCGATCTAACTTCGTCCCTCTACCGAGGCCGGCACCTGAGACCTTCCTGGTGCGGTTGTAAAGCCCGTGCACTCGATCGCTAGCCAATGCGACATTGCATTTTTATCCGCAGATGCGTGCACCTGTGTGCTCATGTCTGGGAACCCCCCCCCTCCCCCCCGTATCGTGACCTCGTTTGAAGGAGGAGGGCGCACACATGCCCAGGGTGGGGACCGCGCGGTCAATGTTGAACCCCGACCATAGGATCTGCGTTTGTCTGTCGTGTATTCTGCTCTGGTTCTCGCCCCCCCCTCCCCCTTGCGTATGAGGAAAGACTCTGACGCCCATCGCCCCCTGCAGCTATTGAAGACGGTTTGAATGTGTGGGAACAGATTCGCGTTGCTCGAGAATGTCCATTCTAGTCTGGCGTAAGCCGTGGCCGGGTTCATAACAAAGAGCACGGACCACTGTGAGATGGCGATTTATATATGTACAGTATTAAGTGCCAGCCATGTGATTTAGAGGGGGTGGAGGGCTTAGTCAAAATTCCTACGGTAGACGTTAAGTTATGTTCACTTTGTTATTGAAGACGATATGTAAATGAGTGATGGAAATTTTTATGTCTTGTCAGGCATAAACACAGGATCCTTCTACTCCGTGTCTACCCTCCTCAATCAGATGGTGATTCGTCACTACCCGGTGAGGTGACGGAGATTAATGCTGTCTTTGACAAACACATCACACTGTCTCACAACTTATCTAAAGGGTGAACAGTCATGATCATTATATTATGCTACAAAAAAATATACTTGCAGCTTGTTTATAATACAGATTTTTTTGGGTTAGATCGCGTAAATATATAAATGTATCGTTATACCCGCCTGATGAAGCTAGTTGTAATTACTGGCGAAACGTCGTACTCGGATTGTAAATGTTGTGGCTTGGCTCTCCAACACACCGGTGTGCTGTACTAGTGACGAATTGTCATCTAACCCAAAAAACCTGCATCATGGATGATATTGGTCGCGAAAGCCTACATGTTAAACTTGCAGCTTGTTATTTGCAGTCAGCTTTCAAATGTTTTTTTTATAACAGAAGACTACTCGTTGGTGATGTCACACCGTGTTAATGGGCTGCGTCGACATTTGTATTTTGGAATGTGTGCAGACTTCGCAATGGTTGAGTAACTTGTGTTCCTGCAATTGAGGTATCCAGCCATCTGTAGTCGCTGCTACCATATGCAATGAACAAAATCCGTGACTCTTCTATCCAGAGATTTAACGCATTGTCGCAATTTAGTCACAATTTTTGTCAAAAAGGAGTGCATCCTAGTGCCTATAGTGGCTGCATGGCTTAACGCTTACTAATTCCTTTCACCCCTCGAGACTGTCGGTTTCTGGCTCTCAGCATTCTCAACAGATCCACCGCCCACCTCCATGGGGGACCGTTCTCCCACAATGACGAAACATCTATAATGCCGCGATGATGATGATGATGTGGGCATGTGTGTCTCACAAGTGAGACAAAGTTCACTGACCAGCGTGTCTTTGGTTACATTTGTATTATTTTGGGTCACAAACATTGACCCTGTGCACCTTAACCCCCGTCATTGGCTATTCACAAATTACGTTGGTTTCCAGGATGAGGCAGTGGTATGATATATCATTACGATAATTTTTTCTAATTATCGTTATATTTCCTCTGGTGTAGGCCAATCGGTTTAAAAAAAACAATACATATATTGTCAGAGCATGTTTGTTTGCATGTTCACCACAAGCATGTGTGGTTAATGCAGACCTGATTCCTTAATGCTGGCAAAAAGGTCCCATGACGATCACTGACTCACAATGTGCACTGTATAAATATCTTTCTTTGCAAATTTGCAATAATTATCAGACGTGTATGGCAGGCGTGTGTTGGGTGAACATCAGTAGAAGAACTAAGTCATCTTTATTTTAAATGGACATACAGGAAAGCACCAAACAAAACTATAAAAATGTGAAATATATATACAACGCTACGGGAAACTGGTTTTGCAATAATTGTCATTGTGAAATTTAATATATCGTGAAACATATAACAGCAATCATTCTAATAAATGAAGAAAACTTGTAGTCAAATGTGGCATTGCAGTCATGAAATATATAGGCTGCATGTTATACTTATATACATGCTATTCAATAAGAAACTTAAAACACATTCTTGTGATTGCTGTTTGTAAGGAAAAAAAATGTAGTGCCTGTAATTATTTTTATATGCATTGTTAATGATTAACTTTTAAGGTTAGTAAATCGGCACTTGTGTTTGACATAAATACCACCACTTGTATGACCAAAGTGTTGGAGGTGAAAGGGTTGTGAATCGATACTGCATTTTTGAAGCTGCTATTAACCGTTTGCAATCGGGAGGTTATGTACATTTATGCAATCTACCGTAATGGTTTCCTGGTGTAAATCATCCATGTCAGGTTTATGAAGAACAGTGTAGTTGTAATTCTTTTGGCAAACACGTTAAGAATTATGCCAGTGAATCTGCTCCTTCTGATAAGCTCACAAAAGTATGTTTGCCTAGCGGGGTTATTTCATTTGGGAAGGCATGTAGCAACTTGTCCTTGCACAAAATAATTTCCCTTAAACAGCAGAGTTAAGAAGATATGACCACAATCCACTGTTTGTGAGGGAGAAAATGTTCTCCAGAGTGTGTTTCTAGTTGCTAAGATAACTGCCCTGGGAATGTATCCATGTGGTACAGGTTTAGATCATTCCCAAATTGTAAAGTAACATGTACAGTACTTGTCAATCCACTGCTAGATGAGGGCCTCTCCACACCGTGTCGGGTGCTGTTTGACCCTGTCAGTCAGTGCGGGTTGGTAAAAGGTGGGAAGCATAGAAGTATAGTACAACAGTGAAATTTGCTACATCTGTTGGCTACTGCCCACTAAGTAGCAACCACCTATGGCAACCTGGCCGTACATGGTGGTCACCTATGCAGGCACTATCCAGGATGATACCTGCTTAGCATCTGGAATCTAATGCATTCTGGGTGATTTGGCCATAGGCAAGGTAACATGTGCAAAATGTATTGCACGGCATTGCACATATGACGTTTACACTGGCATCAAATCGACATGATGGAGGAGGCATCGATGGTAGACTGACTTGCTTACGAGAGGCTCTTAACTTGAACTTTCTTACCCTCTGACGACAATGAATTCTTCTTGTTGCACACAGGGGAATGAGGTGGCTGCTGGCTGGATCGGTCTTACCATCGTGCTGGCGGGGATGCTGGGTTCCATCATCTGTGGCATTTGGTTGGACCGCACCAAGACCTTTAAGTAAGTGCCAATGTGGCTCACACACCTTTTTCCGCATTGGGCTTGCTGTTTGTATTGTACCTGCATATGTTCAATAAAGTATACACACATATTTGGATGCTGTGGTTTTGTGATAGCACACTGGGCTTGCAGTTAAGAGGTTGCCGATTCAATCTCCTGGTGTGGCAGTCGAAATATTGGGCAATATTCTTAAATCCCACGACCTCTGACCACCCAGCAGTATAAATGGATGCATCACAGTTAGTTGACTGGCAGGTAGCATCTGGTGGGGAAAATTCTCGGGACTCCTACCTCTTCTAGGATATCAGGCCAGCTTAGAAGAGTAGGCCAAAAAATACCCTGTGGGAAGGGCTCTTCAGCTTTCTGCCAGCAGTGGCGTGAGTCAGCACTTGTACGGGCTGCGAACTTACCCACTAAAGCGTATAAGCAAGGCTTGTAGTTTCTAGCAAGTCATTTGGACTGAGATAAATAAAGAATAAACGTGTTATTTCCAGAGGTGTATCATAGGTTATCCTTTCACACAGTGGCCACAGGACAAGGTGTGTCAGCTACGCATGCATTTTTCTAAGGCTATGACATATTTGAACCAAAACTACATTACATCTGCCAGAAGTACTTGAAGGCTTTATATGATAAGTGTACAGCTAACAGCATCAGTTCAGCTCATTTAACTAAATCTTAAAAGTTTTATTTTGCTTACATTTTTTTTCTCAATTCTATATTTCGTGCCTCTTCCAAAACGTCTGGCAAGCTTGGAAGAGTGACCTCAAGTTCCCTCTAGAGGGCCTCTCTTGAACTCCCACGAGTGGAGAATCCCTTCCGCCAGCAGAGGTGTGAGCAATCAATTGCAGCGCTGCACATTTACCTTTTTATGATTCGTGGTTCTTTACGATTCTCCACGATTGCGCTCTTTGAGGTTTTGTACAATATTGTGTTTTTTTTCACTGACAGCCCAAGGTGTGGAGAGAGGGTACTTTGCCAACAACATCTGGTAAACCAGCAGTTATTTTACAAGCCTAACTGCTGATGAGCCCCAGATGCATGAAATCGGTCCAGAGTTTGCATGCTGGATTAAATATTGTACTGTCAGCGTAAGTCTTGGACGGTCGTTATGCTGATGAGAACAGAAGTCAATTTTGTATTTAACTGTGGATAGGGCAACAGTTTATGTGATGTATTACCCACAATGCTTTACAGCGTGTAAGAGTAGGCCGCATTTATCCTCTTGAGCTGTTCGGGAGAACTGCCTTCAGTGGAGGGGGCACTGGTGTAAGGAACCTATTGCAGGCCTGTAAATTTTGTTTTACCTTACGCGTATATCAAACACGGCATTGTATACGGTTGACATGTAAGCGTCACGGCTTAAATCATACGACATGTTTTCATTCCTGCTGCGCGAACCACTGCTTCAATGATCCTTGTGTTTGTCTTACTTGCAGGCAGACAACGCTTACTGTCTACATCTTGTCTTTCGTCTTCATGGTGGTGTTCACATTCACACTGGACCTGGGCTACATGTGGTTGGTCTTTCTGACCGCTGGCCTGCTCGGGTAGGTGGGGTCTTGTATCCTCGTAGCGATCAGTCCAAGTCTTACATTCTAAGTGGCAGGGTGGTGCATTGGTGACGGTTGCACCTCGCACCAAAGACCTTTGTTCGATTCCCACTCGGGTGCCTTTCCGTGTGGCGTCTGTATGTTCTCTCCCTGTTTTGCATTGGTTACCTCCGGTTTCCACAGTTCCCTCCCGTAGCTAAAATCCATCCAGTGTAACTGGTATTGTCCAAAACGTCCCACTGCTGAAACATTCCTGCAAATTGCTGAATTTTGGCTCTCACACAGCAATGTCGCCCCCTCTTGCAAAACCTTGACAGGACCATCAAAAACTCCAAAAAGAGTTTTGAGGCTGAGTGAGGTTTTGCTGGGTAAACATGTCTTACAATAACATTACTAATTCGTTTTTGTATCCTTTATTTAACCAGAAAATGAAATAAGAAACTATTTGAGACCCATAAGACATTTGTTAATTGCAAGGGTGACCTGGGTTATGAAGTGCTTTTGTGAAATCTAGATTGAAAATTTGAAAATGCATTTCTTTAGAACTGCTTTTTGTGTTTAGTTTGTTGTCCTTCCCCGCACCTCCGATTAGCACAGTTGGCTACGTACGGTGAGAAAGAAGTTCAACATACATACATACATGCATGCTCATAAATCCTGTTCCCTGCTATAGATTGTTCATAATTAACATGTCCACTAAATTCACTGAAACTTAAACAAATAAGCGAGTGTTCATTGCCAATGTTTGCATAGCACATTTTCAGCAGGATAGCAGCAATATAATTACTGATGACAATCAGGCATGTAACAACATTGCTTCAATTATTAAAACCGGTCGTTCCACTTGTGATACATGCATCAAAATCGGTCATATTCAACTAAGTGCAAGTTGTAATTGGTGCATGTAGCCGCTGCGGCTACTCGAGGCGCTCCAGCGAGTGTTAAAACAAAGAATCGATTCTTGGATGAAATAAAGAGCCCAAATAATGACGATTCATCGAATTGAGTGGAGTGAATCGTTACACGCCTAATTGCAATAATGAGTGCATTGGTTTTTATATCACAAATTGTTTACAACATATACAGTTACTTAAAGCACCAATTCTAAAGGAGATTGTTTAAAAAAAATTACCAACCGATGACCTCTGGATCGCCAGTCCAGTGTGCTCACCGTGAGCACTGCGGCAGCATCTCCCGGCACGGCAGTTGCAGCAATGGGGGCAAGTTTCTCACATTCCCCCTTCCCCCCACCACCGCCCTCCCAGCGGTGTAAATGGATGCATCGCAGTTAGCCGATCAGCAGGTCGCTCGTGGTGAAAAAAAAAAAGCGTGGGTACTCCCAATTCTTCGAAGGCGTCTGGCGAACGTGGAAGAGTAGGCCAAAAAAAAAAATACCCGCGAGAGTGGCCGTTTATAGCCACTCCCGTCTAGTGGAGGCCTCCCACCAGCAGCGGCGTGGGCAAGCAATTTCACGGCTGCATGTTTACCTTTTCGTATTTGTACACACCGCACGTGCTTCTTGTACAGGTTTTTCATGACGGGCTACCTGCCTCTTGGTTTCGAGTTTGCCGCTGAGATCACGTATCCCGAGTCCGAGGGCACCTCCTCCGGGCTTCTCAACGCGTCTGCACAGGTGCGCGCGCATGGATCCCTCAAGCAGCTGTGCATCATCATCATCATCGTCGTCGTCATCATCGGCCATGCTCGTTCCACTGCTGGACACACTGTCCATATCACAACATGAAAATGCAGCGGTGAACAATGCTCCAGCTCCTTCTTCGACGTCTCTCATTTCACGTCATTGCAGAGTCCCACGAGACGTACAGTATTACCGCGAGTTGCGTTACGTTCAAGGGAGCAAAGTTTCCACACGAGGGGGGAGGATTGCCATTACTATGTAAAGATAAAAGTGCAGCCCTGGAATTTATTGCTTGCGTCTAACTAACGAACTAAACGATTTATATTTCACCGGGTAAGGCCCACTGAGCTATGTAGCCCTTTTTCAGAAGTGACCTGGCCACAAATGATAGCCCAATGACGTGGCTTATCATGTGGAACTTTGTAGCAGCTAAATATGTGTACTCTAAACGCATATTTCTAAATTTGGAGGGAAAAAACAGAGGATGCCGAGAAAAATCTAAGCGACCACGGGGAGAGACAAGCAAACTCCAAATATACAGCAGGCACCAGGGTCGGGATCAAACCCACGACCTCCTGTATACCAGGCGAGGTAGTTAACATCTCGCCACCGTGGCACACTTGCTGGTGCAAGAGCCTACGCTAGACGGCTTGATAACTGATTAATTCGATTTCAAAAAGTAATATAATGACCTTGTAAGGAGGAAATAAATCCTATGAAGGCATTTGGCATCGAGTTTTTTTCATATCCCTTCCAGAATCGGAAGTAAATGTCATTGACAAGCTACATGCCTTGCAATAGGTGTCTATTTGGTGTTTGAACATCTTAACACCTCCTGTATTCATGCCAGAAGGGGTAAAGTATTTTTTTATAATCTTGAGTGAGGAGCAGCAAAACGATTTAAACCACAACGCTCGTAAAGATATTTATTTTTCACAAGCTCGGTGACTCGGCATTCCCGATAATCCACTGACGGATATTTGTGAATGAACTGCACTCGCTTGAAGAGAGATGAGGCTGATTGTCAATGTATCGTGCAGATCTTTGGCCTAATCTTCACGCTGGTGCAAGGAAAGCTGACGACCTTGTACAGTCCGCTTGCAGGGAATATCTTTCTGTGTGCCTTCCTGCTTCTGGGGTCCATCCTCACTGGTGAGATCCATCCCCGCACCGCCCGAGTAGCACAGTAGGCTACGTACGGTGTCAAAGAAGTTCAACATACATACATACATTATAGAGCTTTGCCACTTCTACCTGCATATATATGGTTCAAAAGCATAATTTGTGAAAAATATAAACTATTAAACTGGTTTTTATTTCACCAGGTAAGACCCCCACTGAGCTGTATAGCTCGTTTTCAGAGACGATCTGGCCATAAATCATAGCTCAACGAATTTGCTTATGTGGAAATTCATAGCAGCCAAATACTCTAAATATGCGTTTATCTTAATACTCTAAATATGTGTTTATCTTAATGTGGAGCGAAAAACCAGAGGACCCGGAGAAATATCCACATGACCACAGGGAGAGAAACATACAAACTCCAAATATACAAACGTCAGGGTTGGGATTGAACCCACGACCTGCCGTATACCAGGCGAGGTAGTTAACATCTCACCACCGTGGTGCCCCCAAAGTGTGCAAATAATCCTGGAGAGATGTGAGCTTGAGGCGACATTGAGAGACAGGAAAAGGAACGCGTGCATTCGAGAGCATGCGCATGATAATGACATAATTTAGACGGTTTTGAAAATTAAGTTTGCTTGTGCAGTATACATCATGGTTTAGAAGGGTTCAGAGTCGTTGGTCTAGAATAATGTCGGAGTGGCAGTCAAGAAATGGAGCGATGAAATCTGTTCACGTTCGGGTGCTAGGTGTGTTGTTACATTGCAGGCGAGTTCGACGTGATGATGGCTTGAGGGGATTTTTTCAGACTCACAGCAAAATAATAATAATAACCAGTTGCTGTTTTGTACTTTTAAATAATCTCATCCTACAACTGTTATTTGACATTGTGCAGCCTTTAGAATTGATAGGAAACAATAGCTGTGTTGAACCAAGCTCATTTGTATCTACTGTACGTTAAGTACTTTTCATAAAAATATGCCCACGTAAAAAAATTCATCTGTGACCATTGTGTTTTGTATATACTGTATACGTAAAACCACAAACTTATCCGGTGCTAATTTGTGTGATCAAAACAAAATGTGCTTGTGGTTACCAGTCTGCCCTCACTCATCACCATCCCACACAGTGAATACAAACTAAATGAGGATCTTGTACCCGTCAGAAATTTTAAAACATTTGTCGAGAAAACTTCGTCAGAATGCCGTTGAAGCGCCAGGCAGCGCTGTGGTTGGCTTGCTTGGCTCGCATTCGACTCAAACCCATAATCCCTCAGGGGGGTAACGATAAAGTTAAAGGGGCCGTACCGGTGCATGCACGTGGGATCGACGCTGCGTGAAAACCATTTTCCGGCTGTCATTCAACCCCGCTCAAGTCGATGTCGCCTTCAGTAATTGTATTTGCTGGCGTTGCTGGCACGTCGTGCATGGTTTGAGGTGATTACCGCATCACGCGGCGCTTTCAGATACACTTCTGCGGCCGTCTGGAATGCTCTTCCAATATTAGGAAGCCACTGGAGCTATGCACTTTTAAATCAACTGGATTGAAAACTCATTTGTTTAGAACTGCTTCTTGTCTTTAGTATGTTGTCCTTTCCCCGCACCTCCGATTAGCACGTGACTGGCTACGTACGGTGCGTACATACATTCCCCTCCCCTCTCCCCCCCTCTTTGTCTTTATTGATAATTGAATACCACTTTGTGGGAGCTCCACAGCGTTCATGCTTATGGGTAGACCGAGCCCCATTGTGTGAGTGGTGAATTTTGTGCCACTGCCTGCCAATGGAGAATGCTTGTTTTGAGCACGGAAACACCTCTGACTTGTACCGTTCCCTGTTTTGTACGATTTGTTTCTGAAGCACTTATCAAGTCAGATCTACGGAGGCAAAGTGCGAATCTGGGTTTTGTGAAGGCGGAGGTAAAACACTTGCATTCTCATTTGTTGCAATTAAACGTTATTTTATTTCTGTTAATTCCCCCCCCCCGCCCCCTCCCCAATTATGTTTGCATTATGCTATCGGCATCGGGTCATGCGAAAAATAATTCTCCATTGGGATCTCTCGCACAGCAGTGTGTGCGACCCTTCGCGTTGAGTTAGAGCAGGGGTCGGAAACCTGCATGCTCCGAGTAACTCTTGAAGGACTGCTGCTTCGTGATGGTTACTTAGTAAGGAACGACCACCGCCGAGTATTCACAACGTGCATTGCGGCTCTTGAAATTTTGAGGGCTTTTTTTTTGTTACTGAATTCGAGAAAGTGGCTCCTCTGGTTGTTGTGGTTGCCAACCCCTGTGAGAGAGATAGTGTCTCGCGGAACGAATCACCACGGCTCTACCTCCAAGATCCCTTCCAGCGATCTGCTCCACACAATAGAGGGCAACACTTCCTGCCTGCTCTGCATGAGGTTCACCGATATTTTAGTTCTCAGAAACTCAATGTTGCATTATTAACCTTCAACTTGCTGCTACACGGGAGAACCCAGTTTGACCACGTGGCACCTTGAACTCAGAGCACCCTCAACAAACAACTCGCATTCATCAATTACGCTGCCTTGCAGGTGCGAAAGAAGTTCAACATTTTATCCTTAATTAAAAGGAAAAGTACTTTGACTTAAAAGCCACCTGGCCACCTCTATTGTTACCATTACACTATTGAGAACAAGTACTCTTTTAAAATAATAAAGTTTTTGGCTTGGTATGACTTTGGATTTCGGGTCACAAAATAAGGATCCGCTTAAGCGCAACGTGCACTCGTAATGGGCGTGTAATCGTTCATCAAGGTATTTATCAGTTCATAAAAATGAGTTAAAATGCTCACGATACACATCTAAACTTGTGCTATTGAGAATGTATAATTCAAAAATCGTATACGTTGTAGATAATTTTGTCATGTAAGTCCTGCGGCTACTAGAAGTTTTTTTACCGGAAGATACGAGTGTTTGAGTGTTCTTATGTACATCGATACCTTCATTCGGACACCCTTGGAAGTTCGTTATTTCTAACTTGTTTTTTTCCCTCCCATGTACAAACATGCACAATGATAAATGTGTGATCCGGGCTTCTGCAAGACGTTTGAAATATCCTTTAACCGTGGCACGTCACGGCACGGTACTTATCTATCTTTGCCATGTACTTGACCTGTATTGATGCGGTGACCCGTTTCCTTTGTGGTATTACTGGCAGACGATAACTGGGACTCCGGATGAAAAGCATTCCAACGGGCTCTCGCCAAACACCTACTTGCCCGTCTCCTGCAACGAAGGTTCCTCTATCTGAGCGCAGACCAGAGGAAGACCGGCGTGTGAACGTTTGGTGGCAAGCCTGCATTTTTATTCAGCGATAAAGTTGTGCTTGTGGGTTGATATATGTGAAAGCATCATGTGGTTTTACAATTCAATGGAAAGCTTTAATATCAAGTATTATGAGAGAAAAGAACACCCCAAGGTGCTTTTGAGATTCACTCAATACGGTTGGAGATGTTTGATTTTAAAGCAATCAGTTGAGCTGAATGAGCACAATTATTGGATAGAAGTTTTTTTTTTTTAATTTGTGACTTGCAGGTTTGTAGGTCGCACGTTCGGGCACCATGCATTCCCCTTTAGGTTTGTGCAAAGCCATTCCTGGGTCACACTTGACCTGGCAAAAAAAGCCTCCAATTGTAGTCCTCAGACATTCACACGAGAGCACAAGGAACCCCCCCCCCCCAGCTGTTCCTAGGTTTGTGCCTCCTGCTTAGTAGTGCAAATGACATAATTCCATATCTTGCGCTCAGTTAAGTAAATCCACTGTGAAAAAAAAATTATATCCCTTCTACGTGACTTTACTGTAAGAACCAAGAATATAAATCCACTGTATTATTTTTTTTAAGTACGGAAGCATTTTTTAAAAATTCCTTTAAACTTTTGAGTTGTATTAGTTGAAGGAATAACAAAAACGTTAATTCTACTGTACACTTACCACTTAGGCTTGTTCATATTGTTTAAAGCTGCAGATTTTTTTGTTCATTTTTAGCATACATTCCTCAATTCATAAATGTGCACTTTTTATCCTGGATAGTTGCTTGACACAGTGAGTAGGGGGATTGTTGCTTGACACAGTGAGTAGGAGGTAATTAGTTGCTTGACACAGTGAGTAGGGGGGGATTGTTGCTTGACACAGTGAGTAGAGGGATTGTTGCTTGACACAGTGAGTAGGGGGGGATTGTTGCTTGACACAGTGAGTAGAGGGATTGTTGCTTGACACACTGAGTAGGGGGATTGTTGCTAGACACAGTGAGTAGGGGGATTGTTACTTGACACAGTGAGTAGGGGGATTGTTACTTGACACAGTGAGTAGGGGGATTGTTGCTAGACACAGTGAGTAGGGGGATTGTTGCTAGACACAGTGAGTAGGGGGATTGTTGCTTGACACAGTGAGTAGGGGGATTGTTACTTGACACAGTGAGTAGGGGGATTGTTACTTGACACAGTGAGTAGGGGGATTGTTGCTTGACACAGTGAGTAGGTCGATTGTTACTTGACACAGTGAGTAGAGGGATTGTTACTTGACACAGTGAGTAGGGGGATTGTTACTTGACACAGTGAGTAGGGGGATTGTTACTTGACACAGTGAGTAGGGGGATTGTTACTTGACACAGTGAGTAGGGGGATTGTTACTTGACACAGTGAGTAGGGGGATTGTTGCTTGACACAGTGAGTAGGGGGATTGTTGCTTGACACAGTGAGTAGAGGGATTGTTACTTGACACAGTGAGTAGGGGGATTGTTGCTTGACACAGTGAGTAGGGGGATTGTTACTTGACACAGTGAGTAGGGGGATTGTTGCTTGACACAGTGAGTAGGGGGATAGTTATTTGACACAGTGAGTAGGCGGGATAGTTGCTTGACACAGTGAGTAGGGGGATAGTTATTTGACACAGTGAGTAGGGGGATTGTTGCATGACACAGTGAGTAGGGGGATTGTTGCTTGACACAGTGAGTAGGGGGATTGTTGCTAGACACAGTGAGTAGGGGATTGTTACTTGACACAGTGAGTAGAGAAGATTGTTACTTGACACAGTGAGTAGGGGGATTGTTGCTTGACACAGTGAGTAGGGGGATTGTTACTTGACACAGTGAGTAGGGGGATTGTTGCTTGACACAGTGAGTAGGGGGATTGTTATTTCACACAGTGAGTAGGGGGATTGTTGCTTGACACAGTGAGTAGGGGATTGTTACTTGACACAGTGAGTAGAGGGATTGTTGTTTGACACAGTGAGTAGAGGGATTGTTGCTTGACACAGTGAGTAGGGGGATTGTTGTTTGACACTGAGTAGGGAGATTGTTACTTGACACAGTGAGTAGAGGGATTGTTGCTTGACACAGTGAGTAGGGGGATTGTTGCTTGACACAGTGAGTAGGGGGATTGTTGCTAGACACAGTGAGTAGGGGGATTATTGCTTGACACAGTGAGTAGGGGGATTGTTACTTGACACAGTGAGTAGGGGGATTGTTGCTTGACACAGTGAGTAGGGGGATAGTTATTTGACACAGTGAGTAGGCGGGATAGTTGCTTGACACAGTGAGTAGGGGGATTGTTGCTAGACACATTGAGTAGGGGGATTGTTGCTAGACACAGTGAGTAGGGGGATTGTTGCTTGACACAGTGAGTAGGGGGATTGTTACTTGACACAGTGAGTAGGGGGATTGTTACTTGACACAGTGAGTAGGGGGATTGTTGCTTGACACAGTGAGTAGGGGGATTGTTGCTTGACACAGTGAGTAGAGGGATTGTTACTTGACACAGTGAGTAGGGGGATTGTTACTTGACACAGTGAGTAGGGGGATTGTTACTTGACACAGTGAGTAGGGGGATTGTTACTTGACACAGTGAGTAGGGGGATTGTTACTTGACACAGTGAGTAGGGGGATTGTTGCTTGACACAGTGAGTAGGGGGATTGTTGCTTGACACAGTGAGTAGAGGGATTGTTACTTGACACAGTGAGTAGGGGGATTGTTGCTTGACACAGTGAGTAGGGGGATTGTTACTTGACACAGTGAGTAGGGGGATTGTTGCTTGACACAGTGAGTAGGGGGATAGTTATTTGACACAGTGAGTAGGCGGGATAGTTGCTTGACACAGTGAGTAGGGGGATTGTTGCTAGACACATTGAGTAGGGGGATTGTTGCTTGACACAGTGAGTAGGGGATTGTTACTTGACACAGTGAGTAGAGGAGATTGTTACTTGACACAGTGAGTAGGGGGATTGTTG
The DNA here is from genome assembly GCF_048934315.1 of Petromyzon marinus. NCBI lineage: Eukaryota > Metazoa > Chordata > Hyperoartia > Petromyzontiformes > Petromyzontidae > Petromyzon > Petromyzon marinus. The sequence continues at coordinate 882,210 of NC_133695.1, read as the reverse complement.
CTTGACACAGTGAGTAGGGGGATTGTTACTTGACACAGTGAGTAGGGGGATTGTTGCTTGACACAGTGAGTAGGGGGATTGTTACTTCACACAGTGAGTAGGGGGGGATTGTTGCTAGACACAGTGAGTAGGGGGATTGTTACTTCACACAGTGAGTAGGGGGATTGTTACTTCACACAGTGAGTAGGGGGATTGTTGCTAGACACAGTGAGTAGGGGGATTGTTGCTTGACACAGTGAGTAGGGGGATAGTTACTTGACACAGTGAGTAAAGGGATTGTTGTTTGACACAGTGAGTAGAGGGATTGTTGCTTGACACAGTGAGTAGGGGGATTGTTGTTTGACACAGTGAGTAGGGAGATTGTTACTTGACACAGTGAGTAGAGGGATTGTTGCTTGACACAGTGAGTAGGGGGATTGTTGCTTGACACAGTGAGTAGGGGGATTGTTGCTTGACACAGTGAGTAGGGGGATTGTTGCTTGACACAGTGAGTAGAGGGATTGTTACTTGACACAGTGAGTAGGGGGATTGTTGCTTGACACAGTGAGTAGGGGGATTGTTACTTGACACAGTGAGTAGGGGGATTGTTGCTTGACACAGTGAGTAGGGGGATAGTTATTTGACACAGTGAGTAGGCGGGATAGTTGCTTGACACAGTGAGTAGGGGGATTGTTGCTAGACACATTGAGTAGGGGGATTGTTGCTTGACACAGTGAGTAGAGGAGATTGTTACTTGACACAGTGAGTAGGGGGATTGTTGCTTGACACAGTGAGTAGGGGGATTGTTACTTGACACAGTGAGTAGGGGGATTGTTGCTTGACACAGTGAGTAGGGGGATTGTTACTTCACACAGTGAGTAGGGGGGGATTGTTGCTAGACACAGTGAGTAGGGGGATTGTTACTTCACACAGTGAGTAGGGGGATTGTTGCTAGACACAGTGAGTAGGGGGATTGTTGCTTGACACAGTGAGTAGGGGGATAGTTACTTGACACAGTGAGTAAAGGGATTGTTGTTTGACACAGTGAGTAGAGGGATTGTTGCTTGACACAGTGAGTAGGGGGATTGTTGTTTGACACAGTGAGTAGGGAGATTGTTACTTGACACAGTGAGTAGAGGGATTGTTGCTTGACACAGTGAGTAGGGGGATTGTTGCTTGACACAGTGAGTAGGGGGATTGTTGCTAGACACAGTGAGTAGGGGGATTGTTACTTGACACAGTGAGTAGAGGGATTGTTACTTGACACAGTGAGTAGAGGGATTGTTGCTTGACACAGTGAGTAGGGGGATTGTTGCTTGAAACAGTGAGTAGGGGGATTGTTGCCTGACACAGTGAGTAGGGAGATTGTTGCTTGACACAGTGAGTAGGGGGATTGTTGCTTGACACAGTGAGTAGGGGGATTGTTGCTAGACACAGTGAGTAGGGGGATTGTTGCTTGACACAGTGAGTAGGGAGATTGTTGCTTGACACAGTGAGTAGGGGGATTGTTGCTTGACACAGTGAGTAGGGGGATTGTTGCTTGACACAGTGAGTAGGGGGATTGTTGCTAGACACAGTGAGTAGGGGGATTGTTGCTAGACACAGTGAGTAGGGGGATTGTTACTTGACACAGTGAGTAGAGGGATTGTTACTTGACACAGTGAGTAGAGGGATTGTTGCTTGACACAGTGAGTAGGGGGATTGTTGCTTGACACAGTGAGTAGGGGGATTGTTGCCTGACACAGTGAGTAGGGAGATTGTTGCTTGACACAGTGAGTAGGGGGATTGTTGCTTGACACAGTGAGTAGGGGGATTGTTGCTAGACACAGTGAGTAGGGAGATTGTTGCTTGACACAGTGAGTAGGGGGATTGTTGCTAGACACAGTGAGTAGGGGGATTGTTGCTAGACACAGTGAGTAGGGGGATTGTTGCTAGACACAGTGAGTAGGGGGATGGTTACTTCACACAGTGAGTAGGGGGATTGTTACTTGACACAGTGAGTAGAGGGATTGTTGCTTGACACAGTGAGTAGGGGATTGTTGCTTGACACAGTGAGTAGGGGGATTGTTACTTGACACAGTGAGTAGGGAGATTGTTGCTTGACACAGTGAGTAGGGGATTGTTGCTGGACACAGTGAGTAGGGGGATTGTTACTTGACACAGTGAGTAGAGGGATTGTTACTTGACACAGTGAGTAGAGGGATTGTTGCTTGACACAGTGAGTAGGGGGATTGTTGCTTGACACAGTGAGTAGGGGGATTGTTGCCTGACACAGTGAGTAGGGAGATTGTTGCTTGACACAGTGAGTAGGGGGATTGTTGCTTGACACAGTGAGTAGGGGGATTGTTGCTAGACACAGTGAGTAGGGAGATTGTTGCTTGACACAGTGAGTAGGGGATTGTTACTTGACACAGTGAGTAGGGGGATTGTTGCCTGACACAGTGAGTAGGGGGGATTGTTGCTTGACACAGTGAGTAGGGGGATAATCGTTTAGTTGTAGGACCCACGAGCTTGCCTCGATTTTCCAAAGATTGACCAGATAGATGAAATCAGTTATGTGAGCATGAAGTTGACATGCACACCAACCGACATCCCGGCCTGTATGGATGATGGTGATTTCGAGTAACAAGTATAATTTTACATTGAGGTGGTTGAACCAGATACGAGTCGGGAGTAGTGGAGGGTATCGCTGTAATGCCTCCAAAATCTCGGCAAGCTGGTCTCAAGGAGTAGGAGCCCTGGTCTGTTACGCTGAAGTCCCAACTAGTTGCTGCAACAATGAAAATTATTGCCAATGAATGTAAAACCGTAAGCAACCCTGTACATCATGAAAATAACAACACTATAAAGTGTGACAAACACGTGTGAAATGTAGTCAAAATCAATACATTTACTTGTGTTTTTAATGCTAGATACAAATATAGTGAACAAAAATGAATTCAAGAACTGTGTTTACAGTGTAAGTGCTGCTCATTGTTGAGCTGTGTTGATGCTCTCCGAGAAGAGGTACAATGAACACAACAACGGAGTGGACCAAACAGAATGAAAGATAAACCGGGGAGTGAAGGGCAGCAGGAGAGAGGCACAAACGGAGTGTCAAGCAGCGAGAGAGGCAGGGCTACTGAGACAGCTACATGGAGATACCGCCACCTACTGGCTGTGTGGACGCGCTGCACGTGTAGTTAGAGGCCATCCATTGAGTCCGTACGCATGCAGGGGGGACGGGGGGTTAACCCAAATGCGCACCGCTTGCGTGTGGGGGGTCTACTGACAGTGTGCGCATAGGAAAACGGGGGGGGGGGGGGTGGGGTGAAGCCTCGAAAATAAGTTGTCTACATTGCCCTTCAAATGAGTTAGATAGTCCAGCGGTGGACTATCTGTTTGCTTAAACACGTTAATATTATTAATCCTTGATCGTTTGTGCGTCGATTAAATATCGGTTGTTCTTTAGAATTCGAGGGGGGGGGGTGCGTCAGGCGAACCTACGCAGGTGGGGGAGGAAGTCCACGTGCCTACAGGGAGGGGGGTAGGGTCAAGTTTTGACAGATTTTTGCTGCCTACTCAATGGATGACCCCGTAGCGAGCTGGTGCGGCTAAGTGCGAAGTCTGGCTCGCTGGGGCTTTACTGTGATTAACGGGGTTTTTTTGGGTCACAAGCGACTTTATCTGCTAGACAAGGCAGGTGCTAGAGCAACGGTCTCTAGAGACCGACAATCCCACATCTTTGATATGTGCTGCATTTCCCCACATTAATTTATTTTGGTATTATATTTTTAAGCACTTCTTTGTCATCAGCTTTACAAAAGCATGGCATGTCACCTGCGCTAGCAGGATCCAAACATTTTCTGTTATATTTTAGCACAAGAATTTAAAACCAAATGATTGAGAATCAAGGAAACGTGAACAAAGATAATTTATAAACAGTAAAATTATACTCGGATAAAATCTGCACGTACTACATTTTGCGTTTATTTATAATATCTGCAATCGATATTAAAACAAAAGCACTTTATCCAAAAATAATCATTGATATTTTACGGCTGAAATACGTGGACCAATTTAGTACAAGTGATTTTTCATGATCCGGCAACGTTCTGAGTGAGTAAGTTAATCATTTGGCGACGCTGCTGCTGCTGCGTCGGCACGGCACACAAACAAATAGCAAAGCAGCTTGCATCCCGTCAATGACACTGCGGAAACGGGGACAAAAATACACAATAGGCGACATTTCAGGCGATGGCCCTACCGAGCACATGCATCGCACATACATTGTGCGCTATTAAGAAGGGCCATACCAAATGCTTCGCCTATTATATATAGATTTTAAGGCAGTGTTATTGACGCATGTGTTCAGTTCATCGGAGTTATGTATTCGCATGTTGGGGGATTATATAAGCCCGTTGGAATACTCTGCCTGCAGTTTGCCATTTGCTCCAAGCAAATATGAAATGACCCTTAAATTATTTATTCATGTAACATACTGCACAGGGTGTCCATGAAGGTCATCATCATGATCCATGGGTAGATAGCCCGTAGGTTTCCACTACATTTTGTCATTTGTCTATATGAAGGTATTATCTGCTGTTAAAGAAGTACAAAGAGCAGTTTCCATTGCGTGGTTGAAAGATTGGCAAAATATTCCTTATTCCTAAACTGAACAGGTCAAGCAATCCTTAACAGCCAATGCTGTAGCAACCAAGTGGAGGTTTAGAGCGATGACACTCCTACGATAGAATGTTCATACTACCCAGTGTGTTTGTGTGGTTTTATTAACCTCCATGAAACTTCTCTGTTTAATATTGGATGATACCATTTTGGACACACCCTATATGGGTATACATGTTACATATAAACCAACACATGTTTTGTAGGTGATTATTTTTGGTTTGGCTTGCAAAAAGCTCGTTTCTAGTTGATGTGCTTTTGTTTTAATATAATTTACTTTCACAATACATTTATTTTATTAAAGATATTTAATTTAATATTTATATTTTTTACTTGCCCCAAGGATGAGCACTTGGTGTTTTTACAGTTGTGGTTGTTGTTTGGCTTTATGCATGAGCATTCAATGTGTCATGTCGCCATGATCAGGTTATTATTTGAAAAGGAATACTGCATTCTTCAGTGCTAGTATGTTTTGTTCATTTGTTTGGTTGTTGTATCTGTAATAGCTAGTTTACATGAAAATATGATACCACATTAACAATAATGCGAGCACATTATTTTACATGTGTTTAAAAACGCATGGAAAGTATTTGGAGTTGCTGTATTATTTCCACGGCTGATACAACAATACCCTTTACACCAATCATGGTGCAGTCTTCAACCTTCAAAGACACCGTTCAAACATTGCCATCAGTCATTCCACTTACAATGTATATCACGGTAATGTTGCAGCCCTGCAGATTCTTTCTTATGCCGCTGCTGGCGGGAAAGGCCTCTTTCCTCCTTACTAATCCGCACAACAACCTGCACAGTGTGGTGAGACCCTCGCCCAGCGGAGGATTTACGAAGGGCTGCTACACGTACATCTGTATGAAAAGTAGTTCCGTATTGTTGTGTTTTGTCTCGTGGTAAATTATGATGTAAAAATGTCCCAGCAATTTATCCGTTTAAAATAAGTTTATTTCAGGTTTAAATGTAATGGGTTAAAATATCAGCAAGTGCGCTCACAATTAAGTCCATACGTTATGCTGCACACCACTGCACATTGCTTGTGCAATACGGGTATTTTGGGTTAGATCGTGTAAATATAAATGTGTCGTTAAACCTGCCAATTCGTTACTCGTACAGCGCACCGGTGTGTTGGAGTGAAAATCCGCAACATTTACAATCACAACAATTACATTTACAAAATATTTTAAATGTCATAGATTTGCTCTCCAACACACCGGTGTGCTGTACTCGTAACGAATTGGCATGTTCTGTTTACGTGACAAACCTTACTAATTGGCTGTGTCAGGTGGTGGCGGGTTTAACGGCAACATTTATATTTACTTCGACCTAACGCAAAAGCACCTGTGTTATGGATGATATTGATCGCGAAAGCTGCTACGTGTCAAACTGGAGCGCGTGTGCTCCAAGTCTGTGTGCCCACCGCGTATGCGAGTGAGTACTACGCACGTTTTTGCACAGTCTGATCTTATAACAAAGTGGAGGCTGCCTTAATGGACTTTCTTGTTCATTTTGTTAGAAGTGGTTCTGTAAACGCACCGGGTTGTTCTGTACGTTCATAGTTTTTTTTTCTGCCGTTACATTTTTGATGCGTGTGCCCATTTTTAATCATGGGATATGTAGATTACTTTTAGATGTACCACATTTAGTTAGGGGTTCTGTTAGTATTGAAATGCGTGGATTAAGTTTTCAATGTAAGAGCTATACAAGTTGCGTTGGGTTTTTGTTCACGATATGTATAGTAATATTATACTGTATGGAGTCATCAGCGTGGAACTTCCTACTGCTGGGCAAATGCTTCTCCATTTAATTCCATTCCATTTTCTTAATTCTAGTTTTGTAGATGCCTCAACTCTTCGATTCTCTCCCACTGCCATCTCCTCTTCTGTCTCTGCCTCCTCTCCGTATCCACTAGATAAATTGTGTCAATCTCAAATATAAAAAAACCTACAATAATAATATCGAAGAAAGCTGCACAATTCACTGTTGCGATTCGAAAGAAAACCCCCCACATTTTTTGCTGTGCTACCACAGTACCAAACAATCCCCACATCTACTTCTGAAGTACCTTAAATAGACGTGTTACTATTCTAAACTTTGGGGGCACGTGTTTTAAGACCTACGCAAGTTTCACTCAGAGCTGAAAAATCCAAATTGTATGCAACATTTAACGTGCAGTTTAACACGTAGGCTTTCGCGACCAATATTATTCATATGAATTTAATGTGCGGCCATTTGTTAGGGTTCCGAGACCAATAACGTGCCACTACATTTCAGAACAATGCAACGCGTGTTGTGTGATCCTGGGTGCCTGTCCACATTTGAACCCAGTCCCTGCTCAGCGCTCAGGGATGGTATTAGTCACATGGCAGAAATCTCTTTCGAATACGTTGTGTATATTTAACCAAAGTAGCGCAATTTTCGTTTTATCTTGTTCCGAGAGTCAAATTGTATGCAAGTATTGTGAATGTGTTTCTAACTTTTCACAAGTCGCCATGTCGTTTGTACAACAGTCACAATGTTTAAACAATGGTCCAGTTTTTCATAAATGTTCGTGCTGGATTGGCATACCGGTGTATATTTTCAATGTTCGATACAGAGAAATAAATATACAAACATCTGGTTACGTATTAATTCGGTCTAGTTGCAACCCTTTTTATGTTTAATTTACAATCATAAGTTGCTCTAAAATGTTAGGTTCGTTTTAATCAGTGTTGAGTAGGTCCACATTTTGTTTTTCTTAGTCGCGTCAACAACCTGTGGAACTTTGTCAACCTTAGTCCAAGATTTCACTTTGTCAACCTTAGTCCACGATATCACTTTGTCAACCTTAGTCCACGATATAACTTTGTCAACCTTAGTCCAAGATATCACTTTGTCAACCTTAGTCCAAGATATCACTTTGTCAACCTTAGTCCAAGATATCACTTTGTCAACCTTAGTCCACGATATCACTTTGTCAACCTTAGTCCAAGATATCACTTTGTCAACCTTAGTCCACGATATCACTTTGTCAACCTTAGTCCACGATATCACTTCGTCATGCTCTGTGTCTTGTCGACTAAAGCTCTCTCGTCCTACTCACGCTCGAGCTTTGGTGGTTCGTCGCCCGTCTCCACGCGTCGACCAATGTCATCTTCCACTGCGTCACCGCTGACGCACACAAGTGCAAAGTCGACGAATATTTACCAATTTCCTTTACAAAGAACAACTGTTCGTGTTCGTTAAAAAAAACTTTACTTTTCTCAAGTCCCACCTTCAATCACGCACAAGCAAAACATTTTTATTTTTATTTAAAACGTGTACGAGCACAAACAGGCGGTAGTTAGGCCGCTGCTTTTCTCCAGTAAGTTGCCCGCATGTTGTGTGCCTTAACTGGGGGTCTTCTAGCTGTCCCTGCAAGGTGTGATGGCGCTTGCCTGCGGCTTGTCATGACTCTTCTTATCAATAAAGCAACGAGTGTGTGGCCTGTGCAGTATGTGCTTCTGTCGGTGTGTGCGCGCGAGCGCGTGGGTGTTTGATTGTTCTGGAGACACATTCGATGTTTACACTAGCTTCAGTGTTCTCATGCAAAACAGTTCAGTTAGTGTTACTTTAACGTCTGTTACAATCTCCACAATAGTCTTCAGTCTCATATTTGCATTGCCTTTGTGCCGTAAGTCTGTTGGCCTTCTGGGGTCTAACACTTGGGAGACAAGGTCATACAGGAGGCGTAGGCCAATGGGTTGCAAGGACAATGCATACATTATCAAAGCATGTTTGCATGTTTTGCCACAGGCATGTGTCGTTAATGCTATTTGATGCCTCGCAATAGGTATCCATTTGGTGTTTGAGCATCTTAACGTCTCCTGTACTGATACCAGACAGGGTCAAGGCAATTCTTGTTCTCAGGCTGACACTTTTTAATGGACCCGTGCAATTGTTTGAACACTGAATGCTTTAGTCTTTCTAAAGCATAATGCCAATTGAAAATTCCGAATGCCTTAGGACTGTAAAACTAATATTAAAAGTGTTCGACTGCAGTAATTGCAGTGGCTTCCCCATGAATAGTTGAACGATATATTACTGGTAGGAAACGTAGTGGACTGGAAGCCCAACCGGGATTAATTTACAGGAGGCAGGGGATTAATTGTGTATGTCTGTGGATGTCTGTCCACGTCGGAGGGGTGGGGCTGGGTGGAGAGGGGAGGGTAGGGAGGGGCTGGGTGGGGGGTGGGAGGAGTGGGGCTGGGTGGGGTGGGGCTGGGTGGGGTGGGGCTGGGTGGGGTGGGGCTGGTTGGGGGGTGGGAGGGGTGGGGCTGGATGGGGTGGGGCTGGGTGGGGTGGGGCTGGGTGGGGAGGGGCTGGTCACCCCGTGGTGCCCTTATATGGACTGGAAGCCCAACCGGGATTAATTTACAGGAGGCAGGGGATTATAACACTGCACTTTCTGGTGCGACCTCTTTTACACTGCGCTTTCCGGCGTCGTTTTATAATTCTGCTCACTTTTAATTTTGCTTTCTTCTGCGCACGACCCTAACAAGTTTGGCTTAAATATCCGTACATAATTACTTTTTTCTTCATAATTACTTCAAAATTTCCTACCAGCCCCCTCCGCAGGAATGTGTTCAGCCAATTTCTGCGGGTAATAGGTGCAACCCCGTTCCGCAGACAAACGAGCGCCGGGTCCCTTGTGATCCTCATTGTCTCCTGGCACCACGGATCCCTCGTGATACAGGTGCTTTTTCCATTACTTATTTACAGTGCTTGCCTGAGCTGCATTGGCCTCTCGTTGCCGAACGAACACATCATAAGGTCGCTCTCATTAGACACAGCGCGCTTGCCACAAATGAACCACGATACCTCGCTGATCTCGTTAAGGAGCATCAACCATCATCACGCGAACTCCGCTCATCCTCACAGCAGCGGCTTTTGGGTAGCCATCGAACAAAGACGCTCATTGCATCGCACGCTTTCAGATACGCTTCTGCGGCCGTCTGGAACGCTCTTCTGATGTTAGGAATCCACCGGAGCTACGCTCTGTGTAATGTTGATTGAAAGCTCAGAAACGCTTCTTTTTAGTTTGTCGTTTTCCCCGCACCTGCGATTAGCAAGGTTGGCTACGTATGGGTTGAAATAAGTTCAACATACACACACAGAGCAGAGCCAGGACCAAACCGTGATGCAATGACCTGATGACATCTGAAGCTAGGTCGGAGCCTAGCAGGGCCAAGGTTGGGGCTAATGACGCATTTATTTGTGTATCTGAAATTACCCCAATACATTGAGGACTCCGCATTAGCAAGTCCGTCAGGGCGTGCCAGGCAGACGTTGCGCTGCACGTGCTGGAGGAGGAAGCTGGCACAGCTATGTGGCTACGTGGGCTGACGTTCACCACACATATAACATTGACATACATATGCATGTATTTGATTGTTTTTTTCTTGGTGCTCTGTGTGACAGTCACGTGCAAAAGAAATTCGCTAAATAAAAAAAATTAGCATGCCATTTTACACGTCTCAACCCATTGTACGCGTGTCGTCAGCGGCACGGCTCGCCTTCCGCAGTGGAAAACACACAACCGTGGCTTCTCCCGAGCTGCCACGGCATGGCGCTGCAATCCCAGCGTGGTTCACAGGTGCCAGTCGGAAAACAGCGGTGTCGGTAGCGGAGAGGCGTGCAGACAGAGGAGCCGACGTTTCGTGTGCAGGCTGACATCTGTACAGGAAAGTGCCCCTTTTTAAGGGTGAATGAAATTGCTAAATAAAGTAACCCACTTCCGCAATTTGATATCTTATCAGTAAAAACACATGTTGGGTGAATGGTTGGGTTGTAGACCTGCATACGTCACGGCAATTTGTATTGCTCATTCCTACTCTTTCCAACAGGGTTGAACTTGTTCGACACATTTCTGATGACAATCGTTTAAAACGCTTGTAGGGTTGAACTTGTTCGACACATTTCTGATTACAATCGTTTAAAACGCTTGTTTTGGGGTAATTTTGCACACTTGTAACAGCCTCCCCAGAGATTGCGTTGCCACTTAAGAGCTTGAGATGATGGTTCAGGCCACCACAAACTTAGAACTATGCAATAAGCGACAGGGATGCTGCTGCTAGGATGTAATGGTTAGCACCCTGTGCTTAAAAGTTCAGATCGCCAGTTCGATCTCCCGGCACGGCAGCTGAAGCGGATTGCTGTTTGTTTCATTTGATTTCACCCCCACTTCTGTCCACCAAAACAGCTGAAATCTATCGGCAGGTCGAATGTTGCGGGAACAAATCCTCAAGGATGTTTAGTCTGTGCGCATTCATAAGCCAAATACTCACCAAAAACCCCGGCGTTCTCTCCAATCACAATCTTGTGGAGCTCGAGTGGAGCGTGGCGAGGTGAGAGACGCGGCCGACTGGCCGGAAGACGCACAAACACCGCCACAGCTGCAATGAATGCACTTCGAACTTCTGTCGCACCGTACGTAGCCAGCGGTGCCCATCGCTGGCCACGTACAACAACAACAACAACAAAAGCCTGGACTTCAAGTCCCGGGAAGACTTCAGATTTCCAAAAATAAAGTAGTACATGTTATTTATGTTGTTTATTGTTAAAAATTCGGTCACAGTCCCTATGATCACTGTTACATTGCATTTATGGCTTCATTTTGGTGATTTCGAAAACGTTTTTTTTGGTTTGGCCATGTTTTTGTTTAGTGTAGTACGGAGATAGACTGATGGCCTTAATCTAAGTTTTCTTGTTGTTTTTGTTGACTTGCATCCCACTGGGATTTTTGCACACAGCGTTGGTGTACGGTGCTATTTCAGGAATATTTTGATATTTTTTTCCTGTATTTTCTGTTTGCACAGTCACATAGTCACTCTAAGATGTTTTCTTGTTCATGTTTTTTGTTTGTTGCGGTTGCACCCGATTCAAGAGCCGAATGGCTCACAGGGCTACACCAAATAAATGGAACTATGAACTGTGAACAAGAGAATCGATCCTGAGAAAACTAGGGCAGGTGACAGCCTTCTGATGACGTACGTGCACATCATCAGTTTCTCTTCCGATTCCATTCTGATGACAGAACGGAAAAAAATGACAGAACTGGGAAAAAAAATAAGTGTTTCATTAACCAAGGATCCCACAAGTTATTTCGGGAGGGCGTGCCACAGTTTGGCGCCAGCTATCGTAGAGTGTGGTCGTGTCGCTACAGTTCTCTGTGGTGAGTACAACGTCTTTTAAATCAACGGCACTACGCCTCTCTAAATAACGCTAACCGCTTGCGCGTTCCGAGATTCAGCAGCGAACGGGACACCCACCCTGCAAATTGGCAATGGGAAAGGATTAAAAGTCAGATAGCTCCCTCCTTTCACGTAACTTCCATCAGCATCATCGTCGTTGTCGTGGTTTTCGTCGTTGCATCACAACCCACGAGCGCAGGAAGGAGAATCTTGAAAATCCACCATCCCGTGCTGCTGTGCTCTGCTATCTTATTGCTGCCCCTGCCACACAGTGCCGGATTAAGATAGCGCGGGGCCTGTAGCATATGTTATAAAGGGACAATCAATTAATAAACACATAAATATTCAAACACATTTTTTTACTTGCATAGTAAAGTAATTGTATTTTTTAATTTGCTATACAGCCAGATCATACGACAAATCGTTAAGCTTAAACACCCGGTCATTAATAAAAGTTTAAGGAAGTATAGTACTATAGTAATAGAGCAAGTGCAGAATCACTCAACCGGAATTGAGAGCTTGAAAGCGTTTAGCGTGCGGACCTTGAAAGTGCGGGGCCCGTAGCATTTGTAGCTACAAAAGTAGCTACATATTGTGTAGATACATATGTAGCTACACAATATGTAGCTACACAAGTAGCTAATTGTGTAACTGCATATTGTGTAGCTACATATTGTGTAGCTGCATATTGTGTAGCTACATATTGTGTAGCTGCATATTGTGTAGCTACATATTGTGTAGCTGCATATTGTGTAGCTACATATTGTGTAGCTACATATTGTGTAGCTGCATATTGTGTAGCTACATATTGTGTAGCTGCATATTGTGTAGCTACATATTGTGTAGCTGCATATTGTGTAGCTACATATTGTGTAGCTACATATTGTGTAGCTACATATTGTGTAGCTGCATATTGTGTAGCTGCATATTGTGTAGCTACATATTGTGTAGCTGCATATTGTGTAGCTGCATATTGTGTAGCTACATATTGTGTAGCTACATATTGTGTAGCTACATATTGTGTAGCTACTTGTGTAGCTACTTGTGTAGCTGCATATTGTGTAGCTACATATTGTGTAGCTACATATTGTGTAGCTACTTGTGTAGCTACATATTGTGTAGCTACATATTGTGTAGCTACACAATGTGTAGCTACATATTGTGTAGCTACACATTGTGTAGCTACATATTGTGTAGCTACATATTGTGTAGCTACATATTGTGTATCTGCATATTGTGTAGCTACATATTGTGTAGCTACATATTGTGTAGCTACATATTGTGTAGCTACATATTGTGTAGCTACATATTGTGTAGCTGCATATTGTGTAGTTGCATATTGTGTAGCTGCATATTGTGTAGCTACATATTGTGTAGCTACATATTGTGTAGCTACTTGTGTAGCTACTTGTGTAGCTGCATATTGTGTAGCTACATATTGTGTAGCTACATATTGTGTAGCTACTTGTGTAGCTACTTGTGTAGCTGCATATTGTGTAGCTACATATTGTGTAGCTACTTGTGTAGCTACTTGTATAGCTACATATTGTGTAGCTACATATTGTGTAGCTACATATTGTGTAGCTACACAATGTGTAGCTACATATTGTGTAGCTACATATTGTGTAGCTACACAATGTGTAGCTACATATTGTGTATCTGCATATTGTGTAGCTACATATTGTGTATCTGCATATTGTGTAGCTACATATTGTGTAGCTACATATTGTGTAGCTACATATTGTGTAGATACATATTGTGTAGCTGCATATTGTGTAGCTACTTGTGTAGCTACTTGTGTAGCTGCATATTGTGTAGCTACATATTGTGTAGCTACTTGTGTAGCTACTTGTGTAGCTACATATTGTGTAGCTACATATTGTGTAGCTACATATTGTGTAGCTACATATTGTGTAGCTACACAATGTGTAGCTACATATTGTGTAGCTACATATTGTGTAGCTACACAATGTGTAGCTACATATTGTGTAGCTACATATTGTGTAGCTACATATTGTGTAGCTACATATTGTGTAGCTACATATTGTGTAGCTGCATATTGTGTAGCTACATATTGTGTAGCTACATATTGTGTAGCTACATATTGTGTAGCTGCATATTGTGTAGCTGCATATTGTGTAGCTACATATTGTGTAGCTACATATTGTGTAGCTACATATTGTGTAGCTACATATTGTGTAGCTACACAATGTGTAGCTACATATTGTGTAGCTACATATTGTGTAGCTACATATTGTGTAGCTACATATTGTGTAGCTACATATTGTGTAGCTACATATTGTGTGTCTGCTTGTGCTACGAAGATAATCCGGCACTGATGCCACCTCTTGCTCTCCTTATATTTGTGCGTGTGCCGTTGATCACGGTTAAATATTCTCGTTCGTACGTTGTGCAATATTCCTGCAGGGCCCTGTACTCGTCGTCTGCAATATCGATGTTGTTGCGTTGTTGGCCCCGTTGCAAGGCAGATCCGTGGCGCTCACGTGCCACGGATCCCTCTTGTGACGTGGCCGGGCAACTGCGTGCGGTCGGGGTTCCACCGGCCCTGCCGTTCACAGGATCGCCCTCTCGTCGAGGTAGCCGAGCTGGCAATTCGTTTTGTTCTTCGCAAGCGAATTAAAGAGCCCTGTTGCCTTCAACAAGAAGCGATATACCACTAAAGCAACGCCTTTACACGGAGTCATCTGCTGGCATGGCGATGGCGTCCTAGATGGAAAAAAACCCCCGAAAGACTGAAGTCATTTACTGCATCGTACCTGTCAACCCCTTGTCGGCGCTGCCTACCTTGTTACAGACCAATTCAGACATCATTGGTCACCTCGTGCCCTTAGACATCTCAACGTTCTGCCTACAAGGGAGAGATACACAAACAAATAGACAAATTGTTTGTGCCCGTATTAAAGCTGCAGTACGCCGTACGGACCTGCAAACTCAACTTCCCTGTACAAGAATGCGGGCTGAACCATATGGGTTGACAGATATACTGTATGGATATTTTTAAAGCCGTCCAGAATCGTATGCGCCATTTCGAGCGTGGTGTGGCGTGCTGTTGACAAATCATTGGATTGCCCGTTGGGTGCTCGGCATCCTGGAAAGGATGGCTCTCGTTATCGGAATGATAATTAATCAGCCACGGTCAATCAACTTCTGGATGAAGTCCGACTTCTCTTCCACCATCTCTCACAATCACGCGTTCCAATAATCAATCCAGCACCTGCACAAGAGCAGATTTACCCGGAATCTATCGGCACCCCACATGTGGTGGAGGATTAATGACAATCATTCTGCATTATACGACGAGATGGCGCAACCAAATCGCGAATAGTCTTTGGAAAGAAGGCGCAAAAGTTAAACTGGTATACAAATTTAAAGTCACGAATAATCACATTTTGCCGAAGAACAATCTGCGAATGAATAGGGGGTTTTTTAAACAATATTTTGCAAACAAGAAATGGGCCTTGTATTTGCTGACACATCCCACACTGTAACTGCGTAGTAGGAATGCTGCAGTCATGACATTTGTGATTTTAAAAAACTGCTACATTAACTTAACGAGGTCTTCCGTATTTGTACATTGATCGTCAGGTCTCAAGTAAAAGATGGACTCGCTTTTGTTGAAGGCTACAATCATATTGGCGTGCATTCAAGGTAAGTGCGAGATCTGTTTTCCATGCTTTCACAATCTGCGGTTTAAAAACTATGAAACTAAAAACTAGTTTTATTTTTAGTCTATGGTTCTTTCGGTAAAGTCACGTAGATAGAAAAAATAAAAACACTAAAATAATAAAAATAAATATGAAGTGAATAAATGTATAAAAAATATCACGACGTTTCGATTGCAACACAAGCGGTCGAAACGTCGTGATAATTTTCTTATTTTTATTCACTTTATTTTAATTTTCATTATTGTATTGTTATTATTTTTTCTTCTATCTACGTGACTTCACAAGTGACCGCTATGCACTTGACAGCTCAACAAAGTGACTTGACAGGTCAACAAAGTGGCTTGACAGCTCAACAAAGTGACTTGACAGCTCAACAAAGTTGCTTGACAGCTCAACAAAGTGACTTGACAGCTCAACAAAGTGACTTGACAGCTCAACAAAGTGACTTGATAGCTCAACAAAGTGACTTGACAGCTCAACAAAGTGACTTGACAGCTCAACAAAGTGACTTGATAGCTCAACAAAGTGACTTGACAGCTCAACAAAGTGACTTGACAGCTCAACAAAGTGACTTGATAGCTCAACAAAGTGACTTGACAGCTCAACAAAGTGACTTGACAGCTCAACAAAGTGACTTGATAGCTCAACAAAGTGACTTGATAGCTCAACAAAGTGACTTGACAGCTCAACAAAGTGACTTGATAGCTCAACAAAGTGACTTGATAGCTCAACAAAGTGACTTGATAGCTCAACAAAGTGACTTGACAGCTCAACAAAGTGACTTGATAGCTCAACAAAGTGACTTGACAGCTCAACAAAGTGACTTGATAGCTCAACAAAGTGACTTGATAGCTCAACAAAGTGACTTGATAGCTCAACAAAGTGACTTGATAGCTCAACAAAGTGACTTGACAGCTCAACAAAGTGACTTGATAGCTCAACAAAGTGACTTGACAGCTCAACAAAGTGACTTGATAGCTCAACAAAGTGACTTGACAGCTCAACAAAGTGACTTGATAGCTCAACATCGTGACTTGATAGCTCAACAAAGTGACTTGACAGCTCAACAAAGTGACTTGATAGCTCAACAAAGTGACTTGACAGCTCAACAAAGTGACTTGATAGCTCAACAAAGTGGCTTGATAGCTCAACAAAGTGACTTGACAGCTCAACAAAGTGACTTGATAGCTCAACAAAGTGACTTGACACCTCAACAAAGTGAATTGACAGCTCAACAAAGTGACTTGACAGCTCAACAAAGTGACTTGACACCTCAACAAAGTGACTTGATAGCTCAACAAAGTGACTTGATAGCTCAACAAAGTGACTTGACAGCTCAACAAAGTGACTTGACACCTCAACAAAGTGACTTGACAGCTCAACAAAGTGACTTGACAGCTCAATAAAGTGACTTGACAGCTCAACAAAGTGACTTGATAGCTCAACAAAGTGACTTGACAGCTCAACAAAGTGACTTGATAGCTCAACAAAGTGACTTGACAGCTCAACAAAGTGACTTGATAGCTCAACATCGTGACTTGATAGCTCAACAAAGTGACTTGACAGCTCAACAAAGTGACTTGATAGCTCAACAAAGTGACTTGACAGCTCAACAAAGTGACTTGATAGCTCAACAAAGTGGCTTGATAGCTCAACAAAGTGACTTGACAGCTCAACAAAGTGACTTGATAGCTCAACAAAGTGACTTGACACCTCAACAAAGTGAATTGACAGCTCAACAAAGTGACTTGACAGCTCAACAAAGTGACTTGACACCTCAACAAAGTGACTTGATAGCTCAACAAAGTGACTTGATAGCTCAACAAAGTGACTTGACAGCTCAACAAAGTGACTTGACACCTCAACAAAGTGACTTGACAGCTCAACAAAGTGACTTGACAGCTCAATAAAGTGACTTGACAGCTCAACAAAGTGACTTGATAGCTCAACAAAGTGACTTGACAGCTCAACAAAGTGACTTGATAGCTCAACAAAGTGACTTGACAGCTCAACAAAGTGACTTGACAGCTCAACAAAGTGACTTGATAGCTCAACAAAGTGACTTGATAGCTCAATAAAGTGACTTGATAGCTCAACAAAGTGACTTGATAGCTCAACAAAGTGGCTTGATAGCTCAACTAAGTGACTTGACAGCTCAACAAAGTGACTTGACAGCTCAACAAAGTGACTTGACAGCTCAACAAAGTGACTGGACAGCTCAACAAAGTGACTTGACAGCTCAACTAAGTGACTTGATAGCTCATCAAAGTGACTTCACAGCTCAACAAAGTGACTTGACAGCTCAACAAAGTGGCTAATCGCGTGGGAATTCATAGCAGCCAAATAACTCCAAACAAACGTTTCTAAATGTGGAGGTAATGGCAAGGAGAAATAGAATTCCTTTGGTTCGACGTCTCAGCGAAATAAATCACCATTGCTGCTGTTCACCCAGGGAAGTCCCAGTCGCCACCGTCACAGTAGGGTCCTGCCAGGTTTTTGCAGCAGACAGTGATGATTACATGTACATTTTAAATTCCTAATTTCCAGGTATTTTTTTGTTTTACGTGGCAAACTTGGACCACGATTCCAGCACACAAATGTCCTCCTCCCCTTGCTAAATGACACGGGATCTCTTTAAACGCACACTCTCGAACAGTTAACACATCCTCTTTGGTTCTATTCGGTAAAGTCACGTAGGTAAATAATACCTACGTGACTTTACCGAATAGAACCAAAGAGTATGGATCCTTGCAGTCACGAAAGCTTTAAATCTAGAACAGTTAACACATCCATGAAGTAACCCAAGGTGGCCGCTATTTTGGATCCGTGGTGCCTCTGCAACAAGCGAGGCCCTTCCACTAGGACTCCGTCTTCGCCTCTCGTTGACTGCCGCAGGTAGTGGCGTCGCTCGCCACAAGCTGCGCAGTTTGCTAAAGGTGCTCCCAAGCAGTTGGGTCATGAATAATACAACTTGAAAGTCCTATTAAAACAGCTCACATGTGTACCTTGTCTCGCCACACCGCTACCTTCCGTCTGCATCTCACCTCGAAACAAACCTCTCCCCCTTCTGTCATCTCACCGGGAGTTTGTAACCAACAACAACAAAGGGAGAGAGGGGGGTAAAGAAGTCCGTCACTCGGTGACACAATTTGAATGCCTAAATCACGAATGCAGCCACCAAGTGGAAGAATGCCGTGGTAGTCAATATCACTACGTGGCTAATCTAGCAATTCGTTAGTGTTAAGACTCACAAAGTAGCTGCACAATTGTGACGTCTCAAATCATATTTCCAGCTTCACCATCTGGTCCAGCCTGTACATAACAGTACACAAACCATAGCAGTACACAAACCATAACAGTACACAAACCATAACAGTACACAAACCATAGCAGTAAACAAATCATAGCAGTAAACAAACCATAACAGTACACAAACCATAACAGTACACAACCCATAGCAGTACACAAACCATAGCAGTACACAAATCATAGCAGTACACAAACCATAACAGTACACAAACCATAACAGTACACAAACCATAGCAGTACACAAACCATAACAGTACACAACCCATAGCAGTACACAAACCATAGCAGTAAACAAACCATAACAGTAAACAAACCATAACAGTACACAAACCATAGCAGTACACAAACCATAACAGTACACAAACCATAACAGTACACAAACCATAGCAGTACACAAACCATAGCAGTATACAAACCATAGCAGTACACAAACCATAGCAGTACACAAACCATAGCAGTACACAAACCATAGCAGTACACAAACCATAGCAGTACACAAACCATAGCAGTACACAAACCATAGCAGTACACAAACCATAGCAGTACACAAACCATAACAGTACACATAGACCAGTAGTCCTAAGTCTGGAGTGCACGCTGGACCCCCTGGGGGTGCGAGATGCCCTTTGTGGGGGTGCGAGACATGACCAGATTGTTTTAAAAGGTAAATCATCGAAGCGTGCCTTACTTTGTTTCATCCAAGCCTCTGTATTTATTAACATTATACTGAGAACATTAACATTATACTGAGAACATTAACATTATACTGAGAACATTAACATTATACTGAGAACATTAACATTATACTGAGAACATTAACATTATACTGAGAACATTAACATTATACTGAGAACATTAACATTATACTGAGAACATCAACATTATACTGAGAACATTAACATTATACTGAGAACATTAACATTATACTGAGAACATTAACATTATACTGAGAACATTAACATTATACTGAGAACATTAATATTATACTGAGAACATTAACATTATACTGAGAACATTAACATTATACTGAGAACATTAACATTATACTGAGAACATTAACTTTATACTGAGAACATTAACATTATATTGAGAACATTAACATTATACTGAGAACATTAACATTATACTGAGAACATTAACATTATACTGAGAACATTAACATTATACTGAGAACATTAACATTATACTGAGAACATTAACATTATACTGAGAACATTAACATTATACTGAGAACATTAACATTATACTGAGAACATTAACATTATACTGAGAACATTAACATTATACTGAGAACATTAACATTATACTGAGAACATTAACATTATACTGAGAACATTAACATTATACTGAGAACACTAACATTATACTGAGAACATCAACATTATACTGAGAACATTAACATTATACTGAGAACATTAACATTATACTGAGAACATTAACATTATACTGAGAACATTAACATTATACTGAGAACATTAACATTATACTGAGAACATTAACATTATACTGAGAACATTAACATTATACTGATAACATTAACATTATACTGAGAACATTAACATTATACTGAGAACATTAACATTATACTGAGGACATTAACATTATACTGAGAACATTAACATTATACTGAGAACATTAACATTATACTGAGAACATTAACATTATACTGAGAACATCAACATTATACTGAGAACATTAACATTATACTGAGAACATTAACATTATACTGAGAACATTAACATTATACTGAGAACATTAACATTATACTGAGAACATTAACATTATACTGAGAACATTAACATTATACTGAGAACATTAACATTATACTGAGACCATTAACATTATACTGAGAACATTAACATTATACTGAGAACATTAACATTATACTGAGAACATTAACATTATACTGAGAACATTAACATTATACTGAGAACATTAACATTATACTGAGAACATTAACATTATACTGAGAACATTAACATTATACTGAGAACATTAACATTATACTGAGAACATCAACATTATACTGAGAACATTAACATTATACTCAGAGCATCATTAACATTATACTGAGAACATTAACATTATACTGAGAACATTAACATTATACTGAGAACATTAACATTATACTGAGAACATTAACATTATACTGAGAACATTAACATTATACTGAGACCATTAACATTATACTGAGACCATTAACATTATACTGAGAACATTAACATTATAGTCAGAGACCGTGGCCAGTGCCCTGGGATGGCGCGCGACACCGGCGTTCTCGCCAGCTGCCTCGTGTTCACTCTACAGCAAGGTTCTTCACTCGTGTTCACTCTACAACAGGTTCTACACTCGTGTTCACTCTACATCAGGGGTCTTCACTCGTGTTCACTCTACAGCAGGTTCTACACTCGTGTTCACTCTACAGTAGGTTCTTCACTCGTGTTCACTCTATAGCAAGGTTCTTCACTCGTGTTCACTCTATAGCAAGGTTCTTCACTCGTGTTCACTCTATAGCAAGGTTCTTCACTCGTGTTCACTCTATAGCAAGGTTCTTCACTCGTGTTCACTCTATAGCAAGGTTCTTCACCCGTGTTCACTCTATAGCAAGGTTCTTCACTCGTGTTCACTCTATAGCAAGGTTCTTCACTCGTGTTCAGTCTATAGCAAGGTTCTTCACTCGTGTTCACTCTACAACAAGGTTCTTCACTCGTGTTCACTCTATAGCAAGGTTCTTCACTCGTGTTCACTCTACAGCAAGGTTCTTCACCCGTGTTCACTCTATAGCAAGGTTCTTCACTCGTGTTCACTCTATAGCAAGGTTCTTCACTCGTGTTCAGTCTATAGCAAGGTTCTTCACTCGTGTTCACTCTACAACAAGGTTCTTCACTCGTGTT
This sequence comes from Petromyzon marinus, assembly GCF_048934315.1. Lineage (NCBI taxonomy): Eukaryota > Metazoa > Chordata > Hyperoartia > Petromyzontiformes > Petromyzontidae > Petromyzon > Petromyzon marinus. The sequence continues at coordinate 860,454 of NC_133695.1, read as the reverse complement.
CACTCTATAGCAAGGTTCTTCACTCGTGTTCACTCTATAGCAAGGTTCTTCACTCGTGTTCACTCTATAGCAAGGTTCTACACTCGTGTTCACTCTACAGCAAGGTTCTTCACTCGTGTTCACTCTATAGCAAGGTTCTTCACTCGTGTTCACTCTATAGCAAGGTTCTTCACTCGTGTTCACTCTATAGCAAGGTTCTTCACTCGTGTTCACTCTATAGCAAGGGTCTTCACTCGTGTTCACTCTATAGCAAGGTTCTTCACTCGTGTTCACTCTATAGTAAGGTTCTTCACCCGTGTTCACTCTATAGCAAGGTTCTTCACTCGTGTTCACTCTATAGCAAGGTTCTTCACTCGTGTTCACTCTACAACAAGGTTCTTCACTCGTGTTCACTCGATAGCAAGGTTCTTCACTCGTGTTCACTCTATAGCAAGGTTCTTCACTCGTGTTCACT